>NC_134094.1:7414057-8044557 GCF_000715075.1 Nicotiana tabacum | reverse complement strand
GTATGATGTGTGCGTAGGCACGAGTTGCTACAACCGGTTGAGACTAATACAATGTGTTGATGTGAAAATAAGGCTTTTTAAAATATTTGGAGTATAAGAACTTTGGTTTTAAAGTTTATAAGTATGTATGAAAGAAATAATCCCAACTGAGATGGTGTCGTCAGATCCATGCTAAATTTGTGGTGATTTAGAATCACCCGCGAGTATGTGTGTAATAATACACTCAGTAATTTAAGTCCCCAGAATAATTCTTGGCACGTTCGAGGACGAACGTATGTTTAAGAGGGGGAGAAATTTTGTGATGTGTATTATGACTTGCGTGTGCAGTCGAGGTTGATTTTCGGAAGACTTGGAATTTAATTGAAAGAACAATTCTCATTTTGAAGCTTAAATGAAAAGAGTTTAACCAGAGTTTGACTTTTAAGCAAATGACTTCGGAATGAGATTTTGACGATGTCAATAGCTTCGTATGGTGATTTCAAACTTAGGATTTAGATTTGGAGGTCCGTAGGACGATTTGACGCATGTTGGCGAAAGTTGAAAAATGGAAGAGTTTTAGAAAGTTTGACCGAGAGTTGACTTTATTGATATCGATATCGAAATTGGATTCCGGAAAATGGAATAGCTTCGTTATAGCATTCATGACTTCTGTGCAAAATTTGAAGTCATTCTGGATTGACTTGATACGTTTCGGCGCAAATATAGAAGTTGGAAGATTTGAAAAATCATAGTTCGATTCGAGGCGTGATTCATAATTTTGATATTGTTTGATGTGGTTTGAAGCCTCGACTAAGTTCGTATTGCATTTTTGGATGTGTTTATATATTTGGTTGAGGTCTCGAGGGCCTCGGGGAGTTCAGAAGGTTAACGGATCAATTTTGGACTTTGAAGACTACTGAAGATATTCTTGTGTCTAGGTCTAGTTTCATTCTTCGCGTTCGCGAGAGAGGTCTCAGGTATGCGATGGGTAACTGGGAGACAAGTGAGATTTGTTCTTCGTGTTCGCGAATATGGCCACGCGTTCACGAAGTTGTAGCAAATATTTCTTCGCATACGAGTATGAGAGGTCGCGTTCGCGAAGGCCTGGGCTCAGCATGCATCACGTTCGCGTGGGGGAGATCGCGTTTGGGAAGAGGAAGAAGAGGCAGCTGGGACCCCACACGTTTGGTCTTCACGTTCACGAAGAGAGTCCCGCGTTCGCGAAGCCTGGGGGTCAGTTAGGCACCAGGATCGCGAGAGAAACCTCGTGTTCGCGAAGAAGACTTGATGGCGGTAGGCAGATTTGTCCTACGCGAACGCTAGAGGGGGACCGCGTTCCCGAAGAAGAAAAAATTACCTGGGCAGAATTAAAAGTCCCAAAATGTGGGTTTGAGCATAACACAAAAATTGGTTTTGGAGCTCGGTTCTTGGGCGATTTTGAAGGTTTCTTCATGACTTTGACTGGGGTAAGTCTCCTATATCCGAAATTGATTATAATTCATAAATACATGGTTATATTCATCGTTTAATTCAAGTTTTAATGGAAAAATTTGAATTTTTACAAAATCTTTCAAAAACGAAAATTTAAGATTTGGAGGTCGAGTTGGTATCAGAATTTGCTAAAATTGGTATGGTTGAACTTGTATCGGAATGGGTGTTCGGATTTCATGAAAATTATGTCGGGTTCCGAGGGGGCGGGGCGCATTAACTTTTGGTTGACTTTTTAATGTAAAATTTTAAGTCAATGTTTTATTATCCGAAATTGTTTCCGATGCCTTTTAATGAAGTTATACAATTAATTTGGATAGATTTGAGATATCCGGAGGTCAATTCAAGCAAGAAGGCTATTTTGGAATATCGACCTGACTTCAAAAAGGTAAGTATCTTGCCTAACCTTGAGTGGAGGAATTTCCCCTTAGACACTGTGTCTTATGTGGAAATTGTGTGATTGGAAGCCGTGTACGCGAGGTGATGAGTACTCACTCGGGCTTATATGTGAAAATTTTATTGGTTTAAAGTCTTAGCCATTTTTATGTATTAAATTGGATAATTGTTGGCATTTAGTAAATCCTTGAATTGTCATGCCCCATTCCTTATTTGTCGAGTTTGTGTTTTATATGATAATTTGGTGTGATTGTTACTTGGATTTTTATGTGAATTCCGTGTGTTTGTTGGTTTGATATTTTCTTGGAATTAAATTCATTATGGATTCCTTATATGCAAATAATTATTAAATAAGTTTAAAGTGAGGCATTAAAATATATTTATTAAAAATTAGATTAAAGAAGGCGTTGTCCTATGTTGAGTTACTTTTTCATCTCTGTTGTTGTTTTGAGTTTTTATATACGTTGTGTGGAGCCTTAGGATATTTGTTGACAAATTTATTGATTTTGTTATATCTTTGGAATTGGTTGTGATCATTGGGCAAATTGTGATATGAATTGATTGTGTTGTGTTGTCGTGATAATATTCAGTGTAAATTATTGCGTCATTTGAGTTATTATTATGAGGATATAGGGGTGACATTCCACTGTTGATATTATGTGGGTATAAGGGTGGCATTTCATTGTGGTTATGTGGGCTGGGATATTGTCTGAACACAGTGATAAGGGTGGCTATTATAGGAGCGATAAAGGTGGCTATAAGAGCGATAAGGGTGGCTACTGATATTGTCAGGGCAAAGGGATACTGGTGGCTATCACTATGGAGTGATACAGGTGTCTATAGGAGAGATAAGGGTGGCTATTATCATAGATGGTACGTGATGATGTGGGATTATTGTGTTGGTGATTGTTTTATATGATATTGTGATTTTCCTGTTGTTTAATTTTATCTCTTGTGCAACTTGTCTTGTTGTTTCGGTAAACTTGATAATAGATTGATTCATGTTGAAATTATGGGCCCGTGGCTATTGTCGAGCGGTTTATATTATCGGCACGTGAATTATCCGTGCGGTTATTAAAGATATATGGGCACGAGGTGCCGGGAAAATATGATGATTGTTTATGGGCACGTGAGTTGTCCGTGCGGTGTTGATAAAAATATGAGCACGAGGTGACGTGGAAATATGAAAGCAGACTGAGACCCGTATTTTATGATTATGAAATGAGATGTCACAGAGTGACCCTTATTCGAAGGAATTATATTCAAAAGATATTTATTTGAAAGAAGTATATTCGAAAGATATTTATTTGAAAGAGTTTTATATTCAAAAGATATTTATTTGAAAGAGGTATATTCGAAAGATATTTATTTGAAAGAGTTTTATATTCGAAGGATTTTTATTTGAAGAAATATATTCAGAGGTTATTTATTCGAATGAGTTATCTATGAAAGATTTATATTTGAAGGACTTGATTAATTGGTTGTACTTGTGTTCCTTATTCGTTTGAGCAATAATTATGGTGTTCTTGTTGCCTTACTGTTTATATCACTGGTTGATTTTTGTTGCTATCGCTGCTAGTTGTTTTTCAGTACTATTGTACACTGCTATATTGCACATGTTATTTGACTAGAGCTGCTTGGTCGTCGCAGTCTCTTAGAGTCTTTCCATTTTATTTTACTGTCCACTCTTATTCGAACAATATTGTATATTCGATCATTGCATGAATTCAGTTAGAGTTCGTGACTTAGTATTACCAGTCTTGGGAGGTTGTTATAATTATTTCCATTGTGGTTTCGATTATCTATTTAAAAAAAGGCTCGAAATGTAATTGTAATCGGCTTACCTAGTCTTAGAGACTAAGTTCCATCACGACGCCTATGGTGAGTTTTTGGGTCGTGACAAACCCGATCCCATATTACATTAACCCGATCACAATTTCCACATAGATCAGACTATTATCAAGTTTACCGAAATAACAAGACAAGTTGCACAAGATATAAACATAAACACAAGGAAAATCACAACATGACATGAAAATTACCAACGCAATATCCCCATGTCATCGATTAAAAATTACCAACACAATAACCCCACATCATCATATATCATCCTTGACAATAGCCACCCTTATCTCTCCTATATCCACCCTTATCACTCCTATAATATCCTCCCTTATCCCTCCGCCCTGATAATATCAATAGCCGCCCTTATCGCTCCTATAGCCACCCTTATCGCTCCTATAATAGCCTCCCTTATCACTCCACCCAGACAATATCCCAACACACATAATAACAGTGAAATGCCACCCTTATTCCCGCATAATGTCAACAATGGAATGCTACCCTTGTCACGATCCAAAATCCGTTAAAGGTCGTGATGGCATCGGACACCATTGTCAGGCAAGCCAACACTAAATAGTTACTTAAATTCTCATTTTAATATTTTTTAAAATCGTAATTTACTTCAATTTATCTAGTAAAAGATGAATTTACAGAATAAATAACATTGTTTTCCAATTTCAATACTGAACATCCCATAATCATCCCAGAACCCGGTGTCACAAGTACATGAGCATTTTCTAGGAATTTAAAATAAAATACAATTACTGTCTGGAATACAAATTTGGACAGGAAAGAAAAATACAATATTCTGAAGGAGACTCTGCTGGCTGCGGGTCGTACATAAGATGCAGCTCATCTAAATCCCCGTAATAACCGTGCCTCTGCGCCCACATGGCTAACAGTCATATATGTACCTGCACAAAACGTGCCACAAGTGTAGTATGAGTACGTAAATCAACGCATACCCAGTAAGTATCCCACCTAACCTCGAAGAAGTAGTGATGAGAGGTCGACTCTGACACTTACTGTGGTCATCAATAATATAATTGGTTGTGGATTTATTAAAAGCGGCAGTAAACTCAAGAAAATCATGAATCAAGTAAATAATTCCTTTGATAATAAGAGGTTTCCAAATTCACATTTCATCATTTATCAATTTATCTCAGACCAGGGAGGCAATATCATTATTTATAAATTTTAAGGCAAGCAATACAAGTATGCACAAATCATGCAGAGGTCGTATGGCCCGATCCAATATAATATTTAAATTGTGCACTGCCAGAGGGTCGAATGACGCGAACCATAGATGCATCTATTTACTACCGAGGCACTCGGCTCAATCCACAAATAACAATTATTTTCAAGAAAACACAAGTTTCTCATTTACAGTCAAGTATCTCATACAAACCTTCAAATAAGTGAATTTAACCTTATACAACTCTTTTATCAATTTCTATCATCACTAAGCGATTATATTAGCAAGTAAGGGCACAAACATTCCAAGTATAGCATGATACAAGTCCTAAACTACTCGGACAATAGCATAATAGTAGCTACGTACGGACTTTAGTCACCTCGCACCTACGTAGCCCCCACAATTAGGTACAAATATTTATTTAATTCATCTATGGGGTTAATTCCCTATTACAAGGTTAGAAAGGAGACTTACCTCGCTATGCAGTCCCATAATCGGCTCCCAAGCCATTTTATCAACTCAAATCGATGCCCAACGCTCCAAAACTAGTCAACAAATGAGCAAATTCATAAATATATACTCTAATACTCATTATAATCCAATTTATAACAATTTCTAACTCCGCTCGAAAAATCGATAAAGCAACCCTCGGTCCCACGTGCCCGAATTCCGAATTTTTTTGAAGATAACCATTACCCATAACCTCACGAAATCAAATGTATGATTTATTTCCAATTCTATGCCCAGATTCATGGTAAGAAATCCAAGAATACCAATTTCTAGGTTTTTCTTGAAAATTCAAATTTCTATTAATTTCCTTGCTTAAATCCATATATAAACCAAGTATTTAACTTGCAATAAGTGGGAATCACTTACCTTGACATAGATGATGAAAATCTCCCCTTGAAGCTCTCCAAAAATAGTCCATCCCAGTGAAAAATGAGAGAGAGTGAGCCAAATCCCGTATTAAATCCAATCTGCCCAGAACCGTTTTTCTTCGCGTTCGCGTGACCAGTGTCATTTTCGCGAAGGCCTGACCATGCACAGCATCGTGTTCACGTTTAAGTTCTCTCATTCATGGTAGCCAACTGCCCTCCTTCTTCGCGTTCGCAGTCTAAGCTTCGCGTTCGCGAAGGATTAATGGCTCAGGGTCCTGGTTCCCCTTCCTTCTTCGCGTTCGCGACCACTGCGTTGCGTTCGCGTAAGCTTGACCAGTCCTTGCCTTGCTTTCGCGTCCGATGCTTCGCATTCGCGAGGCCAAATCCAGCACCATCAAAATTTCTTCTTCGCGAACAGGGACTTCCTTCGCGTTCGCGAAGAAGGAAACCAGATACCATAACTAGCAGTTCCAAAACAGCTCCAAATGATCCGAAACCACCCAGAAACACACCCGAGGCCCCCGGGACCCCGTCCAATCACACAAACCAGTCCCACAATATAACACGGACCTACTCGAGGCCTCAAATCACACCCGACCACTGCATCGCGTTCGCGTAAGCTTGGCCAGTCCTTGCCTTGCGTTCGCGTCCACTGCTTCGCATTCGCGAAGGCCAAATCCAGCACGCCAAAAATTAAATTTCTTCTTCGCGAACACGGGACTTCCTTCGCGTTCGCGAAGAAGGAAACCAGATACCTGAACCAACAGTTCCAAAACAACTCCAAATGATTCGAAACCACCTCGAAACATACCCGAGGCCCCCGGGACCCCGTCCAATCACACAAACCAGTCCCACAATATAACACGGACCTGCTCGAGGCCTCGAATCACATCCGACCACTGCGTCGGGTTTGATACCACTGCATCGCGTTCCCGTAAGCTTGACCAGTCCTTGCCTCGCGTTTGCGTCCACTGCTTTGCATTTGCGATGGCCAAATCCAGTACCCCCGAAATTTCTTCTTCGCAAACACGGGACTTCCTTCGCGTTCGCGAAGAAGGAAACCAGATACCAGAACCGGCAGTTCCAAAACAACTCCAAATGATCTAAAACTACCCCGAAACACACTCGAGGCCCCCGGGACCCCGTCCAATCACACAAACTAGTTCCACAATATTACACGGACCTGCTCGAGGCCTCAAATCATACCCGACCACCGCGTCGCATTCACGTAAGATTGACCAGTCCTTGCCTTGCGTTCGCGTCCACTGCTTCGCATTCGCGAATGCCAAATCCAGCACCCCCAAAATTTCTTCTTCGCGAACACGGGACTTCCTTCGCGTTCGCGAAGAAGGAAACCAGATACCATAACTAGCAGTTCCAAAACAACTCCAAATGATCTGAAACCACCCCGAAACACACCCGAGGCCCCCGGGACCCCGTCCAATCACACAAACTAGTCCCACAATATAACACGGACCTGCTCGAGGCCTCAAATCACACCCGACCACTACGTCGCGTTCGCGACCACTGCGTCGCATTTACGACCACTGCGTCGTGTTTACGACCACTGCATCGCGTTCATGACCACTGCTTTGCGTTCGCGTAAGCTTGATCAATCCTTGCCTTGCGTTCGCGTCCACTGCTTCGCATTCGCGAAAGACAAATCCAGCACCCCCAAAATTTCTTCTTCGCGAACACGGGACTTCCTTCGCGTTCGCGAAGAAGGAAACCAGATACCTGAACCAGCAGTTCCAAAATAACTCCAAATGATTCGAAACCACCTCGAAACACACCCGAGGCCCCCGGGACCCCGTCCAATCACACAAACCAGTCCCACAATATAACACGGACCTGCTCGAGGCCTCGAATCACACCCGACCACTGCGTCGCATTCACGACCACTGCGTCGCATTCGCGACCACTGCATCGCGTTCCCGTAAGCTTGACCAGCCCTTGCCTCGCGTACGCGTGCACTACTTCGCATTCGCGATGGCCAAATCCGGCACCCCCGAAATTTCTTCTTCACGAACACGGGACTTCCTTCGCGTTCGCGAAGAAGGTAACCAGATACCAGAACCGGCAGTTCCAAAACAGCTCCAAATGATCTGAAACTACCCCGAAACACACTCGAGACACCGGGACCCCGTCCAATCACACAAACTAGTCCCACAATATAACACAGACCTGCTCGAGGCCTCAAATCACACCCTACCACTGCGTCGCGTTCGCGTAGACTTGACTAGTCCTTGCCTTGCGTTCACGTCCACTGCTTCCCATTTGCGAATGCCAAATCCAGCACCCCCAAAAATTCTTCTTCGCGAACACGGGACTTCCTTCGCGTTCGCGAAGAAGTAAACCAGATACCAGAACCAGCAGTTCCAAAACAACTCCAAATGATCCGAAACTACACCGAAACACACCCGAGGCCCCCGGGACCCCGTCCAATCACACAAACCAGTCCCACAATTTAACACATACCTGCTCGAGGCCTCGAATCACACCCGACAACTGCGTCGCATTCGAGATTATTGCATCGCGACCACTGCATCGCGTTAGCGACCGCTGCATTTTGTTCGCATAAGCTTGACCAGTCCTTGCCTCACGTTCGCGTCCATTGCTTCGCATTCGCCTTAGCCAAATCCAGCACCCCCGAAATTGCTTCTTCGCGAACACGGGACTTCCTTCGCGTTCGCGAAGAAGGAAACCAGATACCAGAACCGCCAGTTCCAAAATAGCTCCAAATGATCTGAAACCACCTCGAAACACAATCGAGGCCCCCGGGACCCTGTCCAATCACACAAACCAGTTCCACAATATAACACGGACCTGCTCGAGGCCTCTAATCACACGCGACCACTGCGTCACGTTAGCGACCACTGCATCGCGTTCACGACCACTACGTCGCGTTCGCGTAAGCTTGACTAGTCCTTGCCTTGCATTCGCGTCCACTGCTTCGCATTCGCGAAGGCCAAATCCAGCCCCCCAAAATTTCTTCTTCGCGAACACGGGACTTCCTTCACGTTCGCGAAGAAGGAAACCAGATACCAAAATCAATAGTTCCAAAACAACTCCAAATGATCCGAAACCACCCCGAAACACACCCGATGCCCCCGGGACCCCGTCCAATCACACAAACCAGTCCCACAATATAACACGGACTTGCTCGAGGCCTCGAATCACACCCGACCACAGTGTCGCATTCGCGACCACTGCATCGCATCCGCGTAAGCTTGACCAGTCCTTGCCTCGCGTTCACATCCACTGCTTCGCATTCGCGATGGCCAAATCCAGCACCCCCAAAATTTCTTCTTCGCGAACACGGGACTTCCTTCGCGTTCACGTAGAAGGAAACCAGATACCAGAACCAGCAATTCCAAAACAACTCCAAATGATCTGAAACCACCCCGAAACACACCCGAGGCCCCCGGGACCCCGTTCAATCACACAAACCAGTCCCACAATATAACACAGACCTGCTCGAGGACTCAAATCACACCCAACAACATCGAAATAATGAATCGCACCCTGCTTCAAGCATAATGAACTTTAGAACTTCAAACTTCTATATTCGATGTCGAAACCTATCAAATCACGTCCGATTGACCTCAAAGTTTTCACACAAGTCATATTCGACATTACGAACCTATTCCAACTTCCGGAATCGGAATTTGATCCCGATATCAAAAAGTCCACTTCCGGTAAAACTTCTCAAAAACCTTCAAATTTCTAACTTTCGCCAAACGACCCTAAAATGTCCTATGGACCTCCAAATCCATATCCGGACGCGCTCTAAACACTTGAATCATCATACGGAGCTATTCACAGGCTCGAAATCCCAAACTGACATTGATAACATTGAAATGCACTTCAACTCAAATTTAAGAAATCCTTTTGAAAATGCCAACTTCCATAATAGATGCCGAAACGTTCCCGAGTCATCCAAAATTCGACCCGGACATACGCCCAAGTTCAAAATCATCATATGAACCTGCTGGAACCTTCAAATCCCGATCCGAGGTTATTTACTCAAAAATCACACCTTAGTCACTCTTTCCAACTTAAAGCTTCTGAAATGAGAATTTTCTTTCCAAATCAACTCCAAACTTCCCGAAATTAAATTCCGGCCACGCGTACAAGTCGTAATACCTGAAGTGAAGCTGCTTAGAGCCTCAAACTTCTGAACGACGCGCTAGAGCTCAAAACGACCGGTCGGGTCGTTACAAACCTTATACGCCGCATAACCGTAACCCAAATCTCACAACAATTCACATAGAATATTATCACAACAACACAACATCATCAACTCGAATTTACAAATTGCCCGTAGGCCACAACCATTCCAAAGGTACAATAAAGGCAATTAATTTCACAACAGATAGTCCACGGCTCAACACATTGTATATAAAATCTCAAAAATAACCACAAAGATAGGAAAATAATTCATCATAGGACAACGCGTTCTTCAATCCAAATTTTAGATAAATATATAAACGCCTCAATTTAAACTTATTTAATTAATTATCTGTAGATGAAAAATCCGTAATGTGATTATTTCCAAGAAATATCAAATCAACAAACACATGGAATTCACATAAAAATCCAAGTGGCAATCATACCAAATTATCATATAAAATACAAACTCGACAAACAAGGAATGAGGCATGACAACTCAAGGATTTACTAAGTTCCAACAATTTTTCAATTTAATATATAAGGGCGTCTATGAATTTCAACCGATATAATTTTCACATATAAACCAAGTACGTACTTGTCACCTCGCGTACATGGTTTTCAATCACACAACTTCCACATAAGACTTAATGCCTAAGGGGTAATTTTTTCACTCAAGGTTAGTCAAGATACTTACCTTGACGAAACTGAACTGAGTCTTTAAATGATCTTCGCGAGTGAAGCCACCTCCGAACGGCTCAAATCTCGATGATTTCCTTGAAAATCCCTTGAAAATAAGATCGCCACAAATCGAGATTTCTTAATTCAGTTCTTTAGTGGTATTAAAACCTTCCACTACTCTTACAACTTCAATATGCATCAACATAATTCAATTGGACCAATATTAGTAAACAAATTTCCAGATTTTTGGCCATTTAGGCATTTTATCAAACACCCAGAGTGCACAACATTTTACTACCCCTAGTAATGGTGTTTCTTCATCCAACAATCCCTCCTTCCCACCAACAAGAGATACTATACCATCCTTTGTCTACAAACAACCTTCTTTAGCACCATTAAAATCATCAATGAACTAACATCCACCCAATTGTTACTAATTAATTCATTTCAAAATCTCTACAATACCCAATAATCTAGTTTAAGTATTTATGGCTTCCAAGCACTATACAATAAGTGCTAATACACCTTTTCTTTCTCACATACTCATAATAAACCTATGCATATATATCTAAGGGTGTAGGATTACCTTTTGGAAGATATCTTACAAAACCCTCCTTTGAGTCCTTGAAGAATTTTCTTGAAACTCTAGGTATTTTATCTGTAGCTTTCATCAATACTATTGTAGAAATGATGGGATTTCACACCAAGATAATGTGGATTGATTACCTTGAAGAAGAGAGGAGTTGATGGTCTTGAGAGAGTGGAGAAGAGCTCCAAAATCCGTCAAAGTGAAATGGGGGAAATGAATCCCTAAGGTGAGTACTAAAAAAGGCTTCAGGTGGGGGTAGCGTGCCAGTGCTAGCTCCAAATGCCTATACTTCATTGGTTTTCAAAGTTGTTGAGAGGGCTGGCGTGCCACAATCTGCGTGTTGCACTATCCCTAGCACGCTCCCAGTTATTTTCTTTTCAATTTCTTGCTTCACCACTCACCCTCATTTGATACCTTGCTATGATATAGACCCGAATTGAATTCAAATTTTGCACACAAGTTATAAATGATAGTACAGACCTATTCCAACTTCTGAAACCGGGATCTGACCCCGACGTCAAATAAAGTCAACTCCTGGTCAAACTTTTCAAAATCTTCCATTTTTCAACTTTCACCAATTCATGACGAAACGATCTACGGACCTCCAAATAAACATTCGGTCACGCTCCTAAGAACAAAATCACCATATGGAGCTATTGGAACCATCAAAAATCTATTCCAAAGTCGTTACACAAAAGTCAAACTCCGATCAACTCTTACAACTAAAGCTTCTAAAACAAGAATCCTTTTTACAAATTGATCACGAATCATCCGAAAACCAAATTTGACCATATACACAAGTCATAATACACATTACAAAGTTCTTTGTGACCTTAAGTCGCTGAGTGAGATGCTAATTCTTCAAACGACAAGTCAAGTCATTATATTCGGTCAATATTTTGAGCAAATGGACCCGGATCTATATTTTGACGGTCCTGGTGGGTCCGTATCGTGATTTGGGACTTGGGCATATGCCCATAATCGAATTCGAAGGTCCCTAGTGTCACGACCCAAAATCTAAATAGTCGTGATGGCATCTAACCTCACCCGCTAGGTAATCCAAATAACAATAATCCGATTTAATTAATATTTAAATGACTCTAATACACACCCCAAGGACTGGTAGTACAAATCATGAGCTTCTAAGATTAGAATTTACAAAGATGGTGTGAAATAAAATAAAAAATACATCATCTGTTTGAAATATACATGAACAAATTTAAAATTCTGAAGCTACCATGAACAAGAGACAACAATGACTAGAACGCATGTACATCTTCAGATCTAGTTCCTGCCATGTACACCAACATCAACATCCAAAATATGCACGCGTGGTGCATATGTGTAGTATGAGTACAACTGACCCCATGTACTCAATAAGTAACAAACCTAACCTTAGGTTGAAAGTAGTGACTAGCTGGAACAAAGATCAGGGTCCAACACCAATAGCCAATAACAATTCATAAAAATATAATGAAAGTGACACCAGTATTAATTCAACAATAAGATGATCAGTGCGTATAAAATTCTGGAAAATAAACATTTCCTTTTCAATTATAACAGTAAAACTCAAATCTTTTGCCGAAATCACGAAAGTATGAGTAAGTATGAAATATGTGACTTTTCTCAAAGCTTTTAACAAGTAAATGTTTTATTTTCAAATGGCATGAGGAAAATACATATCTATGCTTACATATCAATATGTATGAGAAGTCATGAATAACGTGATACCGTACATCATGAGGAAAACTGTATCTCTATGCCTGTATGTCAAGTGTGCATGTCGAATGCGATGCAACTCAGTGATAAAACCATATGCATACTCTCAGAGTATCAATTCACTCAGTCCTCCCAATCACTCAATCCTCACAGTCACTCAATCCTCCCAATCGCTCAGCACTCGGCATACGTTCTAGGTTCGATGAACTTATATTATCAAACACAACTATTCCACATACACGCCACACCAATATATCTCAAGCCAATAACCGTGCAATATGTGCACCCAAAATGGAAAATATCTCAAAGAGGAGAACCGTTTCGCAAGTTCATCTAGCACCACCATAAATATTTATAACCAACTTCTCAAATTTTGTGAAGAGGATAATCGTAGGCGCATGTGCTCAATTGTAGAGGAAGGAAAATAATGAAATTAGATAAATTATAAAGGAAATAAAATTCCCACAAACTGCACGGACAATTCACGTGCCAATGATACCAAATGTAGATCTGTACGAACAACTCACGTGCCAATAATATAAATCGCCTGGCATGGTCACAGGCCTCCAGTCCCAGCATATCATACATGAGCAGTTAAACAAGTACACATGAATATGATTATGAAATATGATTCTCATGCTCCTAGAATGGTATAAATAATATGCCATAGTGCATGCATGTGCAAAGAATGCTATCACAACTCAAATCGGCAAGTTAACACAGAAATAGTAATTACCAAGTTTACTCAGGGAATTAGCCTCTTTGTAACCTCAAGTATAGTCCAGATAGTTCTCCACGAAGGTACGAACAAGTGAAACATTATAACTTTATGCTTAACAGTCAACTCTAGGCATATCATAGCCTAAGCATTCTTCTGAGTATGAATGCTTTCCCCGATGCCCGCACATGGACTCAAACCTCACATATATGCACACTCATAGTGCGTAGCTATCACAAATAATTAACGCAACTAGTGCCTCCACTGAGTATAAATAAACTACTCACCTCAAACAGGTTGCAACCCTAAAACAATATGCTTCCGAGACTCCCAGTCTCCAAATTCATAGAACACATGAATCACCGTAACTGATCCCAATTCCAGCACTCGAATGACTAACACATTTTTCATGTACGATCATCCCACGAGGAATACTTTAATAATACTTCCATGCCACATAACAATAATTTTAATACCAACAGTCTATCAACCAGGTGAGTACCGAAATACCGATGCACATCCATAATTCAAAACACAACGTACCTTCTGAAATGCGCACCCTTCTTAAGAATTATCGAGCAGTTATAACATTCATCAAAATATCAGAAACTGACCATGAGTAAACTTGGTAGTTATTATTTCTGTGTTAACTTGCCAATTTGAGTTGTGATAGCATACTTTGCACATGCTTACACTATGGCGTGTTATTTATACCAACCGCGTCGCATGAGAATCTTATTTCATCATCATCATATTCATGTGTACTTGTTTAATTGCTCATGTATGATATGTTGGGACTGGAGGCCTGTGACCATTCTAGGTGATTTATATTATTGGCACGTGAGTTATCCGTGCGGATCTATATTTGGTATCATTGGCACGTGAGTTGTCCGTGCAGTATGTGGAAATTTTATTTCTTTGATAATTTATCTAATTTCATTATTTTACTTCCTCTACAATTGTGCACATACGCCTATGGTTATCCTCTTCACAAAATTTGTGGAGTTAGTTGTAAATATTACGTTGTGGTGGTGCTAGCTGAACTTGCGAAACGGTTCTCCTTTTTGAGATATTTTCTATTTATTTTGGGTGCACGGGTTGCACAACTTTTGTCTTGAGATATATTGATGTGGCGTGCATGTGGAATAGTTGTGTTTGATAATATAAGGTTATCGAACCAAAAATGTGTACTATCGGATTTGATTATGGTATATTTGGGAGGATAATATTGAAAGTTGTCTTAGAAAATGATTATGGTTCTGGTTGGGGCGAGGGATCTCCATGACTTTTTGATCTGACAAGGGGTTATGATATTTCGTGTGTTTCTTTTGTTATCAGCAGTGTACAAAGGTTTTGGAATGAGGTTTGGCTTGATATGGGGTTTAATACTAGTACCGGGTTAGTTGGAGTAGTTATTGTGATCGGGAATGGCGTTGCGAGTATGCGAGTTGTGTGATATATCATGTGATTACATCTTAAGTTATGACTATGGCTTGATACAGTTTATTTGGACTTATACAGTGTGTAGATGTGAGATTCGGGTCTTAAAAAGAAATTATGAATGTTTGAAATTGAATTCTAAGTTTTGCGGACTAAGGTTAAAGGAATGATCTTCAAATATGTCATTTTGTTAGGCCCATATGAAATAGGGTGGTATGGGATCACCCCCGGGTATGTGCATGGTAGGGTGGAACGGTGATATAAAGGCTTAGGAACAACTCTTGGCACATTCGAGGATGAACGTATGTTTAAGTGTGGGAGAATGTAATGACTCGGCCGGTCGTTTTAAGTATTTCAACCCTGTTCCCCCATTTATTGCTCAATTTGTACTTTACAGTTGTTATATGACTTGTTAGGGTAATTGGTTCGGATCCGGTGAGGTTTTGAAATGAATTGAGACACTTAGTCTCATAATTGAAAACTTAAGTAGAAAATGTTGATCCGATATTGACTTATGTATAAACGACCTCAAAATAGAGTTTTAATGATGCCAATAGCTCCGTACGGTGATTTTGGACTTAGGAGCATGTCCGAAAAATTATTTGGAAGTCCGTAGTGGAATTAGGCATGGAATGGCGAAAGATGAATTTTTAGGAAGTTTGAGCGGGGGTTGACTTTTTGAAATCGGGGTTGGAACCCGATTCTAGAGATTGGAATAGGTTCGTTATGTCATTTATGACTTGTATGCAAAATTTGAGGTCAATCAGACGTGATTTGATAGGATCTGGCGTCGTTTGTAGGAATTGGAAGTTTCAAAGTTCATTAGGCTTGAATCTATGTGTGATTCATGTTTTTTGCGTTGTTTGATTTGAATTGAGACTTCAACTAAGTTCATATGATGTTTTGAGATTTTTTGGCGTATTTGGTTGAGGTACCGGGGGCCTCGGGTGAGTTTCGGATAGTTAACGGATCAATTTTTAGACTTGGAGTGTTGCTAGAATGTTTTTGATATTTGTAGTTAGTTTCCTTCTGCGATCGTGTAGGGTAAATTAGAGCTGCCGAGTTTTTGTTCTATGCGATCGCGTGGGGGAGAATCATGATTGCTTAGTTGGGAAGAGAGAACGCATCATGAACGCGTGGGCAAAGCTGCGTTGGTGAAGAGGAAGTGAGGCACCAGGGGGTCACAAAAAGTTGCTCTTCGCGATCGCGTAAGTTTGTGCATCAGTGATCCACGTTGGCGTGGATTCTGCCGCATTCGCGAAGGCCAAATTTGGGGGCAGTTTCTTTTGTGCCTCGCGGTCGCGTGAACTAATCCGCTATTGCATAGGGTCAATTTTTGGCAGTGGAAATGTGTTCTTCGTGATCGCGGGACTTGGTCTGCGATCGCATAGAATAAATGACTGGGCAGAGAGCTTAAGTTCTAAAAATGGGACTTCATCCCATTTTCTATTTTTATCGATTTGGAGGTCGGGAAGATGCGATATTTGGGAGATGTTCAAGGAAAACTATGGGGTGAGTGTTCTTAACTCAATATTGGTCAAATTACCCGAATCCATGGGTGTTTTTAACATTTAATTGATGAATTAAGTTGGAAAATTATGAAAACCCTCTTGGTTTAATTTGAAGATTTGAGGGTCGAGTTGATGTCGAATTTGAGTAAAATTTGTATGGTTGGACTCGTTGTTGAATGGGCGTTCATATTTTATAACTTTTCCCGGGTTCCGAGATGTGGGCACCACAGGCGATCTTTTAGTGTAATTTTAGATTATGTGGAAAAATATGGAATAAATTCATATAATTTGTGTTTACTGAATCAAATTAAATGTGACTAGATTCGAGCCGTTCGGAAGTTGATACGCGCAAAATAGAATTTCTGGAGCATTGTTTAGCTTGCTCGACATTGGATTCGGCTTGTTCGAGGTAAGTAACATATCTAATCTTGGAGCTGAGGGTATGAACCCTGATTATACGTGTTATGTGAATTGTTTGGAGGTGACGCACATGCTAGGTGATGGGCGTGCACCGTGTGAATTGTAACTCTTTTACTTCTATGGTACTGTGTAATTACCTGATCTTATCTGTAACCATGAAAACTCTACGTACTAGAGCTATTGAACTGCGATCCATGTTAGAAACTATGTCTAGGGTACATGCCTATTTTGTTCAGACCCACCGAGGTCATTTTTGTTGTTGAGTTATCTACTTTCATTGCATTACATACTCAGTCATACGCATTCATATGCATATCATATCTCAGTCTTTGTTACCATTTATTGATACATCACATCATTATTTTTTAGCTGATTCTTTTCATGACACTGAGAGCCCGAGAGACTGGAGAGATCGATGACTGAGTGAGGCCGAGGGCCTGATGGTGAGGATGTTTATGGGATCGGGTATCACGCCGCAGCAAGCCATATTGGCTTTCATACGCGATCACCGAGTATGAATACTTTCCCCGATGCCCGCATATGTGCTCAAACCTCACATATATGCACACTCATAGCGCATAACCATCACAAATAATTAACGCAACTAGTGCCTCCACTGAGTTTAAATAAAGTACTCACCTCAAATAGGTAGCAACCCTAAAACAATATGCTTTCGAGACTCCCAGTCTCCAAATTCATAGAACACATGAATCACCGTAACTGATCTCAATTCCAGCACTCGAATGATTTACACATTTTTCATGTACGATCATCCCACAAGGAATACTTTCATAATTATTCCGTGCCACATTACAATAATTTGAATACCAACAGTCTATCAACCAGGTGAGTACCGCAATACCGATGAACATCCATAATTCAAAACACAACGTACCTTCTGAAATACGCACCCTTCTCAGGAATTATCGAGCAGTTATAACATTCATCGAAATATCTGAAACTGACCATGAGTAAACTTGGTAGTTACTATTTCTGTGTTAACTTTCCGATTTGAGTTGTGATAGCATACTTTACACATGCTTACACTATGGCGTGTTATTTATACCATTCTAGGAGCATGAGAATTTTATTTCATCATCATATTCATGTGTACTTGTTTAATTGCTCATGTATGATATGCTGGGACTGGAGGCCTGTGACCATGCCAGGCGATTTATATTATTGGCACGTGAGTTGTCCGTGCGGATCTAAATTTGGTATCATTGGCACAAGAGTTGTCCGTGCCGTATGTGAGAACTTTATTTCTTTGATAATTTATTTAATTTCATTATTTTCCTTACTCTACAATTTTGCACATACGCCTACGGTTATCCTCTTCACAAAATTTGCAGAGTTATTTGTAAATATTAGGTTGTGGTGGTGCTAGCTGAACTTGCGAAACGGTTCTCCTTTTTGAGATATTTTCTATTTGTTTTGGGTGCACGGGTTGCACAGATTTTGGCTTGAGATATATTGGTGTGGCGTGTATGTGGAATAGTTGTGTTTGATAATATAAGGTCATCGAACCTAGAATGTGTACTATCGGATTTGATTATGGTATATTTGGGAGGATAATATTGAAAGTCGTCTTAGAAAATGATTATGGTTCTGGTTGGGGCGAGGGAGCTCCATGACTTTTTGATCTGACAAGGGGTTATGAGAATTCACGTGTTTCTTTTGTTATAGGCAGTGTACGAAGGTTTTGGAACGAGGTTTGGTTTGATATGGGGTTTAATACTAGTACCGGGTTAGTTGGAGTAGTTATTGTGATCGGGAATGGCGCTGCGAGTATGCGAGTTGTGTGATATATCATGTGATTTCATCTTGAGTTATGGCTATGGCTTGATACAGTTTGTTTGGACTTATACAGTGTGTAGATGTGAGATTCGGTTCTTGAAAAGAAATTATGAATGTTGGAAATTGAATTCTAAGTTTTATGGACTAAGGTTAAAGGAATGATCTTCAAATATGTCATTTTGTCACGCGCATATGAAATAAGGTGGCATGGGATCACCCCCGGGTATGTGCATGGTAGGGTGGAACTGTGATATAAAGGTTAGGAACAACTCTTGGCACGCTCGAGGACGAACATATGTTTTAGTGGGGGAGAATGTAATGACTCGGCCGGTCGTTTTAAGTATTTCAACCCCGTTCCCCCATTTATTGCTCATTTTGTACTTTACAGTTGTTATATGACTTGCTGGGGTAATTGGTTCGGGTCCGGTGAGGTTTTGAAATGAATTGAGACACTTAGTCTCATAATTGAAAACTTAAGTAGAAAATGTTGATCCGATGTTGACTTATGTATAAACGACCTCGGAATAGAGTTTTATTGATGCCAATAGCTCTGTATGGTTATTTCGGACTTAGGAGCGTGCCCGGAAAATTATTTGGAAGTCCGTAGTGGAATTAGGCTTGGAATGGCGAAAGATGAATTTTTAGGAAGTTTGAGCGGGGGTTGACTTTTTGAAATCGGGGTTGGAACCCGATTCTAGAGATTGGAATAGGTTCGTTATGTCATTTATGACTTGTATGCAAAATTTGAGGTCAATCAGACGTGATTTGATAGGATCTGGCGTCGTTTGTAGGAATTGGAAGTTTCAAAGTTCATTAGGCTTGAATCTATGTGTGATTCATGTTTATATTGTTGTTTGATGTGAATTGAGACTTCAACTAAGTTCGTATGATATTTTGGGTCTTTTTGGTGTATTTGGTTGAGGTTCCGGGGGCCTCGGGTGAGTTTCGGATAGATAACAGATCAATTTTTAGACTTGGAGTGTTACTGGAATTTTTTTGATATTTGAAGCTGGTTTCCTTCTACGCGATTGTGTGAGAAGGTCTGCGATCGTGTAGCTGGGAAGAGAGAATGCATCGCGAACGCGTGGGCAAAGCCGCGTTCGTGAAGAGAAAGTGAGGCACCATGGGGTCACGAAAAGTTGCTCTTCGCGATCGCGTGGATCAGTCCGCGACCGCGTAGGTTTGTGCATCAGTGATCCGCGTTGGCGTGGATTCAGCCGCATTCACGAAGGGCAAATTTGGGGGTAGTTTCTTTTGTGCTTCGCGGTCGCGTGAACTAATCTGCGATCGCATAGGGTCAATTTTTGGCAGTGGAAATGTGTGCTTCACGATCGCGGGACTTGGTCTGTGATCGCATAGAATAAATGACTGGGCAAAGAGTTTATGTTCTGAAAATGGGACTTCATCCCATTTTCTATTTTTACCGATTTGGAGGTCGGGAAGATGCGATATTTGGGAGATGTTCAAGGAAAACTATGGGGTGAGTGTTCTTAACTCAATATTGGTCAAATTACCCGAATCCATGGGTGTTTTTAACATTTAATTGATGAATTAATTTGGAAAATTGTGAAAACCCTCTTGGTTTAATTTGAATATTTGAGGGTCGAGTTGATGTTGAATTTGAGTAAAATTTGTATGGTTGGACTCGTTGTTGAATGGGCGTTCATATTTTGTAACTTTTGCCGGGTTCCGAGATGTGGGCACCATGGGAGATCTTTTAGTGTAATTTTAGATTATGTGGAAAAATATGGAATAAATTCCTATAATTTGTGTTTACTGAATCAAATTAAATGTGACTAAATTCGAGCCGTTCGGAAGTTGATACGCGCAAAATAGAATTTCTGGAGCATTGTTTAGCTTGCTCGACATTGGATTCGGCTTGTTCGAGGTAAGTAACATATCTAATCTTGGAGCTGAGGGTATGAACCCTGATTATACGTGTTATGTGAATTGTTTGGAGGTGACGCACATGCTAGGTGACGGGCGTGCACCATGTGAATTGTAACTCTTTTACTTCTATGGTACTGTGTAATTACCTGATCTTATCTGTAACCATGAAATCTCTACGTACTAGAGCTATTGAGCTGCGATCCATGTTAGAAACCATGTCTAGGCTACATGCCTATTTTGTTGAGACCCACTGAGGTCATTTCTGCTGTTGAGTTATCTGGTTACATTGCATTTATATAATCAGTCATACGCATTCATATGCATATTATATCTCAGTCACTGTTACCATTTATTGATACATCACATCATTATTTTTGGGCTGATTCTTTTCATGACACTGAGAGCCCGAGAGACTGGAGAGATCGATGATTGAGTGAGGCCGAGGGCCTAATGGTGAGGATGTTTATGGGATCGGGTATCACGCCGCTGCAAGCCATATTGGCTTTCATACGCGATCACCGAGTATGAATACTTTCCCCGATGCCCGCACATGGGCTCAAACCTCACATATATGCACACTCATAGAGCATAGCCATCACAAATAATTAACGCAACTAGTGCCTCCACCGAGTTTAAATAAAGTACTCACCTCAAACAGGTCGCAATCCTAAAACAATATGCTTTCGAGACTCCCAGTCTCCAAATTCATAGAACTCATGAATTACCGTAACTGATCCCAATTCCATCACTCGAATGACTTACACATTTTTCATGTACGATCATCCCACGAGGAATACTTTCATAATTATTCCGTGCCACATTACAATAATTTGAATACCAACAGTCTATCAACCAGGTGAGTACCGCAATACCGATGAACATCCATAAGTCAAAACACAATGCACCTTCTGAAATGCGCACCCTTCTCAGGAATTATCGAGCAGTTATAACATTCATCGAAATATTTGAAACTGACCATGCGGTCCAAATTACCGCAAGTCTTTTTAATATCAAGACTGAACTGCCACCTTATACATGTAAATCCTAATCTCGCACAACATATCACATCTATTATGCCATCATGTGACAAGAACAAATATCCCATTATCAACTGTGAGTCACCAGCAAATTACATACCCGACTAGTTAGAAACGTTCCTCTAGCTTCCTTTCAGGAGGAAATCACAATACACAACATGTTTCCCACACCAGTAGAAAGTATCCAGTTCAAACCATGGTGGAAACCATCAAGAACTCTTTGAAATCCATTTGCACATAACCAAGCTATCAGAACTAAATTCCTCTAACTCTACAAGCCACGAAGGTCACCAAATCCAAGAATATTGCCACCAAAATATTTGTAGATCCTCACCACATCATAATTACCCAAAATAACCGAGCATATCGTTACCATACTAGTCTAGCTTACTACCCAGTTGTCCTATTTTTTCCGAGTTTCTTCTGAATTACCCTCAAGTTGACATTTCTTCTTGTAAGAACACTACGATCCTTACCCAAAGCTCACTACAAGACATCCTAACATAAAACGACACCTCCGTAAGGCCCATAAGCCATTGTACTCTTCTTAAGCACCCCATAAATACCACAACCGAGAGACACACTCTAGAAATACCTTGTCTGAATTTAAAATTGTCCTTTTTACCTTTCTTATATTTAAGTGTAAAATCCATCGTCATACAAAATTACCGTAAGTCCCGGCACCATCCAATGTAAATAACCAATTTTTAGCGATATAAAAATCCGAAAAGTTTTCAATTGCCCAATATACATTTTAAACCCATTAGAACCCTCTCGAGAGTCATCCACTCTACTCAAATTTCAATTATACCGCCCAAGAGACCAAACAACTTGCGCCCCACTAGCACAACAATACCCAAAGAAGTCAATCCTACCTCAAAGAAACTGGTCAATTTCATACTCCATGCGCACTACATTCTTCAAAATAACAACTTAATCATTCCATGATTTTCATATTTTCATAAAGTGCATTGTAACCCGTATTCAAAAATTTCCTTACTCGAGTCATCCTTGATCGCAACCTCTGAAAGTCATGACTAACTCACAAGTATGTCTCAGACCAAAACTAAAATTTAACATATAGCAATGAAATTGAATTGTCAATAGCAGGCTCCCCCATTTGGCTCAAAGCCATGGATTAAAATAATCGATAGCTCACAATACTCATACTCTAGTACATAGAGATTTCATGGTTACAGATAAGATCAGGTAATTACATAGTACAATAGAAGTAATAGAGTTATAATTCACACGGTGCACACCCACATGCCCGTCACCTAGTATGTGTGTCACCTCAAAAGCAAACACATAATACGAAATTCGAGGTTTCATACCCTCAACACTAAGTTTAGAAGTGTTACTTACCTCGAACAAGCCGAATCCAATGTCGAGCAAGCTAAACAATGCTTCAGAAATTCCATTCAGAGCATATCAACTTTCGAACGACTCGAATCTAGTCACAATTAATTCATTTCAGTCAACAAAAAATATTAGAATTAATTCCATATCAAAATTTTAATTTTCCCACAAAATCCGAAATTACACTCAAATATGAACGCCCATTCAACCACGAGTCCAACAATACAAATTTAACTCAAATCTGACATCAACGTGACCCTAAAATCTTCAAATTAAACCAAGAGGGTTTTCACAATATTCCAACTTAATTCACCAATTAAATGTTAAAAATAAGCATGGATTCAGGTAATTTGACTAATATTGAGTTAAGAACACTTACATCGTTGTTTTCCTTGAAACTCTCCCAAATATCGCCTCTTCCCGTGCTCCAAATCGATAAAAATAGAGTCCCATTTACAGAATTTAAACTCTCTGCCCAGTCATTTCTTCTATGCGATCGCAGACCAAGTCCCGCGATCGCATAACACATATTTCCACTGCCAAAAATTGATCTTATGCGATTGCAGATTAGTTCATGCGATCATGAAGCACAAAAGAGTCTGCCCCCAAATTTGGCCTTCGCGAACGCGGTTGAATCCATGCGAACGTGGATCACTGATACACAAACCTACGCGATCGCAGACTGATCCACGCGATCGCGAAGAGAAACTTTTCGTGACCCCCGGTGCCTCACTTCCTCTTCGCGAATGCGGGGTGCGTTCTCTCTTTCCAGCTACGCGATTGCGATTCTCCTCATGCGATCGCATAGAACATAAACTCAACAGCCCAAATTAACCCTACGCGATCGCAGACCTTCTCACGCAATCGCGTAGAAGGAAACCAAATACAGATATCATAAAATTTTCAGCAACACTCCAAGTCTAAAAATTGATCTGTTAACCATTCAAAACTTACCTGAGGCCCCCAGAACCTCAACCAAATACACCAACAACTCCCAAAACATCATACGAACTTAGTTGAAGTCTCAATTCATATCAAACAACACTAAAATCATGAATCACATATAGATTCAAGCCTAATGAATTTTGAAACTTCCAATTCTTACAAACGACGTCCGATTGACTTTAAAAATTTTACATACAAGTCATAAATGACATAACTGACCTATCTAATTTCCAGAATCGGATTCCGACCCCGATATCAAAAAGTCAACCCCTGGTCAAACTTTCTAAAAATTCAACTTTTGTCATTTCAAGCCTAATTCCACTACGGACTTCCAAATAATTTTTCGGACACGCTCCTAAGTCCAAAATCACCATACAGAGCTATTGGAATAATCAAAACTCTATTCCGGGGTCATTTACACATAAGTCAACATCGGGTCAACCTTTTCAACTTAAGTTTTTAATTATGAGACTAAGTGTCTCAATTCATTGCAAAACCTCACCTGACCCGAACCATTTATCCTGGCAAGTCATATATTGTAAAGTACAAATTGAGCAGTAAATGGGGAATGGGGTTGAAATACTTAGAACGACCGGCCGGGTCGTTACACCTAGCTCGAGTTATCACAATTTGTTGAAAATTTTAGGTTTAAAGATTTAAACAATTTATAAATTTCACCAAAGTTTGACTTTATTACTATCGGATCCAAATCTTGGTATATGTTCATTACTATATTTAGGACTTGTATGAAGCATTTGGTGCAAAACAGAGTTGATTTAACGTGATTCGGACATCCGGTTGTTAAAATGGAAGTTTTTAAGTTTTATTAAAAATTTCATTTGTTTTGGTGTCCGATTCGTAGTTCTATGTGTTATTTTGGTACTTTGATCACGCGAGCGAGTTCGTATGATGTTTTTGGGCTTGTGTGCATACTTGATATGGAGCCCCGGGGGCTCGGGTTAGTTCCAGATAGGCCAAAGAGTGATTTCAGATTTCGTAGAATAGTTGATGCCACTTTTGTTGTTGGTGTTCTAGTGCAGGTCTCGTATTTGCGAACAAGGCTTTGCCTTTGCGAGCATGGGCAAGCTAGGGGATCCTTGCATTTGCGAGGTAAAAGTCCGTACTTGCGAACATGCCATTTCCGCCTTTGCGAAGGCAGTGTCGCATTTGCGACTCAGCATGGTCCTTGGCAATCTTCGTATTTGCGAAGAGGTAGTACACATTTGCGAGAGCTGGGGGTTTGCATTTGCGACCAAAAACATCAAATTTGCGATGACTGGGTTTCTGAAAGGAGTTCACATTTGTGACATCTTTCTCGCAATTTTGATGTTCGCAATTGCGAACAATATATCGCAATTGTGACATCCGTAACTGGGTAAAAACTGAGATAGACGGGACTTTGCTCATTCTTTCAAATATTCAACCCTAGAAACCTTAGAGGCAATTTCCCTAAGAGCCTTTCTTCATCAATTCATTGGTAAGTGACCTTAATCTACTTTCTTTCATTTACCCATTATATTTCATAAGTTTTCATCGTTAAACCTAGGATTTTTATAGTGGAAATTGGGGATTTGGGTAGAATTAGGGATTTTTGTAAAATTGGAATTTAACCTCGAATTGAGGTCAGATTTTGAAAAAAAATTACATAACCGGACTCGGGGGTGAATGGGTGATCGGGTTTGGTCTGCATTTCGGATTTTGACCAAGCGGACCCGGGGATGACTTTTGTTGTCTTTGTCAATAATGACCTAAATTGAACCTCTTTCATTCGTGGGTAGTTCCTAAGGCTTATCTTGAATCGTTTGATTATTTGCTAGATTTGGTTGGTTCGGAGGCTTGTTCGAAAAGTAAGGCCGTGGTTGAACTTTGACTTGATTGCGGAGTGAGGTAAGTGTCATGGTTAACCTTGACTTGAGGGTTTAGGACTTGTTTGCCTATTTTCTACACGTTTAAATGTGTGGGTACAACGTATATGTGAGTTAAAGAGTACTTGTACGTTGTTGTTGGGTTAAAGCATGCGGGTGGGACTTGTTTCCTTGTAATTTATTGTCTTCTTTGATTATGATATCCATGTTTAGATTGGTTTATTACTTAATTGATCATTCTTTCCGCATTTATGAACTATTTGTGATGATTGAGTATTTTTGGAAGTTGAGGTTCGGTATTTTGGAACTGTTGTTGACGTAAAATTTGTTCTTGCTTATTCTATCTCCCAAATGTTTATATTCATTGCTACGTGGTAAGGGAGAGTGTTAAAGCACGAAGGGTGATGTCGTGTCGTATTTACCGTTTCATTGAGAGGTTAAAAGTAAAAGCATGAAGGGTGATGTCATATCGTTATTATTATTTCATGATGAAGTTGAAAGTAAAAGCACGAAGGGTCATCATCATCATTATTATTATTATTATTATTATTATTATTATTATTAAAATAAAAGCATGAAGGGTGATGCATTGCCATTATTATTATTTCATGGTGAGGTTGAGAGTAAAAGCACGATGGGTGATGACGTGCCATCTTTATTCATTATGTTTATCCGTTTTCATTGGTTGATGGTTTATTTGACTGTCTCATGTTGTCATTTCCTGTTGTAGTTACTGTATCTTGTACCCCATGTCACATGTCCCCTCCCAATCGTACGTGTGTAATCTCTATTTGTTGTTATGTTGCACGTATATCTTCATTTGTAAAGGTTTAATTACGTGGGTGTCCTGTCATAGCCTCGTCACTACCCCGTCGAGGTTAGGCTCGATACTTACGGAGTACATTGGATCGGTTGTACTCATATTACACTCTACACTTCTTGTTCAAATTTTGGTACTGGTCCCAGCTGTACGTGAGGTGCATTAGCTCAGATTGTCATATTTGGAGACTCGAGATAGATCTGCTGGGGTCCGCCGACCTTGAATTCCCCTTCCTCTTTCCTTATTTACTGTTTATTTCATTCGAAACAATTGTATTTATTTCAGACTCTATTTGTAGAACCTCTAGAAGCTCGTGTACTTGTGACTCCAGTTCCGGGTTGTATTTAGACATGCTGGTTATTATGATACTTCGTACTTCATTTTAGTTTCATCTTAGCTTAATTGGCTTATGTATTTGAACGTTGGCTTTCCTAGCGAGTGAAATGTTAGGCGTCATCACGACCGCGAAGGTGGGTATTTCGGGTCGTGACAATTTTATCCTTACTTTTATCTATAAAATTTCTTTTGTCGTCTTTTTTATGTTAAAATTATTGTTTTATTGCAAATGTGTTTTAGTTGGTTAGTTAAACTAGTCTCATGGTACGCGCTTTGCGCGTGTACCCCATCTCAATAAGTATAAAAGTTTAATATATTACATAAATATTATTGAGCTACATATAACTAGTTACTATATACGTGTGTTGCACGTAAATCTTTAGTCAGAACTTTTATGTGAAAGAACAACTAACTAAATTTAGTAACAAATTACTAACAAGATGAAATGAACATTATAAAGTAATTAACGTGATAAAAATAGAACAATCATTTAAATGCTAAAAATTAATGTTATAACATTAACATAATACTTGAATTCAAAATGATATCGTCTTAACCTACAAAGATGGTCAATTTAGTTAAGTTAGAAATTATCTTATTTATAGTACTCCTTCCGTTTCAATTTATGTGAACCTATTTTCTTTTTAGTCCGTGCCAAAAAGAATGACCACTTTCCACATTTGGAAACAATTTCCCTTTATGCAATAATTTATAGCCACACAAAATAAATGTGCCTCATCTTACACCACAAGTTCAAAAGTCTTCTTTCTTTTCTTAAACTCCGTGCCCAGTCAAATCGGTTCACATAAATTGAAACAAAGGGAGTATATAGATATTCGGTGAGGTAGAATCATATCTAATACTTCTTTATAAATGACATTTTTGGTGTATGTTTGTAACGACTCGGCCGGCCGTTTCAAGTATTACAACCCCGTTCCCCAATTTACTGATCACTTTATGCTTTACAGTTGTTGTATGACTTGTCGGGGTAATTGGTTCGGGTCCGGAAGGATTTCGGAGTGAAATGAGACACTTAGTCTCATAATTAAAAACTTAAGTTGGAAAAAATTGATCGGATGTTGACTTATATGTAAACGACCTCGGATTTGAATTCTGATGATTCCAATAGCTCTGTATGGTGATTTTGGACGCAGGAGCGTGTCCGAAAAAATATTTGGATGTCCGTAGTGGAATTAGGCTTGAAATGGCAAAAGTTAAAATTTTGGGAAGTTTGACCGGGGGTTGACTTTTTGATATCGAGGTCAGAATCCGCGTTTGGAAATTGGTTCGTTATGTCATTTAAGACTTGTGTGCAAAATTTGAAGTCATTCCGCATTGATTTGCTATGTTTCGGCACGAGTTATTGAATTTGAAAGTTCAAAGTTCATAGATTTTGATTTGAGGTGCGATTCGTCGTTTTGATGTTGTTATGTTGTTATTGCTGGTTGCTACTGGTTCTGGTATGACCGCACCTGCGGTTGATTTGCGCAGGTGCGATGGTCGTAGAAGCGACAAAGGAGGCGCAGGAGCGAACGTCAGCGCAGGAGCGCAATTTGGACTCGCACTTGCGTGTGCGCAATAGCGGAGTTTCTACCGAGAGGTGCGAAGGTAGACCTCCAGTGCTTCTCTGCAAAAGTGTGTTTTTGGTCGCAAATGCGATGCCGCAGAAGCGGCTAATCTTCCACAGGTGCAAGAATGCTGGGCAAAATACTTTAAATCAAAGCTTTGGTTCTTTTATCATATTTTGAGATGTGGGACTCAGATTGAGGCGATTTTTGGAACAATCTTCATCACAAGGATTGGGGTAAGTGTTCTACACTTGGTTTTGATCTTATTCCATGAATCTATCTTCATTTTGTGACATTGGATTGTTAATTTTAAAGAGGAAATTGGGGTTTTGGCATAAAGTTTCATAATATGAATTTTTGAGTTTTAAACATCGAATTGGAGTCGGATTTGAGTGAAACTAGTATGGTGTAACGACCCAACTTATCGTTTTAAGAATTTACGTTCAATTCTGTTGCTTAAGGAATCGAGCAGCTTTGAAATGTGTATTATGACTTGCGAGGGTGGTGAAGTTTGGGTTTCGGATAATTTAGGATTTAATTGAAAGAACAATTCATGTTTTAGAAGCTTAAGTGGAAATAATTGACCGGATGGTGAATTATGTATAAACGACCACAAAATGGAGTTATGATAATTCCAATAGCTCTTTATAGTGAGTTTGGACTTAGGAGTGTGTACGAAAATATTTTTGGAAGTCCGTAGTGAAATTATGCTTGAAATGGCGAAAGTTGAATTTTTGAAAAATTTGACCGGGGAGTTGACTTTTTTATATCAGAGTTGGAATCCAGCTCTGAAAATTTTCATAGATCCGTTATGTCATTTATGACTTGTGTGCAAAATTTGAGGTCAATCAGAATTGATTTGATAGGTTTCGGCAATGAATGTAGAAATTGGAAATTCTTAAGTTTCTTAAACTTGAATTGGGGTATGATTCGTGGTTTTAGTGTTGTTCTATGTGATTTGAGGTTTCAACTAAGTTTATATGATGTTTTAGGACTTGTTGGTGTATTGGGTTGAGGTCCTGAGGGCCTCGGGTGAGTTTCGGAGTGGTTTCGCGTCATTTGTTTTACTGCTGTTTTTTTTTACAGCAATGTGCACAATTTCTGATGCGCAGAGCGGACTTTAGAAGCTTATATCTAAAAATATATAAGGAATAGGGAAATTATCAAAATATGAAAGTTGTAGCTCTTTGATTCTAGTTTTCAGAATTATAAATCATTCATCATCTGGATATTTGTACAGAAAGTTATGATCGATTGACCGAAGCTGGTAATGCAGATTTTGGCTACAGCATTGTACATCGCAAGAAATTTCTGCTGCACAGGGCAAACTTTGGGAGCTTATATCTCGCAATCTATAAAGAGTTGGGCGATTAGAAAAACATGAAAGTTGTAGCCCTTTGTATCCTGTTTGTAAAAATTTAGACCGTTTGGAACTTGGAGTTGAGTACAAGAAGTTATGGTTGATACACTACAGGCTGTCGGGGAAGAGTTTTGGAAGAGTTTGATGTTTTAAGCATAAGCATGTAATAATCTAAAAGTCCATTTTTAGTTCTAGAGATCGAAATTTGATTTCGAGACTTCCAGATTTTTGATAATGAATTATAAGAGTGATCTGGAAAGTTTGGTCTAGTTTCATCAAGCTGCGATTGGATTTTTAGCGTGAAATATGAGTTAATTATTTAACGAGTGAAATTGGTATCTCATTGAGCAAATGAGCTCGGATTTGAGTTTCGATTGAAAGACTAGGTTTGTATTATTATTTGTGGCACATATGGACAAGAATCATCGAATTCCGAGTTTGTATGATAGAGTTAAAGCTTTTTTAGTGAAAACAAAACTACTGGTGTAAACAGTTCTGGTGCGCACCTTTAGCGACCAGATTGGACACTTTTAGCGACCAGAATAGTGTTTTTTGGGCAGAAACTTAAGGACCAAAAATGGTCATTTCCTTCATTTCGTTTTGGATTTTTGGAGCACGGTTCTTGGGAGATTTTGAGGATTTCTTCAAGGCTTCAACTTGGGTAAGTGACCTATATCCAAAAGTGATTATATTTCATAAATCCATAGTTATATTCATCATTTAATTCGGATTTAAATGGAAGAAATTTGGATTTTTGCAAAATCTTTCAAGAATGAAAATTTTAGATTTGAAGGTCGAGTTTTTATCCGAATTTGATAAAATAGGTATGGGTGGACTCGTAATTGAATGGGTTATTGGATTTTTTGAGTTTTGTCGGATTTCGAGATGTGGGCCCCACATGCGATATTTGAGTTAAATTTTGGAGTTTGTTGGAGAATTAATATTTTTATATGGAATTAATTTCTATAATTAGTGTTGACTGAATTGAATTAATTTGGATATATTTGAGCGGTTCAGAGGTCAATTCAAGCAAGAAGGCGATTTTTGGAATATTGGCATAACTTCAAAAGGGTAAGTATAGTGTCTAACCTTGAGTGGGGCAATTACCCCTTAGGCATCGAGTCTTATGTGCCATTTGTGAAATATAAAAAAACCGTGTACGCGGGGTGACGGGTACGTACTCGGGCTTATATGTGCAAAATTAATTGAGTTAAAGTTTTAGGCATATTGTGTAGTAAATTAGATAATTATCGACATTTATTAAATCATCTATTTGCCATGCCTCAATTCGCGTTTGTTGAATTTGTTTTTATATGACAATTTGATGTGGTTATTGTATGTATATTTATGTGAATTCCGTGAGTTTGGTGATTTAATATTTTCTGAAAATAATTATATTATGGATTTTCCATCTGCAAATAATTAATGAAATAAGTTTTAACCGAGGCGTTATGGTATTATCAAGAATTTGGATTTATGAAGGCGTTGACCTATACTGAGTATTTTCCATCTCTGTTGTTGTTTTGAGGTTTTATACACATTGTGTGGAGCCTTGGGCTATTTGTTGTGAAATTAATTAATTTTTTTATATCTTTAAAATTGGTTGTAGCCATTGGGCAAATTGTGACATGAATTGATTTTGTTATGTTGCCGTGATAATATTCCGTGTAAATTGTTGTGTTATTTGAGTTATTATTATTTTGAGGATATAACGGTGGCATTCCACAGTTGATATTATGTGGGTATAAGGGTGGCACTTCACTGCGGTTATGTGTGTTGGGATATTGTCTGGGTGCAGCGATAAGGGTGGATATATGAGTGTTAAGGGTGGCTATTGATATTGTCAGGACGGAGGGATAAGGGAGGCTATTATAGGAGTGATAAGGGTGGCTATATGAGAGATAAATGTGTCTATTATCAGGTATGATATGTGATGATGTGGGGTTATTGCGTAGGTAATTTTCATGTGATGTTGTGATTTTATTTGTGTTTATTTTTATACCTTGTGCAATTTATCTTGTTGTTGGTAAATTGATAATAGTCTGATCTATGTTAAAATTAGGAGCCTGTGGTTATTTTCAGGCGGATTATGAAATGAAATGTGGGCACGAGGTGCCGCGAGTAAATAATGATGATATTGGCACGTGAACTGTCCGTGCAGTTGTGATATGAAATGTGGGCACGAAGTGCCGTGAGTAAATAATGATGATATTGGCACGTGAATTGTCTGTGTAGTTGTGATATAAAATGTGTGCACGAGGTACCGTGGTTAAATAATGACGATATTTGGCACGTGATTTGTCTGTGCGGTTGTGATAGAGAAATTGGCATGAGGTGTCGTGGAAATATGAAAGTGGGATGAGACCCGTATTTTATGATTTTGAAATGTTGTATCACATGATGACTTTTATTCGAAAGAGATCTATTTGAAAGATATTTATTTGAAGGAATTATATTTGAAAGAGATTTATTTGAAGAATTATATCCTGAAGATTTCTATTTGAAAAACATATATGCGAAAGATTTATATGGGAAGGACTTGATTAATTGGTTTTACTTGTATTCATTATTTGTTGCACAATATTTATGATGTTCTTGTCGCCTTGCTATGTATATCACTGGTTGATTATTGTTGCCATCATTGTTATTTGTTTCCAATTATTTTTGTATACTATATTGCATATGTTATTATAGATGAGTGAGTGTCTTGATTGTACCTCATTTTTACTCCATTGAGGTTAGTCTTGATACTTACTGGGTACCGACCGTAGTGTACTCATACTACACTTCTGCACATTTTTGTGCAGAGCCAGGTATTGGAGATATTGGACTTGAGCAGAGTTAAAGCGCGATCATAAGGATTCAAGGTAGAGCTGCTTGGTTGTCGCAGTCCCCTAGAATATAAAAACTGTATTAATTACTACTGCCCGGATCTGGAGTCACAATTCACGAGCATTCTAGAATTTACTACAAGTAACAGTCTAAAAAAAATACAACTATCTGAATGAAAGAAACAATAGAACAGAAAAGATAGACGGGGACTTCAAGGACTGTGAACGCCGACAGATCTACCTTGAGTCTCCGGATAGCGGTCCAATATTCGAGCCCTCGGGGCTCCAAACCAAGCATGCACACAAGTCTAAAAATATAATACGAACTTTCTCGCGCGATCAAATCGCCAAAATAACACCTAGAACTGCGAATTTAGCACCAAATCAAATAAAATTCTCAAGAACACTTTAAAATTCCTATCCTCTCAACTGGACGTCCGAATCACGTCAAATCGACTCCGATTCTCACCAAATTTCACAGACAAGTCTTAAATATCACAATGAACCTATATCGGGCTCCAAAACCAAAATATGAACCCGATACAAACAATGCCCAATATCAATCAATTTTTAAAAATAAATAAATTTTTAGACTTTTAATTTTCATCAAAAATTCATAACTCGAGCTAGGGACCTCCGAATTCGATTCCAGGCATATGCCTAGGTCCCATAATTCGATACGGACCCACCGAGACCGTCAAAATACAAATCCGGACTCGTTTATTAAAAATATTAACCAGAGTCAACTAAAATCAACTTTTAAGGCATAAATTCTTATTTTCATTAATTTTCAACATAAAACCAAATAGGGAGCAAAATAGGATGACACATAGGAGTAAGTAGACCCCGGATCAAATAGAGCTGAAGCTTCTCTACTATAAACTGAAATTGTACCTGTGATAACAGTGTCAGATGACTTAGCCTTAGGCCTGGCTGGGAAATCATAACACCACTCTGAACTACGTCCCTGGGACGACCTCTAACTGGTTGGTCTCCACCTTTAACTTCCTAACCTCCACCTCTAACAGTCTGACCTCTACCTTTGGTTGCCTGACCCCTGCCTCTGGCTGGCTGAGCAGGTGGTGCAATAACTGGTGCCAGAACCATGGCACGAGAACTCTGATGATGTGAGTTGCCCGTTGCCCGAAGGCAAAATCTAGCAATGTGCCTCGGATCACCACAAGTATAACATAACCTCGGCTGTTGTGACTGCTTACTCTGAAACTGACCCTGTCGACCTGAGTAACCACCCTGATAACTCTGGAGTGGAGGTGCACTATTAGGAGCTGGTGGTGCACTGTAGGCTAGCTAGTCGGAATAATGCATATGAGGGCCACGACTACCTGAGGCACCGTGGGATTCCTGGAGTGCTGAATGAAACGTCCTAGGAGGATGGCCTCTACCAAAAGTACCCCTGTCTCTAGATGAGGCACCGCTGAACTCACCGGAATGACGAGGTCTCTTGTCAGATCCCTGACCTGCCTTAGTAAGAACTATCTCGACTCGTCTGGCGACATTAGCAACCGCCTGAACAGAAATCTCACTCCCAGTCTCCTTAGCCATCTGCAATCTGATAGTTTGAGCAAGTCCATCAATAAACCTCCCCACCCTCTCTCTCTCTCGGTGGGAAGCAGAAGAATCGCATGACGGGCCAAATCCACAAAATGGGTCTCATACTGAGTAACAGTCATACTGCCTTTCTGGAGACGCTCGAACTGATGGAGACGCTCCTCTCTCAATGTGATAAGCAGAAACTTCTCTAGGAAGAGCTGAGATAACTGGTCCCAAGTAAGAGCAGGCGACACAGCTGGTCTGGTTAACAAATAATCTATCCACCATTTCTTGGTGGAACCAGTCATCTATAATGCAGCAAAATTGACCCCATTGGTCTCCACTATACTCATGTTTCGTAAAACCTCGTGACAACTGTCGAGATACTTTTTGGGATCCTCTGAATGGGCACCACTGAAGTGACCTGGGAAGAGCTTGGTAAACCTGTCCAATATCTATAAGGCCTCAGAAGACATAGCTGGCCATCTCCGACCTGTGCCGCAACAACCGGCTAAACTACTCCGACTGGCTGAGCTGTTGGAGCCTGATACCGGGGAGCTATCTGCTCTTGAGCGGGAGTAGTGGGAGTCTAGGCTCCTCCTCCAGCCTGAGAGACTGCTGGTGCTATAGAGAATGCCCCTCTGAAACCTGAGCTGGTCCGCAGGAATAGTCTGGGCTGGGATCTCCTCATCAAGATCTATCTGAGGCTCTATTGCTGGGGCTACTGCTCGGGCTCTGGGCTGAGCCCTGCCCCTGCCTCGGCCTCTGGCACGGCGTCAGCCTCGGCCTAGACCTCTGGCATGCGTGGGAGATACCACTGGAGGATCTGGCTGCTGCTCAGCTGAGGAAGCGGTACGTGTCCTCGCCATCTGCGAGAGAATAAGAGTAGAAGAGTCCAATCAGTATTGAGAAGACAACATCGCATGACAAAGGAGAATATAAGTGAAATTTGTTCCTAAACTTCATAGCCTCTGGAAGATAAGCACAGACGTCTACATACCAATCCTCCAATGTCTACTAAGCTTGCTCGTGAATTGTGAGACCTAGGCAACCTAGTGCTCTGATACCAACTGGTCACGACCCGGAATTCCCATCTACGGGACCGTGATGGCGCTTAACATTTCACTTGCTAGGCAAGCCAATGTTAGAGAATCATTAAACCAATTCCTTATTTTCATTCAGTAAATAACAATAATTAACTAAGATAAAATATAATAAGTGCGGAATAATATAAAAACTGTATTAATTACTACCACCCGTACTTGGAGTCACAATTCATGAGCATTCTAGAATTTACTACAAGTAATAGTCTGAAAGAAATACAACTGTCTCAATGAAAGAAACAGTAGAACAGAAAAGATAGACTAGGACTTCAAGGTCCGTGAACGCCAACAGATCTACCTTGAGTCTCCGGATAGCGATCCAATAGCAAAATCTCGATCAACTCGGGCCGGTACCAAAATCTGCACAGAGAGTACAGAGTGCAATATCAGTACAACCGACCCCATGTACTGGTAAGTGTTGAGCCTAACCTCGATGAAGTAGTGACGAGACTAAGGCAAGGCACCTACAAATCAACCTATATAGTTTAACAGTGTTTATAGAAATAAAAGTAATGAAGAGCTAGACAGGAAATATCAGGAGGGGGAACATGATGGGGGAAATACGAAATAAAGAGCTACAGCAGAATAAGAACTGGAACAACCATTATACTATGAATCAACAGGAGCACGAATACAGTAAAGGAAAAATGCACGGCATCACCCTTCGTGCTTGTACTCTCAATCTCACCATAAAATCAATAGAAACGACACGACATCACCCTTCGTGCATTAACTCTCATATCATGGCACGACATCACCCTTCATGCATTAACACTCACAATATGGCACAACATCACCCATCATGCTTTTACACTCATAATATGCACGGTATCACCCTTCGTGCTTTTACACTCTCAATATGGCACGATATCACCCTTCGTACATTAACGCTCTCCCTTACCATAACGCAATGTATAAATAACAACAGAGAGATAGAATAACAAGTACAAGCCTTACTTCAACATTTGGTTCCAAAATATCAATCTCAACTTTGAAATAAATACTCAATTATCACCAAAAAAATCTGTAAACATGATAAGAACGATCAATTTAACAACACTAGTGTAAACCCGCAGTAATTAGGCATAGGAAAGAGAAAGTATAAGAAAAATGGAAGAAACATGGAAAACAGGTAAATTGGCGGCGCATAAGTACTCTTCACCTCACATATATGCCGCTCACATAAATTTCACATAGAAAATAGTCTAAGGTTCCTAATTCCCTCAAGTCTGGGTTAGACATAACACTTACCTCGCTCCGAAGGCCACTTAATTCTCAATCACATATTTTCCTTTAGAATTCACCTCCAAACCACTCGTATCTATTAAAACATAACTCAATTATATCAAATATTGCTAAAGGAATCAATTATATTGCATAGATTAAATTTCCCAAATTTTCCTCCAAAAAGTCAAAAAATCGACCCCGGCCCCGGCCCCGGTTGATCAAAATCTGAGGTTCGGACCAAATTCCATTTACCCATTCACCCCGAGCTCGGATATATAATTGGTTTTGGAATCCGACCTCAAATTGAGGTCTACCATGAAAACTCTAGATTTTAGGTTGATAATTCATGAAATGTAATGGGTAATTGAAATAAAATGTTTTAGAATCACTTACCAACACTTTGGGGTGGGCGACAATGTGGATCACGTACCGTTTAGTTTTTTAGAAAATGAATTTTTTGGCTAAATCCCATGTTTGGATTCTGTTAAGTGTTGGGTGACAGTGTGCATCACGTTCGCGAGGCCACTGTCGCGTTCGCTAAGAGCATTGGCTGTCAAGCCTTCGCATTCGCGAGAACGTGTTCGCGTTCGCATAGGCTACCCCCTGGCCTTCGCGTTCGGGATACATTGCTCGCGTTCGCGATGAAGGAAAGACTGGCTCCCCCCAGTGCGTTCGCGATAAGCTTGTCGCGTTCGCGAAGGGTAACGAACCCATCGCTTCATGTTCGCGACAAGCCTTCGTGTTCACGAAGAAGAAAATTCAGGCCTCATCAGTTTACTCTTCGCGTTCGCGGGAGTACCATCGCGAACGCGAAGAAGGACATGCCAGAACACCTGCTGCAGCAAAATACCAGATTTTCCAAAGTCCAAAACACCCCGTGGCCTATCCAAAACTCACCCGAGCCCTCGGGGCTCCAAACCAAGCATGCACACAAGTCTAAAAATATCATACGAACTTGCTCGTGCAATCAAATATCCAAAATAACACCTAGAACTACGAATTTAGCACCAAATGAAATGAAATTCTCAAGGACACTTTAAAATTCCTATCTTCTCAACTAGACGTCCGAATCACGTCAAATCAACTCTGTTTCTCACCAAATTTCATAGATAAGTCTCAAATATCATAATGAACCTGTACCGGGCTCCAGAACCAAAATATGGACCCAGTACTAACAATTCCCAACATCAATCAATTCTTAAAAACAAATAAATTTTCAAACTTTTAATTTTCATCAAAAATTCATCACTCGAGCTGGGGACCTCCGAATTCGATTCCGGGCATACGCCCAAGTCCCATAATTCAATACAGACCTACCGGGACCGTCAAAATAAGGATGATACATAGTAGTAAGTAGACCCCAAATCAAATAGAGCTGAAGCATCTCTACTACAAACTGAAATAGTACCTGTGATAACAGTGTCAGATGACTCAGCCTCAGGCCTGGTTGGGAAAGCATAACACCGGGGTTGGGCCCCACCACTCTGAACTACGTCCCTGGGATGACCTCTAACTAGTTGGTCTACACCTCTAACTTCCTGACCTCCACCTCTAACAGTCTGACCTCTACCTCTGGCTGCCTGACCCCTGCCTCTGGCTGCCTGAGCGGGTGGTGCAGCAACTGGTGCCAGAACCATGGCACGAGAACTCTGATGATTTAAGTTGCCCATTGCTCGAGGGCAAAATCTAGCAATGTGCCTCGGATCACCACAAGAACCATGGCACGAGAACTTATGCACAGTTTTGTAAGAGCCCGGTATTGGAGCTATCAGACTCGGACAGAGTTAAAGTGTGATTGCAAGGATTCAAGGTAGAGCTGCTTGGTCGTCGCAGTCCCTTGAGGTCTTTTCATTTTATTGTACTGTTAATTATTAATCAAACAGCATTGAGTATTCGATCCTTGAGATCATTTCATGTATTCAGTTAGAGTTTGTGACTCAGTATTACCAGTCTTAGGAGGTTGTTATATTTGTAATTATTTCCGTTGTTGGTTTATATATTCAATAAAATGGCTTGAATTGTTATTATAATCGGCTTACCTAGTCTTAGAGACTAAGTGCCATCACGACGCCTGTGGCGGTATTTTGGGTTGTGACAAGTTGTTATCAGAGCTCTAGGTTCATAGGTTCTACGAGTCACGAACAAGTTTAGTAGAGTCTTGCGGATCGGTACAGAGACGTCTGTACTTATCGTTGAGAGGCTAAAGAGATAGTAGTAAAAATATCCACTTCTTTCATTCTTTATCGTGCGACATTTATTCAGCTTGAAGCATATGTCTTATGTTTTTTTGCATCCACTCATGTATGAAATTGCGCACTCGATATCATTTATACGCCAACGGTTCGTGATACTACACAGGGTTTATAAGCAAGCCAAGGTTGCTCAACCATTGTTACCACGTGTCATACAGATCGAGGATGCGGAAGTATTGAGAGATCATTCAGATGTGCACATAGGGGTGCATCAGGTTCTGACATCTGGTTAATAAGTACGATCTTAAGAAGGTTTAATTAGTTGCCTAATCATCACAATCGTGGTAGGACCAAGAGGTGGATGTAGATCTGAAGATAGTTGGTGGTATTAGAGACTGTGGTTCGTATGGGACTTTTATTTAGCGAAGGGTACATACTAGAAGCCAAGACATTGGAGGAAGCAAATTTAACTGTCACGAGGATGACATGCGCCAAATAAATGGTTTGAGGTTACTTATGACCGGTGTCGTACTAGCGATGAAGGTTCGTATTGTGGATCATCGGAATGTGTCCTATGGCTTCGCGCCAAGTGAGGGGAGTCCACTATCAACGATCAGATTGCGGGGTCATGTGTTATATCAGTTTTGGCCTGAGATGTATTTATGTGGTATTGAAAGTTTCTCCGAAACTTGTATATGATAAAGAGCTGAGATTTGTATCGGATGATGCTGGGACTTGCGATATTTTTGCGTCCTTAATAATTCTACATTTCAGTATCAGCGGGGTCATGGAAACAATTTCAGAATACTCGGGGTGTTCCAGTAAGTTCTTTTAATGCACCACAGGCACGGGGTTCCTATAATGGTTATTCCAGTTATCCGGCACAGACTCAGTATGAGCAGTCGAACCTTCATAGGGGTTGTTATTAGTGTGGTGATACTAGGTACATCATGAGAGATTATCCCAGAATTGGGAGAGGCGGATTTCATCAGAATACTTAGGCTACGGGCTTTATTCTAGTTAATACTCCACGTGCAAAACTATTTAGTGGTGGAGGACAGGCGGGTATAGGGCGCCCAAGAGGGGGAGGCCCGGCCTGTTGATATAATTGCTATGATTTTGCTGAGGCCGATACACCAGATGGTGTCTTTACTAGTATGATTTAATTTATAATAGAGGAGCACTATTCTTATTTTTATTCGACTCCGATTATCAAGGTGAAAGATCCTTTCATGCTCCTTATATGCTGAGTTTGTGAATGTGTACTCCACTCGCGTGTTTATCGCTATTGGGAGATTTGATGGTGTTAGCCCGTGTCTATCATGTTGTTTTGCACACTATTGAGGGATATGAGTCCAAAAGTGACTTTTTGTTACTCACTACAGTGGGTTTTGATGTAATTTCGGGATAATTGATTACAATTTTAGGAATTATATGGCCTACCGGTATGGGGGTTCATTATGTGTTGTGAAAATTGTTTACCGAATTGATTAAAAAGAAGAAAGAAAGGAAATGGTAAAATTTAAATTGGCACAATGTACAAAATACTTGTGATTCAGAGTTGAGGACGATATCCTCACATTTTTATATGATGTGAATTATTTAAACTAGGCTATAAGCCGCGGTAGAAGTTATATAAGGACGAGGTCTGTGTGGTGAAAATTTTATGAGTTTAAATTTTCCCTTTGTGAAATTAAATTTGAACTATAGTATTAATGGGGAGTCATGCATGTTAGGCTTATTTGATAATTCTTCTATATGTTTCTGTGCATATTTAGCCATATTCGTGCTGTAAACATTGTATTTTAGCCTATAAGGTGAGTGCCCGGGTGGTGTTTAATGCGACTCCTTAATTCGGATAAATAATTATGAGGTCTTCATGCCTCGCGTGTTGCTGTCAGTGTTGCGAAAATTTGAAATGAGATTTTAGTTAATATGAGATTAATTGAGAATGTTGGAATTAATTATAAACAACTATTATGACCAGCGATATGGTTATGGGCATACGTTGATATGTGTGCAGGCACTAGTTGCTATAGTTGGTTGAAACTAATACCGTGCGTTGATGTGATAATAAGGCCTTTTGAAATTAATTGAACTGTAAGAAGTTGGATTTAAAGTTTATAAATGAGGATAAAAGAAATAATCTTAACTGAGATGGTGTTGTCGGACCCATGCGAAATTGTGGTGACGTAGAATCACCCGCGAGTATGTGTGTAATAATACACTCAGAAATTTAATGTCCTCAGAATAATTCTTTGCACGTTCGAGGACGAACGTATGTTTTAAGAGGGGGAGGATGTAACGACACGACTTGTCGTTTTAAGAATTTACGTTCCGTTAGGTGGCTTAAGGTATCGATCAGCTTTGAAATGTGTATTATGACTTGCGAGGGTGGTGAAGTTTGGTTTTCGGATGATTCAGGATTTAATTGAAAGAACAATTCTTGTTTTGGAAGCTTAAGTTGAAATAATTGACTGGATGGTGAATTATGTGTAAACGACCCCGAAATGGAGTTTTGATAATTCCAATAGCTCTGTATGGTAAGTTTGGACTTAGGAGCGTGTCCGGAAATACTTTTGGAAGTCCGTAGTGAAATTTTGCTTGAATGGCGAAAGTTGAATTTTTGGGAAGTTTGACTAGGGAGTTGACTTTTTTCCATCGGAGTTGGAATCCAGTTCTAAAAATTTTCATAGATCCGTTATGTCATTTATGACTTGTGTGCAAAATTTGAGGTCAATCGGAATTGGGGTATGATTCGTGATTTTAGTGTTGTTCTATGTGATTTGAGATTTCAACTAAGTTTGTATGATATTTTAGGACTTGTTGGTGTATTGGGTTGAGGTATCGAGGGCGTCGGGTGAGTTTCAGAGTGGTTTCGGATCATATTTTTTTTACTGCTGTTTTCTTTTTTGATAGCAATGTGCGAAATTTCTTATGCGCAGAGCTAACTTAGGAAGCTTATATCTAGAAATATATAAGGAATCTGGAAATTATCAAAACATGAAAGTTGTATCCCTTTGATTTTAGATTCCAGAATGATAAACCATTCATCATCTGGACATTTGTACATAAAGTTATGATCGATTGACTGAAGTTGGTACTACAGATTTTGGCTTCAGCAGTGTGCATCGCCAGAAATTTCTGCTGCACAGGGCAGGCTTTGGGAGCTTATATCTCGCAATCTATAAGGAGTTGGGCAATGAGCAAAACATGAAAGTTGTAGACCTTTGTATCCAATTTGTAGAAATATAAATCATTTGGAAGTTGGAGTTAAATACAAGAAGTTATGGTTGATACACTACAGGATGTCGGGAAAGAGTTTGATGTTTTCAGCATAAGCATGTAATGATCCAAAAAGTCCATTTTTAGTTCTAGAGATTGAAAATTGATTTCGAGACGTCCAGAATTTTGATAATGAATTATAAGAGTGATTTGGAAAGTTTGGTCTAATTTCATCAAGTCGCGAATGAGTTTTTAGCGCGAAACATTAGTTAATTATTTAGCGAGCAAAATTGGTATTGCGTTGAGCAAAATGAGCTTCGAATTGAGTTTTGATTGAAGAACTAGGTTCGTATTATTATTTGTGACTCATAGGAACAAGAATCGTCAAAATTCGAGCTCGTATGATGGAGTTAGAGCCTTTTTAGTGAAAATAAAACTGCTGGTGTAAACAGTTCTGGTGCGTACATTTAGCGGCCAGATTTGACACTTTTAGCCACGGGATTGAACTTTTAGCAACAAGAATAGTGTTTTTTGGGCCGAAACTTAAGGACCAAAAATGGTCATTTCCTTCATTTCGTTTTGGATTTTTGGAGCACGATTCTTGGGCGATTTTGAGGATTTCTTCAAGACTTCAACTTGGGTAAGTGTCCTATATACAAAAGTAATTATATTTCATAAATCTATGGTTATATTCATCATTTAATTCGTATTTAAATGGAAAAAATTGGGATTTTTGCAAAATGTTACAAGAACGAAAATTTTAGATTTGGAGTTCGAGTTGTTATCAGAATTTGATAAAATTGGTATGGGTGGACTCATAATTGAATGTGTTGTCGGATTTTGTGAGTTATTTTGGATTTCGAGACGTGGGCCCCACAGGCAATTTTTGAGTTAAATTTCGAATTTTGTTGGAAAATTAATATTTTCATATGGAATTAATTCCTATAATTAGTATTGACTGAATTGAATTCATTTGGATAGATTTGGGCGGTCTGGAGGTCAATTCAAGCAAGAAGGCGATTTTTGGAATATCGGCATAACTTCAAAAAGGTAAGTATCTTGCCTAACCTTGAGTGAGGGAATTACCCATTAGGCATCGAGTTTTATGTGCCATTTGTGAAATGTGAAAAGCCGTGTACGCGAGGAGACGAGTACGTACTCGGGCTTATAAGTGCAAAATTAATTGGGTTAAAGTCTTAGGCATATTGTGTAGTTAATTGAATAATTGTTGGCATTTATTAAATCATCTATTTGTCATGCCTCAATTCGCGTTTGTTGAATTTGTTTTTATATGAAAATTTAATGTGGTTATTGCTTGTATATTTATGTGAATTCCGTGAGTTTGGTGATTTGATATTTTCTGCAAATAATTATATTATGGATTCTCCATCTGCAAATAATTAATGAAATAAGTTTAAACCGAGGCATTATATTATTATCAAGAATTTGGATTAATGAAGGTGTTGCCCTATACTGAGTATTTTCCATCTTTGTTGTTGTTTTGAGGTTTTATACACATGGGCTCAAACCTCACATATATGCACACTCATAGCGCATAGCCATCACAAATAATTAACGCAACTAGTGCCTCCACTGAGTTTAAATAAAGTACTCACCTCAAACAGGTCGCAACCCTAAAACAATATGCTTTCGAGACTCCCAGTCTCCAAATTCATAGAACACATGAATCACCGTAACTGATCCCAATTCCAGCACTCGAATGACTTACACATTTTTCATGTATGATCATCCCACGAGGAATACTTTCATAATTATTCCGTGCTACATAACAATAATTTGAATACCAACAGTCTATCAACCAGGTGAGTACCGCAATACCGATGAACATCCATAAGTCAAAACACAATGCACCTTCTGAAATGCGCACCCTTCTCAGGAATTATCGAGCAGTTATAACATTCATCGAAATATTTGAAACTGACCATGCTGTCCAAATTACTGCAAGTCTTTTTAATATCAAGACTGAACTGCCACCTTATACATGTAAATCCTAATCTCGCACAACATATCACATCTATTATGCCATCATGTGACAAGAACAAAAATCCCATTATCAACTCTGAGTCACCAGCAAATTACATACCCGACTAGTTAGAAACCTTCCTCTTGCTTCCTTTCAGGAGGAAATCACAATACACAACATGTTTCCCACACCAGTAGAAAGTATCCGGTTCAAACTATGGTAGAAACCATCAAGAACTCTTTGAAATCCATTTGCACATAACCAAGCTATCAGAACTAAATTCCTCTAACTCGACAAGCCACGCAGGTCACCAAATCCAAGAATATTGCCACCAAAATATTTGTAGATCCTCACCACATCATAATTACCCAAAATAACTGAGCATATCGTTACCATACTGGTCTAGCTTACTACCCAATTGTCCTATCTTTTCCGAGTTTCTTCTGAATTACCCTCAAGTTGACATTTCTTCTTGTAATAACACTACGATCCTTACGCAAAGCTCACTACAAGACATCCTAACATAAAACGACACCTCCGTAAGGCCCATAAGCCACTGTACTCTTCTTAAGCACCCCATAAATACCACAACCGAGACACACACTCTGGAAATACCTTGTCTAAATTTAAAATTGTCCTTTTTACCTTTCTTATACTTAAATGTAAAATCCATAGTCATACAAAATTACCGTAAGTCCCGGCACCATCCAATGTAAATAACCGATTTTTAGCGATATACAAATCCGAAAAGTTTTCAATTGCCCAATATACATTTTAAACCCATTAGAACCCTCTCGAGAGTCATCCACTCTACTCAAATTTCAATTATACCGCCCAAGAGACCAAACAACTTGCGCCCCACTAGCACAACAATACCCAAAGAAGTCAATCCTACCTCAAAGAAACTGGTCAATTTCATACTCCATGCGCACTACATTCTTCAAAATAACAACTTAATCATTCCATGATTTTCATATTTTCATAAAGTGCATTGTAACCCGTATTCAAAAAATTTCCTTACTCGAGTCATCCTTGATCGCAACCTCTGAAAGTCATGACTAACTCACAAGTATGTCTCAGACCAAAACTAAAATTTAACATATAGCAATGAAATTGAATTGTCAATAGCAGGCTCCCCCATTTGGCTCAAAGCCATGGATTAAAATACTCGATAGCTCACAATACTCATACTCTAGTACGTAGAGATTTCATGGTTACAGATAAGATCAGGTAATTACATAGTACAATAGAAGTAATAGAGTTATAATTCACACGGTGCACACCCACATGCCCATCACCTAGTATGTGCGTCACCTCAAAAGCAAACACATATTACGAAATTCGAGGTTTCATACCCTCAACACTAAGTTTAGAAGTGTTACTTACCTCGAACAAGCCGAATCCAATGTCGAGCAAGCTAAACAATGCTCCAGAAATTCCATTCAGAGCATATCAACTTTCGAACGACTCGAATCTAGTCACAATTAATTCGTTTCAGTCAACAAAAAATATTAGAATTATTTCCATATCAAAATTTTAATTTTTCCACAAAATCCGAAATTACATTCAAATATGAACGCCCATTCAACCACGAGTCCAACAATACAAATTTAACTCAAATCTGACATCAACATGACCCTAAAATCTTCAAATTAAACCAAAAGGGTTTTCACAATATTCCAACTTAATTCACTAATTAAATGTTAAAAATAAGCATGAATTCAGGTAATTTGACTAATATTGAGTGAAGAACACTTACATCATTGTTTTCCTTGAAACTCTCCCAAATATTGCCTCTTCCCGAGCTCCAAATCGGTAAAAATGGAGTCCCATTTACAGAACTTAAACTCTCTCACCAGTCATTTCTTCTATGCGATCGCAGACCTAGTCCCGTGATCGCACAGCACATATTTCCACTGCCAAAAATTGATCTTATGCGATTGCGGATTAGTTCACGCGATCATGAAGCACAAAAGAATCTGCCCCCAAATTTGGCCTTCGCGAACGCGGATGAATCCACGCGAACGTGGATCACTGATACACAAACCTACGCGATCGCAGACTGATCCGCGCGATCGCGAAGAGAAACTTTTCGTCACCCCCTGGTGCCTCACTTCCTCTTCGCGAATGCGGCTTTGCCCCCGCGTTCGCGATGCGTTCTCTCTTTCCAGCTATGCGATCGCGATTCTCCTCATGTGATCACATAGAACATAAACTCAACAGCCCAAATTAACCCTATGCGATCACAGACCTTCTCACGCAATCGCGTAGAAGGAAACCAAATACAGATATCATAAAATTTCCAGCAACACTCCAAGTCTAAAAATTGATCCGTTAACCATTCAAAACTTACCTAAGGCCCCCGGAACCTCAACCAAATACACCAACAACTCCCAAAATATCATACGAACTTAGTTGAAGTCTCAATTCACATCAAACAACGCTAAAATCATGAATCACATATAGATTCAAGCCTAATGAATTTTTAAACTTCCAATTCTTACAAACGACGTCTGATTGACTTCAAATTTTGCATACAACTCATAAATGACATAACTGACCTATTCCAATTTCCAGAATCGGGTTCCGACCCTGATATCAAAAAGTCAACTCTCGGTCAAACTTTCTAAAAATTCAACTTTTGTCATTTCAAGCCTAATTCCACTACGGACTTCCAAATAATTTTTTGGACACGCTCCTAAGTCTAAAATCACCATACAGATCTATTGAAATAATCAAAACTCTATTCCGGGGTCGTTTACACATAAGTCAACATCGGGTCAACCTTTTCAACTTAAGTTTTCAATTATGAGACTAAGTATCTCAATTCATTACAAAACCTCACCTGACCCGAACCATTTATCCTGGCAAGTCATATATATTGTAAAGTACAAATTGAGCAGTAAATGGGGGAATGGGGTTGAAATACTTAGAACGACCGGCCGGGTCATTACACCTAGCTCGAGTTATCGCAATTTGTTGAAAATTTTAGGTTTAAAGGTTTAAACAATTTATAAATTTCACCGAAGTTTGACTTTATTACTACCGGATCCAAATCTTGGTATATGTTCATTACTATATTTAGGACTTGTATGAAGTATTTGGTGCAAAACAGAGTTGATTTAACGTGATTCAGACGTCCGGTTGTTAAAATGGAAGTTTTTAAGTTTTATTAAAAATTTCATTTGTTTTGGTGTCTGATTCGTAGTTCTATGTGTTATTTTGGTATTTTGATCTCGCGAGCGAGTTCGTATGATATTTTTTGGCTTATGTGCATACTTGATATGGAGCCTCAGGGGCTCGGGTTAGTTCTAGATAGGCCAAAGAGTGATTTCAGACTTCGTAGAATAGTTGATGCCACTTTTGTTGTTTGTGTTCTAGTGCAGGTCTCGCATTTGCGAACAAGGCTTTGCCTTTGCGAGCATGGGCAAGCTGGGGGATCCTTGCATTTGCGAGGTAAAAGTCCGTACTTGCGAACATGCCATTTCTGCCTTTGCGAAGGCAGTGTTGCATTTGCGACTCAGCATGGTCCTTGGCAATCTTTGCATTTGCGAAGAGGTGGTCCACATTTGCGAGAGTTGGGGGTTTGCATTTGCGACCAAAAACATCAAATTTGCGATGACTGGGTTTCTGAAAGGAGTTCACATTTGTGACATCTTTCTCGCAATTTTGATGTTCGCAATTGCGAACAATATATCGCAATTGTGACATCCGTAACTGGGTAAAAACTGAGATAGACGGGACTTTGCTCATTCTTTCAAATATTCAACCCTAGAAACCTTAGAGGCGATTTTCCTAAGAGCCTTTCTTCCTCAATTCATTGGTAAGTAACCTTAATCTACTTTCTTTCATTTACCCATTACATTTCATAAGTTTTCATCATTAAACCTAGGATTTTTATAGTGGAAATTGGGGATTTGGGTAGAATTAGGGATTTTTGTAAAATTGGAATTTAACCTCGAATTGAGGTCAGATTTCGAAACAAAATTACATAACCGGACTCGGGGGTGAATGGGTGATCGGGTTTGGTCTGCATTTCGAATTTTGACCAAGCGGACTCGGGGATGACTTTTGTTGTCTTTGTCAATAATGACCTAAATTGAACCTCTTTCATTCGTGGGTAGTTCCTAAGGCTTATCTTGAATCGTTTGATTAATAATTTTCTAGATTTGGTTGGTTCGGAGGCTTGTTCGAAAAGCAAGGCCGTGGTTGAACTTTGAGTTGATTGCGGAGTGAGGCAAGTATCATGGTTAACCTTGACTTGAGGGATTAGAACTTGTTTGCCTATTTTCTACACGTTTAAATGTGTGGGTACAACGTATATGTGAGTTGAAGAGTACTTGTACGTTGTTGTTGGGTTAAAGCATGCGGGTGGGACTTGTTTCCTTGTAATTTATTGTCTTCTTTGATTATGATATCCATGTTTAGACTGGTTTATTACTTAATTGATCATTCTTTCTGCATTTATGAACTATTTGTGATGATTGAGTATTTTTGGAAGTTGAGGTTCGGTATTTTGGAACTGTTGTTGACGTAAAATTTGTTCTTGCTTATTCTATCTCCCAAATGTTTATATTCATTGCTACGTGGTAAGGGAGAGTGTTAAAGCACGAAGGGTGATGCTGTGTCGTATTTACCGTTTCATTGAGAGGTTAAAAGTAAAAGCATGAAGGGTGATGTCATATCGTTATTATTATTTCATGATGAAGTTGAAAGTAAAAGCACGAAGGGTGATGCCGTGCCATTATTATTATTATTATTTCATGGTGAGGTTGAGAGTAAAAGCACGATGGGAGATGACGTGCCATCTTTATTCATTATGTTTATCCATTTTCATTGGTTGATGGTTTATTTGACTTTCTCATATTGTCATTTCCTGTTTTACTTACCGTATCTTGTACCCCATGTCGCATGTCCCCTCCCAATCGTACGTGTGTAATCTGTATTTGTTGTTATGTTGCACGTATATCTTCGTTTGTAAGAAGTTTAATTACGTGGGTATCCTGTCATAGCCTCGTCACTACCCCATCGAGGTTAGGCTCGATACTTACGGAGTACATTGGATCGGTTGTACTCATACTACACTCTGCACTTCTTGTTCAAATTTTGGTACTGGTCCCAGCTGTACGTGAGGTGCATTAGCTCAGATTGTCATATTTGGAGACTCGAGATAGATCTGCTGGGGTCCGCCGACCTTGAATTCCCCTTCCTCTTTCCTTATTTACTGTTTATTTCATTCGAAACAATTGTATTTATTTCAGACTCTATTTGTAGAACCTCTAGAAGCTCGTGTACTTGTGACTCCAGTTTCGAGTTGTATTTAGACATGCTGGTTATTATGATACTTCGTACTTCATTTTAGTTTCATCTTAGCTTAATTGGCTTATGTATTTGAACGTTGGCTTTCCTAGCGAGTGAAATGTTAGGCGTCATCACGACCGCGAAGGTGGGCATTCCAGGTCGTGACAATTTTATGCTTACTTTTATCAGTAAAATTTCTTTTGTCGTCTTTTTTATGTTAAAATTATTGTTTTTTGCAAATGTGTTTTAGTTGGTTAGTTAAACTAGTCTCATGGTACGCGCTTTGCACGTGTACCCCATCTCAATAAGTATAAAATTTTAATATATTCCATAAATATTATTGAGCTACATATATTTAATGTGTAATTGTTTAGTATCATTTCACATTGCTAAAATTTAATGTTGAGATAAAGAGTATAATAATTGTGGATATTTATTCTAATTATAGTATTTATTAGAATGTTTATTTACATTTTAATACAAAAACATTCTAGAAGGAGTGTTTGATTAAAGAGTAATGGAAATTAATTAGAAAACTATTCCTAAATAGTAGGAAATTAATTAGATGACTATTTCTAAATATTAGGAAAACAATCAAAAAAACTGTTTTATCCAGGGTGAAATTTATTTTTGTAAGGGTAAAAAAGACGAACGACATTTTGCTAACGGCCTTCGTGCTTTTCATATAACTAGTTACTATATACGTGTGTTGCACGTAAATCTTTAGTCAGAACTTTTATGTGAAAGAACAACTAACTAAATTTAGTAACAAATTACTAACAAGATGAAATGAACATTATAAAGTAATTAACGTGATAAAAATAGAACAATCATTTAAATGCTAAAAATTAATGTTATAACATTAACATAATACTTGAATTCAAAATGATATCGTCTTAACCTACAAAGATGGTCAATTTAGTTAAGTTAGAAATTATCTTATTTATAGTACTCCTTCCGTTTCAATTTATGTGAACCTATTTTCTTTTTAGTCCGTGCCAAAAAGAACGACCACTTTCCACATTTGGAAACAATTTCCCTTTATGCAATGATTTATAGCCACACAAAATAAATGTGCCTCATCTTACACCACAAGTTCAAAAGTCTTCTTTCTTTTCTTAAACTCCGTGCCCAGTCAAATCGGTTCACATAAATTGAAACAAAGGGAGCATATAGATATTCGGTGAGGTAGAATCATATCTAATACTTCTTTATAAATGACATTTTTGGTGTATGTTTGTAACGACTCGGCCGGTCGTTTCAAGTATTACAACCTCGTTCCCCAATTTACTGATCACTTTATGCTTTACAGTTGTTGTATGACTTGTCGGGGTAATTAGTTCGAGTTCGGAAGGATTTCAAAGTGAAATGAGACACTTAGTCTCATAATTAAAAACTTAAGTTGAAAAAAGTTGATCGGATGTTGACTTATGTGTAAACGATGTCGGATTTGAATTCTGATGATTCCAATAGCTCTGTATGGTGATTTTGGACTTAGGAGCGTGTCCGAAAAAATATTTGGAGGTCCGTAGTGGAATTAGGCTTGAAATGGCGAAAGTTAAAATTTTGGAAAGTTTGACCGGGGGTTGACTTTTTGATATCGAGGCCAGAATCCGCGTCTGGAAATTGGTTCGTTATGTCATTTAAGACTTGTGTGCAAAATTTGAAGTCATTCCGGATTGATTTGCTATGTTTCGGCACGAGTTATTGAATTTGAAAGTTCAAAGTTCATAGATTTTGATTTGAGGTGTGATTCGTCGTTTTGATGTTGTTATGTTGTTATTGCTGGTTGCTACTGGTTCTGGTATGACCGCACCTGCGGTTGATTTGTGCAGGTGCGATGGACGCAGAAGTGACAAAGGAGTCGTAGGAGCGAACGTCAGCGCAGGAGCGCAATTTGGACTCGCACTTGCGTGTGTGCAATAGCGGAGTTTCTACCGAGAGGTGCGAAGGCAGACCTCCAGTGCTTCTCCGCAGAAGTGTGTTTTTGGTCGCAAATGCGATGCTGCAGAAGCGGCTAATCTTCCACAGGTGCAAGAATGCTGGGCAAAATGCTTTAAATCAAAGCTTTGGTTCTTTTATCATATTTTGAGATGTGGGACTCAGATTGAGGCGATTTTGGAACAATCTTCATCACAAGGATTGGGATAAGTGTTGTACACTTGGTTTTGATCTTATTCCATGAATCTATCTTCATTTTGTGACATTGGATTGTGAATTTTAAAGAGGAAATTGGGGTTTTGGCATAAAGTTTCATAATATGAATTTTTGAGTTTTAAACATCGAATTGGAGTCGGATTTGAGTGAAACTAGTATGGTGTAACGACCCGACTTGTCGTTTTAAGAATTTACGTTCAATTTTGTTGCTTAAGGAATCGAACAGCTTTGAAATGTGTATTATGACTTGCGAGGGTGGTGAAGTTTGGGTTTCGGATAATTTAGGATTTAATTGAAAGAACAATTCATGTTTTAGAAGCTTAAATGAAAATAATTGACCGGATGGTGAATTATGTGTAAACGACCCCAAAATGGAGTTATGATAATTCCAATAGCTCCGTATGGTGAGTTTGGACTTAGGAGTGTGTCCGAAAATATTTTTGGAAGTCCGTAGTGAAATTTTGCTTGAAATGGCGAAAGTTGAATTTTTGGGAAGTTTGACCGGGGAGTTGACTTTTTTATATCGGAGTTGGAATCCAGCTCTAAAAATGTTCATAGATCCGTTATGTCATTTATGACTTGTGTGCAAAATTTGAGGTCAATCGGAATTGATTTGATAGGTTTCGGTAATGAATGTAGAAATTGGAAATTCTTAAGTTCCTTAAACTTGAATTGGGGTATGATTCGTGGTTTTAGTGTTGTTCTATGTGATTTGAGGTTTCAACTAAGTTTATATGATGTTTTAGGACTTGCTGGTGTATTGGGTTGAGGTCTTGAGGGCCTCGGGTGAGTTTCGGAGTGGTTTCGCATCATTTGTTTTACTGCTGTTTTTTTTACAGCAATGTGCACAATTTCTGATGCGCAGAGCTGACTTTAGAAGCTTATATCTAAAAATATATAAGGAATCGGGAAATTATCAAAATATGAAAGTTGTAGCTCTTTGATTTTAGTTTCCAGAATTATAAATCATTCATCATCTGGATATTTGTACAGAAAGTTATGATCGATTGACTGAAGCTGGTAATGCAGATTTTGGCTACAGCATTGTGCATCGCAAGAAATTTCTGCTGCACAGGGCAAACTTTGGGAGCTTATATCTCGCAATCTATAAAGAGTTGGGCGATTACAAAAACATGAAAGTTGTAGCCCTTTGTATCCTGTTTGTAGAAATTTAAACCGTTTGGAACTTGGAGTTGAGTACAAGAAGTTATGGTTGATACACTACAGGCTGTCGGGGAAGAGTTTTGGAAGAGTTTGATGTTTTAAGCATAAGCATGTAATAATCCAAAAGTTCATTTTTAGTTCTAGAGATCGAAATTTGATTTTGAGACTTCCAGATTTTTGATAATGAATTATGGGAGTGATCTGAAAAGTTTGGTCTAGTTTTATCAAGCTGCGATTGGATTTTTAGCGTGAAACATGAGTTAATTATTTAACGAGTGAAATTGGTATCACATTGAGCAAATGAGCTTGGATTTGAGTTTCGATTGAAAGACTAGGTTCGTATTATTATTTGTGACACATATGGACAAGAATCGTCGAATTTCGAGTTCGTATGATGGAGTTAAAGCCTTTTTAGTGAAAACAAAACTGCTGGTGTAAACAGTTCTGGTGCGCACCTTTAGCGACCAAATTTGACACTTTTAGCGACCAGAATAGTGTTTTTTGGGCAGAAACTTAAGGACCAAAAATGGTCATTTTCTTCATTTCGTTTTGGATTTTTGGAGCATGGTTCTTGGGTGATTTTGAGGATTTCTTCAAGACTTCAACTTGGGTAAGTGACCTATATCCAAAAGTGATTATATTTCATAAATCCATAGTTATATTCATCATTTAATTCGGATTTAAATGGAAGAAATTGGGATTTTTGCAAAATCTTTCACGAATGAAAATTTTAGATTTGAAGGTCGAGTTGTTATCCGAATTTGATAAAATAGGTATGGGTGGACTCGTAATTGAATGGGTTATTGGATTTTTTGAGTTTTGTCGGATTCCGAGACATGGACCCCACATGCAATATTTGAGTTAAATTTCGGAGTTTGTTGGAAAATTAATATTTTTATATGAAATTAATTCCTATAATTAGTGTTGACTGAATTGAATTAATTTGGATATATTTGAGCAGTCCAGAGGTCAATTCAAGCAAGAAGGCGATTTTTGGAATATCGGCATAACTTCAAAAGGGTAAGTATCGTGTCTAACCTTGAGTGGGGTAATTACCCCTTAGGCATCGAGTCTTATGTGCCATTTGTGAAATATGAAAAGCCGTGTACGCGAGGTGACGGGTACGTACTCGGGCTTATATATGCAAAATTAATTGGGTTAAAGTTTTAGGCATATTGTATAGTAAATTAGATAATTGTCGGCATTTATTAAATCATCTATTTGCCATGCCTCAATTCGCGTTTGTTGAATTTGTTTTTATATGACAATTTGATGTGGTTATTGTATGTATATTTATGTGAATTCCGTGAGTTTGGTGATTTAATATTTTCTGAAAATAATTATATTATGGATTTTCCATCTGCAAATAATTAATGAAATAAGTTTTAACCGAGGCGTTATGGTATTATCAAGAATTTGGATTTATGAAGGCGTTGACCTATACTGAGTATTTTCCATCTCTGTTGTTGTTTTCAGGTTTTATACACATTGTGTGGAGCCTTGGGCTATTTGTTGTGAAATTAATTGATTTTTTTATATCTTTGGAATTGGTTGTGGCCATTGGGCAAATTGTGACATGAATTGATTTTGTTATGTTGCCGTGATAATATTCCGTGTAAATTATTGTGTTATTTGAGTTATTATTATTTTGAGGATATAACGGTGGCATTCCACAGTTGATATTATGTGGGTATAAGGGTGGCACTTCACTGCGGTTATGTGTGTTGGGATATTGTCTGGGCGGAGTGATAAGGGTGGCTATAGGAGCGATAAGGGTGGCTATTGATATTGTCAGGGTGGAGGGATAAGGAAGGCTATTATAGGAGTGATAAGGGTGGCTATAGGAGAGATAAATGTGGCTATTGTCAGGGATGATATGTGATGATGTGGGGTTATTGCGTTGGTAATTTTCATGTGATGTTGTGATTTTTTTTGTGTTTATTTTTATACCTTGTGCAATTTGTCTTGTTGTTGGTAAATTGATAATAGTATGATCTATGTTGAAATTGGGAGTCTGTGGTTATTGCCAGGCGAATTATGAAATGAAATGTGGGCACGAGGTGCTGTGAGTAAATAATGATGATATTGGCACGTGAACTGTCTGTGCAGTTGTTATATGAAATGTGGGCACGAAGTGCCGTGAGTAAATATTGATGATATTGGCTCGTGAATTGTCCATGCAGTTTTGATATGAAATGTGGTCACGAGGTACCGTGGTTAAATGATGATGATATTTGGCACGTGAGTTGTCTGTGCGGTTGTGATAGAAAAATTGGTACGAGGTGCCGTAGAAATATGAAAGTGGGCCGAGACCCATATTTTATGATTTTGAAATGTTGTGTCACATGGTGACTTTTATTCGAAAGAGATTTATTTGAAAGATGTTTATTTGAAGGAATTATATTTGAATGAGATTTATTTGAAAGAGATTTATTTGAAGTATTATATCCTGAAGATTTCTATTTGAAAAACATATAGGCAAAAGATTTATATTTGAAGGACTTGATTAATTGGTTGTACTTGTATTCATTATTTGTTGCGCAATATTTATGGTGTTCTTGTCGCACTGCTGTGTATATCACTGGTTTATGATTGTTGCCATCATTGTTATTTGTTTCCTATTATTTTTGTATACTATATTGCACAGGTTATTATATTAGTGAGTGTCTCGATCGTACCTCGTCACTACACCACTGAGGTTAGTCTTGATACTTACCGGGTACAGATCATGGTGTACTCATACTACACTTCTGTACATTTTTGTGCAGAGCCAGGTATTGGAGCTATCGAACTCGAACAGAGTTAAAGTGTGATCGCAAGGATTCAAGGTAGAGTTGCCTGGTCGTCACAGTCCCTTGAAGTCTTTTCATTTTATTGTACTGTTAATTATTAATCAAATAATATTGAGTATTCGATCCTTGAGGTCATTTCATGTATTCAGTTAGAGTTTGTGACTCAGTATTACCAGTCTTGGGAGGTTTTTATAGCTTGAATTGTTATTACAATCAGCTTACCTAGTCTTAGAGACTAAGTGCAATCACGATGCCTGTGGCGGGATTTTGGGTTGTGACATATGGTAGGACTCATAATTGAATGGGTTGTTGGATTTTGTAGTTCCGAGGTGCGGTCTCAAGTTGGGCTTTTGGCTGATTTTGGGCTTTTTATTCAAGATTTGATCTTTTTCGATCGGGATTGGTTCCTTTAGCATTGTTTGATGTATTTGAATTGCTTTTGGCTAGTTATGAGCTGTTTGGAGGTCGCTACGCGATTGATGGAATCTTTGGAGCATCGCATGGCTTGCTCGGCATTGGTATTGGCTTGTTTGAGGTAAGTAACTCTTCTAATCTTGGAGCTGAGGCTATGAAACCCTGCAATACGTGTTATGTGATTAGTATTGAGGTGACGCACATGTTAGGTGATGGGCGTGTGGGCGTGCACCATGTAAATTGAGACTCTGTTATTTCCATGGCACTGTATAGTGGTCCTACTTTGTTGATATCTGTGTTTTCACCATGCGATAAAGTAATTGAGCTGTCAATCATGCTAGATATCATGTTTAGGCTTTATGACAACACTGCTAGGACCCATAGTGGTCATTTCTTGCTGTTATTTTACTGATTCCATTGATATTTCATACTCAGTCATATTCATGAATTTATATCATATCTCAGTCTCAGTTGTTATTTATTGATATATCATATCATTTTTGTCGGGCTAGTTTTATGACATTATGAGCCCGTGAGTGAGACTGGAGAGATTGATGACTGAGTGAGGTCGGGGAGCATGTTTGTGAGGATGTTGATATTATAGCACCTGAGTTGTCTGTGCGATTCCAGATATTGATATTATGGCATTTGAGTTGTCCGTGCAACACGTGAGTTGTCCGTGCAGATTATAGAGCTTGGGTTGTAGGAGACCCTCCAGAGTCTACACACCCCCAGTGAGCGCATGTACCTACTGAGTGCGAGTACTGAGTGCAAGTATTGAGTGCGAGTGTTGAGTGCGAGTGTTGATTGCGAGTGCTGAGTGTGAGTGTTGATTGCGAGTGCTGAGTGCGACTGCCCAGTGACTAGGAGGACTGAGTGAATTGATACTCTGAGAGTATGTATATGATCTTTATCACTGATTTGCATCGCATTTGGCATGCACACTTGACATACATACATAGAGATGCATTTTTCCTCATGCCGTATAGTATCACATCATTAATGACTTCTCATACATTTTTACACATGGGCATAGAGAGACAACTTACACTTGCTATCTGAAAGGAAAATGAAACATCTTATTTATTGTTGAAAGGATTTTTGGGAAAAATCACAGTTTTCAAACTTACTCGTATATTGGCTTTTTTTGTAAAAGAATTGGATTTTCACTGAGATACTTGAAAAGAAATGCCTATTTTTCTAGAACTGTGAACGAACTGAGTCTTTTATTTTTGAGATACTTCTTTTGTTACTTGTACTGTGCTGTTATGAGTTATTGTGAAATATTAGTGTTGTACCCGACCTTTTGTTAGCTCGTCACTACTTTCAACCTAAGGTTAGGTTTGTTACTTATTGAGTACATGGGGTCGGTTGTACTCATACTACACTTCTGCACCTTGCATGCAGATGTTAGTTGTGGATGTTGTTGTGTTCGATGGGAGTTAGATTTGAAGATTTACCTGTGTCCCGGTGGTAGCTGCCTTTTGTTTCTGGTAGCCTTAAGTCTATAAAACTCTGTTTATGTACTTTGCAAACAGACGATGTATTTACTTTATTTCAGCTTTGTAAACTCTATTCTTAGAAGCTCGTGATTTGTACTACCAATTCTTGGGGAATGTATAAGATTCAGATAATTTCTTTACTTAATTTCTTTATTAATTATTATTGGAATTGGTTAGTGGTTAACTGGCTTACCTAGCGGGTTGGGTTAGGTGCCATCACGACTAGTTGGAGTTTGGGTCATGACAAAGTGGTTTCAGAGCTCTAGGTTCATAGGTTCTACAAGTCATGAGCAAGTGTCTAGTAGAGTCTTGCGGATCGGTATGATGGCGTCCATACCTATCTTCGAGAGATTACAGGACATTTAGGATATACTTCCCATCTTTCTTTCCTTATCGTGCGGCATTGATTCAGCTTGAAGCGTAACTTTTTGAATTCCTTCCACGCATTTGTATGCGCATGTGAGCACTCGGTATGGGTTGTGTGCCGGCGGCTTGTAATTCCATGGTTGATGTGCAAGATGTGATTTTCGCGTGCTGATGATGGGCCAGATTGGAGGATTTGAGGCCGGGTTTTGATGGTAGCTTGAGCATGGAGATTTCGACTGTGTGAGCACATACTTTTGGGACTTATACGTCCGGTGGTATCCCCGTTAGTGGAATTAAATTCTCATGTCTGGTTAATGAGTTTGGACTTAGAAAGATTATGTGATTTCATAGTAATTGTAACTGCGAATGGGTATAACAAGATACCAATTTAAGGTTAAGCATGTGGGTTATCCCCTGCGGAGTAACCTACGTAGGTGTGTTCCTTATAATATGAATGGAGAGTTTCTTTTCTACTAGTGGGGCGTATATGTTGGGATTTGAATTTGAATCTGGTTGAGAAAGTTGATTTGAGCGTTAAGAGAATGAATGCGAGCTTAGTGGACGATTGAGGTATTTTTATTGTTGGCGTTGTATGATCTTGAGAAGAATTTTTGTTGTTCAGACTGTAGTATTATGGCAGTAATAAATTATGGGTATTGTGAATTATGGAGTGTTTTAATTTATGGCTTTGAGCCAAGTGAGGGAGCCTGCTATTGACAATTTGATTTCATGGTTATGTGTTAAATTTTAATTTTAGTCTGAGGCATACTTGTAGATTAGTTATAACTTGCAGAGGTTAAGTTCGAGAATGACTCAAGTAAGGAAATTTCTCGATACGGGTTATGGCACTTTAGGAGTATATGAAAATCATGAGAATCATAAAATAATTGAGTGGTTATTCGCGAAGGATGTAGTGTACACAGAGTATATATTTGATCGGTGGTATTAAGGCAGGGTTACTTCTTTGAGTATTGTTGTGCTAGTGGGGCACGTGTCTTTTAACCCATTTGGGGCGGTGCAATTTAGATTTGAGCAAAGTGGATGACTCTCGAGAATGGTTCTAATGGATTCAAGATTTATATGTAGCGATTGGGAATTCTCAAGATATGTATATGGCTAGAAATTGAGAGTTACATTGGATGGTGTCGAGACTTGCGGTAATTCTATATGACTATGGATTCTAATTTTTAGTATAATAAAAAGTAAGAGGAGCAATTTTAAATTCACATAAGGTCTTTCGGAGTGGATGTCTCGGTTGTGTTGCTTTTGAGGTACTTAAGAGGGAAGTCAGTGGCTTGTGGGCCTTAGGGCGTTATGGTTTTATACTAGAGCCTCTTGTGTAGTGAATTTTGGTTAAGGATCGTTGTGTTCCAGCAAGGAGAAATATCAATTTGAAGGCAATTTGGAAGGGACTTGGAGAAATAGGACAACGTGGTAGTACATTGGATCAGCACAGTAACGGATATAATCGGTTCTTTGGGTATTTATGATGTGGCTAGTCTCCATAGGTGTTTTGTAGAAATGCACTTGGGTTTTGGCGACCTGCGTGGCTGGGTTGAGTTAGAAAGATTCGGTTCTGATAGTTTGGTTATGTGCAAATGGACTTCGAAGAGTTAGTAATGGTTTTACCAGGGTTCAAGGAGTATATTTCTTACCGGCGTGAGGAATATGTTACGTATTGGGATTTTCTCCGGGATGAGATCAAATGGAATATTTCTGAATGATCGGGTATGTATTCTGCTTGTGACTCAGAGTTGATTATGAGATTCTTGTACTCATCACAAGATGGCATGGTAGATGCGATGTGTTGTGTGGGATTGAGATTTGCATGTGCAAGGTTACTGGTCAATTTGGAAGAGAAGGGCATAAATTAGTAGGCAGCATGGATGGTTTCAGATGACTAGGTAAATAATATTACTAATAGGTTTCAGATGAGTATACATTTCATAAGGGGCAATGTGTTTTGATTTATGGATACTTCACTGGTACTGTGGCACTCTCCTGGTTGATCGACTGCTGATATTTAAATTTTGCTATATGGCACGGATGAATTTTTGAGAGTATTCCTCGTGGGATGATCGTGTATAAGAGGTGTGTTAGACATTCTGGCGGTGGAGTTTGGATCAGATATAGGATTCGTGTGTTCTATGGATTTGGAGACTGGGAGTTCTCAAGAGCATGTTATTTTCATGGTTGTGGACTCTGAAGTCATGGCCAAAGCTAGATAGATGATAGTATGTGTTATAATTCAGTCATTGTGGGCTTTCGGAGGGTTATTTATCCATGTGTGGGTGCCCGGAATTGATTTAGGGGTCCATTGGTAGGCCCAAACCGAGTCGGATTGGTTGGCTCCATACTGCTATTGTTAAGGGATGTGCCATTCAGTTGTTGTTGAGCTTATTTGTGTTTTGATATGTTCGGTGAGTTACTCTTCTATGCTACGAGGGGTTGTGATTCGTTGGTTGTATGCACCCATGGTGCAGTTCTATTGGGGCCTTATAGCGGAATTTTCGCGAGATGGGTATTTGGGTGATGCATGAGTGGTTGCATAGTGGTTATGTTCTTTCGGGTTTGTGTGGCATTATGTCATTTGCTTCTCCATGGTTATGGTAATGCACTTTGAATACTTGATGTCGGATTGTGCATGGTTATTGATTTTGAGCATGGTGGCTGAGGTATTTCATATGGATCAGTATTTGGATGAGGTCGCACATTGCGGCAAAGTTATGTTGAGATATGATCCTTTGTGTTAGATTCGTGTGTTATAGTTCTACGGTGTGTGATGGGTTCTTAGCATTGCATTGGGGTGGTACCTGTCGATCTTGCGGGACAGTTCTCTTGTTTGAGTCATTTTCGTGATTAAGTACATTTGGAATGTTGCTTATTGGTGCACGGATTGCACGGGTTGTGGCTTTAGATAGTATTGGTGTGACATGTCAATAAAGTAGCTGGTATTTGAAAAGATGAAGTCGTCGGATCTAGGATAGGTGCTATCATATTTAATTGTGGTATATTTGGAAGGATAATATCGAAAGTTGGCTCAGAAATTTGCTATGGTTCTTGTCGAAGGAGAGGGAGCTCCACGACTGGTGGATCTGATTAATGGTTACAAGTTTCTGCGTGTTTCTTTCATCATCGTTAGTGTATGAAAGTTTTAGAATTGAGTCTTGTTTGATATGAGGTTTATTACTGGTATTGGGTTGTTTTGAGCGGCTATTGTGAATAGAAATTATTGCTTCGAGCATTTAAGCTATGTGGTATTTGAGTTTTGAGTATTTGAGTTATGGTTACGGCTTTTGGTACAACTTGTTCAGACTTATACAATGTATAGGTTGCGCGATTCAAATCTTATAAGAAATTCCGAATGTTGGAAATTGGATTCTAAGGCTTGTGGGCTAGCTTGAATTAAGAAATTTTAGTTATGTGGTGTTATCAGACCTATATGGGATAGGGTGACGTGAGGTCACCCCCGAGTATGTGCGTGGTAAGATGGAATAGTGATTTGGTGGCTTGGAAACAACTTTTGGCACGTTCGAGGACGAACATATATTTAAGTGGGGGAGGATGTAATGACTCGGCCGGTCGTTTCGAGTATTACAAACTCGTTTCCCAATTTACTGCTCACTTTATGCTTTACAGTTGTTGTATGACTTGTCGGGGTATTGGTTCGGGTCCGGAAGGATTTCGGAGTAAAATAAGACACTTAGTCTCATAATTGAAAACTTAAGTTGGCAAAGGTTGACCGCATGTTGACTTATGAGTAAACGACTTCAGATTTTGAATTCTGATGGTTCAAATAGCTTTGTATGGTGATTTTGGACTTAGGAGCGTTTTTGAAAAATTATTTAGAGGTTTGTAGTGGAATTAGGCTTGAAATGGCGAAAGTTAAATTTTTGGGAAGTTTGACAGGGGGGTTGACTTTTTGATATCAGGGTCGGAATCCGAGTCTGGAAATAGGAATAGCTTCGTTATGTCATTTATGATTTGTGTGCAAACTTTGAAGTCATTCCGGATTGATTTGCTATGTTTCGGCACGAGTTATTGAATTTGAAAGTTCAAAGTTCATAGATTTCGATTTGAGGTGTGATTCGTCGTTTTGATACTGTTATGTGTGTTTTGAGGCCTCAGTAGGTCCGTACTGTGTTATGGAACTTGTTGGTATGTTCGGAAAGGGTACCGAGGGGCTCGGGCATGTTTCGGATTGATTTCAGATCATTTTTCTTCATGTTGTTATTGCTGCTGGTTCTGGTGTGACAACACCTGCGGTTGGTTTGCGCAGGTGCGATGGTCGCAGAAGCAACAAAGGAGTCGCATGAGCGAACGTCAGCGCAGGAGTGCAATTTGGACTCACACCTGCTTGTGCGCAGCAGCAGAGTTTCTACCACATGTGCGAAGGCAGACCTCTAGTGCTTCTCCGCAAAAGCGTATTTTTGGTCGCAAATGCGACGCCGCAGAAGCGGCTAATGTGCCACAGGTGCGAGAATGCTTTAAATCGAGGCTTTGGTTCTTTTATCATATTTTGAGATGTGGGACTCGGATTGAGGCGATTGGGGTAAGTGTTCTACACTTTGTTTTGATCTTATTCCATGAATCTATCTTCATTTTGTGGCATTGGATTGTGAATTTTAAAGAGGAAATTGGGGGTTTTGACCTAAAGTTTCATAATATGAATTTTTGAGTTTTGAACATCGAATTGGAGTCGGATTTGAGTGAAACTAATATGGTTGGACTCGTAATTGAATGGGTTATTGGATTTGTAAATTTTGTCGGGTTCCGAGGTGCGGGCCTGGGTTGAGCTTTTGGCCGATTTTGGACTTTGATTCAAGATTTGATCTTTTTCGGTCGGGATTGGTTCCTTTAGCATTGTTTGATGTATTTGAATTGCTTTTGGCTAGTTTTGAACCGTTCGGAGGTCGCTACGCATGTGATGGCATCTTTGGAGCATCGTATGGCTTGCTCGACATTGGTATTGGCTTGTTCGAGGTAAGTAACTCTTCTAATCTTGGAGCTGAGGGTATGAAACCCCGAAATACGTGTTATGTGATTAGTATTGAGGTGACGAACATGCTAGGTGATGGGCGTGTGGGCGTGAACCATGTGAATTGAGACTCTGTTGTTTCCATGGCACTGTATAGTGGTCCTACTTTGTTGATATCTATGTTTTCACCATGTGATAAAGTAATTGAGCTATCAATCATGCTAGATATCATGTTTAGGCTTTATGACGATACTGCTAGGACCCATAGTGGTCATTTCTTGCTGTTATTTCACTGATTCCATTGATATTTCGTACTCAGTCATATTCATGCATTCATATCATATCTCAATCTCAGTTGTTATTTATTGATACATCATATCATTGTTGTCGGGCTAGTTTCATGACATTGTGAGCTCGTGAGTGAGACTAGAGAGATTGATGACTGAGTGAGGCCGGGGGGTCTGTTTGTGAGGATGTTGATACTATAGCACGTGAGTTGTTCGTGCAGCACGTGAGTTATCCGTGCGATTTCAGATATTAATACTATAGCACGTGAGTTGTCCGTGCAGCACGTGAGTTGTCCGTGCGATTCCAGATATTGATATTACGGCATGTGAGTTGCACGTGCAGCACGTGAGTTGTCCGTGTGGATTATAGCGCTTGGGCTGTAGGAGCCCCTCCGGAGTCTGCACACCTCCAGTGAGCGCGGGTACCTACTGAGTGCGAGTGCTGAGTGCGAGTGCCGAGTGTCGAGTGACTGGGAGGACTGAGTGAATTGATACTCTGAGAGTATGTATATGATCTTTATCACTGATTTGCGTCGCATTTGGCATGCACATTTGACATACAGGCATAGAGATGCATTTTTCCTCATGTTGTATATATTACGTAAAGAAACTGATTTTGTGTCTTTGTGGCAACAAGGGCATGCAAGCTTGCCTTTCATTGACCATCGTGAAAGGTTTCATTACTCAGGAAAGTCATTAATCGTCCACATGATAGCTGCACGCATCTTAAAATTAGATTTTGAGTATGCATCATAAGTTTTCACTCTATCTCATAATTCTTTTTAACTCTTCAATCATTGGTTGTAAGTATACATCTATATCATTACCTGGACACTTGGGTCCTGCAATAAGAAGTGTCATCATAAAATACGAATCCTTCATGCAATCCCATGGTGGGAAATTATATATAGCTAGTACGACTGGCCAAATACTATGATTGGCACTCATGTTACCAAAAGGTTGGAATCCGTCACTTGCTAAACCTAATCGAACATTTCTTAATTCAGCTGAAAAGGTGGGATGTCTCTCATCAAAGGATTTCAAGGCAATGGAGTCGGACGGATGTCGCAAGACACCATCATCAATATTTTCCTCCTTGTGCCACCTCATTTTTTTTGCTTTCTCTTTTGCCATGTACAATCTCTGAAGCCTTGGTTTGATTGGAAAATGTCGTAATACTTTACAAGCTACTTTCTTTCCTTTTTGTTCGTCTGACTTCCATCTAGACTTACCACACTTAGGATATGATTGAGCATTGGGATAATCGCACCAATATAAAATACAATCATTCCGACATGCATCAATTTTGTTGTACCCCAAGCCTAGGTCATGAAAAACTTTCTTCGTTTCATAGAAAGAATTTGGTACAAATGACTCCTCCGGAAGAACTTCTTTCAGAAAGCTCAATAATTCATCCATCGATTTGTTGCTCCAATGGCTAAGGCACTTCAAGTGAAGTAGTTTAACAACAAAAGACAACTTTGAGACTTTACTACAACCAGGATAAAGTTCTATTTGAGCATCTTCTAATAATTTGTAGAACTTTGTTGCATGTATATTTGGCTCTTCATTATCCTCTGAAAAATTATAATCATCTTCCACATTAGTGTATCCACAAGCATCATGAATCATTTCTGTAATATTATCCTCTTTAATGCTACCATCTCCTACTTCATCATTGCGTGCTACATTAGAATTTTTACCTCTAACTAACACTTCTCCATGCAAGTCCACACTTTATAAGAATCCCATAAACCCGTCCTCAATAAGTCTCCTCTTATATCGGTTCTTAGCTTGAACACAGTGTTCATACACACTTTACAAGGACATCGAATCATAATGCTCACCCTTGGTTGGCTGAATGCCCAACTAAGAAAACCATCTACTCCATCTCTGTATCTTTGGTCTCCTCTATTCCTAAGATTCAACCAACTTTTATCCATTCATATTTTTTAGGATAAAAGACAATCAATTAATTAACTAAAAGTGAAGTGCAACAACAACCAACATATCAACAAGAACATAAGTGGAAAAGATGAACAAATCAAATCACCCATAAAAAATTAGCATTGCAGCAACAACATTTTTCTATTAAGAGTAGGATCTCAATAGAAATAGTGCATCAAACGAAAATACAATAATACTATACTAGTCAAAGAGGGAAATGTTTACTGTCCAACATGGTCACTTTTTCATAAAATATCTCAATTCCATAGAATCCAATCAATGTAGACATCTATTAATGAAATTAGGTCATTTCTGTACCACATACTTTTAAAATGAGAAACTAAAGTTTTATATTTTACAAAATACCAAGCATTAAGATAGTGCTCAGTACATAAAGGGTATTCTCTCAGATGTTAATACAAATTCTCATCCATTCAAATAATGCGCAAACTATTTATGTAATTTCTATTCCTTTTTATATTGTTTATCTTTATAACAATCAGTGAGCAAATTCTTATAACTTACAAGCACGAATAAATTCCTCAAATATCACACGACTAAGAGAGAGTCAACCACATCTAAAAGAATAATTCCCTCTAATCTCTAACCTTAAAGAAAAGAAAAAAATGGGAGGAGACGTTATAGTTTACTATGAGCAGAAATTTAAAATCACCTGAAAGTCTGGACCATGAAAATATGTTTAGCAAAAGTATCTTACTACCTGACTTTTGTAACTTAGAGCTTCAAGATTATAAATATCGATTTTGCACCACTGCGAAAGTCGATATAGTTCATGCTTTCATCATATTAGTTTTCCTCGAACAACAGCCAAAGGAAAAAAGAATAAGTCCAAAGACTACCCATTTTCTATCCTTCAGCTTAGTTAATTTTAGCTGCAACTTCACTTTATCGTCCTAGAAGTAAGCAATTTAATATGATAGTACAAACCCCAAAAACAAAAATAAAAAGAACAAAACGAAAAATAAATTTAACTGTAATGAATGGAATGAAGACTCCTGTTGATTAATATATCAAACACAAGCTCAAATAACCTTCACTCGCACTACAAAAAATATTATTGGGCAAATATTTACGAAAATTTCGGGTTCCATAGAAAAATATCAAGAAAAATGAAGACCCGTAACACCTAACATCATATTTCACGGTTTTGAGTGGAATACCAAACATGCAATCATAAAAAGGTCTAAAAGTTTAGAAAGAAGTTTTCAACTTACCCAGCGAAAGAGCAATCGACACTGAGAAAGGGCTTTAGGCGATGGCTATTCAAAAACAATTACTTCTGATTTCTGTATATTTTCAAATGGGTCAGAGAAATTAAAGGTGAAATTGAAGAAATAATCATTCTCGCTAGCTGCATGTTGGTCCCAAACGAACTTAGGATTCAAACACATACCTAATTTGAGAATATAATTTATGATTAGGGCTTTGGGTATCGGTTTACATTTGCGATTTAAGGATAGATTCAAGAGATTTGAGGGAATGGGATGGATAATTTTTAATAAGAATGGGAGAAAATCCCTTTTGTTGAGAGAGAATGAGAGGATGAAGCTGCAGAAGTACGTATGTTTCTTCTCTGTAAACTAGTCCTTTATTTTCTTTCTTTGCTTCTTTTTATTTAAGTAATTTTAAGTGATTTATTTTTTAAAATTATAGTAGCAACTTAGTCGCTCCAAAAGACCTACAGGGCAATATATTTTAAGTCGCACCTAAAACATTAGAGCCAATTTTTTGTTAATAGCGGGAACTACAAATTCAGGATTTATTGGCACATATTAGAGGCGACCTAAGAAAGTCACTACTAAAAATTTATATTTTGTAGCGACTTTTAGAGTCGCCACAATAAATTTGATATTTGTAGCAATAAATAAAGTCGCCACTAAATATTACCACTAAAAGATAGATTTCTTGTAGTGATAGTATCAGGTCATTTATGACTTCTCATACTTTTTTACACATGGGCATAGAGAGACAACTTACACTTGCTAACTGAAAGGAAAATGAAAGATCTTATTTATTGTTGAAAGGATTTTAAGAAAAAATCATAGTTTTCAAACTTACTCGTATATTGGCTTTTTTGGTAAAAGAATTGGATTTTCACTGAGATACTTGAAAATAAATGCCTATTTTTCTCGAACTGTGAACGGATTGAGCTTTTTATTTATGAGATACTTCTTTTGTTACTTGTACTGTGCTGTTATGAGCTGTTGTGAAATATTTGTGTTAGACCCGACCTTTTGTTAGCTCGTCACTACTTTCAACCAAAGTTTAGGTTTGTTACTTATTGAGTACATGGGGTCGGTTATACTCATACTACACTTCTGCACCTTGCGTGCAGATGTTAGTTGTGGATGTTGTTGTGCTCGATGGGATCTGGATTTGAAAATATACCTGCATCCTGGTGGTAGCTGCCTCTTGTTCGTGGTAGCCTTAGGTCTATAAAATTTTGTATATGTACTTTGCAAACAGACGATATATTTACTTAATTTCAGCTTTGTAAACTCTATTCTTAGAAGCTCATGATTTATACTACCAGTTCTTGGGGATTGTATAAGATTCAGATAATTTCTTTACTTAATTGCTTTATTAATTGTTATTGAAATTGGTTAGTGGTTAACTGGCTTACCTAGCGGGTTGGGTTAGGTGCTATCACGACTAGTTGGAGTTTGGGCCGTGACAATGTTTCCTTCTATAACTTTGGCTTAACGTGAAACATATAGTTATCCCTCTTTGAATCACACGACTCAATTTCTCCTATAGGCCGTGATGGCTCCTAACTTTACCGCCAAGCAAGCCAATCATGTAGTAACAGTGTGATTGTTTCATTTAACAGTTTAGAAATAGTTGATTCTTAATTATTGAATAAATAAGATGTAAACATTTAATAAATTGAGAAATAACCAATTTTAAGAGCAAATGAAATGAAGTAAATAACCAAGAATCATCAAGTGCCTACTAGCATGATCTCCAAGACCAGGTGTCACAAGTGTATGAGCTACTACTAGAATATACAAAACTATTGCGCTAATATCTGAAGTGAAAAAGACAGAAAGTAAAAGCAAAAGAAAGACTTCGGGTGGAATCAAGGATGCGCGTCGGGATGATAACCAGATGCACCTGCCTCAGATCATGCATGATCAGTGTCAAAGTGTATCGTGAGTACATAAATAACATGTACCCAGTAAGTATCTAGTCTAACCTCGAAAAAGTAGTAACGAGGGGTCGACTTCGACACTTACTATGGGCTAATAATAAAATACTGAGATTAATATATAAGCATGGGGTACATAAATGAAGCTGAAAACTCGATAACAAGAAATAGTGGACAATTTTTTCACTATTAGTAAATCCCAATTCAATTTCCTTCCTTTAACAATTCAACCACTCGAGCCAATGGAACAATGTCAAATATAATTGGGCTCCAAGTATCATTACGCACGAATTATGCTGAGGTCATACGACCCGATCCAAAATATAAACATATATACATTTATTCTACTATCGAGGCGTTCGTCCTGCTCCACAAGAAGAGAAATACTTTATAAACAACCAATACAAAGATTTATCAAGGGGCAAATATTCAAAGATGCGCCAATTCTTATTAACAGCCAAGTAACCCGTCCAAAACTCAAGTAAATGAAATTCGACCTTTTACAACTCCTTTTATCAGGTTCCAATATGACATAAGCACTTAAATTATCAAGTAGGGTGTAAAAAACGCAATTATAACATGATTTGGGTCCCAAACTACCCAAACATAAGCATAATTAGTAGCTACACACGGACTCTCGTCACCTCGTGCGTACGTAGGCCCCACAAATAAAAGCACATATTAATTCAATTCACCTATGGGGTTAATTCTATCTTACAAAGTTAGAAAAGAGACTTACCTCGTCTCAAAGCTTACTTTCCGGTCCACAAGTGTGCTTTAAACCCTTAACTCGGTGCGAAATGACTCGAAACTAGTCAAATATTATATAAACTAATCAATACGTGCTCAAAAGTTCATATTCTAACTATAAAAGTGATTACCCAATCCCAATTGAAAAATTCCTAAAATTCATCCCCGGACCCGCTTGCCCGGATTCCTAAAATATTCGAAGAAAGTTGTTACCCATAACCTCACGAACTCAAATATATAGTTTTCACTAAATTCCATAACCATTTTCGTGGTTAAATCACATTTTTATTAAAAACCTAGGCTATTCATCTAAGCCCACGAATTTCACAAATTTTGCATGTTAAATCTACCCATAATCTATATATTTTACTCACATTATGAAAAAATGACTTACCTCAAAGTGTTAGGTGAAAACCCCTCTCTAAGAGCTCAAAATATCGCTCAAGGAATGAAAGAAATGCGCTCAAAATGCCTAAGTCCAGTCTTAAATGAGGTTCTGCCTCCTGCGATTTGCGCACCTGCGGAGGGTTGGTCGCTTCTGCGAGTCCTCTCCTGCGATTCACACGCCTCATCTGCGGGTCTGCTCCTGCGATTCACACGCCACACCTGCGGCTTAGGCCGCTCCTGCGTTTTCTTCTATTACATCTGCGCGTTCGCAGGTGTGCACGCCCACCTTCATCTGCGGTTCCTAGGCTGCTTCTGCGAGCTCGCACCTGCGGATAGCCCTCTGCAGGTGAGATTACACCAGAAGCATGGTGCTTCAGCTGCTGCCCCTAAGTCCAAACTTGGTTCGTGCCTAGTCCGATTGATACCCGGGGCCCTCGGGACCCCGCCCAAACATACTAACAAGTTTGAAATCATAAAACGGACTCGCTCGCACCCTCGGAATGCATAAACAACAACAAAACGAAGAATCATACCCCAAACCAAATTGAATCAACTTATGAACTTCAAGTTCTTCCAACTTACTCTAAACGCGCCGAAACATACTTAGACTACTCTGAATGACACCAAATTTTGCGTGCAAGTCTTAAATCGCCATACAGAACTATTCCTAGGCTCGGAATTCCAAACAGACCTTGATAACACCAAAACCTACTTCAAACCAAATTTAAAGAACTTTAAAACCTTCAAATAGTCAACTCTCACTATTAGGCGATGAAACACTCCCGGGTCATCCAAAACCCGATTCGAACATACGCCCAAGTCCAAAATCATCATACGAACCTATTAGAACTATCAAATCCCGATTCCGAGATCGTTTACTCAAAACTTTGACCGAAGTACAACTTAGCCTTTTAAAGCCAAACTAAGAAACCAAGTGTTCCGATTTTAACTCAAACCCTTCCAAGTCCCGAACTAACCACCCTCGCAAGTCATAAAACAGTTAAAGCACATAAGGGGAGTCTTATTTAGGGAAATGGGGTTCTAAAAAGCAAAACAATCGATCGGGTCGTTATATTCTCTGCCTCATAAACAAACGTTCGTCCTCGAACTGGTCTAAAACCATACCTGGAGTGCAGAATAAGTGTGGATATCTGCTCCGCATGTCCTCCTAGGCCTCCCAAGTTGCCACCTCGAGTAGTTAGCCCCTCCAATGAACCTTTACCGTAGAAATTTTCTTGGACCTCAACTAGCGAACTTGTCTATCAACAATGGCATTTGGCTCCTCCTCATAACCCAGGCTTTCATCTAACCAAACTGTGTTGAAGTCTAACACATGCGACCTGTTGGCATGATACCTCCGGAGCATAGACACGTGGAAAACTGGATGGACTCCCGATAGACTGGGAGTCTAGGCAAGCTCATAAGCAAGCTTCCCAACTCGTCTCAACACCTCAAATCAACTTGCCCTTCTTCCTGAACCTCATGACCCCCTTCATCGGCGAAACGTTCAAGAGTATCTTTTCGCCCACCATAAATGACAAATCACGTGCCTTCTAATCAGCGTAACTCTTATGTCTGGACTGTGCTATGCGAAGTCGCTCCTGAATCAACTTTACCTTTTCCAAGGCATCCTTCACCAAATCAGTACCATATAACTTGGCCTCGCCGGGCTCAAACCATCCGATGGGTGAATGACATCGCCAACCATGTAAAGCCTCAAATGGAGCCATCTCGATGCTAGACTGATAACTGTTGTTGTAAGAAAACTCGGTCCAAGGCAAGAATCGATCCCACTGCCCTCCAAAGTTAATCACGCATGCTCTGACCATATCCTCCAGGATCTGAACTGTCCGCTCTGACTTCCCGTCGGTCTGTGGATGAAAGGCGGTGCAGAGCTCTACCCGGGTCCCCAACTCACTTTGTACTGCCCTCCAGAAATGTGAAGTAAACTGAGGGCCTCTATCTGATATGATGGAAACAGGCACACCATGCAACCGAACTATCTCATGAATATATATTTGGGCCAACCTTTCTAAAGTATACGTAGTCACAACCAAAATGAAGTGTGTTGACTTGGTCAACCTGTCGATAATGACCCAAACTGCATCAAACATCCGCAAGGTCCACGGCAATCCAACTACGAAGTCCATAGTAATGTGCTCCCTTTTCCACTCAGGTATAGTCATCTGCTGGAGTAGGCCACCTGGACTCTAGTGCTCATACTTAACATGCTGGTAATCTAGACACCTCACAACATGTCCTTCTTCATCCGCCGCCACGAATAATGCTGCATCAGGTCGCGATACATCTTCGTAGCACCTGGATGAATAGAATACCGAGAACTGTGTGTCTTCTCTAGAATCCTCTCCCTCAAACCATCGACATTAGGAACACATAGGCGACCCTAGAGTCGTAGAAAACCATCCTCGCCAATAGTAAGCTCCATGGCACCACTATGTAGTACCGTCTCTCTGAGAACCAACAAGTGTATATCATCAAACTGACGAGCCTTGATCTGCTCTAATAGTGAAGACTGGGCAATGATGCATACAAGAACTCGACTGGGCTCTGAAATATCCAACCTCACAAGTCTGTTAGCCAATGATTGAATGTCCAAAGCTAATGGCCTCTCCTCTGCTGAAATGAATGCTAAGCTACCCAAACTCTCTGCCTTTCTGCTCAAGGCATCCGCAACTACATATGCCTTGCCCGAATGGTAAAGAATGGTAATATCGTAGTCCTCTAGTAACTTAAGACACCTACGATGCCTCAAATTGAGATCTTTTTGTTTGAACAAATTCTGCAAGTTGCGATGATCAGTATAAACCTTACAGGACACCCCAAAAAGATAATGCCTCCAGATCTTAAGGGCATGAACGATCGCAGCCAATTCTAAATCATGTACCTGATAATTCCTCTCATGGGGCTTCAGCTGACATGAAGCATGTGCAATAACTCGCCCTTCCTGCATCAATACACAACCCAAACCAACAAGTGAAGCGTCACAATACATTGTATACATCCATGAACCAAAAGGCAATACTAACACTGATGCTGAAGTCAAAGCTGTCTTGAGCTTCTGAAAGCTCACCTCACAATCATCAGACCAACAGAACGTAGCACCCTTCTAGGTCAATCTAGTCAAAGGTTCTACAATAGATGAAAAGCACTCCACAAACCGACGATAATAACCTGCTAACCTTAAGAAGCTCCTGATCTCAGTCACCGTGGTAGGACGAGGATAACTCTGAACTGCCTCGATTTTCTTGGGATCCACCTTAATAACCTCTCCTGATACAACATGTCCCAAGAATGCCACAAAATCTAACCAAAATTCATACTTGAAGAACTTAGCATATAGCTTCTGTTCTCGCAAGGTCTGAAGCACCACTCTCAAATGCTGCTCATGCTCTTCCATGCTACGCGAGTAGATCAAGATGTCATCAATGAAGACAATGACAAACGAATTAATGTATGGCCTAAACACCATGTTCATCAAATCCATAAATGACGTCGGGGCATTAGTCAGACAAAATAACATCACTAGAAACTCATAATGGCCATATCTAATTCGGAAGGCAGTCTTCTGAACATCCGAACCCCGAATCTCCAACTAATGGTACCCCGATCTCAAATCTATCTTAGAGAACACCTTGGAACCCTGCAACTGGTCGAACAAATCATCAATACGTGGCAACGGGTACTTGTTCTTAATGGTAACTTTGTTCAACTGGCGGTAATCAATGCACATCCGCATAGTCTATCTTTCTTCTTCACAAATAACACTAGTGCACCCCAAGGAGAGACACTTGGTCTGACGAACCCCTTTGCTAGTAACTTCTCAAGTTGTTCCTTCAACTCCTTCGGAGCCATGCGGTACGGTGGGAAAGATATAGGATGGGTATCTGGAGCCAAATCAATACATAAATCAATATCACGATCCGGTGGTATGCCTGGAAGATCACAGGGGAACACATTGGAGAACATCTAGACTACAGGCACTGAATCAATTGCCAGAGCCTCTGCAGTAGTATCCCGAATGTAAGCTAGATAAACCAAAAAAACCTTCTCGACCATATGTCGAGCCTTCAGAAAAGAGATAACCCGACTAGATGCACTGACAGACGAACCCTTCCACTCCAATCTAGGCAACACTGGCATCGCCAAGGTAACAACCTTGGCAGGTCAATCAAGGATGGCGTAGTATGGAGATAACCAGTGCATGCCTTAGATGACCTCAAAGTCGGTCATATGAAGCAATAGAAGATCTTCTCTAGTCTCATAACCACAAAATGTGACGACACAAGACCGATAGATTTGATCCATAACAACATTGTGATGACCTAAAATGTCATCTTTAAATTTAATAATTAATTATGTGTTCTAAGACCTTGAAAAGTATTATTTATCATTCCTCGACTTGCGTGCGCAGTCCGTAAAATTTTCCAGAAAGTTTTTATGTGAAAAATGAATTAAAATGTGAATTAGAGCTTTAAAACTCAACTTAGTTGACTTTGGTCAACATTTTGAGAAAACGGACTCAGATCAGTGTTTTAACTGTTCCGGTATGTCCGTATCATGATTTGAGACTAGGCATATTCCCAGAATTTAATTCCGAGGTCCCTAGCCCGAGATATGGAATTTTGATGAAAAATTAAAAGTTTAAGTTCAAATAGTGACCGGATGTCGAATTATGTGCAAACGACCTCGGAATAGAATTTTGATACTTCCAACAGCTCCGTATGGTGATTATGGACTTAGGAGCATGATCGGAATTTTATTTGGAAGTCCGTAGTGAAATTAGGCTTGAAATGGCTAAAATAGGAATTTAAGTTTGGAAGTTTGACCGGGGAGTTGACTTTTTGATATCGGGGTTGGAATCCAGTTTTGAAAATTTTCACAACTCCGTTATCTCATTTATAACTTGTGTTCAATATTTGAGGTCAATCGGACTTGATTTGATAGGTTTCGACATCGAATGTAGAAGTTGGAAATTCTAAGTTTCATTAAGCTTGAATTGGAGCATGATTCGTGATTTTAGCATTGTTTGATGTGATTTGAGGTTTCAAATAAGTTCTTATAATATTTTAGGACTTGTTGGTGTATTTGGTTGAGATCCCGAGGGCCTCGGGTGAGTTTCGGATGGTTAACGGATCAAAAGTGGGACTTAGCTACTTCAAAAGCTGCTGCAATTTTTCTGCTGGAAATGCTGTCAAAATCGGGCTGTCTGGAAAAATCGAGTTGCCTGCCAAAAATCGGGCTCCTTGACAAAATCGGACTCCCTGTCAAAATCGGACTTCCTGACAAAATCGGACTCCCTGTCAAAATCGGGCTCCCTGACAAAATCGGACTCCTTGTCAAAATCGGACTCCCTGTCAAAATCGAGCTCCCTGACAAAATCGAGCTCCCTGACAAATCGAGCTCCCTGACAAATCGGGTTCCCTGACAAAATCGAGCTCCCTGACAAAATCGAGCTCCCTGACAAATCGAACTCCCTGACAAATCGAGCTCCCTGACGAAATCGAGCTCCCTGACAAAATCGAGCTCCCTCATAAATCGAGCTCCCTCACAAAATCGAGCTCCGTGACAAATCGGGCTCCCTGACAGATATGTAAGTTATAAAAATAGGGGACTTCGTCCCATTTGCCATTTTTGACGAATTGAAGCTTGAGGAGAGGCAATTTTGATATATTTTCAAGGAAAAACATTGGGGTAAGTGATTCTAACTCGGATTTGGTCAATATACACGAATAAATTATTGTTTTTACCATTTAATTAGTGTTTTGAGATAGAAATTTGGAAAAATTTTAGAAATCTCATATAAACGAATGTTTGAGATTTCGGTGTCGATCCGGAGTCGTATTTGAGTGAAACTGGTATGGCTGGACTCGTAATTGAATGGGTTGTCGGATTTTGTGAGTTTTGCCGGATTCCGAGACATGGGCCCCACAGGCGATTTTTGAGCTAATATCGGATTTTATTAAAAAATATAGTATTTTCTTATAAAATTGATTTCTATAATTTTTGTTGACTGTATCGAATTAATTATGACTAGATACGAGTCGATCGGAGTCAGAAAATTGAGGAAAAAGCATAATACTTGGTTAAATTGGAGAAAGTCGAGGTAAGTGACTTGTCTAAACTTGTGTGGGGGAAATTTTCCCTAGGATTGGTATTTATGTGATTATTGGAATGTGTTGAAAGTCGTGTATACGAGGTGACGAGTGTGTACACAGGCTAAATGTGAAATATTATATTTTTAAATTGTGTAGATCACTGTTGCGTATTTATTAAATTATTTTATCTTCTTATATTCTTCATCATTGATCTGAAATATATGCCTTAAATTTGTTTGACCTTTTCCTGCTAATATCTGTTTAGTTGGAACTTGGTTTCTTTTATTCTGTGCACTATTTGAAGGTTGATTTTCTTTAAATTAAATATTATTAATATGAAGTATTTGACATGTTTAAACTTGATATTGAATCAACGTATTAAAGATTTAAATATTATTTTCCTGAATTATTTACTCATGGATATTTTTGTAAGATTTTCGTACTCATTGTGATGGAGTAGTAAGCTCTTTATTGTGAAAAAATATTATTGTTGAATTATTTTGACATGAGCCGTGAGCTCTTTATTGTGGAAAAATATTATTATTGAATTGTTTTGGCAAGTTAAATTATTTGAGCACCTGAGGTGCAAATTGTGATATATTGTGATATTGATACGCATGCGGTGGTATAAGGTCCGGGTATTAAAACGCATGCGATGAGATAAATATGGCTTGATACGCGTGGCTAGTAGGGGAAACTACTAAAAGTCATGCGGTGTGATAAGGATGGCTAAAACGCGGGATGTTATTTCGGGAAAAATATTTTCTTTCAAATAAATTGTGAAGGTTCCCACGGTGAGATAAGGAAATGAGATATTGTGAATTTGTTTATAACTTGGGACTACGAGGCGGTACCTCGGGAGTGCCCTTGTTGATATTGATTTATGGCCGCAGTTGCCTTTGATTATTGTTGTGATTTTCTTAAAGTTGAAAAGAATTCCGTTTTGTTTCCACGAGGTATTTATTTGCCATTATTTGGTGTAATTAAATGTGACATACTACTTGAGTCATTTTCATTGTCATTTTATCTTATAATATTGTTTAAACATTTTACCATGCCATTATTTATTCTCCAGTAGGTCCTGACTTGACCTCATCACTACTCTACCGAGGTTAGGCTTGGCACTTACTGGGTACCGCTGTGGTATACTCATACTACGCTTCTGTACATCTTTTTGTGTAGATCCAGGTACATCTTATCAGATCAGGCATTAGTAAACTAGCTGTACGAGGAGACTTCGAGGTATATTTGCCACTCCGAAGTCCCCTTCTATCTTACTATGTTGTCTTCCTTATTTGCTTTAGACTCTGATGTATAGAGACATAGAGAATAAATTTTTAGAAGCTTGTGACTTATTTCTACCGGGTTTTGGGAGCTGAAATTGTTTGAATTGTAGTTTATTTATTTCATATTTATTATTATTCCGCATTGATAGGCTTACCTAGTTTTAGAAGCTAGGTGCTATCACGACATCCTATGGAGGGAATTTGGGGTCGTGACAAACATAACCGACCACTGGAGTGGACACATAAACAGGATTACCCAAGGACTCATGAGGAACATCCAAGAAATGAGGAAACAGAGATGACACATATGAATAGGTAGATCCTGGATCAAATAATACCGAAGCACCCCTACCGTAGACAGAAATAATATATGTGATCACGGCATCTAAGGCCACTGTATCTGGTCTGGTCGAAAAAACATAGAATCTAGCTGGAGCGCCACCTGGCTGGCCTCCACCTCTGGGCGGTTGTATGACTGGTGCGGCTACTGGTGCCGTAATCATAGACAGAGAACCCTGCTGCACTGCCTTGCCCCAAAGCCTGGGGTAGAACCTCCACACATGGCTGAGATCCACGCACTCGAAACAACCTCTCGGTACGGTGGACTATTGACCTGAAGTCTAACCTTGATGGCCTGAATACCCACTGGAGGAACCCTGAATAGCTGGTGGGCAGTAGGAAATCTCTGGCATGGCGCTGAAATAAGGTCACACTGGAGCACCCCGAGGAGGCGGCAGTGCTGGATATGTGGGCCGGCTAGGCTGGCCTCTCCCAAACTGACCCTTGCCCCCAGACGGGGCATTACTTAACCCTCCGGAATAACGGAACCGCTTGTCCCGCAGGATCTGCTCTCAGCTCTATTGACGATAACCCTCAATACTCTGAGCTATCTCCACAACTAGCTAGTAAGAAGTCCCCATCTCGACCTCTCGGGCCTTAGTGGCTTGTATACCTGAGTGCAACCCTGCACCGAACCTCCGTACTCTTTTTGCCTCAGTAGGAAGTATCATAAGTGCATGGTGAGACAACTCAGAGAATCTCGCCTCATAATCGGTCACTCACATCTGACCCTGTTGGAGTTGCTCAAACTGAAATCGTAACTCTTCCCTCTAAGAGGGTAGAATATACCTATCCAAAAAGGTATGCGTGAACTGGTCCCAAGTCATGGGAGGAGAACCTACTGGTCTGCCAAGAAGATAAGACTGCCACCACCTACGGGCCCGGCCTTCCAGCTGGAAAGTAGTAAAATCCACCTCGTGGGACTCTAATATACTCATGTTGTGCAGTCTGTCCATGTACCGATCAATGAAGTCCTAGGGATCCTCATGCCACTCATCTCCAAAGACAAGAGAGTGTAGCCTAGTCCATCTGTCTAATAGCTTATGCGGCTCGTCGCCCGCAGCTGGTTAGGTCTCAGGTATGGCTGTTGCCACTGGCTGGGCTCCGCCCACGGGTAGTGTGCCTGGAGTCTGATATACAACAACGACATGACCATGATCATGAGCAGTAGGGGTCTGTGCTCCCCATCTCGCCTGAGTTGTAGCTGGGTCTGCTGGAAATAAACCAGCCTGAGTCATAGTGTCCATGAACCGTAGCATACGGCCCATGACCTCCTGGAAACCCGGTGCTGACATGAAATCTATCGGGGTTAGCTCTACTGCAGAAACCTTGCCCTGCTCCTCAATAATGGGGTCCTCTACTGGATCCGCTGCTGGCATGGCTGGAGCAACTCTGGGACGTCCTCGTCCTCTACCACATGCTAGTGCCCTCCTTCTGCCTCTGCCTCTAGCAACATGGGGAGCAGCTTCTCCCGAGTTTTGAACATCCGGTGTACGCGTTCTCACCATATGTGAGAGAATAAGAGAAGGATACTTAGTATAACATCAACTGAATGATAGGAGATGAAGAAAGAGTGGTTTCCTAACACCCTATAGCCCCTCGAAGATAAATACGGACGTATACGCACTGATCCGCAAGACTCTATTAGGCCTGCTCATAACTTGTGAGACCTACGTGAACCTAGTGCTCTGATACCATGTTGTCACGACCCAATTTCTCCTATAGGCCGTGATGGCTCCCAATGTTACCGCTAGGCAAGTCAATCGTGGACTAACCGTGTGATTATTTCTTTTAATAGTTTAGAAATAGTTGAATCTTAATTATTGAATAAATAAGATGTAAAATTTTAATAATTTGAGAAATAACCAATTTTAAGAACAAATGAAATGAAGTAAATAACCAAAAATCATCAAGTGCCTACTAGCATGATCTCCAATACCACGTATCACAAGTATATGAGCTACTAATAGAATATACAAAAATATTGTGCTACTGTCTGAAGTGAAAAGGACAGAAAGTAAAAGTAAAAGAAAGACTTCGGGTGCTGCAGAACGAGCTTGGTAGGCAGCTCACCACAAAATCTCGTGGAATCAAGGATGCGTGCGGGATGATAACCAAATGCACCTGCCTTAGATCTTGCACGATCAGTGCAGAAGTGTGGTATGAGTACATAAACAACATGTACCCAGTAAGTATCTAGTCTAACCTCGAAAAAGTAGTAACGAGGGGTCGACTTCGACACTTACTATGGGCTAATAATAAAATACTGAGATTAATATATAAGCATGGGGTACATAAATGAAGCTGAAAACTCGATAACAAGAAATAGTGGACAATTTTTTCACTATTAGTAAATCCCAATTCAATTTCCTTCCTTTAACAATTCAACCACTCGAGCCAATGGAACAATGTCAAATATAATTGGGCTCCAAGTATCATTACGCACGAATTATGCTGAGGTCATACGACCCGATCCAAAATATAAACATATATATACCGTGCACTGCCGAGGGTCAAACGCCATGAACCATAGATGCATCTATTCTTCTACCGAGGCATTTGGCCCACTCCACAAGAAGAGAAATACTTTATAAGCAACCGATTCAAAGATTTATCAAGGGGCTAATATTCAAAGAAGCGCCAATTCTTATTAACGGCCAAGTAACCCGTCCAAAACTCAAGTAAATGAAATTCGACCTTTTACAATTTCTTTATCAAGATCCAATACGACTTAAGCACTTAAATTAACAAGTAGGGTGCAAATATTGCAAGTATAACATGATTTGAGTCCTAAACTACCCGGACATAAGCATAATTAGTAGCTACGCACGGACTCGCATCACATCGTGCATACGTATCCCCCAAAAATAAAAACACATATTAATTTAATTCACCTATGGGGTTAATTCCCTCTTACAATGTTAGAAAAGAGACTTAGCTCGACTCAAAGCTTACTTTTCGGTCCACAAGTGTGCTTTAAACCCTCAACTCGGTACAAAATGACTCGAAACTAGTCAAATGTTATATAAAATAATCAATACGTGCTCAAAAGTTCATATTCTAACTATTAAAGTGATTACCCAATCCCAATTGAAGAATTTCTAAAATTCATCCCCGGGCTCACGTGCCCGGATTCTGAAAATTTTCAAAGAAAATTGTTACCCATAATCTTACGAACACAAATATATAATTTTCACTATATTCCATAACCATTTAGAATATATTTTGATTGGTTTGCATATTTGTTTGAATAATTTTGGATTGACGGGTATCTGTTTGAGGTGTTAGAGAGGCTTTGGAGTCGGTCATGGGACTTCGGAGCGAGGTAAGTCTCATGTCTAACTCTTTGAGAGGGAAACTACCCCTAGGTGAAGTAGTTATTATGTGCTACTTGTTGTGGGGGCTACGTACGCACGAGGTGCCTAGTCCCGGTTTTATGCTTTTCTAGCTAGGCCTGAGGCCGAGTCATCCGATTTCATGATCACAGGTATTGTTCCAGTTTGCCATAGAGATGCTTCAGTTCTATTTGATCCGGGATCTACTTATTCCTATGTGTCTTCCTATTTTGCTTCATATCTAGTTGTGCCTCGTGATTCTCTAAGTGTTTCTATGTGTTTGTCCACACTGGTGGGAGGTGTTGTGGTAGATCATGTCTATCATTCGTGTGTGGTTAATATTAGGAGTCTTGAGACCAGTGCGGATCTTCTACTTCTTGATATGGTACATTTTGATGTCATCTGGGTATGGATTGGCTATCACCTTATTATGCTTTACTGGATTGCCACACTAAAATGGTGACCCTATCCATGTCGGGGTTGCCTCAATTACAGTGAAAAGGGATTCCTGGCCATTCTACTAGCAAGGTTATCTCTTATGTGAAGGCTCATCATATGGTCAAGAAGCGTTGTCTAGCTTATTTGGTTCATATTCTCGATTCTGGTGCGGATGTTCCTTCTATGAATTCAGTCCCAGTTCTCCGTGATTTTCCAGATGTATTTCCTGAAGATTTGCCGGGGATGCCACCCGAAAGAGACATTGACTTCTATATTGATTTGGCTCCGGGCACTCAGCCCATTTTTATTCCACCATACCGTATGGACCTGCCGGATCTAAAAGAATTGAAGGAGCAGTTACAAGACTTGCTTGACCAGGGATTCATTAGACCCAGCGTCTCGCCCTCGGGTGCACTACTGTTATTTGTAAAGAAGAAAGACGGTTCAATATTGATGTGTATAGATTATCGACAGTTGAACAAGGCTACTATCAACAACAAGTATCTGTCGCCAAGAATTGATAACTTATTTGATCAGCTTCAGGGTGCCAATATGATGACCCGAAAGGTCATCTTTCAATTTAATATTCATTTTGTGTTATGAGACCTCGAATAGCACTATTTGGAATTCCTCGACTTGCGTGCACAGTCCGTATATTTTTCCGGAAAGCTTTTATGTAACAAATTGATAAAAATGAGAAATAATGCTTTAGAACTCATCTGAGTTGACTCCGGTCAATATTTTGAGCAAACGGATATGGATCTATTTTTTGACAATTTCGGTAGGTCTGCATCGTAATTTGGGACTTGGGCGTATGCCCGGAATGTAATTTGGAGGTCCCTAGCTTGAGTTATCGTCATTTATTGAAAATTAGAAGCTTAAAGGCTTAAAAATTTTAAAGTTTGACCACAAATTGACTTTCATTGATATCGGGGTCAGAATTCAGTTCTGAAAATTTTCATAGGTCTGTTATGTCATTTATGACTTGTGTGCAAAATGTGAGGTCAATCAGACTTGATTTGATAAGTTTCGGCATCGAATGTAGAAGTTGCAATTTCTTAGTTTCATTAGGATTGAATCAGGGTATGATTTATGTTTTTAGCGTTGTTTGTTGTGATTTGAGACTTTGAATAAGTTCGTAAGATGTTTTAGGACTTGTTGGCTTATTTGGTTGAGGTCCCGGGGGCCTCGGATAAGTTTCGGATGGTTAACGGATCGAAATTTGGACTTAAACAGCTGCTAAAAATTTTGGCCTTTTGGTGCAATCGCACCTGCGGAATTTAGCTCGCAGGTACGAGCTCACAGAAGCAAGCCTTGCATTGCAGAAGTGTGAGGTCAGCAGAAGCGGATGATGCCTCGCAGAAGCGAGTCCGTAGAATCGGACTCCTTGTCCGCAGAAGCGAAGGCAGTCACAGAATTGGAAGCTTCACTACAAAAGCGGAACTGCAGATACGGTTAAAAAATTCGTAGAAGCGGAATCTCTAGGCAGTGTACAAAAATAGATGGGTCCGAGATTTTCTCATTTTTGGACATTTCCAACACGGGTTGAGGTGAGTTTTGAGCGAGAATTTACTGAAAAACTTGAGGTAAGTCACTTGTGATCATTGTTAGTCAATAATATTGAATTATCATAAATTATTCCAACTAGATTACGTGTTTTTGAGGTGAAATTCGAGGATTTGGGCCTAGAGATTTGAAAATAAGATTTTGGGATTTGAAGCTCGAGTTGATGTCGGAATTTGGTAAAATTTGTATGGTTGGACTCATGGTTGAATGAACGTTCATATTTTATAACTTTTGTCGGGTTCTGAGATGTTGGCCCCGCGGGCGATATTTGAGTTAAATTTCGGATTTTATTGGAAAATTAGTATTTTCATATGGAATAAATTCCTATGATTTGTATTGGCGGAATCGAATTAATTGTGACTAGATTCGAGGCGTTCGGACACCAATTCGTGAGGCAGATGTTTATTGGAATCTTAAGTTGGTTGAAAATCGAGGCAAGTGTCGTGGTTAGCCTTGGCTTGATGGAGTAGGATTTGTTTGTCTATTTGCTACATGATTTAATGTGTGGGTACAACGTAAATGTAAGGTGACGAGTACTTATGCATTGTGGTTGAGTCAAAGCATGCGGGTGGAATTTGTTCATTGTGACTAATTGCCTATTTAATTAAGATATTCCTGCTTAAGTTTATTATAGTTTATTTGATCATTTTTCATGAAATTATTGCTAATTTAATTTTCGTTGAATATTTTGGAAAGTGGGGTCGGTATTCTGGTAATGAATTTATTGATAAGTATAGATCCCCGTATTTAAAATACTCTTCCGAATTTATATTATAACTTTCATGGTAAGGAAGAGTGTAAAAGCACGGGTGATGTCGTGTCATTTTCACATTATTAATTATTGATTTATAAAGTGAGGAAGAGAGTTAAAGCATGACTGGTGATGTCGTGCCATTTAAATTATTTATTCACCATACTGTGACAAGAAAGAGAGTTAAAAACGAAGGGTGATGTCATGTCGTTCATATTATTTATTTATCATCTCATAAGAAGAATGAGAGAAAAAGCATGAAGGTTAGTGCCGTGTCGTTTTCATATTATCAGCTACTTATTTTATTGTCGATGAATTAATTGATTGCTACGTGAGACTTCTCCTGTTGAGATTTTTATATCATTCTCCTTCGCGCGTTCCCTCCCAAATTTGTAAATTATTAATTATTGTGTTCATTGTTGCTTCATATTTGGGATTTCTTCATTTGGGTATTTTCAAAAGGCAGAATCTTGATTTGGGTATTTCTTATTTTCCTCAAAAGTCTTTAAGTTTGATGAAATATTTTCATTGATCATTGTGGAGGCGACGTGACTGGAACCTCGTCGAATCTGGCCGGATCTCGCTTTTTCGGTGAACCCAGTATTTTCCAGTGACACTGCTCTAGCATTGTCGCCATCGAAGTGGCGTCGTCCGGACTTAGACGGATTTTGTTTATATTTTTCGGTGGTTTGCCTCTAATCATTTTGATTCTCTGTTTTTGTGTTTTACTTTTTGGATTTCTGTTGCGACTTCTAAGTTCTATGCTATTTTCCTGAGCATCGGTTTTACTTTCTTTGAAAACCTTTTCTAGTATTGATAAGATCTGAATTTCTTTCTTTGTTGTTGTTTGTGTTTATGAAGATTATTACACTTAACTTTTCTTACTATAATGTAAACAATAACAGATTTTGATTTTAGGACCATCTTCTTCTTCCTATCTCTCTCTTTCCCTTTCTCTCTCCCCCTCCCTTGTGTGTGTGGGTGCGTCTGTTTCTTTGGACAGGTGCAGCTTCTTCCCGGCAAGGACAGACTATTTCCCGATGTGTTCAGATTGCCGGCAAGTTTTATAAATTCTGGCAACTTTCGAACAACATTCAGGCGGGACACAGCAGGACTTGCCAGTGCTCTTGAGTAGATCCGACACACTTCAGGAAAACATGCTCCAGGTTCTTTTGTTCTATATCTGGTACTCGTGGTATCAGTATTTTTATTGTATTTTTTCTGCTCGCGGGAGTTGGTACCTCCCGTTTTCCGGTTTCCCTTTGTTGTGTGAGTTAAATTGCTGACACCTGACCTCGTACTAGTTTATTTACCGTAATAGTGTGCCTGTTGTTGCAACTTGTATTCTTCTGGTTTGGTCTGTTGCCTTGTGTGATAGTAATTCCCCTTACTCTACCGTAGGTAGAGTGGCTGTGGTCTGGGATGGTCGAGTGAGGTCATGTCCTCGGGGGGAACGGGGGGTGGGGCGGGAGGTAGGGCAGGGTTTAGGGGGTGGGGCGGGAGGCAAGGGAGGTAAAGGGAACAAGGGTGTCTGTAGGTTGAGAATTGGGTCATGGAACATAGGTACATTGACGGGTAAATCTATAGAGTTGGTGAAGATCCTCCAGAAGAGGAGGGTCAATATAGCGTGTGTCCAGGAGACAAGGTGGGTAGGGTCGAGGGCGAGGGACGTGGACGGGTATAAACTTTGGTACTCAGGAGTCCAGAAAGGTAAGAATTGAGTGGGCATCTTGGTGGATAGGGAACTTAGAGAGTCTGTGGTTGAGGTTAGACGAGTGAATGATAGATTGATGACTATTAAGTTGGTGGTAGGAGAGTGCACCCTAAACATCATTAGCGCCTATGCGCCGCATGTGGGCCTAGATGAGGAGGTTAAATGACGCTTCTGGGAAGGGTTAGATGAGATTGTGCGTCAGGTTCCGCCTGCTGAGAAGCTATTCATAGGAGGGGATTTCAATGGGCATATTGGGTCGACCACAGGTGGTTATGGCGAGGTGCATGGAGGCTTTGGTTTTGGGGAGAGGAACGGAGGAGGTACATCGTTGTTGGACTTCGCTAAGGCTTTTGGGTTGGTGATTGCGAACTCTAGCTTTTAGAAGAGGGAGGGGCATTTGGTTACTTTTCAAAATGTGGTGGCGAAGACCCAGATTGACTATCTCCTCCTCAGGAGGTGTGACAGAGGGTTGTGCAAGGATTGCAAGGTGATTCCAGGAGAGATACTCGCGACGCAGCATAGGCTCTTGGTGATGGACGTTTGTATTATATTAAAGAGGAGGAAAAGGTCTACTCGAGGAAGACCGACAATCAGGTGGGGAGCCTTAACTAAGGATAAAGCCCAAGCGTTGGAAGGGCGGTTGTCAGCTATGGGAGCTTGGAGGAGCAGTGGTGACGCGAGCACTATGTGGTCAACGACAGCAGACTGTATTAGGGAGGCTGCGAGAGAGGTGTTAGAGGTCTCGACGGGCATCTCTGATGGGCACAAAGGAGACTGGTGGTGGAATGAAGTGGTCCAAGGTAAAGTGGAAGCAAAGAAGGCAGCGTACCTGAAATTAGTGGGGAGCATAGGTGAGGAGTAGAGGCGAGTGTGCATGGATATGTATAAGGCAGCTAGGAATGAGGCTAAGATGGCGATCACAGAGGCTAAGACTGCGGCTTATGGTCATATGTACGAGGAATTGGGGGAAAAAGGTGGGGAGAAGAAGTTATTCCGGCTGGCCAAGTTGAGAGAGAGGAAGGCTCGGGATTTGGACCAAGTGAGATGCATCAAGGACGAAGATGGTAGAGTATTGATAGAAGATGCCCAGATTAAGAGGAGATGGCAGACTTACTTTCATAAACTTCTGAATGAAGAAGGGGATCGGGATATTGTGCTAGGCAAATTGGAGCATTTGGAGAGTCACCGTGACTTTGGGTACTGCAGGCGTATCGAGGTTGAGGAGGTCATGGGAGCTATGCGTAAGATGAGTAGGGGCAGAGCGACCGGGCCAGATGAGATTTCGGTGGAATTTGGAAGTGTGTGGGGAGAGCAGGTTTGGAGTGGTTGACTAGGTTGCTTAATATTATTTTTAAGGAGAAAAGGATGTCAGATGAGTGGAGGTGGTGTACGGTGGTTCCATTGTATAAGAACAAAGATGATATCCAGAGTTGTAACAATTATAGGGGTATCAAATTACTGAGTCATACCATGAAAGTGTGGGAAAGGGTGGTTAAAGCGAGGGTAAGGATGGCAGTGTCTGTATCCGACAACCAGTTCGGGTTCATGCCGGGTCGTTCGACTACAGAAGCTATACACCTTGTTAGAATGTTGGTGGAACTATACAAAGAGAGGAAGAAGGATCTGCACATGGTGTTTATTAACCTAGAGAAAGTATATGACAAAGTTCCTAGAGAAATTCTCTGGAGATGCTTGAAGGCAAAAGGTGTGTCGGTTCCATGCATTATGGAGATTAAGGACTTGTATGATGGGGCTAAGACTCGGGTTAGGACAGTAGGAGGCAACTCTGAGCATTTTCCGGTTGTAATGGTGTTACACCAAGGTTCTGCGCTCAGTCCATTCTTATTCTCCCTGGTGATGGACGCGTTAACACACCATATTCAAGGGGATGTGCCATGGTGCATGCTATTTGCCGATAACATAGTTCTGATAGATGAGTCGCGAGCCAGTGTTAACGAGAGGCTGGAGGTTTGGAGACAGGCTCTTGAGTCTAAGGGTTTCAAGCTGAGCAGGACGAAGACGGAATATCTGGAGTGTAAGTTCAGCGCTGAGCCAGGGGAAGTGGTCGTGGATGTGAGGCTTGATTCACAGGTCATCCCGAGTAGAGGCAGCTTCAAGTACCTTGGTTCGATTATCCAGGGGGGAGGGGAGATCGACAAGGATGCCACACACCGTATTGGGGTAGGATGGATGAAGTGGAGGTTAGCATCTAGAGTCCTGTGTGACAAGAGAGTGCCACCGATACTCAAAGGTAAATTTTATAAAGCGGTGGTTAGACCGGCCATGATGTATGGGGCTGAGTATTGGCCCGTTAAGAACTCACATATCCAGAAGATGAAAGTAGCAGAAATGAGGATGTTGAGGTGGATGTGCGGGAACACTAGGATATATAAGATTAGGAATGATGATATTCGAGAGAAGGTGCATGTGGCTCCCATCGATGACAAGATGCGGGAAGCGAGGCTTAGATGGTTCGGAAATGTTTAGAGAAGAAGCCCAGATGCTCCGGTACGGAGGTGTGAGCAGCTGGTTACGGAGGGCACTAGAAGAGGTAGAGGGCGGCCTAAGAAGTATTGGGGAGAGGTGATCAGGCAGGATATGGCGAGGCTCCAGATTTTTGAGGACATGACACTTGATAGGAAGATGTGGAGGTTGAGTATTAGGGTTGTAGGTTAGGAGGTAGTTGAGTTGTGCCTTACTTCGTAACATGGTGGGACTAGCCATGTAGGGTTGTTGTCTAAGATAACTAGTGGGAATGTTGTGGCTTACTAGTTTGCTTTTCAGTGCAGGTCCTATTTAGTAGCTATCGCTTTTGCTTTATATCTTTCTTCTAGATTTCATGGTGTTCCTATTTTTCTTATGACTGTTGTGGTGATACTAATATTTACTAATATTGTCTCTCTTTCTTTGCATCTTTTTCTGGATTTCATGGTGTTCCTATTTATCCTATGATTATTGTTGTGATACTAATATTGTCTCCCTTTTTGCTCTTTTGTCTTTTTTTTGTTTGTTTTTTTTTTAGCCGAGGGTCTTTCGGAAACAGTCTCTCTACTCCTTCGGGGTAGGGGTAAGGTCTGCGTACACACTACCCTCCCCAGACCCCATTAGTGGGATTTTACTGGGTTGTTATTGTTGTTGTTGTTGTTGCTTCATATTTGTATATACTTGTACATGTTATTTACGTATGTGTCCTGTCATAGCCTCGTCACTACTTTGTCGAGGTTAGGCTCGACACTTACGGAGTACATGGGGTCGGTTGTACTCATACTACACTCTTCACTTCTTGTGCAGATTTTGGAGTTGGTCCTAGTGGCGTACCATAGCACTCGAATTAGCTACCCAGAGGAGGCTTGAGGTATAACTGCATAGTGTCCGCAGTTCTGTAGTCCCCTTCTACTTTATCTTAGTTGTGTAGTATCTTTCAAACAACTTGAATTTTATTCAGACCTTTATTCGTAATATTCTAGTAGCTCATGCACTTGGGACACAAGATTCGGGGATGTATTTGGATGATTCAATTGTTATGGTCATCCGCACTTTATTTTCGTAATTGACTTCCATTTAATTTGATTTGTTTAAATATGGTTAATATTAATTTTAACGTTGGCTTGCCTAGCAAGTGAAATGTTAGGCGACATCACGGTCTCGAGGGTGGGAAAAATCGGGTCGTGACAAGTTGGTATCAGAGCACTAGGTTACTTAGGTCTCACGAGTCACGAGCAAGCTTAGTAGAGTCTGAAGGATCGGTACGGAGACGTCTGTAATTATCTTTTAGAGGCTATGAAGTTTAGGAACAATATCACTTCTTTCTTATTCTGTCATGCGATTTTATTCGATCATCGATAATTGAACCATTCTATTCTTATTCTCTCACAGATGGCGAGAACAGGTACTACATTTATTGCCGGACAGGAGCCAGAACCCCCGGTGGCAACTATGACCAGAGGTAGAGGTCGAGGCCGAGGTAGAGGCAGAGGTAGATCTCAGCCTAGAGCTCGAGCAATAGAACCTGTTGTAGAATCTCAGGTGTATTTAGAAGCAGAGGTTCCAGCTCAGACTGTACTTGTTGGACCAGTTCAGGTCTCGAAAGTATTCATAGCTACTCCAGTGCTTCAGGACGCTCTAGTCCGTTTGGTGAGCCTTATGGAGGGTGTTTCCCAGAATGGTACATTTCTAGTGGAACCAACCATCTCACAGGCTGGGGGAGGAGCGCAGACTCCCACTACTCCCGCTCCGGAGCAGATGGCTCCTCAGTATTAGGCTCCAGCAGTCCCGCCAGTTGGGGTAATTCAGCTGGTGGTTGCGGCACAGACCGGTGATAGGCATTTCATCTCTTTTGAGACTTTATTGAGGTTGGACAAGTTTACTAAGCTTTTTTTCGTTCACTTTAGTGGTGCACCTTCTGAGGACCCACAAGATTATCTTGACCGCTGCCATGAGGTACGGCGGAACATGGGTATAGTTGAGACAAATAGGGTCGATTTTGCTGTATTTCAGATGACGGATTCCGCCAAGAGGTGGTTGAGAGATTATATGTCGACCAGACCAGTTGGGTTGCCTGCACTTACTTGGGACCAGTTCTCACAGCTATTTTTAGAGAAGTTCCTCCCTTTCACATTGAGAGAGGATTACCGTAGGCAGTTTGAGCGTCTCCAGCAAGGCAGTATGACTGTTACTCAGCACGAGACCCGTTTTGTGGATCTAGCCCATCATGCTCTCCTTTTACTTCCTACTGAGGGAGAGAGGGTGAGGAGGTTTATAGATGGATTGACTCACCCTATTAGGATTCAGATGGACAAGGAGACCGGAAGTGAGATTTCCTTTCAGGCACTGCTAATGTTGCTAGGAGGATCGAGATGGTTCTTGCACAGGAGAGAGGGCAGGGGTCTGATAAGAGGCCTCGTCAGTTTGGTGGCTTCAGTGGTGCCTCGTTTGGAGGCAGGGGTAATTTTGGTAGAGGTCATTCTCCCAGGCCGTTTCATTCAGCGCTCCAGGCATCCCACAGTGCTTCAGGTGGTCGTGGACCTCATATGTTTCATTCCGACCAGCTAGCCTACAGTACACCACCAACTCCTATTAGTGCACCTCTACTCCAGAGTTTTCAGGGTGGTTACTCAGGTCGACAGGGTCAGCAGTCACAATAGTAGAGAACATGTTATACTTGTGGTGATACGAGGTATATTGCTAGAATTTTCCCTCGGGCACCGGGCAGCTCACAGCAGCAGGGTTCTCGTGGAGGTCAGGTTGTTAGAGGTTGAGGTCAGGCCATTAGAGGTGGAGGCCAGTCAGTTAGAGGTTGTCCCAGAGATGTAGCTCTGAGCGGTGGGGCCTAGTCCCGATTTTATACTTTTTTAGCTAGTCCTGATGCCGAGTCATCCGATTCCATGATCACAGGTATTGTTCCAGTTTGCCATAAAGATGCTTCAGTTCTATTTGATCCGGGATCTACTTATTCCTATGTGTCTTCCTATTTTTCTTCATATCTAGTTGTGCCTCGTGATTCTCTAAGTGTTTCTATGTGTGTGTCCACACCGGTGGGAGATTCTGTTGTGGTTGATCATGTCTATCGTTCGTGTGTGGTTACTATTGGGAGTCTTAATACTAGCATGGATCTTCTACTCCTTGACATCTTGGGTATGGATTGGCTGTCACCTTATCATGCTATATTGGATTGTCATGCCAAAACGGTGACCTTATCCATGTCGGGGTTGCCTCAATTAGAGCGAAAATGGATTACTGGCCATTCTACCAGGAGGGTTATCTCTTATGTAAAAGCTCGACGTATGGTCGAGAAGGGCTATCTAGTTTATTTGGCTCATATTCACTATTCTAGTGCAGATGTTCCTTCTATGGATTCAGTCCCAGTTATCCGTGAGTTTCCAGATGTATTTCCTGCAGATTTGCTGGGGATGACACCCGACAGAGATATTGGCTTCTGTATTAATTTGGCTCTAGGCACCCAGCCCATTTCTATTCCACCATACCGTATGGCCCCGCTAGAGCTAAAGAATTGAAGGAACAGTTACAAGACTTGCTTGATCAGGGATTTATTAGACCTAGCGTCTTGCCCTAGGGTGCACCGGAGTTATTTGTATAAAAAGAAAGATGGTTCAATGCAGATGTGTATAGATTATCGGCAGTTGAATAAGGCTACTATCAAGAACAATTATCCGTTGCCAAGAATTGATAACTTATTCGATCAGCTTCAGGGTGCCAAGGTGTTTTCAAAGATAGATTTGAGGTCTGGTTACCATCAGTTGAAGAATAGGGCATCTGATGTCCCTAAGACAGCCTTCCGGACTCAGTATGGGCATTATGAATTCCTAGTGATATCATTTGGGCTAACAAATGCCCCAACAGTATATGGATCTAATTAACCGGGTATTCAAGCCCTGTTTGGATTCTTTTGTGGTTGTATTCATTGATGATATTTTGATTTACTCCAGCAATCAAGATGAGCATGAGCAGCATCTTCGGATTGTTCTTCAGACTTTGAGAAATAATCAGTTATATGCCAAATTTTCAAAATGTGAATTTTGGTTAGACTCAGTTATATTTTTTGGGCATGTTGTATCGACAGAAGGCATAAAAGTGGATCCTAAGAAGATTGATGCAGTTCAGAATTGGCCTAGACGTACTTCAGCTACAGAGATCTGGAGTTTCCTGGGTTTGGCAGGTTACTATCGCCGGTTTGTGGAAGGGTTTGGCAGGATAACTAATGTGTTTAACTTTTTCATTTGTAAAGTCTCAAATTGGGGATTTCTCAAGTTTGGGAGACTAGGAATTCTCCCAAAAGTGATCATATTCAAGAAACCATGGATAATATGGTTACCCATATTATCCGACGGTTAACCCATTTTTTATCCGTATTAAATATGAGTCGGATCGAATAATTTATCCGTTTTTTCATTACCCATTTTTGACCCGTCCCGCATCCGATCCGACCCGCTAGTTTTCCACCCCTACACACTAACAATGGAAAAAACTTGAAGTTATTAGGTCATCTTTACGTAATTATAGTTAACCCGCTTTATTTGCAAGATTACTAATCTTACTTAGGTTACCTACAAATACTATTTATGTTTGAAGTGACGTGATAATAAAGTTTTTGTTTACAATGTGGTTGCATATATATTAAAGCCATATATCTAATCCTGTCTATACATGTTCTTTCAGTTATGTGGCTTACAACTACTTATCAAACTGATTCCTATAGATTAAATTTCACTTCATTCAACAACATAAATGATCAAAGAAAGTTGCATATATAGATAAGATCATAGTAATCAACTAGATTACTAAAATATTATGGACGTAACATTAAATTAATTATTTGGTTCAATAAAAAGAACTAAACAAATATAGTTGGTGAACATAACTTGTATCTCTTTTAACCCTTCATTCAAGATCAATTAATAAATTTGCCTTCTTTCATATTTATCTGAAAACCTGTCCTAAGATTGACAACTTGATATATTCTCTCTAGGAATGACATTCAAAATAAAGGGTAAACTTAGTAACTAATCATTAATGAAAGTTCAAAAATTAGTAGATAATGTTGGTAAATTCTACATTGTGGAAGTCTGTACCACTTGTTCTCACAACGTCTTGTAAAGAAACTGCATAAAACAAACAATAATACAAAATTAAGTATCTCTAAATTATTTGGATTGAACGTCTGTTTACATTGTCGAATCAATACCAACAAATGATTTATCAAAAAGAAGATAACTATTTTTTATAGACAAAAACTTACCCAAAAGGAAAGAATATACTTATAAATTAGGCATCAAACTACTAGATCTACTACTAAGTAAACTAATAATGCAACATAAACTAAAAAAATTACTAAAAAGAAATAGAAGAGATAGAGCTACAGATAATTGGATTACAAAAAGAAATCTTAATACTAACAATCAGTAAACAACAATTATGTCTCAATTCCGACAATAATTGAACGGAGAAGAAAAAGAATAATACCTTGAACTTTGTAGTGCAAGTTGATTTTCCTCTTCCCCTCTCTATCTTTATTACTCTCACAATTTCTCTCCCAATTTAATCTCAAGTTCTTGTCTTTTTACAGTATATGGGCTTGGGCTCACTCCTCTCTTGATTTCTTAGACGTCAAAAGCCCATGAGTTATTCTTTAAGAAAATGACCACGCCATTGTTCACTGAATGTGAAGAAATTCCAGAATAGAGTGTTAAGCTGTAAATGGTGTTTACACCAAAACAATAGAAAGATGATATCTGTGTGCACATAGAGTTTTATCACTTAATTGTGTTGATCAATGCATGTTTTTTACTTCACTAAATCACTTAATTATAATAAGTTTAATTAGTTTGATGTTGTTTACCCGAAAAACGGATAACAATTGAATTTATACGCGGTTTTAAGAATACATGATATAACCTTGCACAAATTGAGAAAATATATATATTAATATTGAAATCACCTGTAAAAGAAATAAATGCAAACCAAATGAATCAATTAGCCTTGGCCCTCAAGTTCGATCACCCTCAAATCAAGTGAAGAATAAACTAATACAAGAACAAAGTAACTATATATTGAAAACTAGAAGAAATGTAGTATATTGCTTTGTATTGCGTAAAAAATTGATCCCTCTACAAATGATCAGACCCCCTTTATATAGTAAGGGAGTCCTACTCTTGATAGAATTCTAAATACAGTAAGGAATCTAATGATAACTAGGTTAATTAATTAGCTTCTTCTTGATATGCGCCGGGATTTCCGCCGTGATTCTCGCCCAATTGCGAATATTCCGTCTTTCTGTTTTTTTGACTCGATAAGCTTCCCTCGGTCTCGCTCGATCTCTATCTTGCTCGGTCTCGATCTTGGATGATCTCGATCCCAATCGGTCTCTAGACCACGAGCTCGGCACTCAAACCTCGTATCATGGTTCGATTTTACACGAGTTCGAACCTCGAACTATTATGTTCCAGTCTCGATTAGTCATTCGAAGGGTAAGCTCGATTTTGACCGTATACAGATATAAATATTGAATGTGAGTAAGTATTTACCGTGTTAAGCAAATATGTACTTTATCAATTGATGGCACAGATTCATGGTTAGCAAACCATTGGTTTCTTCTTTATTTGGATGCTGGAAAAAAAGAACTCCTGTGTTACATTCTTTTCTACTTAATTATAACGTTTGTCCTCGAACATGGAGAGAGTTTCATACCTCGAGTGGCTGATATTATGGTTGAAACGGACTATGATCGTACATCTCTCAAGGTATATTTGTGCAAGCTACTCTATCGTTATTAAATGCGTGAACTGTATAAGCTTGTAACAACCACCCAATCTAGATCGAATTTTCTCTAAGTATATGGTAGACACGATGTCCGGAGCAATCTGCTCCGACTTCCACTTGGGAATAAAAATCAGATTAATGATCGTACTTGACCTGCTGACAGCTCAAACACTAAAAACGTTTTCCTTCATGTTCCTCCAGCAATACGAGACATACAAGACCTGATACATTTTCGTGGAATCTCAAGAAACTACCATCAAGATATGATATTAGACATATTTTTATATACTAAGATATTATTTATTCATTGTTTTTACTGTTTTTTAATTGTATTTTATATTGTATATGTCCAACTTAGTTTGATTATTGAGTTTATATTAATCGGGTGTTCATGTCATTGTTAGGAGCAATTAAAAATGATTTTTGAGACAATTGAAGAAAAAATGGAAAAGGAAGAAGATTCCTAAGAGTTTAGTCAATTAGGTGGAAAAAATAACGTCACCTATGATCTTAGTGTTGGCAATGAAAGTGTGGAAGGCATCAAGCTTGGATAATATGGACAAAGAATCGTGAAGGATTAACGTGGATGACAAAAAAAACAGCAAATTGAAATGAGATGAATGTAAAAGTTTGGCAGAAAACGTACTGGATCCAGCGCCAGCCCAAGCGCGAGGCGCTGGTCTGCACCTGCGTAGCGAGATTGTCCTATTTTGTCCAGGACAGTGTTATTTCGGCTTTACACGATTCCAACTCATATAAAAGGGGTTTTAAACCTAATTTGGAAGCGAGCTAACATACTTTGAAGGAGAATTCACGCGGGAGAACATACACCACGCTTGAAGGATGCTTCTAATTAGTTTTTCTTCTCTTCTCTTTCTTTAATCTTATAGTTTATTAGTTCCAGAGTTGTTGGGTGCTACATGAACGTTGTAGTTTGAAACTTGAATTGTTCTTATTATTTTATCATATTGGTTTATTTATTCAATCTTGCGTTTAATTATTTGATTGCTTGATCACCAATTGAATACTATCTACGAATCTAGGATTGAACTCGGGAGATGAAATTCTAGATTGCATATAAGATTGAGTAGAGCAAGATCTCAACTCTGAGTGGGGGCGGGTTTGCGGTTAGAATAGGAATATACATAATCGCCTTGCTTGGTTACTATACATGAATTATTAATGTGTTCTTGTTAATTCTAATTCCATAGGAATATAGACATTAGATTAACTTGAACAGGCGAGGAGTACTTCGGGAGAAGGCTACGAGCAATATTAATCTTGTCAACCAATAAACCAGATAAATTAATTAGACGATTTAAGTGAAAAACTCAACGGGATTGTTAGCTAACCCATAGCTCTAGAATATTTTCTCCCATTGAACTCTTCTCTAAAATTGCAGACTTATTTCCTTTAATTTCATAGTTTACTATTCTAGATTAATTTTAGTTAAATATTCATACTTTAAAAAATTGCTTGAATAGATTAATTGTTTTATTTTAATTTAGTAAATAATTAATCACAAGTCCATGTGGATACGATATCTGACTTACAATCCTATATTACTTGTTGAACACGTATACGTGCATGTGCGTTTGGGAGCAACAAGATACCACCATCATTTACGACCAGCGACAAGATCCAAGATTTGAAATGAACTTAATTCTATAACGAACTCAAATTAATACTTATACAATAAAATTTGAATTCATGAATTATTTAGTACACATACATGGTCTGAGCAATCGATTAATTACAAGCTAGATCCGCCTCTGATACACCGTCCTAAATCTGCTTTCGGGTGGCATACCTGTACATCCAATAGAAAAGAAAAGTTGCAGTAGCACCAAAACCTCCAGAAGCAAAGAACCCTACAAGGATCAAGAAAATTGATATCATAGCTGGAATGAGAAGTGGGCTGAACATCAGCAGCAAAGGGGTGGCAACAACTAGGAAAACGACGGTGGCCGCCAACGTTAAGCCGCAAAGAACCAAGAGTGAACCACTCAATGTGACGGCTGTTGCAGTCCTAGCCACTCGGTGCGAGCCATGGCGGGGTTGATTATTCTGAGACATTTACGTTTATGTTAAGATGAACGGATAGAAAGAACTAAGAACTAAGAGCTATAGTGACGAATTCAATAATGAGTTCGCGAATTTCAGTGTTATTGATTTGACAGACTCAAACTTCACATCAAAATCTTAAGAGTCAGTGAAGATTCCAACAATGAGTTCGCGAATTTCACTATTACTGATTTGACAAAACTCATACTTCACCTCAAAATCTTAAGAGTCGGTGACGAATTTAACTCTGAGTTTGCGAATTTCACTGTTGTTGAATTGGCAGAACTCAGACTTCATATCAAACCTTATATATATGTATAAACAATAAAGATTGATTAATTGAGACATATATATACAATTTAAAACTCACTCTCTTTGCTAAAAATTTATAACATTTAAATTCTTAATCCCCATCTAAATAAAGTAGAGTATATATAGAGAGTGTAGAAGTAGATGGGAAAATGTAATTCATGGTTGTTGTCAATTGCAAGGAGAAGAGATTGTAACGTGTTGAGTGTCTGAGTTTGCATGTAAAACAGGTTCTTATTTGCTTGACACTTACCTTTCATCCCTGCTAGAGACCGAGTGAAAGAGTTCACTTTGGCCATGGAATCATTTCCAGGCGATACTATCAACAAATCTTTCCAAGAAAAATTAGTACAGTAAATAGGGGTGACAATTTGAGTCCAAATATATTTGACAAGCCCAACTCATCCAAGGTTGCGCCGGTCATTGACTTGCCCATTTATGTTAAAGAAAAAATGGCTTAATATAGCCGCTCTTAAAATTGTAACCGAAAAAATATATATTTTATGTGTGTATATATATACATTTTGTATGTTATATACAAAAATTATATATATTTTATATATTTTTGCACATCTAAAGTTGGACTGATTTTTAGCCCAAATTGATTCATGAGTAACTTTGTAAAAGTATCTTTAAAATAATTCTTTTTTGTTTGATATGTTATATATGACTATAACAAAAGAAAAATATCTTATTTGATAATTTAAACAATTCATAAGAAAACAATACACATTAATTAAAGTTTGATAGGAGTTGGAAGGATTGGGCCATGACCCAAATTTTGGCACATCTTGACCAGCTCATCTCAGCCCAAGTAACTTATGCCCGCCCATTTTTTGACTAAGGTGATTTTGACCCGCCCAAAATGAGCTCATCCCGCCCATTTGACCCCCTAATATATACTAAGTAAAAATTCTTCTATACTATTAATATACTTTAATCGTCATAGTTAGAATTTCATTATGGAAAAATTAAGATGGTTCAACATATAATAGATATACATTGAAAAATATATCCTAGTTATAAGGTAAAATCTTTCGGTTAAAGTATCAGTTGACACCCCTCAGAGTAAGTTGGTTTTGCCACTGATAGTTAATTATTATGTACTATTTTTAACAGGTCAATAATTAATAATTATTATATAATTATTTTATAGGTGACTTGATCGTATAAATACAATATCAAAGATTAATATCTTACGAGTTACGTGACTTTTGTATTGCAGTGGAGCATACTACTTGGAAAAGACCTATATTCTAAAAGACCCGATGAACAATAGTTCTGAACTGTATAATTATATATGTGAATCTAATAAATACTCTTTTGTAAGAACTGCAATATTTCTTACAATTTACGTAGGATAAAGAATATCTGTTTGGCTTAAGCCTTAAAGATGATTTTAATAATTTTGTCTGTCTCCTCATGCTTAAAGATGCATTTAAGTAATTACGTCAAGGACAATCATTTGAAGATTTTCATTTTAAAGATCTACTTTTCAGAGCATTAGCAGAAAAGGAAGGGGGGAAATGGTATTATAGATGGCATATGCATATCCAGAATTTAAATTTTACGGGTTCAATTTTTAAGGTTTTAGCATTAAACTCATTATATATTTAAAATTGTGAGTTCATATCTACTGTTTTTGTAATTTTAATAAATTCTTATATATAAATTTTTATTGTGCGTCGAAAATTATGTGTTCAATTGATCTAGATAGTAATACTACATCCGTCCTTGCTAGATAGCTGGGGATAACTCTCGTGAGAGATAGCAAATACCTCGCGAATTTAATCAAGATATATACTAAGTTAATCTCGATACCATAATTATTAAACAAATAAAAAAAGACAGCTCATTAAATAAATATGACGGCAATGGAGACTTGAGAAGGATTGTTTTTGAAAAAGGAAGCAAGTCAAAGTTATGGATAAGTTTTACGTATTCTCCTTTCTCAAAGAAAATAAACAAGACCTGGCACCCGCACGTGTTGTTAGAAATGCAAGACATGGCACCCGCACGTGTCGTTATAAAAAGGAATTGAATGTTTGATAAGTTAAGACCAATTATAAAGCGGAAAAGGTCCAAATATGTCTTTATACTATCCCAAATTGAATATATTTGTCCTTTGTTAATACTTTAACTCATATATGTCCTTATCGTCACATAGTTGGTCCATATATGCTCTTACCGTCACGGAATCCACCTAAACTAATTAACTCTTTCGTTAATTGTACTAAAATTTATTACACACTATTTTCTTTTTATTAGTACTTTTTTTATTTATCTTTCTCTTTTCTTTCTTCTTTTTTCCTTTTCTTCTCTTCTTACATATCTGACTTCCTCCATTGTTGATGCCTTCTCTATTTTCGTCACCAATTCCACTTGACAAAACTCATGAATTCATGCTAATTTTACTATCACAAACTCCATATGTTCTTCTAACCTGAAGGAGATGAAAATTATCGGAGAAATTTTTTCGGTGGTGTTAATTTGGTGAAGGTAGGATATGGTTATTCAGATTTTGAAGGTCTTGTTCCCTTCAGATCTGAAGCTCCACAGAAAAACAACACCTTCGAAATCTGAATAACCATATCCTACCTTCACCAAATTAACACCACCGAAAAATTTTCTCCAACAATTTTCATCTCCTTCTTTTCAGAAGAACTAGAGCCTTCTCGCTAGGAAGCTTTTGGTGGTTTAGGTTTGATTTTTAGGAATAAAATCACGTGAAATTGGTGACGGAAATAGAGAAGGCGTCAGCAATGGAGGAAATCGGATATGGGAGAAAGAAAAAGGAAAAAAAAGAGAAGAAAAGAAAAAAGAAGAAAAAAAAGAGAAAGGTGTCACGACCCAAACCGATGGGCCGCGACGGGTGCCCGAATCCTACATGTCGAACATCCTTAAGCATGCGTTTAAGATAAAAAACATGAATACCATACGTGAGGGAAATCTATCCAAAAGATACATATACATATACATATACATGCGAAATACAATGGGATGAGCCGGCAGGGCTGCTATAGACAACTATATACCCAAAACTGAAAGCCGACAAGGCTGCATACTATCCGACTACACATAACTGTCTACGGACCTCTAATAGAAATACAACTGTACAAAGACGGGACTGAGCCACGTCATACCCATATATGTATATAAGTATATCATACCAAAATCAAAAGCAGCTTCGGATCAAGTGGAGCACGCTAACTCTCGTTGATCAAGGATCCTAAGAAGGGGGACCGTCTGCTTGTCTACCTGTACCTGCGGGCATGAAACGCGGGCTCCGGAAAATAGGGCGTCAGTACGAATAATGTACTGAGTATGTAAGGCATGAAAATCAGTACATAGAAGACATAGATGAAACATGGAATAAAGAATTTCGCATGTAAGTCTAAATAACTTTATAAATCCTGAAACATTTGAAATGTCATGCACATGCGTGTAAATGTCGTGTCATGCATAGGTATAGGTGTACATAACATCATCAAGCCTATGAGGGCATCCCATCATATCATCTCGACCACTGTGGGCAAAATTATCAACATATACTAGCTGATCAGGTGGTGGTGCGTATATAACGCCATAACCTTTTTTCATATCCCATATACATATAATATACGTTTATATAACGCCATCTGGTTATGGGTCAATGTACATGTATAAATGCATGAAATGCATAAGAAATACGTTAATAGGATTTTCTCGGAATGTCATAAAAATAATATGCTTGTCGGATAAATTTTATCAAATACATATTTTTCTGAGACCCATGAACAGAAGATATAATAATAATTCACATGGGGAATCAAGAATATAGACACCCCTAATATTTCTATGAATAGAGTCATTTATGAAAACTGTGTGTTTGTTCGTTTCTTTCAGTATCATTTGGGTCATGCCAAAAAGAAAGAAGGAATAGCCTTAACATACCTGAGTCGATTTTTTTGACACTCCTCTAACACACGTTAATTGCGATAAAATCACCGAACACGGTGTATGAAAAGCTCGTTGCTTATGCAAAGATTATCTTGGCCGAACCTCTCCTTGAGTAACTATGAGAAGCTTGAATTAAGCTCTTTAGAACATGACGTTAAAAGGTATGGAAAGTTTTGTTGAGCTTTGAAGAGATTAAGATGGTAGCTTTAAGAGAAATTACGTTAATGAAGCTATGGAAAGTGTTTGTGAGAATTCTTTCATAAAACACTGTAGTTATTATTCAACTCTTTTTAGGTGGCCCCACAATTAAGTTTGGTGTCACACTTCTTTGTCAAAGTGTGACACCTTAAAATCTTTAATGCTTAGTCAATTAAGTGTAAAGGATGATTGCCACGTTGGGGGTTAAATCTTATCCTACTTTTTAATTAATTACCCAATAATTAATCAATTATCCATATAATTAAGAATTATCTCAACTTACTTAAAATTTTACTTATTTTAATACACTTTATACATCGTATTATCACGGTCATATGGTACCTTGTATGGTATTAGTCCATAAATATCGGGTATTATAACTCGAACCGCATTTTATCCCAAATCGACAACCTTCAACGAAACTCATTTTCTTTAATTCATGTGCCATTTATCCTCCATGGCACTTACTTATCGTTTGTTATAAATAGCATAAATACGTTAACCACAAAATAATCCCATCTCCGCGTCTACGTCGATTAACTGAAGACGAAACTTTTACGTACGAAACACGAGATGTAACAAAAGGTAAAGAAAAAAAAAGTACTAATAAAAAGGAAATAGTGTTTGTAATACACTTTAATACAATTAAAGCAAGAGTTAATTAGTTTGGGTGGATTCTGTTTCAAAAAGGGTATATATGGACCAATTATGTGACGGTAAGGATATATATGAGCTAAAGTATTAACAAAGGGCAAATATCCTCAATTTCATATAGCACAAAGCCATATTTGAAACTTTTCTGGATTATAATGTTAATCATACATAGTTACATACAATGATACTAATGATTGGGAAGGAGGCAACAACGTTGAAGCTTCTTAGCTTTACTTTTCTAATACTTACAATTTAAATTACATATCCTTACAATGTAAAGTATTTTAATATCGTAATAAATATAGTACTCCATAATTTAATCAACGAATAAGGTTCAAACATGGCCTTGAACTCTGTGAAATTAAGCGGATATGCCCGTCATTAATAATCCGGCACAAAATATCATGTCGTCAAGTGACGGAGCCACATTGAACCAAGGAATGTTTCGCCGAAAAATTACACTATATTGCTATTTTATATATATTTACTATACGTTGACTCTCTTTGAATTTTCGATATATCTAATTATTTATATTTTGACAACTCTTGATGAAAATTCTGATTCCGTTTGATGTCGTCCAATACTTGTTCCAAATATATCCTTATTTTAAACTGTCTTATATAGAGAGCACATTTGATCCAATGTGCATATTCGAGGGTATATTTTAGCCCATTAAAGTTATTAAACTTTCATATTATTTAGTTATCTTATTTGGTTTATGGAAACACAATGAAAGTGTGTAATTATAAAATTCCTCTCAAATTGATTGTTTTCTTCTGTAAATCTACGAACAAGGAAAGACAACGTGTAAAAACCTAAACGGATGTGTTGGGAGAGAATCTTATATAGTGGCGGCTGTTTTGAGAGATTTGTCTTTTAACAAATAGTTTAAGTTTTTGTAAGTTTTACTTCTATTTGTTCCTAGATCATGTTTTTCTTTGTTCCTAAGCTAGTGTTTCATGATCTTTCTATTTATTCTTAATAAAAAGATTTTATAATCGTAATAATATATCAATTATTTAAGATCTATAATCTTAAAAATCTCCTTCGAGTCAAATAAATTGGAATAAAGAGAGTAATAAGTGTTATTTTAAACGAAAAATTCAATACATTAGACCAAATTCAAATGTCAAGCCGAACAAATTCCTCAATCCTACCGAGAAGAACAAATTTCTACGAGGAGAGGAAATAAAATACAGTAATAAAAAGTGAACTCAACCTATTCCATAAAATTGTACAATTTTGAATTCCCAAATTAACCCTCAATTATACAGTTGAGCTACCTTCTTCGTCCTCTTCGTCGAAACATTTTCCGACGACGACGAGGAAGAACTCTCCGGCGAAAGTGACGACCTCTTCGAACCAACCCGAACCGGTTCCGGCTCACCCGAATTAACCCTCAACGGAAAATTCAACAACGCACGTGATCCCCGAATCCGATACGCCGCCTTATCGTACGCCAACGCCGCATCCTCCGCCGTCTCGTAAGTCCCTAGCCAAACCCTAGCTCCGTTCTTCGCCGGATCCCTAATTTCTGCCGCAAATTTTCCCCACGGCCTCTGCCTTACTCCCCTGTAACGCTCTGATTTTTTCGCCGGCGGTGGCACAGCCGCAGGTGCCTTGAAATTATACATTTCCGGTGAACTAACGCTAACTTCAGGTTCGGTTTTGACGGCAGATTGTGTCGGCTCGTTAATGGCATTGTCGTAAATATACATGTTTTCTGTGTCATTTTCTAAGAAATTAGGAAATTCAGGCTCGATTTTGACAGCAGAAGTAATGGCATTACTGTAAATATACCTGTTCTCCGTGTCATTTTCATTAATTGGAATATTTTCCCAATTATCAGAAAATAAATTAGGAAATATTTGGGTCTCAGTGGAATAAAGAGAAGTGGAATTTTCGGGAGAGCTCCAGTCTTCAAGTAAATGTTGCTTAATCGATTCAAGAAGTTCAAAATTAGTGATAAATTCACTGTTTTCAAACATCATTTTTGCTAAATTAGAGAGAAAAATGAAGAAACTGAGTTCTGAAGCAGCTAACTTTCAAAGTAATAGAAAGAAAATAAACGACTGGAACAAAAGAAATTAAATATGGAGTTGAGGTTTGATTATTTGAGAGTGAATAAATTCTGCCAAAAATAGAGAGAAAAATGAAGAAACTGAGTTCTTTGGAAAAGAAGGTTGAATGGGGTATATATATGTGTGTGAATTGTGAGAAGAGGTGCACGTAGCTTATACCTTTCATGATTTGAGTTATTAAATAAATATTTTTTGGAAACTTTGTTGAGGTTCTATGAAGTTTCTATTAGGAGAAAAGTTAAAAGGGTTTGGTAGATAAGGACTGCAATCAAGTGCGTTAAAATTTAAGAAAATGGTAAGCAGTGAAGTATTAGAATGTTACCTAAAAAGGAAGATGTTTTTTCGCGGCAAATAATTTTTAAGAAAATATTTTTTTGGAAAATAAGTAGTAATATTACTCTCTTTTTTTCATGTTTGGTACGTAAATTTTAAAAAATAATTTCTTAAGAGTATTCATAAATAATTTAGATACAATTAATAAATATGAAGCCATAAACTTTCGAACTAACAACATTCCGAACCGCTAAACTTTCGAGCTCATAAACTCTATAATTTATAAAGCCGCAAACTCCAAACACATAAACCTCCGAGCTCATAATTTTGAAACTCGTAAAATTTCGAACCTGTAAACTGAAAATTGAAAAAATTAGAACTGAAAATATTTTAAATATATATATATATATATATATATATATTGCTTGGGAGGGAGGAGGTTGGGGTGAGTGGTGCAGAAAAATAAAAAAAAAATAAAAATTGAAAATACAAAACAAAAAACAAAAAAATTATGGCAAGGGTTAGTAGGGTGGGCGGTGACGAAAAAAACTAAAATTTGAAAAGAAAAAACCTTTTTGGAGAGAGGGGTGGGAGAGGTGGGGTATGGGAGAGAAGGGGATGGGATTGAAATTGAGATGTGAGGGTTGGTGGAGTTTTTGAAAAATGATTTCTTAACTTTTTTTAGAAAAGTCATTTTTCTAAAAGAATATTTATCAATATTTTGTGCAATCAAACAGTGAAAAATAAAAAAATATTTTTCGTCATACCAAACACTCTTAATCTACTTATCATTTATGCATACCGTTTTAAGTTATAACATTCTCTCAAGAAGTTGTTCTAACTAGTAAGTTTATGCCATGCTAGGCAGGGGCGGATTTATAGATGGGAATGTGAACTCATGTTCTGTTAGTCAAATTATGTATTTTATGTACATATTTGCTATAATTGATCTAATATATTTATCGGCACACATACTCTAAAAAGATTAAATGACGGACTTGATTGAATGCTTAATTTTTTACCTAGAGGAGCAGTGATAAATTCTCATTTAATACTTTCTTTACCTAGGTTACCTTTTTTACAACGTCAATTTCCTAAACTAGAAATACTATAATTGGTCGTAGAATTCTCACATAAATCTACCATTTCCCACCCCTACCTTACAAATAGAGAAAAAGTTTTGAACATTCAATTTCTTGTTTAGACTTTCAATATTCAAAAACCATTTTGCTCGATTTTTAGTTAATTTATATTCACATAGTATATGCTCACTAATATAACAAAATATTTGTTTATCCGAAAAATCGGATAACATTAAATTTATGTAGGGTTCTAAGGATACGTGATACCCTTTGATACAAATCGTATAGAGAGATAGCAATACGAATATTCTTGACTATGACAGTGGGAATATTGAATCAGAACGAACGAATAAGATAAAGGGAAGTAAACACAAGGGGATATCTTTCAATATGAGAAGAAAATATTATGTTACAGTCTCTCCACCCCTTATGCTTACAATGATTCCCCCATTTATAGTAGATGGATCTTACTTTGGTTTATAAAAAAATATATATAGTGGAGAACCCATGATGAATTGTTTCTTCCTCGGTTCTTGCCAAGATTCTCTCCCCTAGTGCGATTGCAACGGCTCCTGTCTGCGAGCTCGATACCGGCTTGAGCTCGGTATTGGGTCGAGCCCTCGACCTTGAGTTCGAGTTCGACATTCGGGGTGAGTGATAATCGGTCAATGCATCTATGACAGCCTTCTTGTTGCCTTGCGGCTCGATTTGGTCATGGGCTCGATAATGATACCGAGCCGATTCCTCGATCAGTCTTGGAGCTCGAGGCTTGTTTGTACTATCCTCGGAACTTGTATCGAGCTCTCACTTCGATCGCTTACCATTTGAACTCGATCAAACGTACGGAGGCCGAAATTTATTTCGATCGTATACAGATAGTCCCCTCATTTCTCAGAAAAAGGATGTGGCGAGAAATGATATGATTTCTCAACAGCTCGATCAGATATATACTGACGTTTACATCGATCTCGACCATGACGTATGTGATAGATGTCCCATCGGTTCGGTTTTACCAAGGCATTCAATATGTCATACGGTGGTCGGCCACCTCTGATATTGAACCGTCATTGCTTCAATCTATAAATAGCATCTCCTTCCATCATTCATACTTTACGTCTTCAATCTTCCAATTTTTCTAAGTTCCTATTCGTCTCTTCTGAGTTTTCTACCTGTAAATCTGTGAGTTTTACTGCAAACTCTTTCTTAAAACACCAAATACTTCTGTTCTTTGTTCACAAAATTTTAAATGGCAAAAACGTCTAAAACTGTTCCGCAAAAAGAGACCGCTTCTTCATCTCGATCTGCTGGTGGCAAGGATGTTGAAGAGACCCGCCCTGAGGAATTTGTTCCGGTAGGGTGTTCGACTGTAGGCGATTTTAAAATTGAAAAGCTTTCTCCGATACCGGGTCGGTGTGAGCCAATGCCGAGATATCAATGTTCAATTACCGAAAAGGTTCTCGATAAAGTCATACAAGAATGCAACTGGGATAATAAACTCGTAGTAATCCCATCGCCTGATGAATCAATTTCTACCCACGTCGAAGGGTTCTTAAGTGTTTACACTTATCCTTTCACGTTGGGACCTTTAGACCCTCTCATTGTTGCCTTTTGTAAGAGGTACAATGTGACCCTCGGCCAAATTCACCCTTCATTTTGGAGGATAGTGACTCTTCTTCAATTTTTCTCGAGCAAGGTCGATGGGCATATCTTCACCCTCGATCATCTTATGCGCCTTTACAGTCCCCGACTTTATCGAGGAGGTTTGATCAAGCTTGCTCGCCGAGCAACCAAAGCGCCATTCTCGAGCATAGACGAAACCCGGGATCGGGGTTGGATGGGCCGTTTAGTTAGAATCAAAACCTCGGACCTGATCCCTGCCGATGACCTTCCATTTCCCGAAAAATGGAATATGAGCCGTGAGTGAACGTTTCTCTTTGCCCATTTTGATTTTGTGATTGCCTTTTATTTTGTTGATCCATTTTTCTTTCCTTATCACAGCCATAGCTCGAATGCCGAAACCGATCCCGGATCTTAGACAATGAGTCGAAAGTCTGATGTTGTAGAGACCGTACTCCGAGCGTGCTTAGGTCGAATTTTCAAAGGGTCGATGGGAGGCCCGTAGTCATGGTAAATCTTTTGTCGATTTGTCTCTTCATCGGTTTGTATGGTAAATCTCCGTTTTCTCTTTTGTAGGGCTCGGGAAAGATATAGTCATGAGGGGCCCATCCGGTGGCGAAGAAGTTCCTGTCCTGAAGCAGGTAAAAGAAAGGAAGAGAAAAGACGTATCGGGATCCCCGAACTCGGAGAAGAAGAAACCTGCTAAGAGATCTCGTAAGCTGAAAGGGGCTCTGGTGTTATGACTTCGGAAGTGGCCCACCGTTTAAGGGACGATCCCGAAGAAGGAGAGGAGAATTTAACCTGCGTACGGGATAATTTTGTGATTCAACAGTCTTCCAATTTGGTGGAAGCAAATCAGGGAACCCTGGCCATAATCCCAGAACAAGAAGAAGCCAAGATTATCCCTTCTCGAACTAAGATGATCGAAAGGGACACCGATGGTGGATCTTCTCGGGCAGTAGAATGTATTTCAAGGTATGAGTTTGGGATAGTTGACCTTGGCGGATCCCCTCATATTTCGGATGCCATGATTCGAGAGGCCGCATGTTGGAGGATCAGTCCTATGAGGGTATTCAGGAGTCGGCCGATATCCATGGTTTTCTGGAGGGGCTCGAGTCAGGTGTCTCAGAGGAGGGTACCGGTCTTGGTGGAATGCCGATACCCAAAAAATCATCGTGGTTGGGTTCTACTGAGCCCTCATCTATTCATAAACTGGTGGATCGATTTTCGGCCCCGAGCATTGATCCCGACCAAAGGCGGAAGATAGTGCTCTCTGTACCTGCGGATACCCGTATTTTTTCTTCCCTTGTAAGGATTGCCAGCTACCTACGGTCTTTGCTAACCGAAGAAGATCAATCAGTGATGAGTGCGGTGGTGCCCGCTTGTCTCTTCAACAAGGCCCAACATGCTTTGAATCGGGTAACTCCGATGGCATTTTCGTTGCTTCTTTTACACATAGAGTTGTAGGTAATTCTAATGTTTCTTCTTTTGTTTGCAGGCTTCGGTGTTGCATCACGAAGACTTTCTTCGAATCCAGGAGGAGCATGATGCCGAGGTTCAGAGCCTCACCGAGAAGAGTAACTCGTACAAGATCCTTAGTGAAAAACATCGAGCAGATTTGACAGCGACTCGGGAAGAGCATAGGGAGATGGCTGAGCAGGTATTTCGAATGTTCCGTGATAGTGAAGATGAAAAGGAGATAACCACTAATGAACCGATTCTGCAGGTTCGGCAGAGGATCGAGCAAATTCGACGCCTTAACTCATAGGTAGATGCACTACTTGCCGAGGCAGAAGAATTTAAAAAGTGTATGGATATCCTTGCCTCGAAAAAGAAAGTCGTCGAAGCTCAGTTGGAGCTGTCTGATGCCCAACTTCGATCTGCGAAAGAAAATGCTTCGGGGCTGATCGAAAAGATAAAAGAGATTCAGCATCGGTTGGATTTGGCCACTTCAGATAAAGCAGATTTGGCCATAGAACTTGAAGTGGCTAGATCTGAGGTGATCGAGGTCAATAAAAGAGCTGATGCCAAAATGGCTCAGTTTAGGATCGATGTCGAGGTTAACCAAGCCAAAGCTGAGAGTATGGTTGAACATGCAAAATGGCAAGCTCGGAGAGAGTCTCTCGAGGAGGTCAGAGCTCAGGGATTCGATATTGGGGCCAAGATTGAAGTCGCCAGGGTGGAGGAGAACAAAGCTCAGAAGTTGGCCTTTCCTGAGGAGAACTCCGATGGCTCGGGGGAGTCTGAAGATGAGGACGATGCCGAGAATACGGCCTCCGATGAAGATTGATTCATTTAGGGCCTTAGGTCGTTTTCTACGTTCTTTTGATGTCGCTTTCGGTTTTTGTATAAAGAACTTTCTTTTGGCAGAGTAGCCGTCTCTGTACAAAAAATTTGTTAATATAAATCTTTCTTCCTTTGGAAGTAAAATAGCCTTTCAAACTAAATAGATAGTTTGAATTTTGATCTTTGTTGCCTTCGGGCCTTGTGGGTAGTCCCATTTGCTTTATCGGGCTCGAACATCCTTCAACTTAAATAGTCAAGTGTTCGTTTGAATTCGAAGAAACGAGTAATTTTGCTCGAAATAATGTTGCCCGTAGGTTTAGTAGATGAGTGAATGATTCGAACTCGATGTAATATAGCCCGTAGGCGTAATAGTCGAGTAAGTGCTTGCTCGAACTCCAAATAAAAGTAGCCCGTAGGCTTAATGGTCGAGTGAACGATTCGAACTCGAAATAATATAGCCCGTAGGCGTAATAATCGAGTGAGTGCTTGCTCGAACTCGAAATAAAAGTAGCCCGTAGGCTTAGTAGTCGAGTGAATGATTCGAAATCGAAATAATGTATCCCGTAGGCGTAATGGTCGAGTGAGTGCTTGCTCGAACTCGAAATAAAAGTAGCATGTAGGCTTAGTAGTCGAGTGAATGATTCGAACTCGAAATAATGTAGCCCGTAGGCGTAATAGTCGAGTGAGTGCTTGCTCGAACTCGAAAAAAAAGTAGCCCGTAGGCTTAGTAGTCGAGTGAATGATTCTAACTCGATGTAATATAGCCCATAGGCGTAATAGTTAAGTGAGTGCTTGCTCGAACTCCAAATAAAAGTAGCCCGTAGGCTTGATGGTAGAGTGAATGATTCGAACTCGAAATAATGTAGCCCGTAGGCGTAATAGTCGAGTGAGTGCTTGCTCGAACTCGAAACAAAAGTAGCCTGTAGGCTTAGTTGTCGAGTGAATGATTCGAATTTGAAATAAAAGTAGCCCGTAGGCTTAATGGTCGAGTGAGTGCTTGCTCGAACTCGAAACAAAAGAAGCCCATAGGCTTAGTTGTCGAGTGAATGATTCGAACTCGAAATAAAAGTAGCATGTAGGCTTAATGTCGAGTGAGTGATTGCTCGAATTCGAAATAAATAGCCCGTAGGCTTAGTAGTCGAGTGAATGATTCGAACTCGATGTAATATAGCCCGTAGGCATAATAGTCGAGTGAGTGCTTGCTCGAACTCCAAATAAAAGTACCCCGTAGGCTTAATGGTCGAGTGAATGATTCGCACTCGAAATAATATAGCCCGTAGGCGTAATAGTTGAGTGAATAATTCGAACTCGAAATAATGTAGCCCGTAGGCGTAATGGTCGAGTGAGCGCTTGCTCGAACTCGATCCTGTTTGCATAATAAATCTTGAACATAGAATATCGATAAAGAAGGGGGCTTTCTTTGCAAGTCATTATACATGTGTTCATGTTTTGCGTCAGGGCTCGGGCCAACTACATAAGCATGGTTCGTTTTGACCATTTGGCTCTTACAACGTTTCCTGTTGAGACACTGTTTGTCATGAAATAATGAAGTAACTTCCTTTGCACCGAACTTGACAATCATCACAGATGCATTTAATGATAAAGCCCCCCAGTATATGAGGTTGATTTTACGGAGGCCTAAGATACTCAGCGGTAGTATCGTTCCCGCTATATGGCTGGTATCGATCTCTGGTCGGCTTTTTCTTGGTAGTTCTTTTCGTAACGGACCTAGAAATCAACTAGTCATCTTAGACTCTTATTTTGGATTGATATCGATTGTGCACATCGGCCCAAGTAATAGCTGGGTACTCGATCAGATTTTGCTTCAGCCGATGTGAAGCCATCGAGCTCCGCTCGTTTAGACCGTGAGTGAAAGCTTGAATAGCCCAATCGTCTGTGACTGGTGGCATATTCATTCATTCCATTTGAAAACGAGATACAAACTCTCTTAGCATCTCGTTATCCTTTTGTATTACCTTGAAAAGGTCCTACTTTCTGGTTTCGACCTTTATGGCTCCAGCATGTGCTTTTACGAAGCAATCTGCAAGCATAGCAAAAAAATCAATAGTGTTAGATGGTAAATTATGATACCATACCATTGCCCCCTTTGATAGGGTTTCACCGAATTTTTTAAATAATACAGATTCGATCTCATCATCTTCCAAATCATTGGCCTTGATGGTACACGTGTAAGAAGTGACGTGCTCGTTGGGGTCAGTCGTTCTGTTATATTTGGGTATTTCGGGCATACAGAATTTTTTGGGGATTGGTTTTGGGGTTGCACTCGAGGGAAAAGGCTTTTGAATGAATTTTTTCGAATCTAGCCCTTTTGTCGTTGGTGGAGTTCTCGGGATCTGATCGACCCTGGAATTATATGTTTCTACTTTTTTATCGTTGGCTTCGACTCGTTTTGTGTGTTTCTCGAGAAATTTAGTAATTTTGGGAGTAGTCCCCGATTCTTGATCATTTGACTTTACTATGGCTGGTTCCGTTCTGTGGGTGATTTCTCGAAGAGGATTGGGCTCCGACCTGCTTTGTACCTGAGGTTGGCTCTGCAACTGAGCTATCGCTATTTGATGGGCTTGTAATATCTCGAAGATCATCCGTAAGCTGACTTCGATCTCCTCCACGTTATGGGTGTCTCGAGCTACGGATCGAGTACCGCCCTGAATGCTTCTTTCCAGTTCTGAACGCTGATTCGACTCCAGAGCTATTTGTGAATTGACATCCAATGGTACTTCGGCTCGAATTTCGGGTACTTCGATTCGAGCCTCAGTGCCATCGTTAAGTGGACTTCGGGCCCCGGGTGCCAAGTTGTTGGTTTCATCTTGAAGGTTGGCTTCCTGATCGATAGGTAAAGCCATTGCTGATTTGAAGTTGTAAACTAGTGTGCAATGTAGATTTATATCAAACAATTACTGTTATCCTTAGCCCCACGGTGGGCCCCAAACTGTTTACCCAAAAAATCATATAACATTAAATTTATGTAGGGTTCTAAGGATACGTGATACCCTTTGATATAAATCGTATAGAGAGATAACAATACGAATATTCTTGACTATGACAGTGGGAATAATGAATCAGAAAGAACGAATAAGATAAAAGGGAAGTAACACAAGGAGATATCTTTCAATATGAGAAGAAAATATTTTGTTATAGTCTCTCCACCCTCTCATGTTTACAATGATTCCCCTATTTATAGTAGATGGATCTTACTTTGGTTTATAATAAAAAATATATAGTGGTGAACCCATGATGAATTGTTTCTTCCTCGGTTCCTGCTAAGATTCTCTCCTCTAGTGCGGTTGCAACGACTCCTGTCTGCGAGCTTGATACCGGATCGAGCTCGGTATTGGGTCGAGCCCTCGACCTTGAGTTCGAGTTTGACATTCGGGGTGAGTGACAATCGGTCTATGCATCTATGACAACCTTCTCGTTGCCTTGCGGCTCGATTTGGTCATGGGCTCGATAATGATACCGAGCCAATTCCTCGATCGGTCTTGGAGTTCGAGGCTTGTTTGTACTATCCTCAGAACTTGTATCGAGCTCTCACTTCGATCGCTTACCATTCGAACTCGATCAAACGTACGGAGGCCGAAATTTATTTCGACCATATACAATACTCACTATCAAGAGGTTACCTAGGCTCTTTATTATTAGAGTTCAATTTCGATACATCTAATTAAATATGGGAGAATCTCAACCATCACACTACATCGTTTCGTGACTGTTCTGAATATATACGCAAAAGAATGTAAGTGAAACTCTTGAACATGGAATAATCTAAAGATATTCAATATATTTGACATTTGAATTACACATGAGATCACGAGGGTTGATGTCACACATGTAACAACGAGTATAGCAACAACAATAATAATAAATTCAATGCGATTTCACAAGTAGAGTATGAGAAAAGTAATGTGTATGCAATCTTACCCTTATTTTGTGAAGGTAGATAGACTATTTTTAATAGACCTTCGGTTCTGGAAACAACAAGTATAGCATGGTTACAAATAAAACTTTTGACTTGATCAAAATCTACTTCATTTTCACTAGCTTGGACATGGATTAAAGAACAAGAACGTAAAAATTATTTCCAAATTTTGACTAGTGGTTTCTTTTGTCTAGTTTTATACTCTTCTATTTATGTAGATTACCTATTATAAATAGTTAGATTTAATTTTTGCCTTTTTATATAAATATTAAAATACCGGTTATAAAGAGAAGCCTTTGAGCAACGGTAAATTTGTCTTTGACTGGTAAGTCATGAGTTTGAGTCGTGGAAACAGTCATCAATGCTTGCATTAAGATAGACTGTCTACATTATATTTTGACGGATGCAACTCTTCTCCCGATTTTATGCGAATGCAGAATCAATGTTTTATGCACCGAACTGCCCTTATTATTATACTAAAATACTAGTTGACGTTACATGCATTTCTTATATCAACCAAAACCACAAAGAAACTAATTCAGGTGATGGAAATTAACAATACATATCCCTTAGTCAGTGCTGTCATTTCTCCTCCTATTTTTTTTTTCTTTTCTTAAGTTCCTATAAAACTAAATTCTAACAAAATGTGTAAAAAAAAGTTTGACTGATTTAAGTCTCTCTCTTTTTTTTTTGGAAACAAAAATTGTTGGAATCTTTTATGATCAACGAATACATTTGGAAATTCAAAGTTGGTACATGTTTTGTATTTGACTTTGACTATGAGATGTGGAATACGTCTTTAGTCGTTTCTACTTTTTATTATTGGCTGATAGAAAGAAATATTCTGGAATAGAAAGAAAACAGGAGAGTAGTCACTACGTGCCAAAACTTGTACACGTGCATTTTTTAATTAATCAATGAAATTCCAAAATTAAAATCGGTAAGGGCCAAATATACCTTTGTATTTTCGAAAATAATTTAAATATACCCTTCATTATATTATGAGTGCAAATATACCCTTGCCGCTATACTTTGAGTTCAAATATACCTCTCATTTAAATGGAGGGACACGTGTTATACTCCTATTGGCTAATTCTAAATATCTCATAATTAATTAAAAAGACACATATTCATACCTAAAATATTTGTAAAAATTGCTTTAAAAAATCTGAAAAATATTAATTTTTTATAAAAACTGAAAATAGTTTTTTGTAAAAACTGAAAAAAAGACTTTCCTAAAGTAGCGGGTTACAAGTGCATTAGTTTTAAAAAAAACAAAAATATTTTGTTGAATTTGTTTTCTGTTTTTACAAAAAAAATATTTGTTTCCAGTTTTTACAAAATAATTGCTTTAAAAAAGCTGAAAATATTTTTTTGTAAAAACTGGAAGAAAAAAAATTGTTGAATGTTTTTTTTAGTTTTTTTAAAGCAATTTTTACGAATATTTTGTGTATGAATATGTGTATTTTTAATTAATTAGGGGATATTTAGAATTGACCAATAGGACGATGATACGTGTCCCTCCGTTTAAATGAGGAGTATATTTGAACCCAAAGTATAGCGGCATGGGTATATTTGGACTCATAGTATAACGAATGGTATATGTAAACCTTTTTCGAAAGTATAAAGGTATATTTGACCATTTACCGAATTAAAATTGAATTGAGAATTTTTGAAGATAAACATTGGTATCAAAATTATATTTCATGGAATTTTCAAATAAGAAAATGAGAAATAAGGTGTTATTGCACTATTTTTTGCAAAATAAAATTACAAACATAGTTTTATTTTCTATGTTTCGCTCTTTACATGTATACAAAATCTTTCTTTGTAGTTCATTTCAAAATTCAAAAATAAAAAAGAGATTTCATCTAATCAAAGATGAATAAAATATTAAATTTATACAACATTTATTGATTATATAAAATCAGTTTCCGCAGATTCATTATTCATCAATTCTCAAAAAACTGAGCCATCAAAACTCTGGGATCCACTTTTAATATTTTCCCCTTGTCAATTAGAACAAAGTTCAGAAAAAGTAGAAAAGAATCATGTGTGAAAAAATAATAATAATAATAATAATAATAATAATAATAATAATAATAATAATAATAATAATAATAATAATAATAATAATAATAATAATAATAATAATAATAATAGAGGCAACAAATTGGGGAAGCGAGACATAAATTTAAAAGCGGAACCAGTATTTAAAATTTATGGGCTCCGAACTTTCCATCGAATACATAGCTGTCTTAGTCACTGAATTTACATTAATAAATTTTTAATTCAAATATACAATCTAAGCAGAAATAATTAAATTGTCCGAACTGTACCTAATAACTCTAATTCTACCGAGAACATAATCAAATATATACGAAGCTGCAGCTAAACTTCTTAGCTTTGTTTTATACGAGAGAGTTTATCCAAGAAATTATTATAATACTAACTAGAAAAAGAAAATCTGTCGCTCAGTTGAATTCCAAGTGGACAATATTCTTTTATTTAGAATCTTGCATTTTAGAAAATTATATATGCAAGTGGTCAAACAAGTTGGATAAAATAATCTGGCAGCCTGTTCTTCTCTTGTTTCAAGAATATTTATGCTAATCCTAGTACATTAACCATTTGAAAACCCTGTATTAAATTATTTCATATTCCATGTTAGATCAAGTAAATATTAGGCAAAATAATGTGGCAGCATGTTCTTCATTATTCACAAAACCCTGAATTAAATTATTGCATTATTTTTAAGATTAAATCAAGACACGTTAAGATTAAAAACTTGGATAATACAGATCATACAATATGATAATTGGATGAACTTCTTTTTAGTTTAATATATTCAATGAAAATGAAAGAAATAAATGAGGATTTAATTTCATTTGTTTGATGTGCTAAGACAAGAAGATGATTAATCAGTTAAGTGTTCCGTCAAAGTGTCTAAGTTCTCCCCATCAAATATGGTTGGATTCTTTTCTTGTCTTTAAATTATAAGACGTACAATTATAATACCATCTAATATTCTCTAAATAAATTTATTCGTTCTAGAAGTTTTCAAGAATTGTGGGTATTCAATTATCCTTTTATCAATTCTTGCATTATCTGTGAGCCATTTCTTTTTCTCTCACTAGCTCTTCAAGTTTTCAGTTGAGTATCATAACTTCAGTTCTTCTAGAAGAAACACCATTATAATTTGAACTAGATAACTTTTTAAAAAATTTGAAATTTTATGAAGGATGTATTATGTTTTTTTTTAGACAATTATTGCAAGATCTTCTAGAAAAGTAACGCAACAAAACATTTAAAAGACTGTCTTGAATTACGTTAGTGTCACTAATTTTTTTTTTTAAAATCAGTCGCTTGACTCAATAAAAAGAATCAAATATGAAGATAGAGTTAAAAATATAATTAGTAGAAATATGCACTCTTTAGCTCTGTTAAGCTTTTAGATGATATAGTTACATAATTTAACAATTTGAAAGATTTGATGTTGTTAGGTGTCCCAAATTGATTAAACGATAGGTTGTTTATCTTCTTATATGAGCTTTGATAATTCTCACATAGTGACCTGATTTTTTTTTATTTTTTTTTGTAAATAAAATTCTATTACCAAAATTGTAGTGTATGTACAGAAAAAAAAAAGACTACTGCTAGACAACAAGCCCCAGCAGCAATCTTGCAAACTTCAGAAACAAAATAACCTATAAGCTATTCAGATGTGCACCCATTTATACAATATAGAAGTTGAGGTCCTCCAACCATGGACTAAGTTTCCTCTTCATAGCCTCTCGACAGTGCACTTCTTGAACAATCTGCTTGACAATAGATGTGGTGCTCTGCTTTGTTGCTTGGAATACCCGTTGATTCCTCACTCGCCATATATAATACACCACAACTGCTAGTGTCATCCTATAAACTTCTGCACCAGAAGATTTTCACCTAGCATGTCTCTTTGTCCAAAATTGTCACGATCCGAAATTCCCACCTTCGAACCGCGATAACTCCTAACATTTCACTTGTTAGGCAAGCCAACGTTAGAATAATATTGTCCATTTTAAAATAATTTTTAAATTTATTAATAACAAAGGAACAAATACGGAAGTAAGGTCTGAAATATAGTACATAATCCATAAGAACAACGATGTATAAATATCATCCCAGAATTGGTGTTACAAGTGCACGAGCTTCTAGAATAATACAAATAAGGGCCTGAATAAAATAAAATAGACGGGGACTTCAGAACTACGGACGTCGTGCAGTTATACCTCAAGTCTCCTCTGAGTAGCTGAAATCCGAGCAAGTCTATGGTGCACCGCTAGGACCAACTCCAAAATCTGCACAAGAAGTGCAGAGTGTAGTATCAGTACAACCGACCCCATATATTGGTAAGTGCTGAGCCTAACCTCGACGAAGTAGTGACGAGGCTAAGGCGGGTCACTTACATTACCTGTAAGCAATATTAATAACAACAACAATAATAGAAATAAATCAGGTAACTCATTTATAATAATTGAAGTCAATTCAGCAGTCATAACCAATTATCATTTTTATCAATTTTGTTGCAGCGTACAACCTGCTCTCACAAATATATTCACATTCAATTCTGTTGCAGCATGCAACCCGCTCTCACAATATATTCACATTCGATTTTGTTGCAGCGTGCAACCCGCTCTCACAATATATTCACATTCGGTTCTGTTGCGGCGTGCAACCCGCTCCTCCAATATATTTATTTTAATCAAGTCTGTTGCGGCATGCAACCCGATCCCCCAATATATATATATGTATGTCGACTTTTAAATAAGTCTGTTGCGGCGTGCAACCCGATCCTCCAATATGTACTTTAGAATCAATCTTGTTGCGGCGTGCAACCCGCTCCTCCAATATATTCATTTGCCAATTCTTATAGAAGAAATTTTTCCAATAAATGTAACAATTAATATAAAATTATAAGACAACAAGCATACACTAATTAAGATTTAATTAGGAAACAAACAAAGGCAAATAGTAAATTATTATGAAAAATTGAGAGAAAATATGCAGTTTAATATTTAATATGCTAAATATCAAATAACAATTAAGGCACATAATTCAAATAGCATGTAATAATTAATATAGGAATTCAAGAATTAATATTTGACAAAGAATAGGAGAGAAACAATTATAATAATAATTAATTCATGATTTAAAATAATTTATGAATTTTCAAGTAAGCAGGCAAACAATTAATTTGACGACGTATAGACACTCGTCACCTCGCCCATACATCGTTCACATGAAATTCACATAACAAATAATTTAAGTGTTCTATTTCCTCAAGTCAAGGTTAACCACGACACTTACCTTGCTTTGCAAATTCCAATCAATTACTCGACCACAGCTTTTCCTTTTAAATTTGTCTCCAAAAGTTTCAAATCTATTCACAAACAATTTGATATACTCAATACGAATCATAGGAATTAATTCCATATGAATTTATAAATTTTTCGGATAAAAATCCGAAATTTATTAAAATATTCGACAGTGGGACCCACATCTCAAATCCCGAAAAAACTTATGAAATCTGAACACTCATTCCGAGACGAGTCCAACCATACCAAAATTATCCAATTCCGATGTCAAATGAACCTTCAAATCTTAAATTTTCGTTTTTGGAAGATTTTATAAAAATCTGATTTTTCTTCCATAAATCACGGATTCATGATATAAATGAGTTTGAAATCTTGAAATATAATCAATATAGGATAAGGAACACTTACCCCAAATTTTTTCGTGAAAATCGCCCCAAAATCGCCTTACCTTAACTCAAAAATAGAAAAGAGTTGAAAATGGGTCGAAACCCCATTTCCAGAACTTAAGTTATGTTTGTGGGATTTTTATCCTTCGCGAACGCGGTCAGTGCCTCGCATTCGCTAAGTACAAATTTGTGCTGTCCAATTTCACTCTTCACGAACGCGAGGCTTGCCTAGCTTGGCCATCGCAAACGCGAGATGCCCTTCGCGAACGCGAAGGCTAATTTTTCCTTGCCAGCCTCTTTCCCTTCGCGAACGCGAGGCTTCGATCGCAAACGCGAAGTTTTGAACCTCAAGACTTCGCGAACGCGAAGCACAAAACGTGCCAGCCCCAATTTGCTCTTCGCGTTCGCGAGAGTACCTTCGCGAACGCGAAGAAGAACACACCAGAAGCCTGAAGTCTACAGAAAACCAGATTTCCTAAGTCTGAAATCATCCCGTAGCCCCTCTGAAACTCACCCGAGCCCTCGGGGTTCCAAACAAACTTGCACACAAGTCCTAAAGTATCATACGAACTTGCTCGCGCGATCAAATCGCCAAACTAACACCTAGAACTACGAATCGGACACCAAATCAAAGGAAATTTTCAAGAAAAGTTTAAAACTAATAGTTTTACAACCGGACGTTCGAATCACGTCAAATCAACTCCGATTCTCACCAAATTCGGTAAACAAGTCATAAATATTATAGCGGACCTATACCGGGCTCAGGAACCAAAATACGGACCCAAGGTCAATAAATCCAACATCAATAATTTCTTAAGAATCATTAAGCTTTCAAGCTTTAAATTTTTCATCAAAATTTCATATCTCGAGTTAGGGACCTCGGAATTCGATTTCGGGCATACGCCCAAGTCCCAAATCACGATACGGACCTACCGGGATTGTCAAAAATACTGATTTGGGTCTGTTTGCTCAAAATGTTGACTAAAGTCAACTCAATTGAGTTTTTAAAGCTCTATTTCACATTTTAATCCATTTTTCACATAAAAACTTTTCGAAAAATTGTACAGACTGCGCACGCAAGTCGAGAAATGATAAATGGTGCTTTTTCGAGATCTTAAAACACAGAATTACTTATTAAATTTAAAGATGACATTTTGGATCATCATAAAAGTTAAGGCTCGCCGACACCTGTTCCAAGAAAGGCCATTCAATAGAGCCGTAAGCTTTTTCCATATCTACATGCACCTAGGGGAGATGCCTTTCCTACCATAACCCTTGACCAACTCATGGCTCAATAGGATATTATCAGTTATCAGTCTCCCCGGAACAAAAGCTGCTTGTTCACTATCTACCAGACTATCAATCACTCTTTGCTATCTTTTGGTTAACACTTTAGATATTAACTTATAAAATATTGTACAACAGGAAATAGGTCTATACTCTTTCACGGATGAAGCATGTTGTACCTTAGGAATGAGGGTGATTGTGGTGCAATTCATTGCTTTATACATGCTGGATGAAGCAAAGAAGTGCATTACCGCTGCAACCACTTCCTCCCCAATCACTGGCCATGCTTTTTTTGAAGAAACATGCAATAAAACCATCACAGCATGTAGCCTTTAAATATATCGTCTATTGAGCCTAATGTTATGAAGGGAGGTCCTATCTTAAATAGAGATCTACAATTTGAACTGATAACCCTGTTTCTAAAGAAGAAGTCTGAGCAGTACTTGAGCCTAAAAGCTTTTTGTATAATCCTATGATCTCATCCACAATCATATCAAGATGATGAAAACAATTAGACAAGTATTATTATTTGTTTTCCTAATCATCAATTTTTTTTTTTCAATATCCTTGACTTTTCCACTTTTTATCATTTATTCTATTTGTGAGAAACATCAAGGAAAGTCATGAAACAATAGTACAAATTCCACTCCCCTATCACTACGCTACATGATGTCTTCGCCTTATCAATAAATTCTTGACCATTTTTTAGGGCCCGTTTGGTCATAATCTTTTTTTTTTTAAATCTTTTACTTTTTTTTTTAAATTAGTATTTCACCATAAAAAGAAATTTGAAAAATTTGAAAAACTCCAAAAACATATTTTTCAATATTTTTACTTCAGTTTACTCACAAAAAAAAAAAAAACCCAAAATTATATTTATATCCAAACACAACTTTAATTTTTAAATACCATTTTCACTTTATTTTTATTTTTATTTTTACTTTTTTTTCAGAATTTTACAATTCTTATGTCAAAACACCCACTTAATTTCCTTTCGACGAAGTCCTTCCCTCCCTCTATATATATATAGTTTTCCACTCCACTTTCCACACTCAAATAGTAACTATTAAAACTCCTCAAATCTTCATCCCATATATCTTCTTCAACTTTTACGTCTTCTCCAATTTCAAAAAATATCTCAAAAACAAAAATCTAAAAAACTTGCTGAATTTAAGCATTTTAATGGAGAATCTAGACGAGTATTTCGCACTGGACAATTCCTTCTCTCAATCTGAGTACCTTTTTTCCTCAACTTCTTCTTGTTGTGAGAATCTTCCTCCTTATTTTCCTTCTGATTCATTCAATTTCCTTCAATTTGGATCTAATTCATCAAATTCGAGCTCCGAATCAGCAAATTTAGTGCAAAACCAAAGCAATTTCTTCAAGCTTGAATCGGAGCCGTCGATTTCAAGCTTCGAATCTATGAGTTTCGAGCAAAAGGAGATCAAATGCCTCGAATTTGAATCGGAACCTCAACTAATCATAGACAACTCGGAATCAGCAGATTTGATGAATAACCAAAGCGATTTCTTCAGGCTTGAATCGCAACCGTCGATTTCAAGCTCTGAATCTATTGATTTTGTTGAAAAGGTGAGTAACTGCTTTGAATTTGAATACAAACCTAAAATAATCATCGATCTCACATCACCTAAATCGAGTAAACGCAAGCCTTTATTGAAGAGTGATTTGTTTAGATTTGAATCTCAACCGTCAATTTCCAGTTCTGAATCTATAAATTTCGGGCAAAAGAAGCGCAAATGCTTCGACTTTGGATCGGAACCGTCGATTTCAAGCTCTGAATCTATAGATTTTGTGAAAAAGGAGAGTAAATGCTTTGAATTTGAATCGAAACCTAAAATAATTATCGATCTCACATCTCCTAAATCGAGTAAATTTAGTGAGCCCAAATCTTCATTGAAGAAGGATCATTTTTTGGGACTTGAATCGCAATCATCAATTTCAAGTTTCGACTCTATAGATTTGGAACAATGCTTCGAATTTGAATCGAAACTTCAAGCAATTGTAGACATTACGTCACCTCAAAATTCTCAACTCAAAAGCTCTAAATCGAGAAATTTAAACGAGCGGAAGCCGTCATTGAAGATCGATTTACCTGCAGTGAAGAAATTAGAGTGGATCGGGTTTGGTAATTCGACAGAGATGGAGTCGAAAGCAGTGTTGTCCACGCAGCAGAACGCGAGTGATGGGGGTTTCGCCGTGAACGGCGGCGTGAAGCGGCAGAGAGAGACGGAGGAAGGAGGAGAAGATGCGGCAGTTAAGAAATTAGAGAAGTGTGTGGAGGAAGATGACTCAGTGGTGAAAATGGAGTGGCCGTTAACGCCGTCAAGGTGGAACTCCTTTTGGGATCAGAATTCGAACGGAATGTTTAACGTTCCGCTATTGTCACCGTTATCTCCTCATCCATCGTTGGGCTGTCCGCAGCTCATGGTCGTCTAAAAGTGACTTATCATTATTGTTTCGTTTTTGTTTTCTAATACAAGAATTTTAAAAATTTTATTCTTTTTTTATTCTTGCGTCCTATCAAACACTCTGGTATAAGTTAGAACGGAAGAAAAACATGAAAGTATTCTCTATCAAGATTTCTCATATATAAAATTCAAACTCGAAATCTCTAATTAATTTTACCTATTCCATCATAATCCTTTTATGGGAACAGGACAACTGATTTACTTGCAAAATAAAGGGAAATCGTGTTTTTATATATATATATATATATATGAAGATGTCTGCAATATTACCCTCTGATCACTGTGTTTATATGTTAGTCTTTCTTGGCCTTTTTTGGCATGTGAACATGTTATGATGTCTACAATACTTGTGGGCTTATGTCCACCTACCTATATAAGCTTTGTTTCTGTTTTGTAAAGCAGTTTTAGAAAAATTTCTTGAAATAATTATTATAAGAAATAATTTTTGTTCGTATTGCATGACTTCAAAATATCAAAACATGAACCCGAAAGTCATGGCGAACCGATGAATATTGGTCACTAGACAATTTTATGTGGACCTATGAAATTTCAGGCCGATCGGAGTCCGCCAAACAAAATCTACAAAATCACCATGTACTGCACACGAAAAAGTAGATATAATTATAATTTCGTATTGCATGATCCCGAAACACCATAAAATGAATCCGAAAATGATGGCAAAGCAATGTATAATGGTCGCTAGGGACCTACAAAAGTTTAGGACAATCGGAGTCGTAATTATTTTTCACAAAATCTGCATTACTAATACACACGAAAAAAGTGGATAAAATTATAAATTCGTATTGTATGACTATGAAACGCCATAAAATGAACCCGAAAGTCATGACAAAGTAATGAGTTTTGATCACTCGGCCGTTTTCTATGGACCTACGAAATTTCAAGGCAGTTGGAGTCCATGAAAAAAATTCTACGAAATCAGCATGTAGTATTACACACGAAAAATTAGATAGAATCATAATTTCGTATTGCATGGCCCGAAACACCATAAAATGAACTCAAAAGTCATAGCGAAGCAATCAACATTGGTCACTAGGCCGTTAGAACCTAGAAAATTTCAGGAAAATCGGAGTCCGTCAAAAAGTTCTACAAATGCAATATTTACTAATATACAAAAAAGTGGATATAATCATAAATTTGTGTTGCATGACCCAAAATACAAAAATGAATCCAAAGTCATGGTGAAGCGATGAGTATTGGTCACTAGGCCATTTCTTACAGACATACAAAACTTCAAGCCAATCGAAATATGTCAAAGAAATTCTATAAAATAGCATGTACTCATACACACAAAAAAGTGAATACAATCACAAATTTATGTTGCATGACCACGAAATACCATACAATGAACCCGAAAGTCATGCGATGCAATATGTATTGGTCATTAGGTTGTTTCTTATGGGCCTACGAAATCCAGGCCAATCGCAGTCCGTCAAAAAACTTCTACAAAATCAACATGTATAGATTATTGCATATAACAATATTGAAAAACAAGATTGTATTTGTTTCTCCAATAAATCTACTATAGACACAACTTTCAAGTGATAAAAACAGAAGCCGGTTGGCCTTGTAAATTTTCATAATATTGTTGGGCCTTTAGAAACGCACAATTCTATTCCAAAGTTTGGACTATTGTGAATTCATGCTACTAACTAGATTTCTCTCGAGATTCATTCTGATTATTGTGAACAATTAGATTCTTAACAAAAAGAAGTTTTTCATATTTCATTTTTTTGGCTGCATCGATATAGTTGTCTTCGTGTGAGTTACGGGTTCAAGTAGTGGAAGCAGTCACTAACGCTTGTTGGAATGCGGCTCTTCTCTAAATCCTGTGTGAAGCGAAATATATTGTGTATCAGGCTACCTTTTTTTTTTGATGCACTGTAATACCAGCTTGTTTTAAGTTTGTAATTCTTATGGTATAGAATTATTAGTTTAATATAAGCTCTATTTTGGTTAGCCAAAAAAAAAAGTTGAGACTTATACGAGATTTTGTTTTGGGTGTAAAAGATGACTATTTATATTATATTAAGATAGATAAGTACAAGTACTTCACGCTGCCGTTCGTTTCTATCGAGGTTAGGGTTTTTTTCATGCGTCCTAGAGGGGCGACCTCGTGTTGGATCATGACAAGAGGGGAAAACGGGAGAAAAAATTAGTGTTAGTAGCTCCCATATCCTGGGAAATGCAAAAAGAAAGCCCAAGAGGACTAGGCAAACAGTTGGAGGGTGGAAGAATGGACGGTGCCACTCTTCTAACAAAACGTTTCCCTGATTGGTTGTCCTCCAAAGCTTTGCGAACAAAAGATGGTAGTGTCCAAAAATAGTGATGCATGTCGAACTATCCATACGACTTTCAGTTTTTGCTAGTAAATGTTGAGATTTTTTTGGCTCGAATTAATTACTGATTCATTACGATAACTTATATTTTTCAGAATTATTATTTACAAATACAGCAATATTGGCGGGACATTGTCCCATATTGAAAGAGGAAAAATTTTTTAGTGGGTATATATATAATTGCTCTTCTTGTAGCTCTTAAAGAGTTAAGAAGAAAGCAAGCCTCGCGCCGTCGTCGTCGTCGCTCGCTCGGCTCGGCTTCGGCTTCGGTGTTAATAGTAAATATTAACGTAAGATTATCCGCATTTGTAACGGATATTTTCCAATCCGTGTATTGACCATTTGGCAGTCGCCTAATGCTCTTCCCACCATGAATGTGCTTGCTCCACAAACAAGCTAATGCTTGCTTCACCATGGAGGGTGGACGATTGGTCTTCTTCAACACTGGCTGCTATATATATGTACAGCAGCTGTTGAAGAAAGACACACACAACACACAAGAACAACAAACTGAAAATCACTCAACAGATTTGGCTATACATTGCACTCCTTCCTCTCAGCATTTCCATACGATTTTCTGAGTTTCTACTCCTTTGTTCTGCATTGTTTTAACTTCAAACAAAGCAACTGTAAGTGTGATTTGCTACCGAACTTTGTGTTCGCTGAAACACTGGGGTTTGAAGTACCGCTACACCAGTGTATGATTTGTTCTATCCTGGGAGGAAATAATCCATTACCTTGGGTACTAGGAGGGGATTAAATTCCTTAAGGAAACACTGTGAATTCAGTGGGTTCGAATTAATTACTGTTTCATTACGTTAACTTATATTTTGCAGAATTATTATTTACAAATACAGCAATATTGGCGGGACTAACAATCTTAAGGAATTTAATATTTATTTATGTATTTGTGTTATTCTTATTATTCTGCAAACTAAAACCTTTGTGGTTTTGTGTACTCCCGTTTTGGAGAGTAAAGCCTTCGTGGCGTTTTGTTGGAAGATTAAAATCTATGTGATTTTTACTCTAGTTTGAAAACGTTTATTAAACGTTTGTTTGTGTCATTTTTTTACAGAAAAATGACGACTAAAAGCGAAAACCAAGCTGTTTCGATGGTGACTGCCAACGCATCGACAAGCCGAACACCAGCGTTGGCACCGGCAGAAAAACCCGGAAAGTTTTTCGGGATTAATTTCAAGCGCTGGCAGCAGAAGATGTTCTTCTACTTAACTACGTTATGTCTACAGAAGTTCATCAAGAAAGATGTTCCTGATCTGCCAGATAAAACTCCAGAGAATGAACGCTTTCTTGTGATTGAAGCGTGGAAGCATTCTATTTTTTTATGCAAGAATTATATTCTTAGCGGACTGGATGATAATCTGTATAATGTATACAGTAGCGTGGAGACGTCAAAAGAATTGTGGAATGTGCTTGAAAAAAAATATAAAACTGAAGATGTCGGGATGAAGAAATTCGTTGCCGCAAAATTTTTGGACTACAAAATGGTAGATAGCAAGTCTGTTATTACCCAAGTCCAGGAATTGCAAGTGATTATTCATGATCTACTTGCTGAGGGTCTTGTCATCAACGAAGCATTCCAAGTAGCAGCAATGATTGAGAAGTTGCCTCCGTTGTGGAAGGACTTCAAAAATTATTTGAAACACAAACGAAAGGAAATGTCCCTTGAAGATCTCATTATTCGGTTGAGAATCGAAGAGGACAATAAAGCTGCTGAAAGGAGAGGCCATGGAAATTCAACAATAATGGGAGCAAATATTGTTGAAGCTAACAAAAAGAGGAAGAAGGCTTCTGGTCCAAAATACAACCCAAGCAAAAAGCAGTTCAGTGGAAACTGCTACAACTGTGGGAAAATCGGACACAAATCTACGGAGTGTCGTGCTCCGAAGAAAGACAAGAAAAGGGGTCAAGCAAATATGGTAGAAAACCATGATGATGTTGATAACTTGTGTGGCATGCTTTCTGAATGTAATTTGGTGGGAAATCATAAACTGTGGTGGTTTGATTCAGGAGCCACTCGCCATGTTTGTGCAGTTAGAGAAGCTTTTGCTACTTATGCTCCTGCTGGACCCGGAGAGACAGTTTATATGGGAAATGCTTCAACAGCAAAAGTTGAAGGATATGGGAAGATATTTCTGAAAATGACTTCTGGCAAGGTCATGACTTTGAACAATGTCCTTCATGTTCCCGAAATGAGAAAGAATTTAGTCTCTACTGGACTTCTTGTTAAGCACAGTTTTAAGTGCGTTTTTGTGTCCAACAAGGTTGTCATTAGTAAGAATAAAATATTTGTAGGAAAAGGTTACCTCACCAAGGGCCTTTTCAATCTGATTGTAATGGTTGTGGAAAACAATAATAATATTTCAGCTTCTTCTTACTTACTTGAGTCAAATGATTTATGGCATGTACGTTTGGGTCATGTCAATTATAAAACCTTGCGGAAAATGATTAACTTGGAAGTACTGCCCAAGTTTGAATGCGAAAAATCAAAATGTCAAACATGTGTGGAATCTAAGTATGTTAAACATCCTTATAAGTCAGTTGAAAGGAATTCAAATCCTTTAGACTTAATTCACACAGATATTTGTGACATGAAGTCAATACCATCTCGCGGTGGAAAGAAGTATTTCATAACTTTTATTGACGATGGTACTCGATATTGCTATGTTTACTTACTGAATAGTAAAGATGAAGCAATAGACACATTCAGGCAATACAAAAATGAAGTTGAAACGCAACTTAACAAGAAAGTAAAAATGATAAGAAGTGATAGGGGTGGTGAATATGAATCTCCTTTTGAAGAAATATGTTTAGAATATGGAATTATTCATCAAACAACAGCCCCTTACACGCCCCAATCTAATGGGATTGCGGAAAGAAAGAATCGCACATTAAAGGAGATGATGAATGCGTTGTTGATAAGTTCAGGTTTGCCACAGAACTTGGGGGGGAAGCCATTCTTACGGCTAATCGAATATTAAATCGAGTGCCCCATAGCAAAACACAATCCATTCCATATGAAAAATGAAAAGGAAGAAAGCCTAACTTGAATTATTTTAAAGTGTGGGGGTGTTTGGCAAAAGTGCAAGTTCCTAAAACCAAAAGGGTAAAGATAGGACCAAAAACCGTTGATTGTGTTTTCATAGGATATGCGACAAATAGTAAAGCATATCGATTTCTGGTTCATAAATCAGAAAATCCCGACATTCATAATAATACGGTTATAGAATCAGATAATGCTGAGTTTTTTGAAAATATATATCCGTATAAAAAGGAATGTGAGTCGTTTGGTGAAGGATCTAAACGACCTCGGGAAGAAACAAAAGAAAGTACATGTAATCAGGAGGATCCAAGACGTAGTAAACGTCAAAGAACGTCTACTTCATTTGGACCAGATTTTGTGACTTTCTTATTGGAGAATGAGCCTCAAACATTTAAAGAAGCTATGATTTCTTCGGAATCATTATTTTGGAAAGAGGCAGTCAATAGTGAAATAGAATCCATATTGAACAACCATACATGGGAATTGGTTGATCTTCCTCCTGGAAATAAACCTTTGGGTTCTAAATAGATTTTTAAGAGAAAAATCAAAGATGATGGCACTATTGATAAATTCAAGGCAAGACTCGTAGTCAAAGGATATAGACAACGAGAAGGTCTAGACTACTTTGATACATACTCTCCAGTTACAAGAATTACGTCCATGCGGATGTTAGTAGCATTAGCTGCAGTGTATGGTCTTGAAATTCATCAAATGGATGTTAAGACGGCCTTCTTAAATGGAGAGTTGGAGGAAGAAATTTACATGGAACAACATGAAGGGTTTGTGGTTCCAGGTAAAGAAAAGAAGGTATGTAGACTTGTTAAGTCTCTTTACGGACTAAAACAAGCACCCAAATAATGGCATGCAAAATTTAACCAAACAATGTTGTCAAATGGTTTTAGGATAAATGAATGTGATAAATGTGTGTACATTAAAAATGTTCCAAATCACATAGTCATTGTTTGCCTATATGTGGATGATATGCTGATAATGAGTAATGACATTGCCAACATAAATGCTACTAAGCGTATGCTCAATAGCAAGTTTGATATGAAAGACTTGGGAGTTGCTGATTTAATTCTGGGAATTAAGATCCATAAGACTCCTCAAGGTCTGGCATTGTCACAATCTCATTATATTAAGACAGTACTTGAAAAATTCAAGCACTTGGGCTTTAAAGTTGCAAAGACTCCAATTGATGTGAATCTTGCATTAGCAAAGAACAAAGGCCAAATCATATCACAATTGGATTATGCTCGTGTGTTGGGATGCTTAATATATATCATGAATTGTACACAACCAGATATAGCTTGTGCTATAAGTAAACTGAGTCGATATATGAGCAATCCAGGCCAATCTCATTGGATGGCAATGAAACGAGTTTTGGGATATTTAGAACATACCCAGAACTTTGAATTGCACTACAGTAATTTCCCTGCGGTGATTGAGGGATACTGTGATGCAAATTGGATCACCGGTTCAACTGATTCTAAGTCCACGAGTGGATATGTATTCACTATTGGTGGAGGAGCGGTATCTTGGAAGTCGTCCAAACAAACATGTATTGCCCGCTCTACAATGGAAGCTGAATTCATAGCCTTAGATAAAGCCGGTGAAGAAGCTGAATGACTCCGGAATTTCTTGGAAGACATTCCATTTTAGCCCAAACCGTTGGCACCAATATGCATACATTGTGATAGTCAAGCGGCAACTGGAAGGGTTGGGAGCGTTATGTATGACGGTAAATCTCGTCATATATGACGAAGACATAAAACCGTTAGGCAATTACTCTCTAGAGGAATTATCACGATTGACTATGTAAAGTCAAGTGATAATGTGTCGGATCCACTTACAAAAGGCCTAACTAGAGAGGTAGTTGAGAAATCATCAAGGGGAATGGGGCTATGGCCGAGAATAAGTCATTGTGGCGGTAACTCTACCTAGAAGACTGGAGATCCCAAGATCTAGGTTCAAGGAGATCAAACAAAGTCATTAATGACGGTTCAACATTGTCAAATAAAATTTTAGTCCGTTCTCGTGATGAGACAATGTTCAGTACCAAGGATAAAGCATTAAGGCTTTTTAATAATTTCTAAATTTGATACGGGGTATATCAAATAGTGTATCTACAGGATGACACGTTTAGGAATCACCTATGTAAGTGTGAAGTGTTAGCCGCTTCAAGGAGAACTTTGTAAGGCCAGTTCTCTATGCACTTATGAAACCAGGCGGTGTTCATGGCTGAAACGAACACAACAATGAGAACCAAAGACGGTTAAGGGTTGATTGTGTGACTTATGGTTGTCTAGGTATACACCAAAGATCGACGGTTCAAAGATATCAAATCTACCGATTGACCGAGTATATCCGACATAAGTTTACTACGGAAAGTTCAAAGGGAAACCTACTTATCCAGATGCGACTAATCCTTACTTGTAAATCACACAGTTTTTCCATGCATACTTCCATGATATAGCCATTCCCCATTCATGTGGGGGGATTGTTGAGGTTTTTTGTTTTAAGATGAAATAGTCTTAAAATGGGGGTGAATGGGAAATGGAGGGAAAATGAAATTTTGAGTAAAATTTTAAGTTTCTCCCTCTTGACAATGAGACATTGTCCCATATTGGAAGAGGAAAAGATTTTTGGTGGGTATATATATAATTGCTCTTCTTGTAACTCTTAAAGAGTTAAGAAGAAAGCAAGCCTCACGCCGTCATCGTCATAGCTCGCTCGGCTCGGCTTCGGCTATGGCTACGGCTACGGCTTTGGCTTCGGATTCGGATTCGGATTTGGATTTGGATTTGGATTTGGTCAAATGATCGATTGATTGATTAATTTTTTTGACCAAATTTATTTGTTAATAGTAAATATTAACGTAAGATTATCCGCATTTGTAACGGATATTTTTCAATCCGTGTATTGACCATTTGGCAGCCGCCTAATGCTCTTCCCACCATGAATGTGCTTGCTCCACAAACAAGCTAATGCTTGCTCCACCATGGAGGGTGGACGATTGGTCTTCTTCAACACTGGCTGCTATATATATGTGCAGCAGCTGTTGAAGAAAGACACACATAACACACAAGAACAACAAACTGAAAATCGCTCAACAGATTTGGCTATACATTGCACTCCTTCCTCTCAGCATTTTCATACGATTTTCTGAGTTTCTACTCCTTTGTTCTGCATTGTTTTAACTTCAAACAAAGCAACTGTAAGTGTGATTTGCTACCGAACTTTGTGTTCGCTGAAACACTGGGGTTTGAAGTATCGCTACACCAGTGTGTGATTTGTTCTATCCTGGGAAAAAATAATCCATTACCTTGGGTACTAGGAGGGGATTAAATTCCTTAAGGAAATACTGTGAATTCAGTAGGCTCGAATTAATTACTGTTTCATTACGTTAACTTATATTTTGCAGAATTATTATTTACAAATACAGCAATATTGGCGGGACTAACAGTAAATCAGCTAGATGACCGGATCATCTAGTTGTGTGAGAAGGTACCTATAATCATGGATAAGATTGGCATATAAAGGATGTGATGTTTGTAGTACATTGATAATTGCTTGTGCATCTAGGTTCACTTCGAGTGAAATGTATCCATGAGTAAAAGACAATTTCAAACCATTGTATAAAGCAAGTAACTCAGATTCAACACTCCCCTGTGTAAGATGGTGTCCCGCAAATTTTGTGAGCCAGTTACCTAATGAGTCACGTATTAATCCTCCAATTCTGCCATGTCTTGTACTCAGATTAGCTGAACCATCGGTGTTTAGTTTGAAGGTTGCAAAACTAGGGTGTGCCATTTGAGAGGCGGGAGTATACGACTATGTAAGGACGACGGTAGAATAGTAATGTAATATTATTCTGTTGCCATGTTAATTAAGTATGTGAGTTGGGGAGAGAGATGTTGTACTTACGCAAAAAACTTTTGCATTTGTAGTTAGCCAGATATGCCAGAAACAGAAAGATATGAGTACGGAATTAGGTATATTAAAGGAGTTGGGAACATCAATGTGTAAAATAACTTGTTTCAGCCACTGAATTAGGGGTTCCGCAAGAGTATCCAATTGAGCGATGGCTGGGAGCATGTAAAGTTTAGACCATAGTTTTGTGGCTATTGGGCATTCGAGGAGGAGATGGGTAATAGTTTCGAGGTTACTTAGGCAAAGGGTACAAGTATCAGTAGTAAGTATGCCTAGGTGGTGATAGTGCACCGACGTGGCTAGACGATGGTGACCACAGAGCCATAGAAAATGTTTTATTTTTGCAGGTATTTGGAGTTTTCAAATCCACTTGAATGAATGGCTAGGGATTGTAGGCAGGAGATGATGGTAGAATGATTTAGTGGAGAAAGTCCCATGTGTCGTGAGGGCCTAAGAAAAGGAGTCGGGAAGGGGTATATAGTAGGGGATGTGGACCTTAAGCTAGCGTTTGGTCATAAATTTTTAAATTTGTTCTGAAAAATCTGATTTGGTGAAATTTAGTTTGAAGATGAAAATGTGTTTGGACATCAGTTTTCAAAACATATTTCCCAAATTTATTTTGGAAAAACATGAAACATGACTTATACCCACAAGTTCTAAAAACTATCACAAATACCCAACAGTACTATTATCAATAACATTCATTATATTATCGCAAACCATAATCTTGAACATATATAAATTTGATACCAAATTATCATTTTTATAATGAACTACATGATACATTATCAAGTGATTGAGAAGACGAAGTAACATTGTTACAAAATAATAAATGGTGGGCTCTTTTATAAAATACAAAAGTTTGGGACAATTTTTAAAAAATATAATAATGATATTTTGGCCCAAAACCAGCTCAAAATATAAGCAAAATCTATGGTCAAACATGTTTTTGTCAAATAAAACTCAAATTTATTTTGGTAAAATCTATGGCCAATCAGGTACTAAGTATGTTTTGTAGGAATGATGGGGGTAATTCAAAAGGAAGGGATGTGAAGTCCTAGCGGCCATGAGAAAGGTAGGTAGAGACAGTAGTTTTATAGGCTTGACGTGGTAGTGGACCAATGGCAGAGTTACGAAGAAGTTTATTATAATTCAACGAGTTGTCTATCCAAAATTTTATAACAGAACCATTACTATAACCATTTTATTGCTTGTTGGCATAGTTGCCAGCCCGTAACAAGGTTATTCCAAATGAAGGAGCCATTGGTGATTCGATCCCCTCGGTGGTAGAAGAATTTGTGGAGTAGAGTGGCAGCTCGTAAAGAAGATGTTGTTTGAGTAGGCGCCAAGCTTGACTTGCTAATAAGGTCTCATTCTTAAGGTGAAGTTGTTGGATGTCCAAGCAACCATGTTATTTCAGGGTGGTAACTTTGCGCCATTTAAGTAGATGGATTTTTTTCTTATTTGGAGTTGTCCCCCAGAGAAAATTACGCCGGTAGCATTTTAGTTGGTGGATTATATAATTAGGAAGTTTAATATATTGCATCACATGATCTAGTAAACTGTTGAGGGTGGAGTTAATCAGAGTAGTGCGTCCTGTCAGGCTGAGGAAGTTTGTTTTCCAACCAGCGAGTTTAGTTTTAAAATTATCAAGAAGGAATTGAAAATCACGTTTGGACGGTCTGGTAGTGAAGATGGAAAATTCAAGGTATTTTTCAAAGGATGTGCCTTCATGTATAGGTAAAGAAGTGAATAAAAATTTTAGCATACAGAGTGCAATTTTTGGAGAAAAAGACTTTTGATTTTTGATAATTAATCTTTTGACCAGAATTTTGGTTGAATCCACTAATTATATCAATGATGGCATGGCAACCGGTGACTGAAGTTATGGATATAAGAATGATATCATCTGCCAAGAATAAATGAGAGATTTGTGGTCCGTGATATACTCCCAAGCTGTAAATCTTATGTAATGGGGAAATTTTTTGCATCTTGTGTCGATGTAATGGAGATTCTTGGAATAGTTGTAGAACTTTTCTAGATTTTGGAAGGTGTGAAATATGAGTACTTTTTTTATTTACAAGTAGAAACACATGCCTAAAGAGACGGTCCACAATTTCAGCTTTATGAGTTCAACTTTTAAGATTTTAGTATTAAATTTATTATGGGTGTGAATTTATTATTTATTATGATTTTAATGAGTTTTTACACATAAATCTATATTTAGCATCAAAATTCGAAAGTATTAGATTCAAATCAACTTGATGCCTCAACGCTAAATCAACATCTGCGTGCATTTTAGGTGTCTATACATATTTGTACGTGAGTTTACTGGAACAATTCTTTTTTTATTTTATTTATTAAAAACCTCCTTGGAAGTTGGAATGGAGGGGTGTGACTATCTAATTTTTGACTATATTTAAATTTTTACCACCTTCTACTATGTAAATAATTTTAGAAATTTAATATATATTTTTTTCGCTTTGTTATATTTTTTTAATATAGGGTAAGAATTAAAAATAATTTAAAAGGTCAAATTATTATTATTAGTAGTATTTTTATTTTTTATCTTTATTTTAAAGTAAGATAAATTTAAAAACAAAACCGAAAAAAATAAATATTTTTTTTTAATTTTCGGATGGGAATAAAATAATAGGCAAATTAAAAGTATGGAATACAAAATTAAAAGTAAAAGTAGGTGTAAATTATTTTTAAAAAAAAGTAAAACAGAGTGGAAAATTTAATAAATAAAAGTAAAAGAATGTGAAAATTTAAAAAATAAAAAGTAAAAGAAATTTGGAATTAAAAAATAAAAGTAAAGGTAGCTGGAAATTAAAAATAAAAAAGTAAAAGAAAGTAAAAATTTAAAAAAGAAAAGTAAAAAGTTGAAAATTAAAAAAATAAAAGTAAAGGAAAGTGGGGAATTATTTTTTTTTTAAAAGAAGAAAAATGGAAAGTGAGAATTCTTTTTAATAAAAAAATAAAAAAATAAAAAATATTTAAAAAATCTGAAAAAATTCTGATTTCTTTTTTATAAATAAAAGAGAAATGTGAGGGGGAGAAGGAGAAAAAAAGGAGGAAGGAATTGAGAGAAATTATTTTTTCTTCTTCTACGCTAAGGGAATTTTTACTCGTGTCATTCTTTCTTCGTCTTTCTTTCAAACAATCCAGAGTGGATTGTATCTTGTAAAATGACCCCATAAGGCCTTATATCAAAATTAGGTCGGGTTAGAAAATCTCCAAAAATAACCTCCGAAGTCAATTACGTGGTAGCAGAACGGATATGTGGCCAGTAGAATGGTTATGTGGCCAACAGAATGGTTATGCGGCCAGCATAATGGCCACAAAATAATTTTCAAATTCTGGATTGGGTCTGGTTCATTCCGCGATGACATTTCGCGGTAGCATAATCATTATGCGGTCAGCTCAATCATTATGTGGCTAGAAAAAATAGTTTTCAAAATTTGCCCCTTTTTCTATTCCACTATGCGGCAGATCTGCGGTCCGCGGAGTAATTCTGCAGTCGCATAATGGACCGCAGAAACGTCATGTTGTACAACAATTTTCCTCCAATTCCCCAATGCATTGTACAATCCATAAATTCCGTACCGTGGCTCGTTTTTTACAATCTTCAAACACATTAACCTACCTCGACACCACAAAACCCCGGGTTCTAGGCAAAATTTTACGGGGCTTTACACTTAGGAAGACCCTAAAACTCTATGGATTTGCTAGGAAAGTTCTTGGAAGATTCTAGCTATGTAGAGAAATCTAGAGAGGGGACTTACTTGTAAATAATAAGGGACTTGTGTAATAGTTTTTATTTACTCACTAGCCCCTCAGAGACTAGTATATAAAGGGGGACGTTCATTTGTAACTCATCAAATAAAATAATCAAGTTCTCTATAATAAAAAACTTAATTTGGCAAAATTCTCTTGTCTTTCTTATCTAACATTCCCTTAGCAATCTTTAGTGTAGTAAGGCTAGCTTGGCATAACAAAATCGTGAGTGAGTTGCGCAAGATCGTGAGCAAGTTGTCAAGTACCACACGTGCGCTTAGTTTAAGTCTAAGGACGTGACAGTAAGTCCTACACCATGTGTGATATGGTATCTGAGAACATCAATAGCACTTATCCTTATTCCTTCACTTCGGGGATGGATCTAGTGCAAAGGTTACAAATTCATGTAAATGCAGTAACTTTTGCCTAAATTCTGTATTTGTACTAACAATTTATTAAATGTATACGATATTTAGCTTGATTAATCGTTGTAAGAACCTCCAAATTTTAAATTCAGAATCCACTTCTGCTTGACAAATGATGATTTAGACGAGATTCGACATTTTTGAATTCCAGGAAATGCTCAATTTCCATTTCGGTTGTATGCATAACCATCCTGCTATTAAGGATATGGCAGAAAGAAATAATAGAAAAAGAGCGCCAGTATGAAGATCTTCATTAGTGCGTAAACCAATTGTATACCACCACTGATAAACACCAGAATAAGCGATACTCACTGGGCCAAGAGTACCCCCTCGAGTAAAAGCTTCCACGATAGGTTGACCAAAATTAGAACCCCAGATTGCATGAGCAATAGGTCATACATGTAAAGGGTCTTGTACCCCAAATTTCCTTGTTAAACTATATAAAATAGATTTTGGGAAGTTTACGAAAAAATTATTGCTAATTAACCGAAGTGAGAAAAAAAATATTCTCTTAAATACTTTCTTCAATAATATCATCATGACTCTCGAAGTACTCTGTTATAAATCTGTATTGCTGTATTAAACAATTAAACCATTAAACTTTCTGAAATATATAAACAAAAGCAGAAAGTTAGTAACACTTGTTTAACGAAATAAATTCTGAAAAAAATAGTATAAGAATAAATCAAGCCCACTGAATACACAGTGTGTCCTTAAGGAAATTATTCCCCTCAAGTACCCATTGTTTGAAATAATGCGGGAAAACAGATTTGAAATAATTCGGGAAAGAAAACGAGTATGACCGGACCGGGTCGCGGGTCATGGGTTATTCTGGATTGAATTTTCGTTAATTATTTAATTAATTAATTAGATAATTAAAAGGAATTTTGTCCAAAAAGATTAATCAATCAATCGATCTTTGACCAAATCCAAATCCAAATATGAAGCCGAAGCCAAAGCCGAGCGAGCGACGACGACGACGGCGCAAGACTTGCCTTCTTCTTAACTCTTTAAGAGCTAGAAGAAGAGCAATTATATATATACCCATCAAAATCCTTTTCTTCCTCCAATATGGAACAATGTCCCTTTGCCAAGGAGAAAAACTCAAATATTTTATTTTCCCTCCATTTCTCATTCAACCTCTTTAAGCTACACAAGCTTAAAATCCCAACAATCCCCCATATGAATGGGGAATGGCTATAAAATAAAGGAATGCACGGACGCGTGTGTGTTTTACATGCAAGAATTAATTGCATATGGATAAGTAGGTTTCACTTTGAAATTTTCGTAGTGAACTTATATCGGATATACTCGGTCAATCGGTAGATTTGATATTTTTGAACCGTCGAGCTTTGTTGTATACCTAGACAACATAAGTCACACAATCAATCCTTAACCATATATGGTTCTCACGATTGTGTTCGTTTCAGCCATGAACACCGCCTGGTTGCACGAGTGCTTAGAGAATGGGCCTTTACTTTCATTCCCCTTGAAGTGACTTACACTTCACACTCACATAGGTGATTTCTAAATGTGTAATCCTATAGACACACTATCTGGTCATATCCTGCCAGACTTAGCAAATCATTAAAAAGCTATAAGCTTTGTTTACTCATCAAAAAGCCTTAATGTTTTACCTCGATTTATGAACATTGTCTTCATCATGAGAATGAGTTGAGTTATTTGACAATGTTGAACCGTCATTCATGAATTTGTTTGATTTCTTTGAACCTAGCTCGTGGGATTTCCAGTATGCTAGGTAGAGTTACCGCCATGATGACTTGTCCTAGACCTTAACCCTATTCCTTTGATGATCTTTCAACTGCCTCTCTAGATAGACCTTTTGTAAGTGGATCTGACACGTTATCTCTTGACTTTACGTAGTCAATTGTGATAACACCACTAGAGAGTAATTGTCTAACGGTATTGTGTCTCCGTCGTATATGACGAGATTTTCCGTTATACATAACACTCCCTGCCCTGCCTATTGCCGCTTGACTATCACAGTGTATACAAATAGGTGCCAAAGGTTTGGGACAAAATGGAATATCTTCCAAGAAATTTCGGAGCCATTCAGCTTCTTCACCGGCCTTATCTAAAGCTATGAATTCAGATTCCATTATAGAACGGGCGATGCACGTTTGTTTGGATGATTTCCAAGATACTGATCCACCCCTAATTGTGAAAACATATCCACTCGTGGATTTAACTTCAGATGATCCAGTGATCCAATTTGCATCATTATATCCCTCGATCAACAAAGGGATATTTGTTATAATGCACAGCGTAATTTTAGGTATGTTTGAGATACCCCAAAACTCATTTCATTGCCATCCAATGTATGTGATTGGGATTACTTGTAAACCGACTCAGTTTACTAATAGCACATGCTATATCTGGTCGCGTGCAATTCATGATATACATCAAACTTCCCAATACTCTTGCATAGTCCAGTTGTGAGTCACTTTCACCTTCATTCTTTTGAAGTGCATAACTCACGTCAATTGGAGTCTTGGTAATTTTGAAATCCAAATACTTGAACTCATCAAGTACTTTTTCAATGTAGTGAGATTGTGATAATGCTAGACCTTGTGGAGTCTTGTGAATTCTGATTCCTAAGATCACATCAGCAACTCCTAAGTCTTTCATATCGAATTCGCTAGCCAACATGCGCTTAGTAGCATTTATATCTGCCGTGTTTTTTCTCATTTTCAACATGTCATCAACATATAAACAAACAATGACTTCATGACCTGGAGTATTTTTAATGTAAATACATTTGTCGCACTCGTTGATTTTAAACCCACTTCCCAACATTGTTTGGTCAAATTTGGCATGCCATTGTTTGGGTGCTTGTTTAAGTCCATAAAGTGACTTAACAAGTTTTCACACTTTCTTTTCTTTACCAGAAACCACAAAACCCTCAGGTTGTTCCATGTAAATCTCTTCCTCCAATTCTCCATTTAAGAAAGCTGTTTTAACATCCATTTGATGGATTTCAAGACCATACACGGCATAGATATTATCCTCTTTACTGGCGAGTAAGTGTCAAAGTAATAAAGGCCTTCCTTTTGTCTATAACCTTTGACAATAAGTCTTGCCTTATATTTGTTAATAGTGCCATCAACTTTTACTTTCCGTTTAAAGATCTATTTCGAACCTAAAGGCTTATTTCCCGGAGGAAGATCAACCAATTCCCATGTATGGTTATCCAAAATTGATTGAATCTCACTATTGACTTCCAGAAGATGACATAGCTGCTGTAAAAGTTTGAGGCTCATTTTCAAGCAAGAATGTCACAAAATCTGGTCCAAAGAAAGTAGATGTTCTTTGACGTTTGCTGCGCCTTGGATCTTCTATACTTGGAGTATTTTCCTTTGGTTCTTCCCGAGGTCGTTTAGATATTTCACTTAACGACTCACATTCAGTTTTATACGGATAGATGCTTTCAAAGAATTCATCATTATCTGATTCCATTACCGTATTAACGTGAATTTCGGGATTATCGGATTTATGAACCAAAAACCAACATACTTTACTGTTTGTAGCATATCCAATGAAAATGCAATCTACAATTTTTGGTCCGATTTTAACCCTATTAGGTAAAGGAACTTGTACCTTTGCTAGACACTCCCACACTTTGAAATATTTCAAGTTAGATTTTCTTCCTTTTCATTTTTCATATGGAATAGATTGCGTTTTGTTGTGGGGTACTCTGTTGAGTATTCAGTTAGCTGTAAGGATAGCTTCCCCTAACAAACTTTGCGGTAATCCGAAACTTATTAATAAAGAATTCATCATTTCCTTTAATGTCCGATTTTTTATTTCTGCAATTTCATTAGATTGAGGTGTTTAAGGTGCAGTAGTTTGATGGATAATTCTATATTCCGAACATATTTCTGCAAATAGAGATTCATATTCTTCACCCCTATCACTTCTAATTATTTTGATCTTTTTATTTAATTGATTCTCCACTTTATTCTTCTATTGCTTAAATGCTTCAATTGCTTCATCCTTACTATTAAGCAAATAAACATAACAATATCGAGTGCAATCGTCAATAAAAGTAATAAAATACTTTTTCCGACCTCGAGATGGTGTTGACTTTATATCACAAATGTAAGTATGAATTAAGTCTAAAGGATTTGAATTCCTTTCAGTAGACTTATAAGGATGTTTTATAAACTTAGACTCAACACATATTTGATATTTTGATTTATTATACTCGAATTTAGGCAATACTTCTAAATTAATTAACTTTTACAAGGTTTTGTAATTGACATGTCCTAAACGAATATGCCATAAATTATTTGACTCCAATAAATAAGAAGAAGCTGAAGTTTTATTCATACTATCAACAACCATTACATTTAGTTTGAAGAGGCCCCCTGTGAGTTAGCCCTTTCCAATATACATTTCATTCTTGCTTACAACAACTTTATCAGAAACAAATACACATTTAAATCCATTCTTAACAAGTAAATATGTTGAAACTAAATTCTTCCTAATAGTAGGAACATGAAGAACGTTGTTGAGCGTTAACACCTTGCCGGAAGTCATCTTCAGGAATATCTTCCTATAACCTTCAATTTTGGCTGTTGCAGTATTTCCCATGGAAAGATCTTCTTCGGGACCAGCAGTAGAGTAAGTCGCAAATGCTTCTTTGATAGCATAAATATGTCGAGTGGCTCCAGAGTTAATCTACCACTCCTTCGGATTTCCAACTAGGTTGCATTCCGAAAGCATTGCACACAGATCATCAATGTCATCATTCTTCTCCACTATGTTGGCCTGTCCTTTCTTCTTATCCTTTTTCGGGAGACGACAATCATGGGCTTTGTGACAGGTTTTTCACAATTGTAGTAGCTGCCCTTGATTTCTTTTTGTTCTGCTTCTTAGTCTGTCCAGTAGACCTCTTTCTCTTCTTACTTTTTGGAGCAGTCTCCTCAACGATATTAGCTCCCATGATCGTTGAATTTCCACGAGATTTCTTCTCGGCTGTTTGGTTGTCTTCCTCAGCGAATTACAAGATCTTCCAACTTCGTTTCTTTGCACTTGTGCTTAAGATAGTTCTTGAAGTCTCTCCACGAAGGGGGCAATTTTTCAATCATTGCAGCCACTTGAAATGCTTCATTCACGACCATACCTTCAGCAATAAGGTCATGAAAAATAAGTTGAAGCTCCTGAACTTGGGTTCCAACAGTTTTGCTGTCTATCATTTTATAGTCTATAAACTCGGCAACCACGAACTTCTTTAAGTATGCATCTTCAGTCTTGTACTTCTTGTCAAGTGCGTCCCATAATTCTTTCGAAGTATTCATCGCACTATACACATTGTACAAGTCATCCTCTAAAGCGCTTAAGATATAGCCGTTGCAAAGAAAATCTACATGCGTCCACGCCTCAACAATCATGAATTTTTCGTTGTCCGACATGTCCGCAGCAGGCACTGGAGGTTCTTCACTAGTGAATTTCTGCATACCAAGTGTGGTAAGCCACAAGAACACCCTTTGCTGCCATCCTTTGAAGTTGGCTCCAGAAAATTTCTCCGATTTCTCTGCTGGTGGAACATCAGTCCGGCTTGACGAGGCTATCGTCATTGCCACAACAGTTGCAGAAGAATTTCCGTTATCAATTGTCATTTCTCACTGTAAACAACAGAAGAGTTCAATTAATGGCAAATCCAGAACAGTAAACAATACTGTTATTAATAACAAACAGTATGTATAATAAATAAAACCGAAGTCTTTATATACTGTTTCACAGAAAATAATGAAATTTTTATGTTCTTCAATTCGTTTTCTGAATTTTAATACTCTGATGAAGTTTTTATATCTTCAAATCAGAATAGTAAAATTCAGAAGGAGTAGAAAACCACACAGGTTTTAATCTCCACAAACAGAATACAGAATATAATAAATAATTTTCTTAACATTGTTATAAATCTGTATTGCTGTAATAAACAATTAAACCATTAAACTTTCTGAAAGATATAAACAAAAACAGAAAGTTAGTAACACTTGTTTAACGAAATAAATTCTGAAAAAAAACAGTATAAGAATAAATCGAGCCCACTGAATACACAGTATATCCTTAAGGAAATTATTCCCCTCAAGTACCCGAGGTGCTGGAATATATCCTCCCAGGATAGAATGATTTAACTCACCGGAGTGTTGATATAAAAAACGCCGGTAAACAGCTAGCTACTCGAAGGCTGTAAAACACACTGGAATTTTTGTGCAGAAAAAGAAGAAGAAGACGAGAAAATTTCGTAAGGAAAGATTCTGGGATTCAAAGTATATTTATAGAGTTGCTGGCACTGTTTCTGAAAAGGTTTGCAACCTTTCAGAAACAGCCATGGCTGTTGGAATAGGTTGTTTGAACTATTGCGGGAAAACAGATTTAAAATAATGGAAAGAAAATGGGCCTGACCGGACCGGGTCGCCGGTCATGGGTTATTCCAGATTGAATTTTTTGTTAATTATTTAATTAATTAAATAAATAATTGAAAGGAATTTTGTCCAAAAAGATTAATCAATCAATCTTTGACCGAAGCCGAAGCCGAAGCCGAGCGAGCGACGACGACGGCGTGAGACTTGCCTTCTTCTTAACTCTTTAAGGTCTAGAAAAAGAGCAATTATATATATACTCATCAAAAATCTTTTCTTTCTCCAATATGGGACAATGTCCCTACGAGGAAAACTCAAATATTTTATTTTTCCTCCCTCAACTCCATTTACCACTAAAACAAATCTCCCTCCATATAATCTCGATTACTTTATGTTAATCTAAACACTTTTCCCTAAATAACAAATTATTACTTGATACACATGGTAAACTTCTTTGGGGGTGGGGGTAGTGCCCTACATGGAGCTGAGCAATTGTCCGCTATCGTGGGAATAGAGTCACGTGCACTAGACATAAGAAAATAATTTGTCCTAATCACAATCCAACTTGACGTGTTCCCACGTGGACTTCACCATAACCTAACTTATATGATGTGAGAGCCGAGCAATCCGTTATCATATATAGTTCTTATTTTCTCTATGCATTAAATTGGTATAGTTTTAAGTATTCTCGGTTTTCAATCAAGATATTGTGAGTTCGAGTCACCCCAAGAGCAATGTGGTAAATTTTTGGAGGGAGAGAATCAAGAGTTTATCGGAAACAACCTCCCTATCTCAGGGCAGGGGTAATGTGTGTGTACACACTATCCTTCCCAAATCTCACTAGTGAGATTATATTGGGTTATTGTTGTTATATTTTGTAGGCGCATCTCATTACACGTTAAAAAAAATGATGTACCAAAAATATCTTCAATAATTGAAGAGATACCAATAATACAATCTTATCCATTTTTAGCTAATCAGATTTTTCTTCTTTTGATTCTTTGTTTCATAGATTTATTGGCGTTCACTAACCTTTTTTGAATTTTTTTTTGTTTTAATACTATTCAAAATTGCTAAATATCTTCCTTAGAAGTACTTTTTGTTCATTCATATTCTTACCTTAAGCAAATTATTTTGATATTTTTCTTTGCCCTTAGTGGATCTTAAATGTGTAATGAGTGGATTTCATTTGTTCAAATATTTTTGAGAAAAAAGTCCAATTTACCTCTCAAAGTTTTGACTATAATTCTTAATTACCTTTATGTTGGAGCTCTTTTAGGAGTCAAATAAAAATCTTTCTCCTAACTAGTAGTGTAATATTAGAGCAAAAGTTTAACGAAATACAAAATAGCTTAATTTCGAAGAGTACAACAAATTTGACCCATGTTCTTATTTTATTTACTATATATTTATAAGATATTTCCTTGCAACTTGGATTTTGTTGACATAATTGATCAATTGATATTTATGATAGCATTTGAGTTCTTTGGATTTTAGTCGCATAATATTTGTTGACAGTCCAATATATACTCCTATTATATCAGCTTTATAGGCATTTGATTAAAGAGTATGATTTATAACGTTAACGATTGCAAAAAATTAATTTACCTAAGAGGCTATGAATCCAAATTAAATACACTATTAATTATAGGCAGTTTAATATCTTATGTATAGTTAATAATATTATCCTCCATCTGTACATTAGGAAAATGACACAGTCGCTGTTTAAAAAGTCAATTTTTCTTACCCAATGTGTTTTCAAAAATTGTTTAAATAATTTTAACTATAAAAAATAATAATTTATAGTATGTTTTATGTAAATACGACTTTATCTTCTTCTTTTTTTGTTGAAAAGTGAGAACCCACTTCACATTAAAATCCTCTAATTATTAGAAATGTCGAAAAATTTACATTTGGCTCTAAATTTTTAAAAACTCATACTATTTCGAATCGCGTCATTCTTGTTGATAGGAAAATGCATTATTCACGAAAAGGAAAGAGGACGTCCACCTAAAATTAATTGTCTGTCCCATTAGTTAAAGGATAAGATAACAGTGCTAACAACTAAATGATTCATGATTAAGATAAGCAAAAAATCAGGAAGCATGATCTACCTACCTGTTTTTTTGAAAGTGATGAAAGATGACACTGCGCACCGAATTTATTCAATGTTTGATGTGTTACTATATCGGTTTTATTTGAACCAAATACTTTTCGACGTTGAATATGAATTATTCTAAAATTTTTGTAAAAATTACAACAAATAATATATATGATCTCATAACTTTAAAAAAATATTAGGTTCTTGTTTATAATCTCCAATGTTGAACTCATAAATTTTAAATCCTAAATCTGCATCTGCTGGTACTGCACCAAACAAAGGGGCCTCGGCTTGATAAACAATCTTGTTTTATTTTGCTTTTAATGTGGTTTATTTTCTTTATAAATCTGGATCTGGTTTCGTGAAATTAGATTCTAGGACAATTGTGAGAGAATTTGTTTGGTTTGTGATCGAATCTCACATATGGTTTTTTTTAAATTCTTTATATGGCTTGGGCAAATCCTCACCCTTTGAGCTACCTTTTGAAATTGAGTTAGGCCAAAGGTTCAAGGTGAGTCTTATTATAGTATCAAAGCTAGGTCCCTGATGTTCGGCCCCCGGGATTGATTGTTCACGCTTAAGTTGGCAAGTTTGGGCATGCGAGAGTGATGGAATCCCATATTGAAGAGAATAGCCGTTCATATTCATTGTTTACTTTTTTTAGCCATATACATAAATTATACATTAATTAAACACAATTATACGTGTATATTACATAAATTATGTATATATTATGCCTCAATCGACTATTTTTTCATTTAAGTGATTGGATGAGCGACTATGTGGGTTAACTCTTCTATTGAAGATGGATGGGCTCCTTGGACTCTTTATTAGGCTTGTGCAACCCTTATCCTTTGAACTAACTTTTTGGAATGAGTTAGACTCAATGCTCATTCTTATAAGTTTTCACAAACTATATAGTTTAAAGTCTAGTAACTATAGTTTGTTTAATTATTATTCATAACTACTATTCAATTGCTACTAATTTGTATCACTTGTATTCAAACGCGCAACGAATACAACATGTGTCAAATGTATTCGTTCACACAACGAATACAACATGTATCAACTGTATTCGTTCGCGCAACGAATACAACTAAGGTGAAACAGAAATGCAGGAAAATAAAATGTTGTTGTTGAGAGTCTAACTCAATACCTCCGCTGACTAAGTAGGCGCTCTAATCAATTGAGCTACAAGAGCTTGTTGTTCTCTTTGTTTTAGTTCAAAATAATTAATCTCTTATTTTATGAATTTGTTATAAAATTCAAATATAATTACGAATAGTAAATTTACTGAAAGTATAGCTACGAATGATAAATACAATATAAATATTTGATGTGTCGGGCTTTCTCTTTGATAGGCTTTACAGAATACGAATTCGAATTAATAGACTGAATGCACATACTAGACACTAGGTTGGTGGGAAGCCCCCACCCACCCCCACCCCCACCCCCAAAAAAAGGAGTAGAGCCAGAACTTCCATGGTTTAAAACCATTGAGTTTCCTCTGCTTTCTCTTCACACTAACTTTACCTCACACTACTCTTTCCATTTTCAATTTCCCTCTCAGTTTTCCTTGCACTTCCCTTCATTTTCGACACTTTAATTTATGCAAATAACTTATAAAATATCTTTCTTTTAGTAGTTGTTTTTCAACCTTATGTTTGTCATTTTATACAAGGTTCATTTTCAACCACATGCTATATTGCCATCAATCTTAGATATCTGCTTTAACTTTATGTCAATTTCCATGTCTTAATTCATCTCCTTTATATATGTTATCTTCTTTGTTCTTTTACTTACAGTTCTTCACTGGTTTTGTTCACATTTTAGTTTTCTCCGAGGGGGGCGAAAATACCCAAGAAAATATCTTGTTATTAGCATTACAAAAACGAATCTTGAACTTCTTTTTTTAATATGTAAATTACGTGGTTTCTTTATCTGGGTTATTTATAAAGCTGTCAAGATTTTGGTTTTTCATTTGGACTGTGGAACTGAGCTGTTGAATTAGTTTAAATGGAGCTGAAATATGTTGATTCTAAGGCAATATCAATGTGTAAATCAGTTGGTATGGAGATGATGAAGTTTTCTAGCTCATTTTTAGACTCAAAGCTCAAGTTTGGTGTCAATGTAGCTCCCAAGTTTTGTTCTTGCAAAGGTAATTTTCTGTTATATAATTAGGCTTGTCTACCCTTTTGATTTTTGAATTTAATTAGAAGGTTATTTTTCCAGTGCATTCATCTTTTATGGGTATAAGAAGACTGTTACTCTATAGTCTTAAACATGCTACGGCGTTTCTGTGGCTATAATGTCATAAAATGAAAGTTTAAAAGGTTTAACTTGTTTTGTTTCTAAGTACTAAAATATGTCCTTTTTTTAGCAACGGTCTAAAACTGAAAAGTATACCCAAATTATCATAAAATGGAACAGAGAGAGTACAAGTTTCGTGCTTAGAGTATTTAATTAGTGTATCCCGATTTTGGAGAAAGCCAGCCATAAGCTACTTCTTAGAATAGTTGTTTTCTGCTTTGTTGATTGGACCCTCCAAAATTGTTGTGGCACCAGTGTCGAATCCTCCAAAAATGCATATTGAAAGGATCCGGCAAACACCCGGTGGTATTTTTGAAGAGTCCGAGCGGGTTTGATATTTTGATAGTAAGTGCATGTTTTGAAGGTCAAAGCATTAGCTATGCAGATAAAAGCATTTCATGTTTGTCCTTCATTTGTTGTAACGTTTGTTGGGTGTTTCATACTTAACTCGAGTTCAAGTGTTCGATTGGTATAAGTCTTAGTAGAGGTGTCTAATTGAAAAAATCAGGCAAGTTTAAGGGGTATGTATTCAGCATCATTCATTCCACTTTTCTCATGTACTAAGAGATTTGTGTTTCTTGTTGAATAATGTGACCATTTTTTAGATGTTGTGGTCACACTATTCAATATGGTATGAGAGTTCAAGTCCTACCGCCATCCATTAACATAATATCATGCTCGCAGTTGAATCATACTGTCAACATAAAAATGGTTTCTCTCTAACATTTCCAGTCATTTTATTCCGTTTTAGACGAGCTTAAGTTTGTGTATTCAAGTAAGTCCGCTCTTGTCAAAATGGCTCTACAATGAGGCAATACAAAGCGCATCATTAGCTTTCCTGTTTCTACTGCGGTCATTAAGAAGAATATTATCGACGCATTATTAGATAACACCACTACTGCTGCTGCTAAATGAGTAGTGTTGCTTTTTGTACTGACAATGAAGTTGAAATACTGTACTTTTCTGGTTTACCTTCAGGGCTTTCAGTGAAGGCTTCTTATTCAAGAACTTCTTATGATGCTACAAGCTCAGTCACCAAAAAGAATTTCTTAGTGGACACTTTCTCTTATCAGATAAATGGTACAAACCGTACAGGTTTGTATTTTAGAGATAAATGGGTACTTGATGCCTCTGATGATGAATACGGAGGAGTACTCGTCAATGCAGAAAGACTACCATCCAATCCGGGCAAATTTACGTCTGTACTACGTGCATCTCTCGCTCATTGGAAAGTGAAGGTATTTCAGCAACTACTATGTTAGACTAGTCTCAAACTTCATGACTAGATTTGTTGTCTGGTGTTGATTACTACACAGTGTTATCATAGGCGAACCACCCTTTGGAGCTCTAGCTCAGAGATCAAATAAAGCGCGGGCTTTAGTGAACAAAGGCGAAAATGGGAGAAAATACGATTATATATGTATAGTCCAACAATAATAATTATAAGCATGAATTGAAAATATATGGATAAAGAAATTGAAAGCGATCTACGACAAAGTGAAATTTCATTTGTTTAGCATCGCTTATGCTCATTGGCAAGGAAAAGTATGCATTAGAACCTTGATGTCGACACTGAAGCACCCACTAAGCAAGGTGAAACGCTCAATATGTTTTGAGCCTCGCTTCAAGACTTAAGCGTGCCTTTGACAACATTGTAACTGCATAGTGGAAGCTGTTGCATTTTAACTTTTTCCTGCCGTTGCATTTTAACTTTTTCCTGTTTATTTTCGACAACTCTTGCGATTGTAAAACACACTTGGAATCTTTTCCAAAAAGACTCGCCATTTTTGTCAATTATTATTAGATAACATTTTATAAAACAACTTTTGCTAATTAATGGCTCCCAATGCACAGGGGAAGAAGGGAGTTTGGCTAAAGCTACCAGTGGAAAAATGTGATCTAGTTCCTATTGCAGTAAAGGTATTATATCACTTTACCTGAAATCTTTTTGGTGTTAGTTCTTTTGATGTTGAGTTTTGGCTAAAATAAATGGTCAAACTCTAAATTTTTGTAGGAAGGATTTCAGTACCATCATGCAGAAAAAGGATATGTCATGTTGACTTATTGGATACCGGATGAACCCTGCTTGCTTCCTTCTAATGCATCTCATCAAGTCGGAGTTGGAGGTTTTGTGATCAATGACAAAAATGAGGTGCATATTTTTCTATTTGGATGAACTTCCTATTAACATGTATAAGCTTATGAAGATCATTATGCTTGAAATATATCAAGGGTCTATCGGAAACAACCTCTCTACCTTCTTAAGGTAGGAGTAAGGTCTGCGTACATACTACCCTCCCCAGACCCCGCTCATGGGATTATACTGGGTTTTCTGTTGTTGTTGTTGTTGTAGTCCCATAGCCTCTAATGAAATACTGATTTAGGTGCTCGTCGTGCAAGAGAAGCATTCTGCGCCGGCTCTTTCAGGCCTATGGAAAATACCAACTGGTTTCATTCTTGAGGTATGTTCCTGTATTGCAATTTGACCTTAGCATTTTGGTCACTTTTGACAGAAGTAAATACTGAAACGTGTAGTCTGTATACTTAACTCCTTAAACGTTGTTCTTGTGTCGAAATACAGTCAGAGGAGATCTTTACAGGAGTTGTGAGAGAAGTGAAGGAGGAAACTGGGGTAAGAAATCCACATTTTAACATATTTTTTTTACTTAAACTAGCAATTGTAATCAAAATGATGATTTTTCTTTTTCATTACTCTTTCCAGATTGACACAGAATTTGTGGAGGTTATGGCTTTCAGGTAACGAAATTCTTCCTCTTCAAAGGACCATAAGTTTATCGTGACTACTTTATGCCTTTTTAGCGTTAGGAAGATCTATATTAGCTATTTTATAAGAACATGAAATGCTGATACGATAAGTATCCGAGCAAACTTTGTCTCAGACACTCACAGAACCTAGAAGTTTAGGATACTTCTTGCTTTCTAAAAAGGGGCAGCCCGGTGCACTAAGTTCCCGCTATATGCGGGGTTCGTGTAAGGGCCAGACCACATTGTGTCGTATGTATGTAGCCTTACCTTGCAATTTCTACAAGAGGTTGTTTTTGCGGCTTGAACCTGTGACCTCCTGGTCACACTGCGACAACTTTTATCATTGCGCTAAGGCTCCCCTAGACTTCATTGTTTAGGACACTTCTTGCTTTCTGGTGTAACAAATTGATCGAAAAGGATGTGCATTCGATGTAGAAATATAAGATTTATTTTCTTCCAACTACAATAAAAACTGCCCATCTTCAAGCTTAATTGAGCTTCTTGCTCTCACTCATGCTATTTGAGACAATCACACTCTAAACCTTAGTTTAAAGTGTCAAGTGAAATGCTGGTTAAATTTTGGACTCTAATTGTTTATTTTACAGTCTCCATTTTTTAATTAACACTTATCGATGTCCTCTTTCAGGCACGCACAAAATGTGGCCTTTGAAAAGTCCGATTTGTTCTTCGTCTGCCTATTAAGGCCCCTGTCAAAACATATCAAGGTTGATGATCTAGAAATTAAGGCTGCTAAGGTAAGCATATTGTATAAGTTAATAGGCAATAAAAATAGATTTGATATCTGTAATTCCTTCACTAAGTGATATATTCAGTTTAATTCATCCCATAATATCATCCCCATTATACTTTTTATTCCATCCATTACGTTTATTTTCTGGAGGAAAACATTGATTAACCTCAAGAAAATTGAGAAACTACTTATTCCGTCATTTCAGAATACGGGCCATTAACATCTAACATTAATATTTAGAATATACTCATCTATTGGCATTTTCATTCTTGTTTAATGTTCCACATTGGTTTGGGAAATTTGTTGTTTCCTCGCCCGATGAGCTAGCTTTTTATGTTAAATTAGGCCAATGTCCTTTTTTCTTAACATGGTATCACAGTCGGATTCATCCATGTTCTTGGCTTTGTGTCACACCCATCCATGTTCTTCGCTTTGCACCACACTATATTGTTCATGCACAAGATGTTCAATCCTAGGCGTGCAAGGGATGTTAAGTGTCTTATATTGGTTGGGAAAATGTGTTAGTTCTTTTCTTATATGATTTTGGACAATTCTCACCTTATGATCTAGCTTTAGGAGTTGAGTTAGACCCAAAGTCCATTTTTTTAACAATTCTGACGAGAGTGTGGTTTATGCCACCTTGCATTTAGTTAACCTGCCTTTTTTTTTTTCGCGATGCAGTGGATGCCTCTAGTTGAGTTTGTGGAGCAGCCCTTAATACAAGGAGATGACATGTTCAAGAAAATAATTGACATTTTCATCGCTCGACTAGGGAAGCGTTACTGCGGATTGTCTGTCCATCAACTGGTTTCCAAATTTGATGACAAACTTTCCACATTGTACTTCAACACAGTTGATGATCCAGATTTGAACTGTGAAGCTAGTTAGCATCACAATCAGCATAGATATTACACTTCACCACTCACAATGACTAACATCAGTTAGTCGTATATGTGATCTGCTGTAATCTGCAGGGTATTGACTCTGTAAATATGTAAAATATATGTTTTAAGTGATTTAGTTTTCCAAAAAAGTTTTTCTTCCCTCAATGGCACTTTAGCTCATAATTGTGCAAAAGCAAGGACATATGCTGAATTTTTGAATGTACAATTTTAAGATGCAAGACCAGTTTACTATACAATACAACTGAAACAAAAAATTACTCTGTATACAGTCAAGCAATCAAAATATCAACGAGTCAAGCTCAACATACTTGATAACATTTGAATTATGAACTTCATATCATTATTTTAACCAACACTTAGACATTATTATCAGTGTTTAATACTTGAAACATTGTCCGGTTTGCAACAACGAAAAACATTTATCGAGATAATAGTTTTAAAAATAAAATAAAGGGAAGCTTTGGCGTAATTGGTAAAGTTGCTGTCATATGACCAGGAGGTCACGGGTTTGGACCGTAAAAACAACCTCTTGCAGAAATGCAAGGTAAGACTGCGTACAATAGACCGTTCCTCGGATCCCGCACATAGAGGGAGATGTAACGACCCGGCCGGTCGTTTTGTGAGTTGTAGCCCCGTTCTCCCATTTACTGCTCATTTTATGCTTAATAGTTTCTATGTGACATGCTGGGGTAGTCGGTTCGGTTCTGGGGAGGTTTCAGAATGAGTTCGGTTCTACTCTTCACATGGTCGAACCATCTAATTTTATATAACCTTATATGTTCGTACATTCATCTCAGCATCCTTATTTCAGCCACCTTCATCTTCTAGACATGAGAGTTCTTGACTAACCAACACTCTGCCCCATACAGCATAGTCGGTCTGACCACCGCTCTATAGAACTGACCTTTAAGTTTTGGTGGCACATTCTTATCACAAAGAATACCAGAAGCGAGCCTCCATTTCATTCATTCCGCTCCAATACGATGTGTGACATCCTCGTCAATATCCCCATTCCCTTGTATAACAGACCCAAGGTACTTGAAACTTTCTCTCCTACGGATGACTTGTGAATCAAGCCTCACGTCTTCGTCCACTTCCCGAGTCGCGCTACTGAACATGCACTCCAAATATTCTGTTTTGGTCTTGCTCGTCGTGCAAGAGAAACATTCTGCCCCGGCTCTTTCAGGCTTATGGAAAATACCAACTGGTTTTATTCTTGAGGTATGTTCCTGTATTGCAATTTGACCTTAGCATTTTGGTCACTTTTGACAGAAGTAAATACTGAAACGTGTAGTCTGTATACTTAACTCCTTAAACGTTGTTCTTGTGTCCAAATACAGTCAGAGGAGATCTTTACAGGAGTTGTGAGAGAAGTGAAGGAGGAAACTGGGGTAAGAAATCCACATTTTAACATATTTTTTACTTAAACTAGCAATTGTAATCAAAATGATGATTTTTCTTTTTCATTACTCTTTCCAGATTGACACAGAATTTGTGGAGGTTATGGCTTTCAGGTAACGAAATTCTTCCTCTTCAAAGGACCATAAGTTTATCGTGACTACTTTATGCCTTTTTAGCGTTAGTGTTGCGACCAAACACACTCACGCAAGTATACGCGGTCGTCGAGTAATAAAGTGACTAAAAGTCGGATGTCGAACCCACGAGGACTTATGATTAACTATTAACTAAATTAGACTATCCTAATTATCTAAACAAGAATTAAATCTAAAAATATTTTATTCCAACTAATTAAATAAGAAAAATATAAATAATAAACTTTGAACAGAGAAAGAGCAGATTTTAATGATATCAATGTAATGAAAACGATCTAGGGTTATGGTCTATCTAACAATCCTATTGTATTCTTCAATTGAATTGACCGACTAATTTATCTAGCTTATTGGTTGACAGGGTTAATATTGCTCATAAGAATCTGTCGAGTTCTTACTCGCCTATTCCAGCTAACTTAACGCCTATATGTCTATGGAGTGAGAATCAACAAGAACGCTTTTATAATTCCTGTAAATCAACCAAGCAAGGCAATTAGGTATATGTCTATCCTAACCACGAATCCGTTCCCCGATGCCCGAGTTCAAGAACTTGCCCTACTCAATCCTATATGCAATATAGAATTCCCACTTTCGAGTTCAATTCTAGATTCGTAGATAATATTCAATTGGTGATCAAGCAATTAAATAATTAAGTGCAAGATTGAATAAATAAACTAATATGATAAATCAAGAAGTCAAAATCAATATCCGAATAACAATAGTCATGAAAGAACCACAACCCTAGAACGTGAAGTTTAGCTCCACATAGACATGGTAGCCAAATAACAAATCATATAAAGAAACATAAAAATTACTAAGTTTGGTGGGAGAAAGATGAAACTTGATGAATTCCGGCCTCCACAGCTTTGTCGTGGCTTTTTCCCTCTTCCCAATATGTTAGATGCCCTAAAAGAGGCGTTTTTAGCTTATATATTGCGTACAAAAGTCGTGGGCCAAAGCTCTCCTATTCCTAGTCCAAATCGGCTTCAGGGATTGATGCTAAGGTGGATGCGACGCATCCACCCCTAGTTCTTCCATCTCAGCTTTGCCCAGGTGCGGATGCTATGGCGGATGCTATGGGCTGACTTCACTGCTAAGGGTGCGCGAACTGATCTTTTTCTAGATTGGATGCGACGCATCCAATCTCTCTTCCTCTACCTAGAGCACCTTTTCTTCATATTTTTGCACTCCACACACCCTAATTCACCACACACAACTCAATTAGTTATAAAATCAATAATTAAACCATGTTGGGCATTTTAAAGATCAAATAGCATCAAAAAGCGGTTAAAACATGGGTAAAGTAACATCAACACATATCGAAATATGCCAAACATCACTACCCCACACTTAAACCTTTGTTCGTCCTCGAACAAACCATCCTATAGTAGACGAAACAAAATTAAGCTCTTATTATTCAAAGCACACTGCACCTATGACCGTGGTTATTTGCAACAATTAGGCTCTAGGCTATGCATCACATACCCTTCCCTTTACTTATGCCATTCTTTAAAAATATTCGAACAAAGACAACATGCTCACAACAATCCTAACCTCAAAAACCGACTCAATGTCACTATGCACTCATGGCTTGAACACCCAACATCATAGAGAAGTCTAATAACGTTACCTATCCCTCGTGAAACCATGTGCCCTCACAACAAGAACAAGAGAGCGAGTTCAATCCACACATTCGAATCTCATGATCAAATATATTTTAATGACTCACATATATCAAAGAAAATCGCTCACTCTCACAGAGAAGTCACATGCATGCAATTGGTACCATAGGCTTGCCCTTAATGTAAATCTCTACTAATGTAAGCTCGCTCGATCTAAAATCAATTAGGACTTTTTCATGGTTGTAATGTGGGCTAAGGGACGGGTAGGATATATTTAAGGAATAGTGACTCACCCTCCTAAGCACTTTAATACATCACAAAATTACTTTAAGCATTTTTTTTTCAACCCCACTTCAATTTCACAAACAATATCACCCCCAAAACAGTCCCTTTTTCTTTAAGCACTACTTTAGTTCATACCCACTAGCAAGAACAAGATAACAATTTATTCATTTATATTTTTCTTTCTTTTTTTTTTCTCTTTTTTTTCTCTTTCAATTTTCGCTAGTGGTGTATTATTTTACAAAATAAGTGCACCCTTCTTTCTTTCATTGGTTCCACTCAAAAGTCACCCCACACTTAGTCCCTTCTTACTTCTTTTAGCGCTCATCTAACAATTAAAGTGCTTTAAGAGGTAAAAGGATCAAAACAATGTCAATTAAGAATAAAAAGGGTATATGCTTGTAATGTGGGTACCAAATAAAAGGTCTACAGGCTCAAAAGGGTTAACTAGGGATAGATTTTATTTGTGATAAGCAATAAGCTCAAAAAGATCAAAGAAATCCTAAAATCATTTTTCAAACCGAGCATCACCTAAAATTTCGCTTCAACTCACATACCGGGCAAGTTCTAGACACAAGTACAATACATGGACAATACAAAAACCTTACCACACATGGCACATGACTCATTAAGGACGGTTACATTCCGACTCTCAAACAATGCAAGTATTCACAGAGCAACGAGATATTAAGCATTAAGCGCAAAGTGAACACAAGTCAAGAAAATGAGAAATAGGCGCCACAAAACATGCTATCCATTTTAACAAGGCATCATCAATAATTTCAAATCATACAGAAGATACTACACATGCGAAAGTATAAATATGTTACTATCAAATAAGTCAAGGGCGCCTAGGTTCATCATTCTTGCTCCTTTTATTCCCTAAATTCCTAATCTACTCGGAAAGAAAAAACTACCCGGTTCAAACTACATCCCATGGAAAAGAACCGAGGCACAAAGAAAAACCACAGGGGATTATTACTACCTAAAGAAAGCTAAAAGATATATTTTGGATTTTTGTTTAGACTTTAATCCCTCAAGAAAACTGTCTAGGAGATCAATCGTCGGGAAAAGTCCAATTTTTCTAATTTTTCATTTTTTTTTCCTTCACAAAAGCTACTACACTTAAGAATGAGTACTACAACTAAGCTAAAATAGCACAGAAACTCATCCAAACGATCTCCTCACCCCACACTTAAAATTTTGCAATGTCCTCAATGCACATTATAAATAATAAGAGGGTAAACGAGACTCCCTGGTAGGCCAAAGGCCGAAGCAATAGCGGCTCACGAGGTACTCAGACTTCCCCAGGCATCGTCCTTTGTGTGGGCACCCCACACTTAGTCCTCACCATCTAGCTCGCTTTTGCACTCTTCTAATGGCTTTGCTTCCTATGCTCATAATCCTACAAAACAAAAATAAATACTACAAAATAATAAAAATAAAATAAAATAAAAAGTAAACAAAAATAAAAGAAAGCAGTAACGCTGGGTTGCCTCCCAACAAGCGCCTGATTTAACGTAGCGGCACGACGTGAATCACTTTTTGCCTCCACCTCGAACTTATGAATTGAGCCCCTAACATGGCATCCAGTTTGCGGCTATGCTCCAGTGGTGGGGCTACAAAGATAACCAGGCCAAGTAATAAATTTTTTACTCTACACTTCTCGGCCTTTAGATGAGGAATGTATTTTTTGCTTTTTGGCATGACAAATTCAAAAATATAGGCATCATGTTCCTCTTCCATTGACTCCTCCAAAGGCTTAGATGACTCGATTTCCATGTCATCATCCAAATACAATGTCGAAAAATGTTTAGAATGAGGACCAACACGCCCCAACTTTAGAATTGTATTACTATTTATATCCTCATATGTGCACACATTAGAGTCTTCAAATATAACATTATCTGCTACCTCGCATGGCTCTAGTGTACTTTTCTCAACATGGGCATCATCAACAGAAATATGCTCGAATGATTGGCTCTCCACTTTTAGCTCCTCAATTTGGCGTATAAGCTCCTTTTCAGCTTCTGACAACTCATTACTATTTTGTTGGGCGATAGACGCAACAACCTTTGCATTTAATTTATCTTGCAAGTCGTGAATAGTAGTGACAAATTTATAGATCCCTTGTCCCAGTTTAGATCTTCCCTCTATAAAGTGTCTCATCCTATCAGTAAGTTCCTCATGTTGAGCTTCATATATTTCTAACTTTTCAGCCTGTTCTGCCAGCCAAGTTTGGCTCAAAATCTCCTCTTTTTCAAAAATTTTCTCTTGCTGGTACTCGCTCTCTTCATTCAATTCTTCCATATTGGCCTTCATTCTTGTGATTGCTGCCCTCATTCTTTTCATATCTTTTTTGAGTTCATCCTGTTGCTCTGCTACTTGCCTCAGAATATCCCTAATATATGCATCAGGCTCCATATCCTGCACTTCATTGCCCCTATCAAACTCAGAAATATCATTAGAAAGATCATAATAAGGGCTCAGAGAAGGATGAACAAAATTAGGACAACCATCCCAATGGCCATCTTGACCACCACACATATTACAAATATTCCACTCAAAGGATTGAGATTGTGCGCACAACTCGCTCCTGGGAACATTCTGACAATTTTTCCACCAGTGGGGTCCTCCACAATATGGACAAGGATCATCAAAATAAGAATAACCATCATTCGAACAATTTTTATTCCAAGATGCCATGCTAAAATAAATAAAAAATACTAACTAAAATAAAATAATAAAAAAACATGAATAGATAAAAAAAATGTCTAATCTAGAAAAATAGCAAATTTCTAAGTCCCCGGCAACGGCGCCAAAAACTTGTTGCGACCAAACACACTCACGCAAGTATACGCGGTCGTCGAGTAATAAAGTGACTAAAAGTCGGATGTCGAACCCACGAGGACTTATGATTAACTATTAACTAAATTAGACTATCCTAATTATCTAAACAAGAATTAAATCTAAAAATATTTTATTCCAACTAATTAAATAAGAAAAATATAAATAATAAACTTTGAACAGAGAAAGAGCAGATTTTAATGATATCAATATAATGAAAACGATCTAGGGTTATGGTCTATCTAACAATCCTATTGTATTCTTCAATTGAATTGACCGACTAATTTATCTAGCTTATTGGTTGACAGGGTTAATATTGCTCATAAGAATCTGTCGAGTTCTTACTCGCCTATTCCAGCTAACTTAACGCCTATATGTCTATGGAGTGAGAATCAACAAGAACGCTTTTATAATTCCTGTAAATCAACCAAGCAAGGCAATTAGGTATATGTCTATCCTAACCACGAATCCGTTCCCCGATGCCCGAGTTCAAGAACTTGCCCTACTCAATCCTATATGCAATATAGAATTCCCACTTTCGAGTTCAATTCTAGATTCGTAGATAATATTCAATTGGTGATCAAGCAATTAAATAATTAAGTGCAAGATTGAATAAATAAACTAATATGATAAATCAAGAAGTCAAAATCAATATCCGAATAACAATAGTCATGAAAGAACCACAACCCTAGAACATGAAGTTTAGCTCCACATAGACATGGTAGCCAAACAACAAATCATATAAAGAAACATAAAAATTACTAAGTTTGGTGGGAGAAAGATGAAACTTGATGAATTCCGGCCTCCACAGCTTTGTCGTGGCTTTTTCCCTCTTCCCAATATGTTAGATGCCCTAAAAGAGGCGTTTTTAGCTTATATATTGCGTACAAAAGTCGTGGGCCAAAGCTCTCCTATTCCTAGTCCAAATCGGCTTCAGGGATTGATGCTAAGGTGGATGCGACGCATCCACCCCTAGTTCCTCCATCTCAGCTTTGCCCAGGTACGGATGCTATGGCGGATGCTATGGGCTGACTTCACTGCTAAGGGTGCGCGAACTGATCTTTTTCTAGATTGGATGCGACGCATCCAATCTCTCTTCCTCTACCTAGAGCACCTTTTCTTCATATTTTTGCACTCCACACACCCTAATTCACCACACACAACTCAATTAGTTATAAAATCAATAATTAAACCATGTTGGGCATTTTAAAGATCAAATAGCATCAAAAAGCGGTTAAAACATGGGTAAAGTAACATCAACACATATCGAAATATGCCAAACATCACTTAGGAAGATCTATATTAGCTATTTTATAAGAACATGAAATGCTGATACGATAAGTATCCGAGCAAAATTTGTCTGACACACATAGAACGTAGAAGTTTAGGATACTTCTTGCTTTCTAAAAAGGGGCAGCCCGATGCACTAAGTTCCTGCTATATGCGGGGTTCGTGTAAGGGCCAGACCACATTGTGTCGTATGTATGTAGCCTTACCTTGCAATTTCTACAAGAGGTTGTTTTTGCGGCTTGAACCTGTGACCTCCTGGTCACACTGCGACAACTTTTATCATTGCGCTAAGGCTCCCCTAGACTTCATTGTTTAGGACACTTCTTGCTTTCTGGTGTAACAAATTGATCGAAAAGGATGTGCATCCGATGCAGAAATATAAGATTTATTTTCTTCCAACTACAATAAAAACTGCCCATCTTCAAGCTTAATTGAGCTTCTTGCTCTCACTCATGCTATGTGAGACAATCACACTCTAAACCTTAGTTTAAAGTGTCAAGTGAAATGCTGGTTAAATTTTGGACTCTAATTGTTTATTTTACAGTCTCCATTTTTTAATTAACACTTATCGATGTCCTCTTTCAGGCACGCACAAAATGTGGCCTTTGAAAAGTCCGATTTGTTCTTCGTCTGCCTTTTAAGGCCCCTGTCAAAACATATCAAGGTTGATGATCTAGAAATTAAGGCTGCTAAGGTAAACATATTGTATAAGTTAATAGGCAATAAAAATAGATTTGATATCTGTATTTCCTTCACTAAGTGATAATTTCAGTTTAACAATATCTTGTCCAATGGTGTGTGACCTTATTATGTAATGTCTTCGGATTTTAAAACTTTCGTGAAGAACAACTCTCACCCCATCCCATCCCTCTGGAGTTATAGTAACTAACATTTAACGTTAATATTTAGAATATTACTCATCTTTTGGAATTTCATTCTTGTTTAACGTTCCACATTGGTTTAGGGAATTTATTGTTTTCTCGCCTGATGAGCGAGCTTTCTTAACATGGTATCAGAGTCAGACCAACCATGATCTTGGGTTTCGTCACACCCATCCCTGTTCTTGGCTTTGGGCAATGCTATATTGTCCATGCACAAGATGTTCAATCCTGGCATGCGAGGGATGTTAAGTGTCTCATATTGAGTGGGAAAATGTGTTAGTTCTTTTCTTTGGACAATCTTCACCTCATGATCTAACTTTAGGAGTTGAGTCGGACCCACTTCTTACTAGTGTGTGTGGTTTTATGCTACCTCGCATTTACTTAACCTGCCTTTCTGTTCGCGATGCAGTGGATGCCTCTAGCTGAGTTTGTGGAGCAGCCCCTAATACAAGGTGATGACATGTTCAAGAAAATAATTGACATTTTTATCGCTCGACTAGGGAAGCGTTACTGCGGATTGTCTGTCCATCAACTGGTTTCCAAATTTGATGACAAACTTTCCACATTGTACTTCAACACAGTTGATGATCCAGATTTGAACTGTGAAGCTAGTTAGCATCACAATCAGCATAGATATTACACTTCACCACTCACAATGACTAACATCAGTTAGTCGTATATGTAATCTGCTGTAATCTGCAGAGTATTGACTCTGTAAATATGTAAAATATATGTTTTAAGTGATTTAGTTTTCCAAAAAAGTTTTTCTTCCCTCAATGGCACTTTAGCTCATAATTGTACAAAAGCAAGGACATAGGCCAAATTTTTGAATGTACAATTTAAGAATGGTCTGAAGTGTTTAAACACAGATGCAACACCAGTTTACTACACAACACAACTTAAACAAAAAATTACTCAGTATACAGTCAAGCAATCAAAATATCAGAACCAGAAAGAAGAAAAATAGTACAAACAAGGAATAATTATTGGCAGAAAAAGTATAAGATATGAAATGCATCACAACAAACTCCACCAATTAACTTTGGCTCGAAACTCTGTTTTTCTGGTGCAGGAAGTTCCTTCTTCTAGTCCACTCCTGCATGAGGCAACAATGAGTCAATCGGGACATATCTCAAAGCTACACCAGTAGCCTATCTGTTCATCTTTCTTGTAAATGAGTTTTGACGTCTAACAGGAAATAAATGAAGAAGTCTAGGAACAAAATCAATGTCCAAATTATTAGTTCTAAATAAAAGGATGCTAGTGGGCGAATAATCAAGTACAGTACCACTGACATTTTCATAATTGATAAATCACCTGAAATGCAGTGGAAGTAGCCTCAACTTTGATCCTTCTGTCAGTATTAATAAAGTGGTTGGAAACAATGCTCTAAATTTGACTTGAAATTGTCGGCATCCCACTCCAATCGGTTCCACCATTCTGATAGTCCTCTTATTACTTTGATGTTCTTGGAGGTTTGAATAGACAGAGGCAATTTCTTTATTTGATTGCATTTTATCAAACTAAGTTCCTCCAGGTGTTCCCACGTATTCGGTGGCTCGCCTAGAGTTCCTAATTTTGGACAGTCTTCCAACAGTAACTTCCGAACTCTTGGAATTTCTGAGTTGGCAAGTGTCGTTTGACTTGAGCCGCATTGCACAAACAACTCTACCAGCTGATCACAATGGGCAATTTCAATATGTTCCAGGTGCTTCGGTACAGAAAAAGCTCCACCAACGTTAAAGAGACATCTCAATCTTTGACAACCCAAAATATCTAGTCTGCGTAATTTAGAAAATCTTAGACCCAGAAGATGACTGATATCAGATACACTCTCTAAATTCTGTATCCTGAAGAAGCAGAGATGTTCCAGATTTGGTAGAGGGTTAAACCGTCCACTTCCTTTTTCTGCTGGTTTGAAATCACAAGAACAGTCATTTACTGTAAGTTCTTTTATTCCATTAAAACTGTTGTATGCAATAAACTTCCTGAGACCCTTGCAGTTTTGCAAGGACAAATTTGAAGCAAACTGCAACATGCCTGAGAGCTCTCCCTTACTGAAAATTTCACACTTGGAAATAGCTATATTCCTTGGTGAATTGTTAAATTGTCGCATGCCTTAGAACTTCCCCAACTACAATGTGAAATCTTTTCAATCTAGACATCCAGGTGTGGTCTCTATTAGAAACTGATGAACTATACATACTGATGAAAAGAGAGGTCAGCTTCTGTAGAGAGGAGAGCTCATCAAAACAAGTTGATTCAAGACGGGTACCCAGCACATCTATCATTTCCATGCTAGCCAATTTGAGAAGAATTCCTTGGTCGATGCTCTCCAAAGAATTTGCAGTTAAACGCCTGAGATCTGTCAACTTGTCCATTCCTGGCGGCAGACGATGTAACCTTGTATAATCACAATCAAGCAATTGCAAATTGCAGAGATTACCAATAGGTGGTAACTCTGTCAACCCAATGCAATATTGTAGTATTAGAGCACGCAGTTGATATAAACTATTGATGGAAGAAGGCAGTGCTCTAATACCAGTTCCACTCAGATTCAAAACTCTTAGGGCTGGAAATGCAAGAAAAAGTTCATGGGGAATATTTTGAAGGGGATAATTATGTTGCAAAAGTAAAGTTGTGGTCACTGGGCATTCCATCAAGCCATCAGGTAGACATTCAATGTCGTTGCTTATGAAAGATATTCTCTTGACAGAAGTAGACATTTTAATATGTGATATATCACTCAACCCAATTCCAGCTTGAATAAGAGAATTGTGCTCACCCCCAAAGGAATTAGCTATCCATATAGCAACATCACGAACCACGTCATGCATCTTTACAGAGTTCGACTTATGGGTTTCTAGCAAGCAGACATCTTTTAGACTCTCAATCATTGTGATTCCCCCGTTGTAGGCTTCTTCATATGTGTTACGTTCTCCAAGGAACCCCTCCGCCCACCAACAATGTATGAGATCATCTGTTGAAATAGCCACAGGATATAAGGAGCAATACAAGAAACAACTTTGAATGTCACCTCCCCTTTTGTTCACATGTTTGCTTCTTCGCTCTGAGGATAATTCAATATCCTGAGATTCTAAAGAATCAAAACTCCACTTGATGACCTTGTAAACATTATCTTTTACATCTGTGTTGTGAGGTTCTGACATTCTAAGTGATCCCAAAGCATCTTTCCAAAGCTCGACCCTCTTCTTGCCTCTCATAGATGCTCCTATGACAGTGATTGCTAAAGGTAATCCATTGCACTCCTTTGCAATTTCCTTTGCAACTGGTTGAATATGCTCCAGATTGGCAATATCTCCCGCATTTTTGACAAACATTTGCCAAGATTCATCTTCATCAAATGTCAACACCTTCATTTCGGTGTCTGTTTTCATTTGCCTACAAACATCAACAAAACGAGAAGTTAAAATTACCTTGCTTCTTGCGGGATCTTCAGGTTGGGGCACACCTACATGATCCAAATTTATAGCTTGCCAAACATCATCGAGTATAAGAAGGAAACTCTTTTCTTCCTTGAGCCTCTGATGAATTCTGCTGGCAATGCGTTCTACGCTTTCCTCACTGTCTACCTTTAGGTTTAATCTGTTGGCAATTTGTGCTTGAACCTTTCTTATGTCTGTTGGCGGTTTGGGAACTGTAACCCATACCACAACACTAAAAGACAGTTTAGAGCTTGACACAGCAGTCTTTACGAGCTCATTGTTCAGATTCTTCACCAAAGTCGTTTTGCCGATTCCTCCCATACCCCATACACCAATGATGCCTACCTGAAAGGATTCAAATTACCAAAAAGAAATTTACCCACAAGTCATGGATGGAAAATTGGTTATAAAGAAGAATTTTAGCAAACTAGAGCAGAAGGGCTTTGATCATAATTTCTTGATCTCAACTTTTTCAACTTAACCTCCTTTAGAAAAGAGTAGTACTAGTACAAAATCTACTTTAACTATCAACAAGGAATTGTTTTTACTGCGGCCAAGACCGCTGCGTATCTTTGCATTTTGGCTTTGGTTTTCTGACTGGTGTGCTTGCTGCTGCCTTTCTTTTATTTTTTCCGATGGTCATCCAAAAACAGTCTATTCTTGAAGGCAGGGATAAGGTCTACATATATTTACCCTCCCCAGACCCACACGTGGGATCACACTGGGTTTGTTGTTGTCGTAAATTAGCAACTACCAATCCTAAACAATTTAAGATCACACTGGGTTTTTAAGCTCGCAAAGTTGTTCTCGCATCATTCGTGCTTGAATGGAGACTTCCGAGCGAAGACTGCAATTTGGACAACATTTATATGCAACCATCTTAATGTCTTCTTGCATAGATTCCCAGTCAGTCTCCAGCTTTTGAACATGTTCGACCCACTTGAGAACCTCTGGTTTTGGTTTATAGCCTTCTTCCTTAGCTATTTCCAGCTCCTCTTTGATATCATCTCTAAACTTTGTTAGCTTCTCCATTTCCTCTCTTACACTTTCAACATTTGATGTGAAACGGACGGTATTTTCAATCTTAGGATAGATGCATTTACACACCAACTTCCCCACCTCAACAACAAAACCACCTACAGCATTAAAAATTATTTCCATTGAACAATTCGTGAGACTAAACTAACTGTTTCTTCTTTGCTTAAGGCAGAAATCCGAGAACAAGAACAAATTATTGGATGGCCATACATTAATCTCAAGAATAAGATGACTTTTGACTGAGGTTTCTTCTCTCCTTGACTCAATTATTGGTCCAAAAGACAATTTTTTTCTAGTAAATTCTTACTTATTTTCGGTACGAGTATTTAGAGAATATTTTTTAAGTATCTTGACATTTGGCTTATGAATAATAATATTTTTGTCACAAAATTTCTAAGATGCTTTTTGTTACGATGTCACTTGGTTTAATATGATGTCTTTGCCTATCCTTTTTATTATGTATAGATAATACGATATATATATATAATTAATATATATAAATACGTCCTTTAATATGACATGATAATATAGATTTCTTACATAAGGTAAAGCCAATGAAGCAATGGCTTTAGGCCCCCAAATATTTAGGGCCCATTTTTAATTAATACTATAGGTTAATTCTATGATAATTTTTTTTCCAAAATATATTGAATATTTATGGTAAAATAGTATATAACAATCTTCTAAAAAAGAGTATTATTTAGCCAATGTGATTTGTGGCGACTAATAGTAAATTTACATTCTAATATTAATATTATTTTTCTCTTTCTCATAATAAAACTTGTATTTTACATTCTTTCTTTTCCTCTTATTAAGTTGTCTATTCTCTAAAAATAATAAGGGACGAAAGACGATAAAAACTTATTTGCATCATATGTTTATACCAAACCAATGAATATAAGAAATTTGTCGTGCATTTATAATTTTTAACACTTAACCATGGTTGGGTGATATATATTTTCACTTTAGTTTGTTCATTATTTTCTTAAGGTTAAATACATAGTTAAGTGTCACGATCCGAAATTTTCCACCGACGAAACCGTGATGGCGCCTAACATTTCACTTGCTAAGCAAGCCAACGTTAGAGAATTATTTACCAATTTCTTATTTTCATTCAGTAATTAATATTAATTAACTATAACTAAATATAGCAAGTGCAGAATATCATAAATATGTATTAACTACTACCACCCAGATCTGGAGTCGCAATTCATGAGCATTTTAGAATTTACAACAAATAATGGTCTGAAAGAAATACAACTGTCTGGATGAAAGAAAACAGTAAGACATAAAGGATAGACGGGGACTTCAAGGTATGTGAACGCCGACAGATCTACCTTGAGTCTTCAGACAACGGACCAGTAGCAAATCTCGATCAACCTGAGCCGATATCAAAATCTGCACAAAAAGTGCAGAGTGCAGCATCAGTACAACCGACCCCATGTACTGGTAAGTATAGAGCCTAACCTCGGCGAAGTAGTGACGAGGCTAGGACAAGACACCTGAACAGTTTAATCATGCTAGTGGCAATAACAGTAAATAAGAAATAACGCAGAAATAATGGGAGGTGAACATACAATGGGAAAATACAACATAAGGAGTGAGAATAATAAAAAGACATAATTAAACCGGAAATCCTTAAACGAATTGAGCAATTAAGACAACAAGGAAAACTGCACGGCATCACCTTTCGTGCTTTTACTCTCAACCTCACCAAATAACAAATAAGACTGCACGACATCACCCTTCGTGCTTTTACTCTCTTCCCCACAATATAAATAAATTATGCACGGCATCACCCTTCGTGCTTTACACTCTTTCTTACAATATAATTAAATTATGCACGACATCATCCTTCGTGCTTTACACTCTTCCTCACAATATAATTAAATTATGCACGACATCACCCTTCATGATTTACACTCTTCCTCTCTTCCTCACAATATAATTAAATTATGCACGGCATTACCCTTCGTGCTTTACACTCTTCCTCACAATATAATTAAATTAATAACAACGGATAGAGAGGAGTTTCATAAGAAAATCAATATTTCATAAATGATTATTTTCACAATTTAACATCTCAACCTCGAATCAATATTCGCAATTTTATCGACCTTGGTGGAACCGGATACAAGTTTCCCAACATTTCAACAACAACAATAAGCATGGATAACAAGATTTAAGACTACAAATTTGCAATAATGGAATTTCACTCGCGTACTATGACTCGACCATAACGTATAGATGCTCGTCACCTCAACTATACACCATATTCAACAACAAAATACGTAGCAAATACTCACACAATATCTATTCCCTCAAGCCAAAGTTAGACACAACACTTACCTCGCTCCGAAGGCCACTTAATTCTCAATCACAACTTTTCCTTTGTAATTCACCTCCAAACCACTCGTATCTATTCAAAAATGACTCAATAATATCAAATATTGCTAAAGGAATCAATTATATTTCATAAATTAAACTTTTCAATTTTTTCCTCCAAAAGTCAAAAAATCGATCCCGGGCCCGCTTGGTCAAAACTCAAGGTTCGGACCAAAATCCTTTTACGCATTCACTCCCGAGCCCGAATATGTAATTAGTTTTAGAATCCGACCTCAAATCGAGGTCTAAATTTCCAAATTCCCGAAATCCCTAATTTCTACCCTAACCCCTAATTCTACCATGAAAACTCTAGATTTTTGGTTAAAAATTCAAGAAATAGTTTAGAATCAGTTACCAACACTTTGGGGAAGAAAATGACTCTTGAAAATCGTCTCTACCCGTTTGGTTCTTGAAAATGTTGAAGAAATGGCTCAAACCCGTGTTTGGAGTCTGTTTTAAGCCACTGGACAGGCCTTCATCGCGTTCGCGAGAGGCCTATCACGATCGCGATGCACAACGGCCTAAGGCCTTCGCGTTCACATAAGGCAACTCCCCCTAGCCTTCGCGTTCACGACCCAGTGGATACGTTCGCGTAGAAGAACATGACTACCCCTCCCCCAGGTCCCCAAGTGCTTCCCGTTCGTGATGGTCAGGTCACGTTCGCGAAGGATAAATCCCCCATCACTTCACGTTCGCGACCAGGCCTTCGCGTTCGCGAAGAAGGATATGCCAGACACCAGAATCTGCAGAAAACTAGATTTTTCCCAAGTCCAAAACATCCCGTGGCCTATCCGAAACTCACCCGAGCCCTCGGGTTGGAGCCGTTTGGAAGTTGATACGCGCAGAATGGAATTTCTAGAGCATTACTTAGCTTGCTCGACATTGGATTTTTCTTGTTCGAGGTAAGTAACTCTTCTAATCTTGGAGTTGAGAGTATGAACCCTGAATATATGTATTTCGTGAAATTGTTGGAAGGTGACGCACATGCTAGGTGGCGGGCGTGTGGGCGTGCACTATAGAAATTGTGACATAATTATTTTAGTGAAATTCTGTAGTTAAATGATCTTGGCATTTTTCATGTGGTTTTATGAGTTAATGAAATTGAGCTGAAAAACATATTAAAAATCATGTTGAAGTTATGTGCCAACATTATTGGGACCCGCAGAGGTCATATTATTGTGAATTATTTATTTTAAATTGAAAATTCATACTTAGTCATATTCATTTCATTGCATATCATATCTCAGTCTCTATTGTTATTTATTGATACATCATATCATCATTTTGGGCTATTATCATGACAATGTTATCCTATGAGAGAGAAACTGGAGAGATTGATGACTGAGGGAGGCCAAGGGCCTGATTGTGAGGATATTTTTGGGATCGGGCTGCACGCCGCAGCAGGCCATGTTGGCTTTATATATATATTATACTATTGCACGTGAGTTGGCCGTGCGGATCTATATATTATACTATTGCACGTGAGTTGGTCGTGCAACATGTGAGTTGGCCGTGCAGATCCAGTTATTATTATTATAGCACGTGAGTTTTCCGTGCAGCACGTGAGTTGTCCGTGCGGATCCAGATATGATATTATAGCACATGAGTTGGCCGTGAAGCACGTGAGTTGTCCGTTCTTATAGCGCTTGGGCTGTAGGAGCCCCTCATGAGTCTGTACACACCCCCAGTGAGCGCAGTCGACTATAAACAGGGATCAGTCTGCATGCCACATCAGGTATTGTATACCGCTGAGTGATTGAGTGTGCTGAGCATAGTGAGAGAGAATGCGAGACAGTGAGATTGAGTACTCTGAGAGTGTGAGTACATGAGTACAATCTCTGAGATACATTGAATTGACATGCACACATGACATACATGTATAGAGATATATTTTCCTCATGATGTACGGTATCACATTATTCATGATTTCTCACACATGTTGACAGATGGACATAGTGATGCATTGTTTTACATTGGTTATCTGGAAAGAAAATCAGACATTTTATTTATTATTGAAAGGATTTCAGAAAAATTACTATTTTCAAACTTACTCATATTTTTGGTAACTTCGGTAAAAGATTTGGGTTTTCACTGATGTACTTGAAAGGAAGAACTACTTTTAGAAATCATAATTTAGTTGAGCATTTTAGTTCTGAGTTACTTCTTATGTTATTGGCATTACGTTGTTATGGACTATGGTGAACTATTGGTTTTTGATCCGACCTTGGTAAAAGCTCGTCACTACTTTCAACATAAGGTTAGGTTTGTTACTTACTCAGTACATGGGGTCGGTTGTACTGATACTACACTTCTGCACATTGCGTGCAGATGTTGGCTGTTGTTGTTGCTGTGCTCGATGGTTGCGGGATTCGAAGATATACCTGCGTTCCTGTTGTAGCTGCCTTGTGTTCAGGGTAGCCTTAGATTTATAAAAGCTCTATTTATGTATTATTCAAACAGACTATGTATTTATTTCATTTACACTTTGTAAACTCTATTCTTAAAAGCTCATGATTTGTACTACCAGTTCTTGGGGATTATATAAGATTAAGATCTTTATTCACTTAAATTGCTTTAATAATTATTATAAATTGGATAGCTGGTAATTGGCTTACCTAATGGGTTGGGTTAGGTGCCATCACGACTAGTTGGATTTTAGGTCATGACAAGGTAGTATCAGAGCTCTAGGTTCATAGGTTCTACAAGTCATAAGCAAGTGTCTAGTAGAGTCTTGCGGATCGGTATGATGACATCCATACTTATCTTCGAGAGGCTACAGGGAATTTAGGATATATACTTCCCATTTTTCCTTCCTTATCGTGCGGGATTGATTTAGCTTGGGACATAACTCTTTGAATTCATTTCACGTATTCGTATGCACACATGAGTGCTCGGTATCAGTTGTGCATCGCCAACATGTGATTCTATGAACGAGGTTCGAGGTGAGTATTCTGTGTTTTGGTGATGGGCCAGTCTGGAGGACTTGAGGCCATGGTTAGACCGTAGCTTGAGCTTGGTAGCTTCAGTTGTAACCTGTAAAATTGGACTCATATGTCTGGTAATGTGTAATGATCCAAAATGTCATCTTTAAATTTAATAAGTAATTCTATGTTATAAGACCTCGAAAAGCACCATTTATCATTCCTCGACTTGCGTGTGCAGTCCGTACATTTTTTCGGAAAGTTTTTATGTGAAAAATGGATTAAAATGGGAAATAGAGCTTTAAAACTCAACTAAGTTGACTTTGGTCAACATTTTGAGCAAACAGATCCGGATCAGTATTTTAAAAAATTTAGTAGGTCTGTATCGTGATTTGGGACTTGGGCGTATGCCCGGAATTGAATTCTGAGGTCCCTAGCCCGAGTTATGGAATTTTGATGAAAAAATAAAAGCTTGAAAGCCTAATGATTTCTAAGAAATTACTGATGTTGGATTTATTGACCTCGGGTCCATATTTTGGTTCCGGAGCCCGGTATAGGTCCACTATAATGTTTATGACTTGTCTGCCGAATTTGGCGAGAATCGGAGTTGATTTGACGTGATTCGGACGTTCGGTTGTAAAAATATATGTTTAAAGTTTTCTTAAAAAACTTCCTTTGATTTGGTGTCCGATTCGTAGTTCTAGGTATTATTTTGGCGATTCGTATGATGTTTTAGAACTTGTGTGCATGTTTGGTTTGGAGCCCCGAAGGCTCGGGTGAGTTTTGGTTAGGCTACGGGATGTTTTGGACTTTGAAAATCTGGTATTTTGCTGCAGCAGGTGTTCTGGCATGTTCTTCTTCGTGTTCGCGAAGGTATTCTCGCGAACGCGAAGAGTAAACTGCTTCTTAGCGAACGCAAAGGCTTGGTCGCGAACGCGAAGCGATGGGGGCATTACCCTTCGCGAACGCGACCATCTCCTCGCGAACGCGTAGTGTTAGGCACACCTGGGGGAGGGTCGATCATTCCTTCAGCACGAACGCGAGCTATGCCTCGCGAACACAAAGGCCGGGGGGGGGGGGGGGAAACCTTTGCAAATGCGAAGGAGGACTCGCGCATGCAAAAGCCACAGGCTGCTACTCATCGCGAACGGGGCAGGCTCTTCGCGAACGCGAAGAAGGCCTGACCCCTGTGACTTAAAACAGAACCAAAAACGGGATTTTTCCTATTTTTCACAAACCCTCAATTATAACTCGGCTTAGGGGCGATTTCAAAGGAGTTTTTCCCGATTTTGGACTGGGTAAGTGTTCTTTATCATATAGTGATTGTATTTCACAAATCCATGTCTATATTCATCATTTATTTCGGATTTAGATGGAAGAAATTGGAAATTTTTGTAAAACTTTCCAAAAACGAAAAATTAAGATTTGAAGGTCCATTTGATATCGGAATTAGACTAATTTTGTATGGGTGAACTCGTATCGGAACGAGTATTCCAATTTCGTCCGGGATTTGAGACGTGAGTCCCACTGCCAAGTATTTTAATGAATTTTGGATTTTTATCCGGAAAATTTATAAATTCATATGGAATTAATTCCTATGATTAGTATTGAATATATTGAATTGTTTGTGAATAGATTTGAAGCTTTCAGAGGCAAATTTAAAAGGAAAAGTTATGGTTGAATAATTGATTTGGAATTTGCAAAGCGAGGTAAGTGTCGGGGTTAACCTTGACTTGAGGGAATAGAACCCTTAAACTGTTTAGTTATGTGAATTGCATGTAAACGACGTATAGGCGAGGTGACGAGTGTCTATACGTCGTCAAATTAATTGTTTGCCTGCTTACTTGAAAAATCATAAATTATTTTTAATCATAAATTAATTATTATAATAATTGTTTCTCTCTTATTCTTTGTAAATATAAATTCTTGAATTCCTGCATTAATTGTTACATACTATATGAATTATGTGCCTTAATTGTTATTTGACATTTAGCATAATAAATATTAAACTGCCTATTTGCTCCCTGATTTCTATAATAATTTGCTATTTGTCATTGTTTGCTTCATAATTAAACCATAATTATTGTATGCTTGTTGTCTTGTAATTTTATATTAATTGTTATATTTATTGGGAAACTTTCTTCTATAAGAATTGATTGAAATGGATACATTGGAGGATCGGGTTGCACGCCGCAATAGACTTATTAAAAGTTAATATTGGAGGATCGGGTTGCACGCCGCAACAGACTTATTAAAAAGTCTATATATATACTTGATTGAAATAAATATATGACAGACTTGATTAAAAATGGATATATTGTGAGAGCGGGTTGCACGCTGCAACAGAATTGAATGTGAATATATTGTGAGAGCGGGTTGCACGTTGTAACAGAATTGGTTGAAATAATAATGGATTTATGACTGTTGGGTTGGTTTCAATTATTATAAATGAGTTACCTGATTTATTTATATTATTTGTTGTTATTATCAATATTGCGTACAGGTTAATGTAAGTGACCCTCCTTAGCCTCGTCACTACTTCGTCGAGGTTAGGCTCAGCACTTACCAGTACATGGGGTCGGTTGTACTGATACTACACTCTGCAATTCTTGTGCAGATTTTGGAGTTGGTCCGAGCGGCGTACCATAGACTTGCTCGAATTTTAGCTACCAGTGGAGACTTGAGGTATAACTGTATGGCGTCTACAGTTCTGAAGTCCCCGTCTACTGTACTTTAGCTGTGTGTTTATTTTCAAACAGCTTTATTTTATTCAGACCTTTATTTGTATTTATTCTAGAAGCTCGTGCACTTGTGACACCAATTCTGGGATGGTATTTAGACACCGTTGTTATTATGGATTATTTTAAAATTTCTTCTGCATTTGCTTCCTTATTGTTAATAAATTTAAAATTGTTTTAAAAATGAATAATGTTATTCTAACGTTGGCTTGCCTAGCAAGTGAAATGTTATGCGCCATCACGGTCCGAAGGTTTGAATTTTGGGTCATAACAGTTGGTATCAGAACACTAGGTTACATAGGTCTCACGAGTCATAAGCAAGCTTAGTAGAGTCTGAAGGATCGATACGGAGACGTTTGTACTTATCTCTCACGGTTGCGGATTTTTGGGGTGCTTCAGAGGAAGTACAGTGGTTGACGAGATTCTGGACTATGTAGTTTCTGCCTAGATTTGTCTGTATGGAGCTCTACTTTTGTGATCGTTGTGTATAAATAGGGGTAAGGGTTACCTCTGAGAAGAATCAAAGAGTATGTTAAGAAATGGGTCAGCTCAACAGTGTTGAGTCAGCATAACAAAATAAGAAATTGGTCTTCGGAGAGATAATTCTCCATAGGTGTCCTTGGCAAGCATATGAAGAGGGCAGGCAAGTCAATACAACACCGCCCATTTGGCTCGGTTCTTTTAAAAGAGTTTGTTTCCCGGACTCTCCGTAATGCATGGCGCATAGGGTTTGAACGATTGCGTCAGGTCACTATGATGGTGTCATACTATGCCATCGGTTTCAATAAGTTAGCCCGTCATATTCCAACTTTGCTTCCTACAACCAGAGAGTGAGTCCACAGACTCATTAAAGGACTTAATTATGATCGTAAAATTTTGTATGACTCGGGAGCTACAGACTAATACTTCATACTTCATTTCTGCTAGTGGTAGAAATTGCCAAGATAAGGAGACCAAGACGCTTCGAAGTTCTGGGGGATTCAGTGGATTCTACTGGGAAAAAAAATCATTATGGCAGGGGCTCGGGCAGTCAGCCAGCCCAGTCCGCACATCGGATTACCTAGGGTGCTCCAGTAAGTTCTTTTAATACACCGCCGGCATGAGTTTCCTATGATGGTTATTCTAGTCATCTGGCACGGACTCAATATGAGCAGCCAAACCCACAACGGGGTTGTTATGAATACAGCGATACTAGGCATATCATGAGAAAATTGTCCCAAACTTGTGAGAGGCATATTTCGTCAAAGCACTCAAGCTACGTGCCCCATTGTAGTTACTACACCACCCACACAACCAGTTAAGGGTGGAGGACAGGCGGATAGAATGCGTCCTAGAGGTGGAGACCCAGCCATTATTATATTTGTTTTATGGTATAGTGGAGGTCGTTACTTCAGATGGTGTTGTTATAGGTACGAGCTCGATTTAAAATAAAGGAATAATTTCCTTAATTTGATTCGGTTCTGAGAATCAAGACGAGTCCTCCTATTGTGTCCCACTTATGAGTGGGCTTCGTAATTCTATAATCTACTTATGTGTCTACTTCTGTTGGGAGGTTTTATGGAGATAACTACACCTATCATTCCATGATGGACTCTAATAAGATCTGTGAGGATAAAGGTGCCTTTCTGGTACTTATTTCGGTATGTTCTAATGTATTTTTGGATAATTAATTACAAATTGTAAATTATATGCCCTACCGGTATGGGGTTCATTATGTGTTGTGATTTTGTTTAACGACAGTTATTTAAAAGGGATAAAATGGAAAGTTTCGATTGGCAAGATGTGCATATTGCTTGTGATTCAGAACTGAGGCCGAGGTCCTCGTATTTTAAAATAAATTGATATGTTTAAACAGGGCTATGAGCTGCGGTGGAAGTTATATAAGGATGAGATCCTTGTGATAAAAAAATTCTTGTGTTTAAATTCTCCTTAGTGAAAATTAAATTTGTATTATAGTACTAATAGGGAGTCATGCCTGCTAGGCTTATTTGAAAAATATTCGTATGAAATTCTCTGTGCATACTTTCCAAATTCATGTTATAATTTTGAGTTGTAACCTACGAGGTAGGTGCCCGCCCAGGTGGCGTTAAATGTGACTCGTTAATTCGGGTAAATAATTATGAGGTCTTTATGCCTCGCATCTCGTTATTAGTATTGTGAAGGTTTGAAACGAGATTTTTGTTAACATGAAGTTAATTGACGATTCTGTAATTGATTATGAACAACTATTAAGACCGGATTGACCCAGAAAGGTGTCCCATTCAGATGGTCAGACGAGTGTGAGTTGAGCTTTCAGAAGCTCAAGACCGCTTTGACTACGACGCCAGTGTCGGTATTACTCACAGGTTCAGGATTATATATGGTATATTGTGACGCATCTCACATTGGGCTTGGTGCAGTATTAATGCAAGATAGCAAGGTAATTGCATATGCGACGCGGCAGTTGAAAGTTCATGAGAAGAATTATCCTGTCCATGACTTAGAATTGGCAGCCATTATTCATGCGCTGAAGATTTGGAGGCATTACTTCTACGGTGTCTCATGTGAGGTATTTACTAATCATCGCAGCCTTCAGTATCTGTTCAAACAAAAAGATCTTAATTTGAGGCAGAGGAGATGATTGGAGTTGTTGAAAGACTATGATATCACCATTTTGTATCACCCCGGAAAGGCCAATGTGGTGGCCGATGCTTTGAGTAGAAAGGTTGTGAGTATGGAAAGTCTTGCGTATATGCCAGTTGGTTAGAGGCCATTAGCGGCAGTTGTTCAGACTTTGGCTAATCAGTTCGTGAGTTTAGATGTTTCAGAACCCAATCGGGTTCTAACTTGCACAGTCGCTCGGTCTTCTTTATATGAGTGCATCAGAGAGAGGCAGTATGATGATCCTCATTTACTTGTCCTTAAGGACACGGTGATGCCAAAAAGGTTGTTGTGGGGGAAGATGGAGTTATGCGAATGCAGGGCCCTATTTGTGTGCCTAATGTGGATGGGCTTCGTGAATTAATTCTTGAAGAGGCACACAGTTCCAAGTATTCTATTCATCCAGGTACCGCTAAAATGTATCAAGATTTGCGGCAACATTATTGGTGGAGGAGAATGAAAAAGGATATAGTTGCACATGTAGCTCGGTGTCTGAATTGTCAGCAAGTTAAGTACGAGCATCAAAGACCTGGTGGTTTGCTTCAGAAGTTAGAAATTCCTGAGTGGAAGCGGGAGCATATCACTATGGATTTTGTTGTTGGGCTCCCATGGACACAGAGAAAATTTGACGCAGTTTGGGTCATTGTGGACAGGTTGACCAAGTCAGCCCATTTCATTCCAGTGGCAGTTACCTATTCTTCAGAGAGGTTAGCTGAAATTTACATTCGTGAGATTGTCTGCCTTCACGTTGTGCCCGTGTCTATTATTTCAGATCGAGGTACGCAGTTTACCTCACATTTCTGGAGGGCTATACAGCGTGAGTTAGGCACGCGGGTGGAGTTGAGTACAACATTTCATCCACAGACAGACGGACAGTCAGAGCGCACTATTCAGATATTGGAAGATATGCTTCGCGCTTGTGTTATAGACTTTGGAGGTTCTTGGGATCATTTCTTACCACTTGCGGAGTTTGCTTATAATAATAGCTACCAGTCGTGCATTCAGATGGATCCATATGAGGCATTATACGGAAGGCGATGTCGATCGCCAGTTGGTTGGTTTGAACCGGGAGAGGCTTGGTTGTTGGGTACCGATTTGGTGCAGGATGCCTTGGATAAGGTCAAGATTATTCAGGATCGACTTCGCACAGCTTAGTCTAGGCAAAAGAGTTATGCCGACAGTAAAGTTTGTGATATTGCATTCATGGTTGGAGAACGAATATTTCTTCGGGTTTTACCTATGAAAGGTGTAATGAGGTTCGGAAAGAAGGGCAAGTTGAGCCCTAGGTATATCAGACCCTTTGAAATTCTTGAAAGGGTGGGTGAAGTAGCCTACATGCTTGCATTACCACCTAGTTTATCAGCGGTTCATCCGGTGTTCCATGTGTCTATGCTCCGGAAATATCATGGTGATCCGTCCCATATGTTAGATTTCAGCTCAGTCCAATTGGACAAAGATTTGACTTACGAGGAGGAGTCGGTGGCTATTCTAGCCCGGCAGGTCCGACAGTTGAGGTCTAAGAGTTATCCTTCAGTTCAGGTGCAATGGAGAGGTCAGTCAATAGAGGCATCTACTTGGGAGTCCGAGTTGGACATGCAGAGTAAATATCCACACCTTTTCTCCAGCTCAGGTACTTTTTTCTAATTCCGTTCGAGGACGAACGTTTGTTTTAGAGGTAGTGAATATGAAGACCCAAAATGTCATCTTTAAATTTAATAAGTAAATCTGTATTCTAAGACCTCAAAAAGCACCATTTATCATTCCTCAACTTGTGTGCGCAGTCCGTACATTTTTCCAAAAAGTTTTTATGTGAAAAATGGATTAAAATGGGAAATAGAGCTTTAAAACTAAACTAAGTTGACTTTGGTCAACATTTTGAGTAAACGGACCCGGATCAGTATTTTAAAAATTCCGATAGGTCCATATCGTGATTTGGGACTTGGGCGTATGCCCGAAATCGAATTTCGAGGTCCCTAGCCCGAGTTATGGAATTTTGATGAAAAACTAAAAGCTTGAAAGCTTAATGATTTCTAAGAAATTACTGATGTTGGATTTATTGACCTCGGGTCCATATTTTGGTTCCGAAGCCCGGTATAGGTTCACTATAATATTTATGACTTGTCTGCCGAATTTGGAGAGAATCGGAATTGATTTGACGTGATTCGGACGTCCGGTTGTAAAAATATAAGTTTTAAAGTTTTCTTGAAAACTTCCTTGGATTTGGTGCCCGATTCGTAGTTCTAAGTGTTATTTTGGTGATTCGATCGTGCGAGCAAGTTTGTATGATATTTTAGAACTTGTGTGCATGTTTGGTTTGGAGCCCCGAGGGCTCGGGTGAGTTTCGGATAGCCTACGGGATGTTTTGGACTTTGAAAAGTTGCTATTTTGCTGCAGCAGGTGTTCTGGCATGTTCTTCTTTGCGTTCGCGAAGGTACTCTCGCGAACACGAAAAGTAAACTGGGCAGCTGGATCTTTCTTCTTCGCGAACGTGAAGGTTTGGTCGTGAACACGAAGTGATGGGAGCATTACCCTTCGCGGATGCGACCATCTCCTCGCGAACGCGTAGTGTTAGGCACACGTGGGGGAGGGTCGATCATTCCTTCAGTGCGAACGCGAGCTATGCCTCGCGAACGCGAAGGCCAGGGGGAAACCTTCGCGAACGCGAAGGAGGACTCGCGAACGCGACAGGACCTTCGCGAACGCGACGAAGGCCTGACCCATGTGTCTTAAAACAGAACCAAAAACGGGATTTTTCCCATTTTTCACTAGCTCTCAATTATAACTCGGCTTAGGGGCGATTTCAAAGGAGTTTTTCACGATTTCGGACTGGGTAAGTGTTCTTTATCATATAGTGATTGTATTTCACAAATCCATGTCTATATTCATCATTTATTTCAGATTTAGATGGAAGAAATTGGAATATTTTGTAAAACTTTCCAAAAACGAAAAATTAAGATTTGTAGGTCCATTTGATATCGGAATTAGACAATTTTGGTATGGTTGAACTCGTATCAGAACGGGTGTTTGGATTTTGTGAGTTTTTTTGGGATTTGAGACGTGGGTCCCACTGCCAAATATTTTAATAAATTTTGGATTTTTATTCGAAAAAATTATAAATTCATATGGAATTAATTCCTATGATTAGTATTGAATATATTGAATTGTTTGTGAATAGATTTGAAGCTTTCAGAGGCAAATTTAAAAGGAAAATCTATGGTTGAATAATTGATTTGGAGTTTGCAAAGCGAGGTAAGTGTCGGGGTTAACCTTGACTTGAGGGAATAGAACCCTTAAATTGTTTAGTTATGTGAATTGCATGTAAACGACGTATAGGCGAGGTGACGAGTGTCTATACGTCGTCAAATTAATTGTTTGCCTGCTTACTTGAAAAATCATAAATTATTTTTAATCATAAATTAATTATTATAATAATTGTTTTTCTCTTATTCTTTGCAAATATAAATTCTTGAATTCTTGCATTAATTGTTACATGTTATTTGAATTATGTGCCTTAATTGTTATTTGACATTTAGCATAATAAATATTAAACTGCCTATTTGCTCCCTGATTTCCATAATAATTTGCTATTTGTCATTGTTTGCTTCATAATTAAACCATAATTATTGTATGCTTGTTGTCTTGTAATTTTATATTAATTTTTATATTTATTGGGAAAATTTCTTCTATAAGAATTGATTGAAATGGATACATTGGAGGATCGGGTTGCACGCCGCAATAGACTTATTAAAAGTTAATATTGGAGGATCGGATTGCACGCCGCAATAGACTTATTAAAAGTTAATATTGGAGGATCGGGTTGCATGCCGCAACAGACTTATTAAAAGTTAATATTGGAGGATCGGGTTGCATGCCGCAACAGACTTATGAAAAGTTAATATTGGAGGATCGGGTTGCACGCCGCAACAGACTTATGAAAAGTTAATATTGGCTCATAAGTTAATATTGGAGGATCGGGTTGCACACCGCAACAGACTTATGAAATGTTAATATTGGAGGATCGGGTTGCACGCCGCAACAGACTTATTAAAAAGTCTATATATATACTTGATTGAAATAAATATATGACAGACTTGATTAAAAATGGATATATTATGAGAGCGGGTTGCACGCTGCAACAGAATTGAATGTGAATATATTGTGAGAGCGGGTTGGACGCTGCAACAGAATTAGTTGAAATAATAATGGATTTATGCTTGCTGGGTTGGTTTCAATTATTACAAATGAGTTACCTGATTCAGTTATAATATTTGTTGTTATTATCAATATTACGTACAGATTAATGTAAGTGAACCGCCTTAGCCTCGTCACTACTTCGTCGAGGTTAGGCTCAACACTTATCAGTACATGGGGTCGGTTGTACTGATACTACACTCTGCACTTCTTGTGCAGATTTTGGAGTTGGTCCGAGCGGCGTACCATAGACTTGCTCGGCTTTCAGCTACCAGTGGAGACTTGAGGTATAACTGCATGGCGTCTGCAGTTCTGAAGTCCCCGTCTATTGTACTTTAGCTGTGAGTTTGTTTTCAGACAGCTTTATTTTATTCAGATATTTATTTGTATTTATTCTAGAAGCTCGTGCACTTGTGACACTAATTCTGGGATGATATTTAGACACCGTTGTTATTATGAATTATTTAAAAATTTCTTCCGCATTTTCTTCCTTGTTGTTAATAAATTTAAAATTATTTTAAAAATAGATAATGTTATTCTAACGTTGGCTTGCCTAGTAAGTGAAATGTTAGGCGCCATCATGGTCCGAAGGTGGGAATTTTGGGTCGTGACATAATGACCCTACAGTGGAATTTTGTGGCTCGATGAGCGGTGTAATGGCTTTGTGATGATTATGATGTAACTGCGGGATGTGTTAAGATGATTTGAATGTGACGAGAAGTGTTTCCTTGAAATGTAAATGAAGGCCATTGGGTGCTTGATTTTTGTTTTGATGTGACGTACAATCTCGAGTGTGAATGTTTTGAAGGATCTTTCACGATTGTTAAATTTTGGGACAAATTAAATTCTCATGTATAGTTAGTGAGTTTGGAATCAGATAGACTAAGTGATTGCATAGTAATTGTGACTGCGAAAGGGTATATCAAGATGCCAATTTGAGGCTAGGGAGGTGGGTTATCTCCTGGAAAGTAATCTATGTAGGTGTGTTCCTTGTAATATGAGTGGAGGGTTTCTTTTCTGCCAGTGGGGCGTATGTGTGGAGATTTGAATTTGAATCTGGCTGAGAAAGTCGATTTGAGTGTCAAGAGAATGATTGCGAACTTAGCGGATGATTTGGGGTATTTTTATGGTTGGTGTTGTATGAGCTTGAGAAGAATTTTATGGAACTGACTACGGTGTTATGACAATAATAGGGTATGGGTATTGTGAATTATGGAGTGTTTTAATCTATGGCTTTGAGCCAAGTGGGGGAGTCTGCTATTGACAATTTGATTTCATGATTAGGTGTTAAATTTCAATTTTGGTCTGAGGCATACTTGTGGATTAGTTATGACTTGCAAAAGTTGAGATCGATAATGACTCGAATAAGGAAATTCCTGGATACGGGTTATATTGCACTTATGAGTATATGAAAACCGTGGGATGAGTGAGTTGTTATTTATGAATGATGTAGTGCGCACGGAGTATGAATTTGATAGGTGATATTAAACTAGAGTTACTTCTTTGAGATCTGTAGTGCTAATGGGGCACATGTCTTTTGTCCCATTTGGGCGGTATAATGTGGATTTGAACAAAGGGGGGTGATTCTCGAGAAAGTTCTAATGGATTCGATATTTATATGTAACAATTGAGAATTTTTGGCGGATTTGTTTGCGGCTAAAATATGAGATTTAAGTTGGATGGTGTCGAGACTTGTGGCATTTTTGTATATCATTATGGATTTTATATTTTGGTATCAGGAAGGTGAATGAAACGACCTAAGACTCAAATAAGGTATTTTCAGAGTGGGTGTTTCGGTTGTGGTATTTATATGGGTAATTATGATGTGGTGAGACTCTATAGATGTTTTGGTAATAATATTCTTGGGTTTGGTGACGTACGTGGTTTGGTCAAATTAGAGGAATTTAGTTCTAATAGCTTGGTTATGTGCAGATGGATTTCAAAGTGTTCTTGATGGTTTCTCCCATGGTTGAAACCAGATATTTTCTACTGGTGTGAGAAACGTGTTGCGTATTGTGATTTTCTCCTGGAAGAAGCAAGAGAAAGGGTTCTATCTAATAGGGTATGTAAATGTTGGTGACTCAAAATTTATAATAAGATTCTTGTGCTTTTCACATGATGGCAAGATAGATGTTATATAGTGTGCGGAAGTTAGATTTACATGTACACGGTGACAGTTCAGTCTTGAAGAGAAGGTAACGAATGTTGGACAACATGGTCAGTTTTAAATATTTCGATGAATGTTATAACTGCTCGGTAATTCCTGATAAGAGTGAGCATTTCAGAAGGCGCATTGTATTTTGAATTACGAATGTATAAATTAGTATTGCGGTACTCACATGGTTGATAGACTGTTGATATTCAAATTTTGCCAAGTGGCACGGAAGAACTTTTAAAGTATTTCTCGTGGGATGATCGTGTATGAGAGTGGTGTTAGGCATTCGGGCAGTAGATGGAATCAAATATGGTAATTCGCATGTTCTATGGATTTGGAGATTGGGAGTTCTCAGGAGCATATTGTTTCATGGTGGTGGACTGTGAAGTTGTGGTCGGAGCTAGCCAGATGATAGGATGTATTATGAATTAGTCGCACTGAATTTTTAGAGGGCTATTTGTCTAATTGTGGGTGACCAGAGTTGATTTGGAGGTCCATTGGTAGGCCCAATTAAGATGTGTATTCTACACTGAGCCGGAATGGTTAGCTCCATACTTTTATTGTTGAGGGATGTGTCATTCGGTTGATGTTAAACTTATTCGTGTTCTGAAATGATCTGTGAGTTACTCCTTTATGCTACGAGGAGTTATGATTCATTGGTTATGTGCACAGATGGTGCGGTTCTATTTGATCTTTATAGTGGAATTTGAGCGTGATGAGTATTTGGGTTTTGCATGACCGATTGCGTAATGGTTATGTTCTTTCTAGTTTTGTGTGGCATTTTTGTCCTTGCCTCTCTGTGGTTATTGATTTTTAGTGGGGTGGCTCAAGGTATATATTATGGACCAGCGTTTGGATGGGGTCATGCATTGCAGCGGAGTTATGTTAAGGTATGAACCTTGTGTTAGGATCGGGTGATAGTTCTACGGTGTATGATGAGTTTTCAGCATTTTGTTGTGGTGGTACTTGTTAATCTGGCGGGGCAGTTCTCTCATTTTGAGTCATTTTCCATGACTGAGTATATTTGAATTGTTGGGTATTGGTGCACGGATGGCACGGATTGTGGATCTGATCTATATTGGTGCGGCATGTCTGTGGAATAGTTGTGTTTAGTAATATAAAGTTATTGGACCAAGAATGGGTGCTATCAGGTTTGATTTCGGTATATTCGGGAATATAATATTGAAAGTCGGCTCAGAAAGCGATTTATGGTTCTAGTTGGGACAAGAGAGCTACGTGACTTGTTGATCTGGTAAGTGGTCATGAAATTTCGCGTGTTTCTTTTATTATCAACAGTGTATGAAGGTTTTGGGATGAGGTTTGGTTCGATATGAGTTTAATACTAGTAATTGGTTAGTTTTGGAGTAGTCACTGGGGTCAGGAATGGTGCTACGAGCATGCGAGTTGTGTAAATGTAAGATTAATGTCTTGAAAAGAAATTCTAAAAGTTGGGAATTGAATTCCAAGGTTTTTGGGCTAAGGTTAAATTAAGGATTATCAGTAGTATTGTGTTGTCCAGCTCATATGGAATAGGGTGACATGGATTCACCATCGGGTACGTGCGTGATAAGATGGAATAGTGATTTGGTGGCTTGAAAATAACTCATGGCACATTCGAGGACGAACGTATATTAAGTGGGGGGAGATTGTAACGACCCGACCGGTCGTTTTGAGAATTTACACTCCTTTCAACTATTTGAAGTCTTGAATAACTTTCTACGAGGTATTATGACTTGTGTGAATTGTCGGTTTTGGTTTTAAGGTATTTCGGAGTTAGCTTGGAAGGATAAATTTTCATGTTGGAAGCTTAAGTTGAAATAGTTGACCGGATATTAACTTATGAGTAAACGACCTCAGAATTTAATTTTGATGATTCCAATAGCTTTGTATGGTGATTTCGGACTTAGGAGCATGTCCGAAAAATTATTTGGAAGTCCGTAGTGGAATTAGGCTTGAAATGCCAAAAATTTAATTTTGGGAAGTTTGACCAGGGGATTGACTTTTTGATATCGAGGTCAAAATCTGATTCTGGAAATTTGAATAGCTTCGTTATGTCATTTATAACTTGTGTGCAAAATTTGAAGTCATCCCGGATTGATTTGATATGTTTCGGCACAAGATATAGAATTTGAAAGTTTAAAGTTCATAGATTTTGATTTGAGGTGCGATTCGTCGTTTTGATGTTGTTTGATATGATTTGAGGCCTCGAGTAGGTCCGTGTTATGTTATGGAACTTGTTAGTATGTTCGGACGGGGTCTTAAGGGCCTCGGGTGAGTTTCGGATGATTAACAGATCAAATTTGGATTTGGAAGAGGAGCTGAAGCAGCTGGGCTGCTGGTGTGATCGCACCTGCGCGAAAAAGGACCACAGGTGTGAGCTCGCGGATGAGAGGAATTAGTCGCGGAAGCGGAAAATGCATGGGCTAGCCAGGCACCACGGGTGCAAAATATTTTTGGTGCGAAGACCGCAGGCGCGAAGAAATCATCACGGGTGCGAATATCGCAGGCGTTAAGAAATCATCACGGGTGCGAAGACCGCATGCGCAAAGAAATCATCGTGGGTGCGAAGACCGAAGGCGCGAAGAAATCATCGCGGGTTCAAAGACCGCAGGCACGAAGAAATCACCGTGGGTGTGAAGACCGCAGGCGCGATGAAATCACCGCGGGTGCGAAGAAATCACCGCAGATGCAAAAATCCTGGACAGAATGTTAAAATCAGAGGGGGTTCCGAGTTTTGCGATTTTATGACCTTCAAGCACGGTTTTTGGGGCGATTTTGAGAGAGAATGTAAGGGAAACTTGAGGTAAGTCACTTGTAATCATTTCTACTCCATAATATTGAATTATCATCCAATAATCCGACTAGATTACATATTTTTGAGGTGTAAATCGGGGGTTTTAACTTAGGGATTTGAAAATAAGATTTGAAGATTTGGAGGTCGAGTTGAGATCGGATTTTGGTAAAATTAGTATGGTTAGACTCGTGGTTGAATGGGCTTCCGGATTTTATAACTTTTATCGGATTCCGAGATGCGGGCCCCATAGGTGATATTTGGGGCGCAATTTCCTATTTTTGGAAAATATTAGTATTTTGATATGGAATTAATTCCTATAATTTTTATGGGCTGAATCAAATTAATTGTGACTAGATTGGAGCCGTTTGGAAGTTGATACACGCAGAATGGAATTTTTGGAGCATTGCTTAGCTTGCTCGACATTGGATTTTGCTTGTTCGAGGTAAGTAACTCTTCTAATCTTGGAGTTGAGGGTATGAACCCTGAATAAATGTATTTCGTAAAATTGTTGGGAGGTGACGCACATGCTAGGTGACGGGCGTGTGGGCGTGCACTATAGAAATTGTGACATAATTGTTTCTGTGGAATTTTGAGGTTAAATGATCTTTGCATTTTCCATGCGGTTTTATGAGTTAAAGAAATTGAGCTGAAAAGCATATTAAAAATCATGTTGAGGCTATGTGCCAACATTATTGGGACCCACAGAGTTCATATTGTTATGAATTATTTATTTTAAATTGAAAATTCATACTCAGTCATATTCATTTCATTGCATTTCATATCTCAGTCTCTGTTGTTATTTATTAATACATCATATCACCATTTTGGGCTATTCTCATGACATTGTGAGCCCATGAGAGAGAGACTGGAGAGATTGATGACTGAGGGAGGCCAAGGGCCTGATTGTGAGGATATATTTGGGATCGGGATGCACGCCGCAGCAGGCTATGTTGGCTTTATATATATATATATATATATATAGAGAGAGAGAGAGAGAGAGCTTCATTTTGCGTGTTGAGAATTCCGAGACTTAGCTTCATTTTGATATATTTTGAACCTTAACTTTGATGAGAGGCGATTTTGTAAAGGGATTTTCATATCAAATCATTGGGTAAGTACCTCTAATCAATTTTCAACTATATTTCATGATTTTATATAAGATTTAACATCAAATTCATGAGAAATCTAGGGAAAAATTTGGGGATTTTGTCAAAGTTTTGAAAAATAAAAATTTAGGATTTGAAAATCGAATAGGACTCGGATTTGAAAACAATATACATATTTGGACTCGTGAGGCTATGGGTAGTCAAGACCTACCCTTGGACCCGGGTTTCGACCGGGGGGGGGGGGGCCTGGATTTGACTTTTGTTGACTTTTTAGAAATCTAATAAAAATCACAACTTTATTAATTGAAATTGTTTTCTCTTGCAATGTGTGATGTATTCAAGTCGTCGTTGGTTAGATTGAGCCGAGCGGAGGCGAATTTGTAAAGGGAAAGGCTAAATTGAATGTTGAGTTAGCCGAATTAAGGTAAGTATCTTGCCTAACTTTATCGAGGGAATTTTTCCTCCTATTTGACATTATTTTCTACATACGGGGGTGATACATATATGAGGTGACGAGTGTATATGTATGTGCCAGGGTTAATCATGCTCGGGGGTGGATTATGTTATATTTGTGTTTGTAGAATTACGTGACCTTCCTGCTTCATGCCTTACTTGACTCTTAGCTACTAAGAACATAGTATTAAATGTCAGAAATCAAGACTTAGCTTATTATAACTTGATCAAATTTGACCGAGTTCTGAGTATACATTGACGTGTCTAATTCGGTCATCACTATGCGTAATCATTACTACATTACTACGGCCGATATTCTTGAGATACTAGACTCTATACTTGTGTTGTGGATCATTTGTGGAAGTATTTGAATAATAAGGTTCTTGAGGGGTTATTGAATCATTGTTGTCTTGAAAAGTTTTGATTGGGATTTGTTTGGAATATCCGTTAAAACTCCATCCTTGATGTTATTTATGCTTACTGTCATGTTTGTCATCGATATACATATGCTTGGTAAGGAAGAGTGTAAAGCATGAAGGGTGATGTCGTGCCATTGTATATACATTATCATGTGAGGGAGAGTGTAAAGCACAAAGGGTGATGTCGTGCCATATTATTGAGAGTAAAAGCACGAAGGGTGATGTCGTGCCACATTGTTGAGAGTAAGAGCATGAAGGGTGATATCGTGCCATGTCATTTGAGAGTTAAAGCACGAAGGGTGATGCCATGCCATTTCATTTATATTGTTATGCTTTTATTATCGTGAGATCATGGAACGATGGGTGTTTCTGTGCAGGTGAGGACGAGGGACATGCATTGTGATGTGATATTTGTTTCCCGTATATACGTTTGTACCTTTACCTTGAGCTATTATTGTCGTACTTATAAATCTTGTGTGACTTGTTGTTATTGTCCTGTCCTTGATCTCTATCTCAATTGTTGTTGTGATTCCCATGTATTCTACTTGTTTAACATGCAAATACCATGTCTACTTCATGCTGCTATAATCACACCCATGTCGTAACTATTCGGTTACACCTTAGTACAAGCCTTTTTCTATGTTAGTCATTTATGCCTCTACTTGTTAACTTGTAAAGATCATGTGTTTCCTTCTTATTTGTTATACCTGTATTTAAGCCTTCATCATGCTAGATAGTTGAAATTGATATTCCTTGTTTCCAATTGTTGTCATCACTCACATGCTTTCAACCTAGTCTTTTACTGTTGCCCATATAGCTATACTTGTTCATTATTACTACTTGCGTATTTCCAACCTTGTGATTTCCTGTTATCTGTATTTCTGTCATCTGGTTGGTTTTGTTATACGTATATTGGGTGAGGATAAGATAAAAGCACGAAGGGTGTTGTCGTACAATTGATTTGATATCTGAGTAGATTCCTCATGCTATGAAAGTTAAGAATTGACTGTTGTGGTTTATTGGTTTCATTCTAAGGAAAGGATTGGTCGAGGTATTTGAAGATGCCAAATTGTGATCTCTGTTAACATTCGGTTATTGCTTTGCATATTTGTTTCATGTATTCTTCTCGATTATATTGTGGTATAGTTCTATTGCTGATTTACAATTCAGGTGTTATCAGTAAGTATCTTTTAACTAAAAAGCCTTGTCACTACTTCGACGAGGTTAGACAAGATACTTACCAGTACATGGGGTCGGTTGTACTGATACTACAATTCTGCACATTGCGTGCAGATTTTTGGAGCAGAGCTACTGGTGATGTCGGGTGCTGACTCTGAAGATGTTTGTGCATTCCAGATATAGATGCCACTTATCTTTGGTAGCTTAGGTTTTGCTAATCTGTTTATGTAACTTTCAAACAGAACGTGTAATTATTTGTATCATTTTAGAAATTGCAAGTCTTAGAAGCTAGTGATTCATACTACCAGTTCTTGGGTCAATTTGTAAATGTTCGGATGATTCTTTACTACTTTCCTATAATCTCTTTTGGATTGTATTTTCTGTTAGTTGGCTCACCTAGCAGGTCGAGTTAGGTGCCATCACGACTAGTGGTTTTTGGGTCATGACAAGGTGGTATCAGAGCACTAGGTTTGTAGGTTCTACGAGTCATGAGAAAGTGTCTAGTAGATTCTTTACTACTTGTAGGTTCTATTAGATTTATCTTCGATAGGAAAATTTCCCTTTATTCTTTCCTTATCGTGCGTCCTTGTTTCAATATGAAATTGACGACTTTTACTTTTCCCAATCGCTCATATGTTATGTTGTGCACTTAGTATTCGCTATGTGCTGACGATCGGTGATGCTGTAGATAGATTACGACGGGCTATGGATGCTTGATTATCATCGCGATGTGTTGTCTAGCCTCAGAAGCAGATGCAGTGTTAAATCTTCTAGTAGTTCATTTGTGGTATGAGGCGGGTTCATATGTCTGGTTGGTAAGCACAGATTTGGGAAGATTGGCTGGTGGCCAGGCTATTGTTATTAAGGTGGGTTCATGGCAAGGTGTCGATTTGAGTATAACTGGTGGGCCATCTCCTGCGTGATGAGTTTGGATCGTGTGTCTCGTATGAGGTTTCCATTCGATGGAGTGCATATGTTATCATTTCAGAACATTTGGGGAAATCTTTTGAGTATTGTAATGATGGGTAAGCGCTGGGTAGAGTCTTCGAGGTGTTCTATGATTAGTATTGCATGAATTTTTGAAAGTATTCAGCTAAATAGTCATGCGGGATCGGGATTGGGTTGCTGATAAAGTGTTCTATGGATTTTAGCTAAGTGTTGGAGTCTGCTAATGAAGATCGGATTGTAGGATCATGGGTCATATCAGTTTCCGTACCAAGAGATTGCTTGGTTATTTCTTTGAATGGGCATATGCTGGTGAATCACGGGTTGCTCGATGCGTATTAGTTTTGTATTGAACATCAGAGTAAGATGAGCGGTTATCGAGAAGGTTCTGGCGAGTTCCAGGTCTTATGTAGCCTTAAAGGAATTTTGAATTTGTCTATAGTTGGGCTTGAAAATGGTAGCGAATGGTAATCGGATCTGCGTATTTCCTTGTCAAGAAAGGTCTACATGTCAATGTTGGAGTGATGCAAAAAATGGCTTCAGGTTCCCAGGAAGTTCCCTCAGGGAGGTCATATCGGATTGAGTTACTTTTGGGTTGGCAGTCTGCGTCACTCAGTTGAGTTAGAGGCGATTGGTTCTGATTACTTGATTATGTGTTACTGAGTTCCGAAGAATTTATCATGGTTATGACCACGGACGGAGTTGGTGTTTACCACAAGTATAGATGTTATATTGTTTATTATGGTGTACTCCTGGATTGAGTTAAATGAAAAATTCTCGGTTGATAAGGTGTTCAATTTGCTTATGGTTCAGAGTTGACTATGAGATTTTCGTCGTGTCGCGAGTTAACATGTTAGGGGCGATGCGCCGTATGGGTTTGAAAAGTTTCATGTACAAGGTTGTTTAGTTTTGGAGGGAGGGATGTGAGTTCTTGATGACATGAATGATTTCGGGTGTCTAAGGTTTTGCTGGCACAATCTGTTCCCACCGGAGGAGAGTTCATATGTTGAGAGGTGCATTGTGTGTTGACTTATGAGTACTTTTCCTTGGAATGATGGAGTGTGGGGGACGCATCAGCCATTTGAGTAGCGGTGTTGAAATTGGTTATGAAGATTCTGGTAATCGCGAGGTTTAGAGACTGGATGTTCTCGTTGGCAGACTATTCCTTGACTGCGAGTCATGAAGAAATGTTTAGAATTTGACGATTGATGGTAGGTGTTATGGAAAGGTTGCTATGGACTTTTGGAAGGTTAATTACATGTTGGGGATGATCGCAAATTGGTTTGGGGGTTGCATTTGAGCCTAATGAGAATATGTATTCTATATCGGATCGGATTTGTTTGTTCTTGCGCAGTTGTTACCACATGAATATCACCAGGCGGAATGGATGTTATTAGCGCCTTGGTTTATGTTATATGTTTCTCTCTTATACTATGACGAGTTGTGAGGGTTTATTGCCGCGCCCCTTTTCTCGCAAAATCGGGTTTCGACATGTGATAACTCTTTTAAGGAGGTATTAAAAAATGAGAGTCACCACCTAACGGTTTTAAGGTGCGTTAGGGCACCTATTTGCACATGCCTCGGGTTTGACTAGTTTGCATCACCAAAGATTGGGTAAGGGCTCGAAATTACCTCGAAGAGAAGGTGTTAGGCACTCTTCGAGGTCCACAACTTTGGGTCCCGGTCGAACTTGAATTATATGAATTAGTCAGATAAACAAAGACAGAGAAAACAAGAGGTTTAGAAAGTTTGATTATCAAAGAATTTGAATAAATACAAACACTTGATTCAAAGATAAGATGGGGGGTCCTAAGTTTTTTAGCCTAAAGGATCACCCCGTGCAACATAAATAATACTTCGTAACTCCCTCAAGATGGGGTGTTACTCGTATTATTCAGCGGGCACAGACTATCATCTCCTACTACCCGATTACTATGTTAAAGTTGTTACTTTAAAGCATTCTAATTCAATTATAGGTCGTACCCTATGCATGCACTACCCGTCCCATACTTATGGTCCAGGAGGTTTTGGACCTCTATTTGGAAGGTTCTAGACTTTACTTAGGTTACTCAAAAAATGATAAATCTAAGCGACATTCAAAACATGTAGGACTGCACATAAAGACAATAAATGGCTCAAGTCGGCCTTCGCAAGTAAGCAACAAATGCACGCAAGCAAGTTCATGTTATAGGCAGTAGACAAATTTCAGAATTAAAAACCTTAAGCCTTATAATCATGGTTTCTATGTGACTATGCATTTAAACATACAAGAGGTTTCAAAGGCTAGGCGCTGCTTATCTCCAAATAATTATACGATTGTTGCATGCTGATTAGAGAATGCAGATTTCCTATACATACTGTTTCTAGGTGATTTACGCACTAAGTGACAATGAAATCCGTTGGAGAAGAGCCCAGAATTATTCATGCTTTTCTGACAGTAGCATAAACGAACAACAGACAGCATTTAGAAAATTAACACTTTTAGGCGAGTAGTAATACCCTATAGGCAGGATCTCTAACAATTGATGATTGGGACCAATTCTCATACAATTAGCTCCTATATGCATGCTTTATAGATGGACGATGAGATTGCAATAGCGAATTAATTGGTTAAAACCCTATGGGCATGATATCTATTGAGCAGATTAAGGAGCAGTCATTAGCAATTATTTCCTATAGGCATGCTGTCTAGCAACACATAGCAGTAGACACAATAATAGATAAAATACTCATGCATTGACAATATACTAATTATGTGAGTGTGTGATCCCCTAATGACATGATTTCTAATAGTGCACAAAGAGATTCACATATAACAAGTCGGATAGCAAATAGATCACACAAATCCTATAAACATGCTTTCTACCCTTTTTCATACAAATATTAAGATATACCCATTTCCCAATTTCACTATCACCCCAACTGTTATTATAGAATTATTACAGGCCCAATAATGAATAAATTTCAAAGTAGTACAAGCAATAGCAGTAGGCCCAAGACAGGCCCAAAAGATATCCAGCATTGACAAACCTTCAACTAAGCTCTTTCTCCACACAGATCTCAACATAGCCCAAAACACCATAGGAGAACTCGAACCAAACCTAACAGCCATGGTTTGATTATAGGATCCAGGAAACAATCAGTTACACAAGTCAATTTGTACATTCAACAGGCATAAAGAAGGGTAGAACTGAGTAGTAAGGAAAATGGCCAAAGAACCTCAGGCCCTAGTGTGTCAGAGTTCACAAAGGTCTCAAAATGGACCCCGAGCAGTGTTCATACTAGGGAGGTTAATAGAGAAAGCTTTAGTGGCCTTGGCTTTCAGCCGGCCAAGAATTATAGGTTCAGAATATGGTAAGTAATCAATGAGAGTGAAAATAGTAGTCAAATGGCATTTGAAGAAGTGCATTTGGATTTTTAGAAACATGCATTGTAAAGGTGATTACACAATGAACATATCAACACAGAGGGTAAGCAAACTTAATAGATAGGTTAATATCATAAGTCCACACTTAGCACATTTAGGCAAGGAACATTTGTAAGAAAGCAAGGGGGATTATGGCTTACGGGATTACGAAATTAATAAGCAAGGCATTATGCCAAATAGGACAAACAACAGAATATTAACTTAACAGGTTCAAGCCTAAGGGTCAAATTATGCTAAGCACCAGGGGTTGAACAGTGCAACTCACACCAATAAGGCAAACATAATCAAATGTTATAGGGAACATAAGTTAAGAAGTTATTCTAAAAGGTTCCAACTAGTTGCTAGGGAGTACAGAGTTAGGCAGGGTAAGGACATACTAAGTGAATAAAATGATCATATGTGCAAATCATAGTTAGAATGAGGGTCTTATCATCGATTGGGGCATATCACAGATACAAATCAATCACTACTAGAAATCTGGTAAAAACCGACCAAAAAAACCAACCAACTTTGGTCGGTAATGGCCAATAACCGTCCAAAACGCGACCATTTACGTGTGGATGGTATTTTAGAGGTCAGAAAAGGCATATCGACCACAGTTGGTCGGTCAATTAAATTCAAAAAATAAAATATTGCAAAAAAAACCGATCAAAGTTGGTCGGTATTTTAATTATGTAATCAAAAGATTCACCATCTGGGAATCGAACGGGGGTATGTACTGTGGCAGGATACTATTTTACTACTAGACCATTGATGCATTCTATTTTAAGACTGTCTTTTATTTGATTTATACTCTTTAATTATATTTCCGTACGAAAATAACCGGCCAAAGTTGGTCGGTTTTTTAAAATGACCGGCCGAATTAACCGACCAATTTTGATCATTTTTTTAATATTAACTTTTATTTATTTTAATTGAAAAACCGATCAAAGTTGGTCGGTTTCTTGAAAAATAAATTTTGCGGGACTCAAAAATAGTTTCCCGCATTTTCGCACCAAAGAAAATCGACCAAAGTTGGTCGGTTTCGTAAAACAAATTAAAAAATAAAATATTTTGAAAAACCGACTAACTTTGGTCGGTTTTTTGGCCAGTTTTTTAACCGACCCAAGTTGGTCGGTCGACCTTGGTCGGTTTTTGCCGAATTTCTAGTAGTGAATCACTATAGAAATCCAGGACAAGGCAGGAAACAAACTGATGTCATATAACCAATGTAAACACTCAAAGTACCAATACATTAAGCTAAACGAACTTCAAACAGTCTAAATTGCTCAAGTTAAACACAAATACATTTTAGAACTAACAATTTAGGCATGAGCAAATGCTAGAGAGGTTCATATCATAAGCAGAGTTACACATAGAGATAGTCTAAAAAAACACATTAGGTTATGCAATTTCATTTGCATGAATATACTAATCAGGAATATAAAAGAATGAACATTGCAAAGGCTAAAGTACTCACCAGTTACTGATTGACAAGTAGACAAATAAGAAAAGAACAGAATCACTTTGAACATCAACAAAGCAGTATAACCTAAGACCTTAGATGCGTCAAGTTCTGAAGGGCTTCAAGGAACCCAGGGCAATGCTCACACTCAAGGAAGGTTGAGAGAAATAGGAATTCTGGTGGCCTTGGCTTACAGCCGTCCAAGAGCCAAAGTAGAACAAGAGGATAAGCGAACAACACAGTGAAGATCTTTAGCTTTTTAGTGGAAATTTTGTGATTCAAGGTCCGTCCAAAAGGGAATGGGGGAGGAGTTTATATAGCAATCAAAATCGAGCAAACATATAAGGAAACCGAATAATTTAAGCAACAAACAAGGGAAAGAAACATGAAAACTGATTTAAAATCAATTTAAGAGAGAAAATCTGTAAACACTAGTTTTTTTAGGGAAAGTGTAAATCAGCAGAATCCAAACAAAATCGAACTCGTACAGTATAGTATTGAACGTATGTAGATGAAATAGTGCTCAAAATCAAAGATTTGAACCACTTTGGTTCGATTTCGGAAGATATTGCTTGCCATGTTTAGGCAAGCACCTAGGTAATACCACAAACGGACAACCAGTACCAAAAGAATTCGAATATGGTAAGAGAATGATAGTCGAATTCCGTTATCAGTGGGATTAGGAGAGGGAATTAAGGAGGAGGCAGCCAGGGTTCTCCAGAAGAGAGAATAGGAGAGTTGAGTGTTTAGGGGCGGCGGATTAAAGGGGAAATGGGTAGGGTTCTGGGTTAGGTTAATTTAAGAGGAGGGATGGGACGATGGTCGTTGATCTTGAGAGATCAACGGCTGAGATAAAAAGAAATTGGACGGGCGGGTCGTTTAGAAGCGTGTCGCGACCAGGTATTAGACATGGGTCGTTTGGCTTTGGGATGGGGTAATTGGGCTAGGTATTTGAGTGTTTGGGCCATTCATTTGGTCCGAAATTGGTTTTAAAATTGGATTGTTGTTTAAATACCCAAATTTTATCAAAAATAATTTATAAAAGTAATTAATAAATAAAAAAAATATTTTTTGTGCACTAAAATGATTGAAAATAATAACTTAACATTATGAAATTATAAAAATCTACTTTGGCACAAATAATGTAATTATACATGAATATAGGCTATTATTGCAAAAATATGCAATTAGTCTAAAGATGCAAATGCAATTATAGAAAAATGAATTAAAATATTATAAAACATACATGTTGGTGTAAATAATAAGTTTGGATGATTAAGTCATCACAATTAATTAAAAGGATAATTATTAGATATTTATATTAAAAATGTAGAAAGAAATTGATTTAGAGCTTTAAATATTATGGAAAATTGTAGAAAATACTTGTATAGATTTGTAAACTAAATGATGATGCAAATATGCCATTTTGAAAGTAGATATGCATTTTTAGAAAATATGAGGGAAAAATTGGGTATCAACAGTTGCCCCTCTTTACCCGGGAATGATGAAAGAATTGTCGGGTAAAGAAATAATGACCGATTTTAACCGAATGGGATGATTTGAAAAAAATGGAGGCCGAACTCTGTTTTCCAAGTTGCCTACATATACCCGGTGTTACGGGAATCAGGCCGTGTATAGTTCTGGATCCAGCGGTGAACTGAACCGATGGAATTGTTATAGGAATAGTCGTATGCTTTGGAAAGGCTCTTTTAGATAGGACGAAATCGTGAATGGATTATACAAAAATCGTGAACAGATGTATCTCAGAACGGGTATCTGAACAGTTATCAAGTAAAAGTGGGTAACTGATGGTGGTTGACTGTGTTTGAAATAATTGCAAGATGTGAGCATTGGACGGAAACCGGAGCGAAGATTGCTCCCGTTAAGAGAACGATTACCTCCTGGATTACCTACAAAACTTAAACAATACGTGCAAGTATATATGAGATTATTGCGAGAATTTAAACATGATGCAAATTCCCTTTGGACCACGAAAGTTGTCTTTGGACGATGAGGATGATGTCCTTAGACCATGATGTCCTGGGCCATGAATCGCGTGATAAAGGATTTGCAGGCCATGAAATGATGTTCTCGGGCAATGAGAATAGTGCCTCTGAACCATGACGCCTTTGAATAATGATGTGCAATATTTAGAGGTCCTCAGGCCATAGCATAGTATCTTCCGGCTATACGGATGATGCCTTTAGACTATGACGCCTTTGGACAAAATGGCGATGTTTCAGCCCATGAGATGCAAAGACATGATTCTTGGCCATATGCGAAGCGAAACAAGACATAGCTTAGTCTTTTGTAAGATTGGGGCAGAGCTTATCCCCGGGAAAGTAGAAAATAGTGCTAGATTTCAAGTAGCATAGCGGAGGTAGCATTTGGTATTATGCAAGGATAAGACGATGCTTAGCCTTATACAATTAGGGAGGCAATGCTTAGCCTCATGCAAGGAAATGGAGACAGGGCTTAGTCTCATGCAATTAGAAGATAGTGCTTAGTCTCATCCAAGGAAAGGCAGATCTTAGCCTTATGCAATTAGGGAGGCAATGATTAGCCTCATGCAAGAAAAGGAGACAGTGCTTAGTCTCATGCAAGGAAAGTCAATGCTTAGCCTTGTGCGATTAGGGAGGCAGTGCTTAGCCTCATGAAAAGAGGAGACAGTGCTTAGTCTCATGCAAAGGAAGGCAATGCTTAGCCTTATGCAATTAGGGAGGCAGTGCTTAGCCTCATGCAATTAGGGAGGCAGTGCTTAGCCTCATGCAAGAAAAGGAGACAGTGCTTAGTCTCATGCAAGGGAAGGCAATGCTTAGCCTTATGTGATTAGGGAGGCAGTGCGTAGCCTCATGCAAAAAGGAGGAGACAGTTCTTAGTTTCATGCCAGGAAAGGCAGAGCTTAGCCTTTAGGGAGGCAATGCTTAGCCTCATGCAAAAGAGGAGACAATGCTTAGTCTTTGTAACAACCCGGCCGGTCGTTTCGAGAGTTATAACCCTATTTTCCCCATTCCTACTTCTTTTTGTGTTATTAAGCTATATTATGTTATATCGGGTTAGTTGGTTCGAGTCCGGAAGGAACTCGGGGTGAAATGAGACACTTAGTCTCATAAATAAAAATTTTAAGTTAGAAAATGGACCGGATATGGATCTATATGTAAACGAACTCGGATTTGAATTTTGATAATTCCAATAGCTCTGTATGGTGATTTTGGGCTTAGGAGCATGTCCGGAATATTATTTGGAAGTCCGTAGAGGAATTAGGCTTGAAATGCTGAAAGTTTTGTTTTTGAGAAGTTTGACCGGGGGGTTAACTTTTTGATAACGGGGTTGGAATCTGATTCTAAAAATTGGAATACCTCTATTATGTCATTTAGGACTTGTGTGCAAAATTTGAGGTCAATCGGACGTGAATTGATAGGTTCCGGAGTTGTTTGTAGAAATTAGAAATTTCAAAGTTCATTAGGCTTGAATTGGGGTGTAATTCATGGTTTTAGCATTGTTTGAGGTGATTTGAGGATTCGACTAAGTTTGTATGATGTTTTAGGACTTGTTGGTATATTTGGTTGAGGTCCTGAGGGCCTCGGGACAGTTTCGGATGGTTAACGGATCAAAAATTGAACTAGAACAACTGTTGCAATTTTCTTCTGGCGGAAAATGCTTCTGCCCAGAATCGAGCCCAGATCGAGCTCAGGGTCGAGAGTCACGGTCGAAGGCATGATCGAGCCCAGGGTCAAGGGTCACGGTCGAGGGCCACGATCGATCTCAGGGTCGAGAGTCACGGTCGAAGGCATGATCGAGCCCAGGGTCGAGGATCACGATCGAAGGCATGATCGAAGCCCAGATCGAGCTCATGGTCAATGTCCACGATCGAAACCCACGATCGAGCCCAGGGTCGAGGGTCACAATCGAAGGCATGATCGAGCCCAGGTTCGAGGGTCACGATCGAAGGCATGATCAAGCCCAGGGTCGAGGGTCATGGTTGAAGGCTGGGAAGAAGACATAATCGAGGGCCAGGACCGAGAACCAGGATCGAGGACCTCAATCAAAGGCCAAGATCGAGGCAGAACCGAGGATGTCTGGGTAGAATTATAAAAACAGGGACTTCGTCCCATTTGCCATTTTTGACAAATTGGAGCTTAGGAAGAGGAGATTTTTGATATATTTTCAAGGAAAACTTGAGGTAAGTCCCTTGTGATCATTTCTACTCCATAATATTGAATTATCATCGAGTAATCCGACTAGATTACATGATTTTGAGGCGTAAATCAGAGATTGAAACTTAGAAATTTGGAAATTAGATTTGTAGATTTGAGGGTCGAGTTGAGGTCGGATTTTGGTAAAATTGGTATGGGTAGACTCGTGGTTGAATGGGTTTTCGGATTTTATAACTTTTGTCGGGTTCCGAGACGTGGTCCTCACAGGCAAAATTTGAACCAATTTCGGGTTTTGGTCTAATTTTGAACCTTTTCTTGTGGAATTCATTACATTAGCGTATATTGATGGTATTTTACTTATTGTGAATAGATTTGGAGAATTTGGAGGCAGAGTCCAGAGGCAAGAACATTGCGGGGTAGAGATTTGATCGGTTTGAGGTAAGTAACGATTGTAAATCTTGTCCTGAGGGTATGAAACCCCGGATTTTGTATCATTCTACTATTTTTAGTGATGCACATGCTAGGTGACGGGCGTGTGGACGTGCACTATTGGGGATTTGTGACTTGGTCTGTCCCGTAGCAACTGTAGAGTTTCATACTTTGTTGAAACCATTTGATACTTATATGTTTTAGAAAGAATTTCAGTAAATTGGGCTGAATGCCATGTTTAGGCCATGTGCCAATGCTGTTTGGACCCTCAGGGGCTATTTCTTATCATCCTCTCACGGTTTTCGATTGAAAATATATACTCAGTCATGTTTATACTTGTTTACTGCATAACTCAGTTTTATGACTCTATTTTGATGCATATAAATGTTTTGGGCCGAATCTCATGTTTTACTGAAATGCCCGAGTGGCTTGATTTGTAAGGATGAGTGTGGATCGGGGCTGCCCGCCTGCAGCATACTTGTAACTAAGTGAGGCCGAGGGCCTGATTGGTGAGGATGAGTGTGGATCAGGGCTGCCCGCCTGCAGCATACTTTAATATTATCGCACGTGAGTTGTCCGTGCATATTATAGCGCTTGGGCTGAAGGAGCCCCTCCAGAATCTGTACACACCCCCAGTGAGCGCAGGTACCTACTGAGTGCAAGTGTCGAGTGCTGAGTGCTGAGTGCTAAGTGACTGGGAGGCAAGAGTGATTGTGAGGTATGCCCTAGTTGCAAGAGTGATTGTGAGGTATGCCCGAGTGGCACGAGTGACCGTGAGGTCTGCCCGAGTGGCTGTTTATGATTTCATCATTTTTGCTCACCTTTGCATTGAGCCTTTGTTTGAAAAACTATTGGAAAATAAAAATGATTTTTATTGGAACTGGGTTCAAACGAGATGTTTGATTCAAATCCTGATTTTTAAGAGCATGTGGTATTTTACTGAGATTTCCTGATATGAACGTTATATGCTTTATTGCTCGTTACTACTGTTCAGTCTTTATTTATTGTTGTTACTTACTGATTTGGCGTACTCACGTTACTCCCTGCACCTTGTGTGCAGATCCAGGTGTGGCTGGACACGGTAGCGGTTATTGAGTGTTCTGGTTGCAGATTTTCTTGGAGATAGCAAGGTAGCTGTTTGGCGATCGCAGCCCCTGCTCTTCTCCCTCTTATCTTCCTCTAGTAGTATTTAGCTATTTTTCCAGGCTGAGTTAGCCTTGATATTGTTAGACAGATTATAGTAGATGCTCATGACTAGTGACACCCCGATGTCGGGCTTTTCTTTTCTGCACTTCTGTTTTTCTTTGATTTGAACTCTTTAAATGGAGGCTTTTATGTTAAATAACCTTGAAATTATCTTTGAAACGAAAATATCATTTTTTTTAGAAATGAGTCGACTTGCCTAGTTCCACAATAGGCGTCATCACGACAGGGGATTAGTTTTGGGTCATGATAGATTGGTATCAGAGCCTAGGTTACATAGGTCTCACGAGTCATGAGCGGGTTTAGTAGAGTCTTGCGGATCGGAACAGAGACGTCTGTACTTATCTTTAGGAGGCTGCAGAACCTTTAGGAAACTCCATATTCTTGAATTCTTGTCATGCGAATCTGTTGATTCTAGTAACTAAACATCTGTTGTTTCATTCTCTCACTGATGATGAGGACTCGTGCTACCGGTCAGGAGGGCCAGCTACTAGTACCACCAGCCAGGGCCGCGAGAGGCCGAGGCCGCGGTAGGGGTAGAGGTGCAGCCCGTACAGCAGTTGGGGTAGTACCTACAGATCTACCAGTTGTCCCAGATCAGGACCAAGTCCAGTTGTTGATGCACCAGCTCAGGCACCACATATGCCTATTGTGATTCCAGGCCTTCAGGAGGCCTTAGCTTAGATTCTGACAGCGTGTACTGTCCTTGCTCAGGCGGTCTCTATTTCGACGGCCACAACCACTTCTCAGGCCAGGGGAGGCACTCAGACTCCCATCGCTCGCACACCCGAGCAGGTTATTCAAGGACTTCAGACACCAGAGGCACCACCAGCCCATCCGGTTGCTGTTGCTCAGGATTATGTGTTTCCTGCTATGCTTGAGGATGATCAGCGTAGGTTGGGGAGGTTTGGGAGACTTCAGCCACCACCTTTCAGTGGCACAGAGAGAGAGGACGCTCAGGACTTTTTGGACAGGTGTCAGAGGATACTCCGTACTGCTGGTATTTTGGAGACTTGTGGGGTCTCGTTCACTACCTTTCAGTTTTTTGGGGCTGCACTCAAATGGTGGGAGACTTACGAGAGGCGTAGGCCTATTGGCGCAGCACCCCTTACTTGGCAGCAGTTCTCCATGGTCTTTTTGGAGAAGTTCATTCCTCGATCCCATAGAGAGAAGCTGCGTAGACAGTTTGAGCGGCTATGCCAGGGTGATATGTTTGTGACGTAGTATGAGATGCGGTTCTCCGAGTTGGAATGTCATGCTATCTGGTTGGTTCCCACGGACAGAGAGAGGATCGTGAGGTTTATTGATGGCCTCACTTATCAGCTACAGTTGCTCATGACTAGGGAGCGAGTTTTGGGTGCTACCTTTGATGAGGTTGTCAACATTGCTCGGCAGATTGAGATGGTTCGCGGCCAGGAGAGGGTTGAGCAGGAGGCCAAGAGGCCTCATGGTCAGGGTGGATTCAGCGGTGCTCATTTTGGGGGTCAGTTCCAGCACGGTAAAGGTCGTCATTTCAGACAGGCTCAGTCAGCTCGGCCATTTCATCGGGGTGCATCATATGGCCATGGTTCTCACAGTTCTCATCAGGGCCACTCATCACTTAGTTCCCTTCCAGTTCAGAGTTCGTCCCATGCTCCACCTGTTCAAGGCTCTTCCATGCTAGTTCTTCTACCAGTCATCCCGGTGCTAGGGGTTCCCTTTAGTTTTTGCCGCCAGCACCAGGGAGTTTTTTTGAATATGGGGAGCTTGGGATATGTGGAGGCAGTGTCCTCGTCGTCATGGAGGTCTATCTCAGCAGAGGAGTCAGCCTCCGACTACAGCCCCAGCTACCTCACCATCCGCCCAGACAGCTCGGAGTGAAGGTCAGTCAGCTAGGGGTCACCCTAGAGGGGGAGGCAGATCAGGGGGTGGTCAGGCCCGTTTCTATGCTCTCCCTACCAGACCAGATACTATTGCTTTAGATGCTGTGATTACAGGTATTGTCTCAGTATGCCACAGAGATACCTCAATTTTATTTGACCCTGGTTCCACGTATTCATATGTTTCCTCGTATTTTGCCCATTTTCTGGATATGCCCCATGAGTCCTTAGTTTTATCTATACATGTATCTACTCCTGTGGGCGATACTATTATTGTGGACCGCATATATCGGTCATGTGTGATGATTATTGGGGGTCTGGAGACCCGAATAGATCTATTATTGCTCAGTATGATTGACATTGATGTGATATTGGGTATGGATTGGTTATCTCCATGTCATGCTGTTCTAGATTGTAACGCTAAGACGGTGACGTTGGCTATGCCGGGAATTCCGAGGGTTGAGTGGAGCGGTTCTATAGATTATGTACCAAGTAGGGTGATTTCATATTTGAAGGCTCAGCGCATGGTTGAGAAGGGTTACCTATCTTATTTGTCTTTTGTGAGGGATGTTAGTGCAGAGACTCCTGTCATTTATTCTGTTTCGGTGGTATGTGATTTTCCGGATGTGTTTCCTGCAGACCTACCGGGCATGCCGCCTGACAGGGATATTGACTTTGGTATTGATTTGGTGCCGGGCACTCAGCCCATTTCTATTCCACCGTATCTTATGGAACCGGCGGAGTTGAAGGAATTGAAAGAACAACTTCAGGAACTCCTTGATAAGGGGTTTATTCGGCCTGGTGTGTCACCTTGGGGTGCACCGGTTCTATTTGTGAAAAAGAATGATGGTTCCATGAGAATGTGTATTGATTACAGGCAGTTGAACAAGGTCACAGTCAAGAACAAGTATCCTTTGCCTCGTATTGATGATTTATTCGACCAGCTTCAGGGAGTGAGGGTGTTCTCCAAGATTGATTTGAGGTCCAGTTATCACCAGTTGAAGATTCGGGATTCAGATATTCTCAAGACAGCTTTCAGAACTCGATATGGCCATTATGAGTTTATGGTGATGTCTTTTGGGCTGACCAATGCCCCAGCAGCATTCATGCATCTGATGAACAATGTATTCCATCCCTATTTGGACTCATTCGTTGTTGTATTCATTGACGACATCCTGGTGTACTCTTGTAGCCAGGAAGAGCACTCTCAGCATTTGAGGGTTGTATTGCAGAGATTAAAGGAGGAGAAGCTTTATGTAAAGTTCTCTAAATGTGAGTTCTGGCTCAGTTTAGTAGCATTCTTGGGGCACGTGGTGTCCAGTGAGGGTATTCAGGTGGATCCAAAGAAGATAGAGGCAGTGCAGAGTTGGCCCAGACCGTCCTCAGCCACGGAGATTAGGAGCTTTCTTGGTTTGGCGGGTTACTACCATCGCTTTGTGGAAGGATTTTCATCTATTGCATCGCCCTTGACCAAATTGACCCAAAAGGGTGCTCCATTCAGGTGGTCGGATGAATGTGAGGAGAGCTTTCAGAAGCTCAAGACTGCTTTGACCACAGTTCCAGTGTTAGTTTTGCCATCAGCTTTAGGTTCTTACACCGTGTATTATGATGCCTCAAGGATAGGCATTGGTTGTGTTTTGATACAGGAGGGTAGGGTGATTGCCTATGCCTCGCGCCAGTTGAAGACCCATGAGAAGAATTATCCTATCCATGATCTTGAATTAGCAGCCATTGTTCACGCCTTGAAGATTTGGCGTCATTATTTGTATGGGGTTCATTATGAGATCTATGCTGATCAACGGAGTCTGCAGTATCTGTTAAAGCAGAAGGATCTTAATTTGCGTCAGCGGAGATGGTTAGAGCTTCTTAAGGACTATGATATCACTATCTTGTACCATCCGGGGAAGGCCAATGTGGTGGACGATGCTTTGAGTCGCCGAGCAGAGAGTTTAGCCTATCTTCCAGTGGCAGAGAGACCTTTGGCATTAGATGTTCAGACCTTAGCAGGCCAGCTTGTCAGATTGCATATTTCGGAGCCTGGTCGGGTATTGGATTGTGTGGTCTCCAGTTCTTCTCTTTATGACCGTATCAGGGAGCGTCAGTATGATGACCCTCACCTACTCGTTCTTCTAGACCGGGTTTAGAGAGGTGATGCTAGGGATGTGACTATTGGTGATGACGGGGTGCTGAGAATGCAGGGCCGGATATGTGTGCCTAATGTAGATGGGCTTCGAGTGCTGATTCTTGAAGAGGCCTACAACTCGCAGTATTCCATCCATTCGGGTGTCGCGAAGATGTACCAGGATTTGAGGCAGCACTATTGGTGGAGGTGGATGAAGAAGGATATAGTTGGGTTTGTGGCTCGGTGTCTAAACTGTCAGCAGGTTAAGTATGAGCATCAGAGACCAGGAGGCTTGCTTCAGAGGTTAGAGATCCCAGAGTAGAAGTGGGAGCGGATCACTATGGACTTTGTAGTTGGGCTCCCACGAACTTCGAGGAAGTTTGACGCTATTTGGGTTATTGTGGATCGGCTGACCAAGTCCGCGCACTTCATTCCAATTGGTACTACTTACTCTTCACAGCGGTTGGTTGAAATTTACATCCGAGAGATCGTTCGCCTGCTTGGTGTCCCAGTTTCCATCATTTCAGATAGGGGTACTCAATTCACATCGTCGTTTTGGAGGGCCGTTCAGCGAGAGTTGTGTACTCAGGTTGAGTTAAGCACAGCTTTTCACCCTCAGACGGACGGGCAGTCCGAGCGCACTATTCAAATATTGGAGGACATGTTGCGTGCTTGTGTCATTTGTTTTGGGGGTTCATGGGACTAGTTTCTGCCACTCACGGAGTTTGCATATAACAACAGTTATCAGTCGAGTATTCAGATGGCTCCGTACGAGGCTTTGTATGGAAGGAGGTGTAGATCTCCGGTTGGATGGTTTGAGCCGGGTGAGGCTAGGCTCTTAGGTATAGACTTGCTCCAGGACGCATTAGATAAGGTGAAATTGATTCAGGAGCGGCTTCGCACGGCGCAGTCTAGGTAGAAGAGCTACGCGGATAGGAAGGTCTGTGATGTGTCTTTTATGGTTGGGGAGAAGGTTTTGCTGAAGGTATCACCCATGAAGGGTGTTATGAGGTTTGGGAAGAGGGGCAAGTTGAGCCCCCGGTTCATTGGGCCTTTTGAGGTGCTTCAGAGGATAGGAGAGGTGGCTTATAAGCTTGCCTTGCCACCCAGCTTGTCGAGTGTGCATCCAGTGTCTCATGTTTCCATGCTCCGGAAGTATATTCGAGATCCGTCCCATGTTTTGGATTTTAGCACGGTTCAGTTAGAGGGTGATATGACTTATGATGTGGAGCCGGTGGCTATTTTGGATCGGCAGGTTCGAAGGTTGAGGTCAAAAGATATAGCTTTAGTGAAGGTGAAATAGAGAGGTCAGCCTGTGGAGGAGGCCACTTGGGAGACCGAGCGGGAGATGTGGAGCAGATATCCACGCCTATTCGAGACTCCATGTATGTTTCTAGATCCGTTCGAAGACGAACGGATGTTTAAGAGGGGGAGGATGTAATGACACGGCCTGTCGTTTCGAGAGTTATAATCCTGTTTTCCCCATTCCTACTTTTTTTTTTGTGTTATTCAGCTATATTATATTATATCGGGTTAGTTGGTTCGAGTCCGAAAGGAACTCGGGGTGAAATGAGACACTTAGTCTCATAAATGAAAATTTTAAGTTAGAAAAATGGACCGGATATGGACCTATATGTAAACGACCTTAGATTTGAATTTTGATAATTCCAATAGCTTCGTATGGTAATTTTGGGCTTAGGAGCGTGTCCGGAATATTATTTGGAAGTCCGTAGAGGAATTAGGCTTGAAATGCCGATCGTTTTATTTTTGAGAAGTTTGACCGGGGGTTGACTTTTTGATATCGGGGTCGAAATCTGATTCTAAAAATTGGAATACCTCTGTTATGTCATTTAGGACTTGTGTGCAAAATTTGAGGTCAATCGGACGTGATTTGATAGGTTCCGGAGTTGTTTGTAGAAATTAGAAATTTCAAAGTTCATTAGGCTTGAATTGGGGTGTAATTCATGGTTTTAGCATTGTTTGAGGTGATTTGAGGATTCGACTAAGATCGTATGATGTTTTAGGACTTGTTGGTATATTTGGTTGAGGTCCTGAGGGCCTCGTGTGAATTTCGGATGGTTAATGGATCAAAAATTGAACTAGAACAGCTGCTGCAATTTCCTTCTGTTGGAAAATGCTTCTGCCCAGAATCGAGCCCAAATCGATCTCATGGTCGATGGCCACGATCGAAGCCCACGATCGAGCCTAGGGTCGAGGGTCACAATCGAGGGCCACGATCGAGCTCAGGGTCGAGGGTCACGGTCAAAGGCATGATCGAGCCCAGGGTCGAGGGCCACGATCGAAGGCATGATCGAAGCCCAGATCGAGCTCATGGTCGATGGCCACGATTGAATCCCACGATCGAGCCCAGGGTCGAGGGTCACGATCGAAGGCATGATCGAGCCCAGGGTTGAGGGTCATGGTCGAAGGCTGGGAAGAAGACATAATCGAGGGCCAGGACCGAGAACCAGGATCGAGGACCTCGATCGAAGTCCAAGATCGAGGCAGAACCGAGGATGTCTGGGCAGAATTATAAAAACAGGGACTTCGTCCCATTTGCCATTTTTGACAAATTGGAGCTTGGGGAGAGGCGATTTTTGATATATTTTCAAGGAAAACTTGAGGTAAGTCCCTTGTGATCATTTCTACTCCATAATATTGAATTATCATCAGGTAATCCGACTAGATTACATGATTTTGAGGCGTAAATCAGAGATTGAAACTTAGAAATTTGGAAATTAGATTTGTAGATTTGAGGGTCGAGATGAGGTAGGATTTTGGTAAAATTGGTATGGGTAGACTCGTGGTTGAATGGGCTTTCGGATTTTGTAACTTTTGTCGGGTTCCGAGACGTGGTTCCCACAGGCAAATTTTGAACCAATTTCGGGTTTTGGTCTAATTTTGAATCTTTTCTTACGGAATTCATTCCATTAGCATATATTGATGGTATTTTACTGATTGTGAATAGATTTGGAGAATTTGGAGGCAGAGTCCAGAGGCAATAACATTGCGGGGTAGAGATTTGACCGATTTGAGGTAAGTAACGATTGTAAATCTTGTCCTGAGGGTATGAAACCCCGGATTTTGTATCATTCTACTATTGTTAGTGACACACATGCTAGATGACGAGCGTGTGGACGTGCACTGTTGGGGATTTGTGACTTGGTCCGGCCCGTAGCAACTGTAGAGTTGCATACTTTGTTGAAACCATTTGATACTTATATGTTTTAGAAAGAATTTCAGTAAACTGGGCTGAATGCCATGTTTGGGCCTTGCGCCAATGCTCTTTAGACCCTCAGGGGCTGTTTCTTATCATCCTCTCACGGTTTTCGATTGAAAATCTATACTCAGTCATGTTTATACTTGTTTACTGCATAACTCAGTTTTATGACTCTATTTTGATGCATATAAATGTTTTGGGCCGAATTTCCTGTTTTACTAAAATGCCCGAGTGGCTTGATTTGTGAGGATGAGTGTGGATCGGGGCTACCCGCCTGTAGCATACTTGTGACTGAGTGAGGCCGAGGGCCTGATTGGTGAGGATGAGTGTGGATCGGGGCTGCCCGCCTGCAACATACTTTATTATTATCGCATGTGGATTGTCCGTACAGATTATAGCGCTTGGGCTGAAGGAGCCCCTCCGGAGTCTGTACACACCTCCAGTGAGCGCAGGTACCTACTGAGTGCGAGTGCCGAGTGCTGAGTGACTGGGAGGCAAGAGTGATTGTGAGGTATGCCCTAGTTGCAAAAGTGATTGTGAGGTATGCCCGAGTGGCACGAGTGACCGTGAGGTCTGCCCGAGTGGCTATTTATGATTTCATCATTTTTGCTCACCTTTGCATTGAGCCTTTGTTTGAAAAACTATTGGAAAATAAAAATGATTTTTATTGGAACTGGGTTCAAACGAGATGTTTGATTCAAATCCTGATTTTTAAGAGCATGTGGTATTTTACTGAGATTTCCTGATATGAACGTTATATGCTTTATTGCTCGTTACTACTGCTCAGTCTTTATTTATTGTTGTTACTTACTGAGTTGGCGTACTCACGTTACTCCCTGCACCTTGTGTGCAGATCCAGGTGTGGCTGGACACGGTAGCGGTTATTGAGTGTTCTGGTTGCAGATTTTCTTGGAGATAGCAAGGTAGCTGTTTGGCGATCGCAGCCCCTGCTCTTCTCCCTCTTATCTTCCTCTAGTAGTATTTAGCTATTTTTTCAGGCTGAGTTAGCCTTGATATTGTTGGACAGATTATAGTAGATGCTCATGACTAGTGACACCCCGATGTCGGGCTTTTCTTTTCCGCACTTCTGTTTTTCTTTGATTTGAACTCTTTAAATGGAGGCTTTTATGTTAAATAACCTTGAAATTATCTTTGAAATGAAAATATCATTTTGTTTTGGAAATGAGTCGGCTTGCCTAGTTCCACGATAGGCGCCATCACGACAGGGGGTTAGTTTTGGGTCGTGATAGTCTCATACAAAGGAAGGCAATGCTTAGCCTTATGCAATTAAGGATGGAATGCTTAGCCTCGTGTAAAAAGAGGGTGAGGAGTGATAGTAGAGTATTTCTTAGCTGGAGATGTGTTTGCGTTTGGCAACTTTGTCGTTGTGTGTATGTATTTGTGAATATTCCAGTTATGTTCATTGTGCCTGCATCCAAAGAAAAATCGTGAGTTTTGCGGGGAAGGTTGGTTCATGATTTCACCTTCTTGCTTTGCTTTTGCTCTTGTTTCAAGATCATGTTCGAGTTATCCTGGGTAGCATATGGTTGTTTATAAAATAAAGTTTTCGAGAAAATATGCATGTATTTGATGAATGTACCTAATTAAAAACATAGTAGTATGCAATATCAAGTAAGTTAGATGAACCAATGACTGTGACACTTTTAGAGACATTGCGACTTCTTTGCATTAGAATTTTGAGGGTCCTAGTTCTGCCCTAGTTCAATAAGCGATTCTTTGACTGTTCTGCATATGACGAAGTTGACTGGACTTGCTCCGGAATTTTGAGGATCCTCCTCAAAATTCTGCCCCAGTTTCTGACCATGGTAAAAATGAAGATTTTATTGAGTTGTGACCGAACCCACAGGGCTGCCTACGTATCCCCTCTGAAACGGGTATAGGTCAAGCGTAGTTCAGTTACATTAGAAGAAATGCAAACAATCTAAACATAGTATCTCTTGACTGCGTCTGAGTTGATGGGTTTTGGCCAAATTTCTCCGTCCATTTCTGCAAGTATGAGTGCTCCTCCTGTTAGTACTCTGTGAACCATGTAGGGCCTTTGCCAATTGGGTGAAAATTTCCCTTTGGCTTCATCTTTATGCGGGAAGATCCGCTTCAGCACCAGCTGCCCCGGTGTGAACTGTCTAGGTCTAAACCTTTTGTTGAAAGCTCTGGACATTTTGTTCTAGTAAAGTTGACCATGGAATACCGCATTCATTCTTTTCCCGTCAATAAGAGATAATTGTTCATAGTGACTTCATATCCATTCTACGTCACTGAGTTCATCCTCTTGTATTATTCTTAAAGAAGGAATTTCGACTTCGGCGGGAATGACAACTTCAGTACCGTAGACCAGCAAGTAGGGGGTTGCTCCGGTTGATGTGTGGACCATGGTACGATACCCCAATAAGGCAAATGGTAATTTCTCGTGCCATTGCTTGTGGTTGTCTACCATTTTTCTCAATATTTTCTTGATGTTCTTATTTGCGGCCTCCACGGCTCCATTTATTTGAGGCATGTATGCTGTGGAATTCTTATGCTTGATCTTGAAGGTTTCACACATAGATTTCATTAATTCACTGTTGAGGTTGGTGGCGTCGTCGGTGATGATAGATTCTGGCACCCCAAATCGGCAAACAATACAATCCCTGACAAAATATGCGACGACCTTCTTGGTTACAGCTTTGTAAGATGCAACCTCAACCCATTTTGTGAAGTAGTCTATGGCCACTAAAATGAACCTGTGCCCATTTGAAGCGGCGGGTTCGATCGGACCGATGACATCCATTCCCCAAGCGGCAAAAGGCCAAGGTGCACTTATTGCATTGAGTTCATTTGGTGGCACCTGTATCATATTTGCATGTACTTGGCATTGATGACACTTTTGGACATACCTGATGCAGTCTGTTTCCATAGTCATCCAGAAATATCATGCTCTTAATATCTTCTTAGCTAAAACAAAGACATTCATGTGTGGTCCACAAGTTCCGGCATGTATCTCTTGGAGCAATTTGGATGCTTCCTTAGCATCGACATACCATAATAATCCTAGATCTGGAGTCCTTCTATACAAAATTCCTCCACTTTGGAAGAAATGGTTGGACAATCTTCGGGGTGTGCATTTTTTAGTATGATTTGTGTGCTCCGGGTACTCTCCTTTTGCCAAGTATTCTTTGATGTCATGAAACCACGAATTCCCATCAGTTTCTTATTCAACATGAGCACAATAAGCTGGCTGATTATGGGTCCTTACTAGAATAGGGTCGATGAAATTCTTATCCGGGTGTTGTATTATGGAATACAGGGTGGCCAATGCGTCTACGAACTCATTCTGGATTCACGGACATGTTTAAACTCTATCTTTGTGAATCTCTTCATCAACTCTTGCACGTAGTACAGATATGGTAATATTTTGGTATTCTTTGTAGCCCACTCTCCTAGAACTTGATGTACCAAAAGGTCTGAATCACCAATTACCAGCAATTCCTAAGTGTTCATGTCAATGGACAAATTGAGCCCCAAGATACAAGCCTCATATTTTGCCATATTATTGGTACTAAGGGTGGTAAGTGGGCCGGTCCCGGGCCTAAACGGGCTAAGTGATCTGGTCCAAACGGTCCTGGTCCCGGTCCCGAGCCGGTCCCAAATTAAATGGGCTAAACGATCTTTTTGTAGGGACCAGCCCGGGACCGGGACTGTTTGGTCCAGGGCTAAACGGTCCCGGCTCGTGGGCTAAATGGGCTAAGTAGGCCCAACGGATTCTTAAAAAAAATTAAATAGGAATTAGAGACAAAAGGATGTTAAAAATAATATCTAAGTCTAAAGACAAAAATATTATAAAGAGATATGCCTTGTAATTTTATTATAGCATTAAAAAATATTGCAATATCTTTCTTAGTATTCATGCCCCTATGGAATGAGAACAACAAGGTGCTAGTACCACCATTGAGAAGAAAAAGAAACTAATCAAGATGTGTCAAAATATAAGTTATATAATACATACTAATTTTTGTTCATACAAGTTACATGGTTTCTCTTACAAACTTCATAAATCTATCAAGGTCCGGAAGAATTTCCATTGGTGGTGGCGGAAAAGTAGCTTGGTCATCGCCACTTTCGGGCGAAGCAACATCCTCCGCAAGTTTAGCTAGCATTTCTTCATAAGCTTCGTCTTCATCTGGTTGTGATTCAGCAAGTCCAAAATTTCTTCTTTCTGACCGGATCCAATAAGTACTGATTTTTCCAAGCTCTCCCTCATAGATGCTCTATAATCACCAAGTTGAAGTCTTGCTTGACTGAAAGCACTCTCAGATGCCACTGTTGAAGCTTGAATAGTTAAAATGTCTCGGGTCATCCTTGAAAGAACCGGAAAGTATTTTTCTCTATCCTTCCACCATTCCAAAAGATTAAAGGAGCCGTCGGGATTCACTTCCTCAATTCCTTGCGACAAATATACTTCAAGCTCATTTAGTTGTGAAAAATTACTACTACTAGAACCTTGAGAACCCCTAAACCCCGCCCAAGCACTAAGTGCTCTTACTCCCGCAGTTCTTTTAGATGATTGAGAATCAGAAGAAGAAGGAGTTGGAACATTTGGTCTAGCATGATTTAATGCAACTTGATAAGTATTAAAAATAATTTGAGCATTTATTCTAATTGTGGCTATTGATTCCGGAAGTTGAGACAATTCCTCATCTTCAAGTGCTAAACCATTATAAACAGTTTCATACAAAAAATGAGGACCTCCTAATTTCATACAAGGATTTAACAAAGCAGAAACACCATAAATAGGGGGAATAGGGGGAAAATATTTTTTAAACTTCTTTCTCATAGAATCAATAGCAAGTTTATAAATTTCCCCACCCTTTGAAAAATGAGCAAATAAATTTGCAAGTTCTGCAATATAAACTAAACAGTTAGAAATAGTAGGATAATATTGCCCAGAAAATTCATTTGTAGCAATATGAAATTTTTCTAAAACATCTACAAGTATTTTAACATTAACTCAATCCCCATTTGTAAGGTGCTCATCATCATCACTTACATATGCATTAAATGTTGAGTTTATGGGGTTTCTATATTCATATGCAACAACCAAACTTTCATACATGTAATTCCATCGAGTTGGACAAGGTTTAGGAACCTTTCTTTCTCTTAGGCCAAATTCATCGCATCTTTTAAAATACTCTCTAAGTATACTTCTACGGTTTGAATAAAAAAGCTAGTTAAGAGCCATTTTAACCTTTTCAATTTCAATAGTTAAAATTCTCATACCATCACCCACAATTAAATGGTAAATATGACAAATACATCTAGCATGAAAAATGTCACTAAATGCGGGATTTAGCGTTGTGGCAAGCAAGGCTATAACATTTGTGTTACTAGTAGCATTATCCATTGAAATTGACATTATTTTATCACTAATGCAAAAATATCTGCAAATATCTGTAACTGTACTAGCAATAAACTGCCCTGTGTGACGTGAATTAATTATTGTATAAGAAATAATGTGCTTTTGCATTATCCCTTCCTCATCAATCCAATGACTGGTAACAGTAAGGTAATCACAGTCATTACCACTTCTACCAATATCAGTTATAATAGCAACACGACAATTTATATGAGTAAATAAATAGCGCAAATATTGTTCATATTCATATTTATATTTATAAATATCGCTCTTTACGGTTGTGCGAGGAAAACCTTTATAAGTAGGATTAAAAAAATTTCTAATATAATGCACAAAGTTAGGGTTAGAAGGAAAACTATAGGGTAAACACATAACATTTACCTTTTTTGCCAATTCTTCCCAACCATTTTTTGGATCATAATATAAAATACCACCGGTAACAGTGTTAATTCCCGATTGAAATTGATTTGAACCGGTACTAGGGTCAACCTAACTAGGAGTAGGTAGACTTTTCCCTTCGGCCAAAGCTTTTAGACGAAGATATTTCACTTTATCTTGAGGGTGTTTCAATATGTGTCTAGCCAAAGTTTCCCCCCTCCCCCCACCCCCGCGATCCAAAATATTTAAAAACTAACTTTGTACCACAAGTTTTACACTTAGCCTTATTTTCTGGAATTAGTCGAGTAAAAAATGGAGATGTTTCCGTCTGTTTGCTAGGTTGTCTAGAAAAAGTAGGGGTAGTAATAGGAGTATCAGATGGGGCATCATTTGGATTATCACGGTTATCACTAGTTGGGTTAACATCAGGAGCAGGACTAGTTGGTGTATCATCATTCGGTTGAGTTTCATCAAAATCTATTTCCTCATCATCATTTTCATCAATAGTTGGATTAGAATAAAGAGCATTCATTAATTCATAGTCTAATTGTTCACCAGCTCTAATATTATGGCAAAATTGACTTTCAGTAAATTGTAATAAACTATTATCGCTATCAAGAATAGCAGGTGTAGGACGGATATGGAGTTTGGTTCGGGGAGCCCGGGGTAGTGGAGGAGGAACAGATTGAGCACAAGATTCGTCACTCTTGGATTTTCCCTTATTTTTACCAAAAGGTTTTTTTAAGGAAGCCATCTTAATTAATAAAGTAATAGAAAATAAATAAAACAAACAAAACTATAATATTAAAACTTAAGAGTTGAAACGAGTTTACCGAATTGACGAACAACTTGTTGAAAATTGATTATCGTTGAAGACTTCAATTCACCAACTTCACAATTGTTTCACGAATTGTAACAACAAAGTAAGCAATAGTAGCAATTATAGAAGAAAATTAGAGAGAGATTGTGATAGATTGATGATTTTGTAAGAAAAAATGAAAGAATGGTGGGGTATTTATAGTTGAAAATAGGGGAAAAGTGTAATTTTTAAAAAGTTTGGGATTAAAACAAAGTTGGGGGGAGGGGTTAAATGGCTATTTTATAAATAGCCAACGACTATTTTTGACAGCCCAACGGCTTTATTTTTTAAAAAAATGTTTTTTTTTAAATATAGCCGTTGGGACCGTTTGGCCCGCTAAGGGACCGGTCCCAGTCCCTGGCAGGCCAAAAGCATAGGACCGGCCCATGAGACCGGCCTAGGCCCACTAAAGCCGGCCCATATGGTCCTAGCCCGTTTGGCCTGGGGTCTCGGGCCTGGACCAGCCCACTTGCCAGCCTTAATTGGTACACGAAAATCTAAGTTTTACGGATACCGGGTAATGTTGACATGTCTCTCATACCAAAACAGCTCCAATACCTACTCCTTTGAAGTTTGCAGCTCCATCGAAAAACATTCTCCAATCGTCATAGGTTTCAGTTATATCTTCTGCTACTAATGATACTTGTTCATCGGGAAAATACATTTTCAGTGGTTCGTATTCTCCCCCCACAGCATTTTCTGCCAAGTGATCTGCCAATGCATGTCCCTTGACTGCTTTCTGAGTTACATAGATGATGTCGAACTCACTCAGTAGTATCTGCCATTTTGCCAACTTTCTAGTAGGCATGGGTTTCTAGAAGATGTATTTTAACGGATCCATTCTTGATATGAGATATATGGTGTAGGCACAGAAGTAGAGTCTCAACTTCTGAGCTATCCACGTCAAAGTGCAGTAGGTGCGCTCCACCAAAGGATATCGTGCTTCATAGGGTGTGAACTTCTTACTTAGATAGTATATGGAATGTTCCTTTCTTCCTGTATCACCGTGTTGTCCCAAGACACAACCGAAAGCCCCATCCAGTACAGATTAATAGAGTAGTAGAGGTCTCCCAGGTTCTGGTGGGACCAAAATAGGTGGTTTGGATAAATATTCCTTGATCTTGTCAAAGGCTTTCTGGCATTCTTCGGTCCAGCTTGTTGCAGCGTCTTTCTTTAATATTTTGAAAATCGGTTCACAGATCACAGTTAATTGTACTATGAAACGGCTGAAGTAATTGAGACGCCCTAAGAAACTCATCACATCCTTCTTGTTCTTCGGAGGTGGAAAATCTTGGATAGCCTTGACCTTTGACGGGTCTAGCTCAATTCCTCCACGGCTAACGATGAACCCTAACAACTTTCCAGCAAGGACTTCGAAGGCACATTTTGCGGGATTCAGTTTCAGGTTGTGCCTTCGAAGTCTATCAAAGAATTTCCTTAAATCTGCTATATGATTTGCGGTTCTTTTGGACTTAATGATGATGTCATCCACGTACACCTCTATCTCATTGTGTATCATGTCGTGGAAAACGGTTGTCATAGCCCTCATATAAGTGGCTGCAGTATTATTTAGGCCAAACGACATCATTTTGTAACAATATACTCCCCATGGTGTAATAAAGGCTGTCTTTTCGGCAACCTCTTCATTCATCTAGATCTGATGATATCCCGCGAAGCAATCCACAAAGGATTGGAGTTCATCCTTGGCACAGTTGTCGATCAGTATGTGTATATTGGGCAACGGGAAATCATCTTTGGGACTTGCTCTGTTTAAGTCCTGATAGTCGACACACACTCTGACTTTCCCATTTTTCTTCGGAACTGGCACAATGTTAGCCAACCATGTCGGATATTCAACCACTCTGAGAACCATGGCTTTGATCTGCTTGGTGACTTCCTCCTTTATTTTCAGACTCATATCTGATTTGAACTTCCTAAGCTTCTGCTTTACAAGCAGACACATAGGGTTGGTAGGTAGCTTATGAGTCATTATGGACGTGCTCAAACCGGTCATATCATCATAGAACCATGAAAAAATATCCTCATACTCCTTCAAGAACCGGACGTACTCTTCCTTATCTGACGGTGATAGGTGAATGCTTATATGTGTCTCCTTGACTGTTTCGGAATCTCCCAAATTAACTGTTTGGGTCTCATCCAAATTGGAGTTAGGCTTGTTTTCAAAGTTTTTCACTTCTCTGATAATTTCCTCGAGTATTATATCCTCTTCCAGATCCTCTGAATCATTATCCTTATGTTGCGTTGTCTCATTGCATGTCACAGTCGTAAGTTCATCGGGATAGGTAATAATAATGTTGTAGAGAAAAAAATGTAAAGAATAATAATAAATACTAAAATAACAATGCATTAGATAAATATTGAAAACGTCAAACAAGTACGGCTCGATGACTCGAGCAATTATTTCAAAACAAAATATGCTTAAAGCAAAATACTGAAAATTTCTTAGATGCTCATAAAATTGCTTTCAAAATAAATGATGTTAATTGCTCGGCTACCCAGGAACTCGACGGACCTGTGATGGTGTAGCAGTCCAGTTTCTAAGAACAACTCCCGTCTCCACTATCTGAATGACGAGGCCTTCCTCCTCCTCTTCCTCCTCCTCCTCATTGACTATTGCACTGCAGTCCATATCTTCATCTTCCAAGAATAGATTCCTTAAGCCAGCTAGAACTTCATCTTCTTCAGATCCCCACATCATGTCGGTTTGATGAAAGGACTGGCTCAAATGTGGTACCGGCTGCTCAAGAGGGTAATAAGAACCACGCCATGGCGGTGACCAATCGTTATACTCCTGCCAGGTGTACTGATATCCAAGTCCAAAGGTTGTGTCGTGACACTTTAGCTGTATTGGTTTAGTGATACCCTGAAGATTCTTACCGAGACCCCTATCAGGTTCATACCCTGCCCATGCCAATATGCTCTCTATTTTGCTACTGCGCCATTTATATTTCTCAATCGCGTTGACATGCTCAATGCGATGGAATGTCTCTCCACCCAACTTCCTTCTATTCTTAACAAACGGAATAGTCTGATTAGTGTAAATGGGGTTACTCCCATCCCCGTGGATGATTACTTCCTGATGATTCCATTCGAACTTCATGGACTAGTGTAGAGTAAAGGCCACAGCCCCAGCAGCATGTATCCAAGGTCGTCCCAAAAACAAATTGTATGTGGCGGATATGTTTAACACTTGAAACTCAACATCAAACCAGGTCGGGCCCATCTATAGACAAAGGTTGGTCTCCCCAATTGTGGCCCTTTGGGACCCATCGAATGCTTTCACGTTCATACTCCTTGCTTGTATCTCATGCAAACCTTTACCCAACCTCTTCAAAGTGGTTAATGGACAGATGTTGAGACTTGAACCCCTATCTATCAAAACCCTGGCAATGAATTTGTCCTCACACTGCATTGTGATGTGCAGTACCTTGTTGTGACTCAATCCTTTCGGTGGCAGTTCGTCTTCGTGAAAAGTGATCTTATGGCTTTCCAATACCTATCCTACCATATTGGCCATCTCCCCACTAGTAATGTTATTGGGTACATAGGCTTCGTTCAACAATTTCATCAACGCATTCCTATGTTCCTCGGAGTTCTGCAGTAGTGATAGAATGGATATCTGAGCAGGGATTTTGTTAAGATGATCAACCACATAATACTCTCTTGCTTGCACCTTTCTCCAAAGATCATCCGGGCCAGTTTCAATGATAGGATGCTTAGAAGCGGCTTCTTTACTTGTCCCTCCCAAATGTTTGGGCATATAAACCCTACCAGTTCTAGTCATGCCTTTTGCTGCACCTGTTTCCTCCATTTTTGCCTTTCCTTTCCTTCTCGCTTCTGCAGCATAGTCCCAAGGTATAGCATTGGACTTAAAGGACGGTGTGGGTGTTATCGTCACGGTGAAGGGTATGGTCACTTCCACTTCAAACGGAGTTGGCGCGGCTGAGGGCGTTGTTACTTCAACCTCAAGCGGAGTTGGTGTGGCTACTTCAACCTCAATTGGTGACTGAATCTGTACCACGATGGGTGTGAGAGTGACTGGAGGTATTTTAGGACTATCCCCTTCACGAATGAGTCCAATTGACCCTTCCGGATCCTATTCTTCATCAGTTTCTATCACATTTACCACCTCGCCCCTGTGATCTAGGAGAGGATTGTTATGGACATTAGGTGCAACCTCTTTTGCTTGTATAACCTTGGTGTCAATCAACGTCTGGGTCTTATCCTTCAAAGTGCTACATTCATCAACAGTATGACCTTTCATGCCTGAGTGAGAGGCACATGTCTTGTTTGGGTTAATCCATTGGGAGGAATTTTCCATAGCAACTGTGGGAATGGGAGTGACATAACCGGCAGCCTTCAGTCTCTCGTACAATTGGTCGATGGGTTTAGCAATTGGGGTGTATTATCTGGGCGGTCTACAGTCAAAATTTGGTCTAGGTATTTGGTAGTTTTGGCGGGTTGGTGGTGAGTGGTAGTATGTTGGTTGGGTGTTATAACTATGGTAAGTGGAGGCAGGTTGTTGGTATATAGGAGGTGAAGGCTGATATGTGGGTGGGGTTGTTTGGTATGTGAGAGGAGACTTTGGACCTTGGGCCACCATCACTGCTCGTACTTCCTTACTTTTAGAAATACCGCCTGACTGCAAGGCTTTTTTGTATCTTGGAGCGCTTCAAACTTTGTCACCATTCCACTCTTAATCCCCTATTATATTATTTCTCCCAATTTGATGATGTCAGAAAATTTATGGTTTTCAATAACCATCAGTCTTTCATAGTATTGCGGATCCTGAGCTCTGACAAAGAACTTATTCATCTGTTCTTCTTCCAATGCTGACCTTACTTTCGCAGCTTCCGACCTTCACTAAGTAGCATACTCGCGTAAAGTTTCCCTCAGCTTCTTTTTAAGATTCTGAATGTAGAAGACGTTTGGCGTATTTTCTATGTTGAACCTGAAGCGATCCATAAAATCTGACGTCATGCTCACCCAATTAACCCATTTCTTTGGGTTTTGACCGATGTACCAAGATAGGGAGTCTCCAGTGAGGCTCCTCATGAACAACTTCATGTTGATTTTTTCATCTTTGCCAACCCCTACGAGCTTGTCACAATATGTTCTCAAATGTACCTTCAGATCACCTGTCCCGTCGAACATTTCGAACTTAGGAAGTTTGTAACCCTCTGGCAGTTCTACGTTCGGCTGAATACATAAATCTTCATAATTCAAACCCTCGACACCTTTACCCCCTTTGACACTTTGGACTCAGCCAGTAAGTTTCTTGAGCTCCTCCGCCATGTTCTTGATGAGCAGGTCCTTCTCGGCAGACTCCGGTGTGTACAGGGTCTATTGAAGAGTATGGGGTAAGGTTTTCATGTATATGGGTTGCTTTGATGGACTCCAAGAATTTGGGTGTAGTGGTGGTCATTGGTTGAGTTTTGGGGATCGGTTGTAGGTTGTGGTACGTTTTGAGGAGTGTGGTAGGTGGTGGTTTGTGGATACTGGGTCGGATGATGATGATGTTATGTAGGGGTCGGTACTGGCGGAGGGTTGGAATTTTGAGGAGGTGTGGCATATTGATGAGGTGCGGGGATTCTGCAGATGTTGGTTTTGTGTGTTCTGGGGAGGTGCTGGGTTTTGGGTGTTTTGTTGATTGATGTCGGGGACATTCAGGGTGAGGAAAAGGTTTGCCAAGTTCCGGACCTGCTCAAGTTCCCCTTGTAACTCCAGTATTTTCTGTTCTAATCATAAGACCAAGTCGTTCTGTTCCGGAGTACTCCGACCATCTGAAGTTTCGACACTCTCTGCATGTGTAGCATTGTCTTTTCTGATACCGCTCATATCATACATTTTGGCTTTTCCTTTGTTTTTGGGATCACTTGGAGGAGGAGGAGGTGGAGGACCTCTAGATCTGGTATGATATGTTGATGATGCCAGTATGCACGAACCAACCTTAAGGAATGGGAATAATCAAAAGAAAAGAAAGCAAAAGGTAAACAAGTCAGTAAGGATTATTAAGAGGATATTTGCAGTATTTAAACACGTTTTGCGGAATTATAAATCTGTGTCCTAATTTTGGGGACCTCATTGTGCCCGAGGTAGGACTAAGCGACATATAGATTTGGAGAAAATTGATGCCAATAATTGCGTCATTTCATTAATGTGATAAATGGACCAAATCTCTACTAAAACGACAATAATTATAAAGAGTTACTAATGGCATTTGCCTTATTACAATCAAAGTCTAAAACGAGTCTAGAAAGCAAATAAAACATTATTCCTAATCTATTTGGTCCCAGAGGGACCTTCTCCATGCTTGGCCTTCTTGGCTCCATCTATCAGGTTCCCCAGGTCGCGCATGTCCAATAGCAGATAAGCCCTTGCTAGATGCCCTCCTTCGTTGCCTTCTGCATTCTGACAGTCTGAGATCCTTTTCCCCATCTTTCCATCAAGCTCCATCAACCCCTGCTCAAAATATTCCAACCATTTCTATTGATTTAGTAGTGATTCCTTTCCACTCATTGATTGCTTCCATGTCCACTTTATGTTGTTCCAAATGCCTGGCTTCATATTTGAAAACCCTTTTGCGCAACATCCTGTATTTGACTTGTGCCTCAGCAGCATTGTCTATGACCTTATTCCTCAGATTAATCCCTGGCTTGACATCTCCCGCTATATCATCTACCAATCAATGTGGGTAGAAGTACACATAGCCGGCGTGATACCGATCTGGCTCGATGGTATCTTTTTCCACAATGATCTTTTGATGCCACATATGTTGTGCCTCAAACTTGAATGGAATGGTGTTCCCTTTGAAGTCTGCTTTGTACTAGACTATGTTGGAAACTCGAGGTATAACCTGCTTCCTCCCAGCTTGCCTCATAACCCTTATAGGAGCATAATGATAGATTCCTCTCAACTCGATTAGCACTAGATGGGGAGCCTCCCTCGACCTGATGATGAACTCGCTGCTAGGGAACCATTCGAACATCCAATGAACTTTTTCATCAGTCAGATTGCTGAAGAAATGTACCCAGCTCACAGCATTTCCAGGTTGCGCAAACCAGTTTGGGATAAAAGTCATTCTCTTCTGATGGTGATAGGCTATGTGGTCATTCCAAGGTCATCGCGGAAGTTCTTGACGGAATTCACCTCTCTAAAAGTGTTCTAACAACCATAATCGCAACAACATATTACAACCCCCGAAGTACACATACCCTTTTTTGCAACGGTCAAAAACCCGGTACATCTCAGCCAAGATCATAAGGACAATGGTGTAAGTTTGCTCCTCAATTCCCTCCATTAAAGTCCTAGTGACGATAGCTAGGCGAGTGTGGATCATTTATCCCTTCATCGTAAATATCAGCATTCCCAGAAAAAAGACGATGAATACGAATACCCAGCGGTGTTTCCAACCCAAAGAAGTAATGGCAAGTTCATCATGGTAAAGGCGATATGACTTGTTGTGCCCATAATGCTCATAAAGGAACTCAAATGGTATATAAGACTTCTTCAGACAGAGTAACTCATCATTTTTCTTGAAACCCATCATTTTCAAGAAATCTCAGGAAGTGCGATTTTCCAGTACCAACAAACCAGGGCTATCCCATGGGAGTGCAGCGAAGCCTCCTATTTCCTCTAAAAGAGGAGTCATTTCTATGTCGCCAAAATGGAAGAGGGATCTCTTCTCATCCCAAAACATGGTGGCGGCCTCAATTAATGCATTGTTTGGCTGAATGTCTAATAAATAGGGTAAATTCCCGAGGACTCTTTTTACATGGTTTTTGTCACTTAGTGAGAGGTTTTTCCACCAATCCAGCAACAAAGGTGGGATATTTTGAACCATGCCAAACTTGGGGACTTCGTGCCTCATTTCTGCAAAACAAATAAAGTTAGCCCTTTCCCCTCCGGATTTGACTATTTACACATTAATGATAGGCATACATGCATGTTTTCTCCAAATAATGCACATATCGTGATAGTGTCCATTGGGATTAGGAAATCCCGGCATACATTGGACAAGGCTTGCCTTAGCGGGTTATCACGCGGACAACGTTCTAACTCATACTAGATTTGAACATGATGCATGTACAGTTAATATTAGAGTAGGGTTTCTAGAAGAGTCTAAACCGGTACCCTCAAGCGGACAACTTGAGAGGGAAAGGCACGGAATTGTCGACTGCACCGCTGATCGACTAGTTTTACCGCAAATAAGCCTTTTCAAATTTAAAGGGTGATTTTGGAAGAGTGCGGACACTCATCAAGTGCCGTTATGGTATTAATAAGGCACGAGTAGAATATGATGTGGAGCATGCTTTATGCAAATATAAACAACACGTTGTCAAATATTTTGCATGATGAAAACAACAAATGCAGTATTAAAATGAAACGTAAAGACGTGAAAAGAAAGGAAAACAAGAAGAAGTTAGTTCGAGCAATGTGGAAGTTGCAATAAAGTAAGCGAGGGAGTAAGGGTGGGGAGAGACATGATATAGCAATTTAAAAGGTGACTTGAAGCAAATAAGTATGACTAGAAAAAGGAATATGCATGTTAGAGCCAATTTGAGCAAAGAAGGGAAGATAAGGGAAGGGATTTGCATAGTAATAAGAATTCAAATAAGGGGAGAATAGGGGAAAGGGTGTGCATGCAGAATAAAAAGGGAAACGAGAGAGGGATATTCATGTAGCAGAAAAATAATAAAAAAACAAGGAAACACGTTTATCAGAGAAGACTAATTCATATAAACCAAGTTTGCTATGGTAAGAGCCTAAATATCCCCAGCAGAGTCGCCATGATGTCGCACCCCTTTTTCTCGCGAAATCGGGTTTCGACATGTGACAACTCTTTTAAAGAGGTATTAAAAGAGGAGAGTCGCCACCTAACGGTTTTTAAGGTGCGTTAGGCACTTATTTGCATATGACTCGGGTTTGACTAGTTTGCATCACCAAAGATCGGGTAAGGGCTCGAAATTACCTCGAAGAGAAGGTCTTAGGCACTCTTCGAGGTCCACAACTGTGGGTCCCGGCCAAACTTGAATTATATGAATTAGTCAGATAAACAAAGACAAAGAAAACAAGAAGTTTGATTATCAAAGACTTCGACTAAATACAAACACTTGATTCAAGGATAAAATGGGGGGTCCTAAGTTTTTTAGTCTAAAGGATCACCCTGTGCAACATAAATAATACTTCGTAACTCCCTCAAGATGGGGTGTTATTCGTATTATTCAGCGGGCACAGACTATCATCTCCTGCTACCCGATTACTATGTTAAAATTGTTACCTAAAAGCGTTCTAATTTAATTATAGGTCGTACCCTATGCGTGCACTACCTGGCCCATACTTATGATCCACGAGGCATTTAGACCTCTATTTTTGGGTGGTTCTAGACTTAACTTAGGCTGCTCAAAAATGTTAAAACTAGGCGACAATTCAAAACAAATAGGACTGTAATTAGATCCAATTAAAGGCTCATATTAGCCTCCGCAATTAGGCAAACAATTGCACGCAAACAGATTTTACATATTAGGCAGTTTTCAGAATTGAAGGGGTTGCGGTTGTTAAACTCTATAGGCATGGTTTCTAGATGATTTGATTCAGATGCGCAAGCCATTTTTAGACCTAATGATTTCCAAATTACCAATTGGTAAATGCCAAATGCTGTTAAGTGGCTTATTACAGATTATCAGTGGACACATCTATAGGCATGATTTCTAAGTGATTTATACAATAAGGAACAACAGAGCTTATTGGAAATGATCAAAATTAATATGCTTCCTAATAATCGCGTGGATAAACAATAAAACAACGTTTGAAAAGGCGAGTAGTGATATCCTATAGGCGTGATTTCTAAAGCTTGGCGATTGGAATTGATTCTCATACAATTAGCTCCTACATGATTTCTAGATGGACGATAAGATTGTAATAGCGAAATTAATTAGTTAAAATCCTATGGGCATGATATCTACTGAGCAGATTAAGGAGCAGTCATTAGCAATTATTTCCTATAGGCATGTTGTCTAGCAACACATAGCAGTAGACACAAGAATAGATAGAATACTCATGCATTGACAACATACTGATTATGTGAAGTATGTGATCCCCTAATGACATAATTTCTAATAATGCACAAAGAGATTCACATATAACAAGTCGTATAGCAAATAGATCACAAAAATCCTATAAACATGACAGCAAAGTCGCCATGCTATCACGCCCCTTTTTCTTACAAAATCGGGTTTTGACATTTGACAACTCTTTTAAGGAGGTATTAAAAGAGAAGAGTCGCCACCTAACGGTTTTTAAGTTGTGTTAGGGCACCTATTTGCACATGACTCGGGTTTGACTTATTTGCATCACCAAAGATTGGGTAAGGACTCGAAATTACCTCGAAGAGAAGGCGTTAGGCACTCTTCGAGGTCCACAACTGTGGGTCCCGACCGAACTTGAATTATATGAATTAGTCAGATAAACAAAGATAGAGAAAACAAGAGGTTTGGGAAGTTTGATTATCAAAAACTTCGAGTAAATACAAACACTTGATTCAAGTAAAAAATGGGGGGTCCTAAGTTTTTTAGCTTAAGGGATCACCCCGTGCAACATAAATAATACTTTGTAACTCCCTCAAGATGGAGTGTTACTCGTATTATTTAGCGGGTACAGACTATCATCTCCTGCTACCCGATTACTATGTTAAAGTTATTACCTAAAAGCGTTCTAATTCAATTATAGGTCATACACTATGCGTGCACTACCCGTTCCATACTTATGGTCCAGGAGGTTTTGGACCTCTATTTGGATGGTTCTAGACTTTACTTAGGTTGCTCAAAAAATGATAAATCTAAGCGACATTCAAAACATGTAAGACTGCACATAAAGACAATAAATGGCTCAAGTCGGCATCCATATATAAGCAACAAATGCACGCGAGCAAATTCATGTTATAGGCAGCAGACAAATTTCAAAATTAAAAACCTTAAGCCTTATAGTCGTGGTTTCTATGTGACTATGCATTAAAACATACAAGAGGTTTCAAAGACTAGGCGCTGCTTATCTCCAAATAATTATACTATTGTTGCACGCTGATTAGAGATTATATAGATGTTGTTTCTAGGTGATTTATGCACTAAGTGACAATGAAATCTGTTGGAGAAGAGCCTAGAATTATACATGCTTTTCTGACAGTAACATAAACGAACAGCAGACATCGTTTGGAAAATTAACATTTTTAGGCGAGTAGTAATACCCTATAGGCAGGATCTCTAACAATTGATGATTGGGACCAATTCTCATACAATTAGCTCCTATATGCATGCTTTATAGATGGACGATGAGATTGCAATAGCGAATTAATTAGCTAAAACCATATGCGCATGATATATATATTGAGAAGATTAAGGAGCGGTCATTAGCAATTATTTCCTATAGGAATTTTGTCTAGCAACACATAGCAGTAGACACAAGAATAGATAGAATACTCATGCATTGACAACATACAGATTATGTGAGTGTGTGATCCCCTAATGACATGATTTCTAATAGTACACAAAGATATTCACATATAACAAGTCGAATAGCAAATAGATCATGCAAATCCTATAAACATGCTTTCTACCCTTTTTCATGCAAATATTAAGAGATACCCATTTCCCAATTTCACTATCACCCCAATTGTTATTACAGAATTATTACAGCCTAATAATGAATAAATTACAAAGTAGTACAAGCAATAATAGTAGACCTAAGACAGACCCAAAAGATATCCAGCATTGACAAGCCTTCAAATAAGCTCTTTCTCCACACATATCTCAACATAGCCCAAAAAACAATAGGAGAAATTGAACCAAACCCAACAGTCATGGTTTGATCATAGGATCCAGGAAATAATCACTTACACAAGTCAATTTGCACATTCAACAGGGAAATGGCCAAAGAACCTCAGGCCCTAGTGTGTCAGAGTTCACAAGGGTTTCAAAATGGACCCCCAAGCAGTGCTCACACTAGGGAGGTTAATAGAAAAAGCTTTAGTGGCCTTGGCTTTCAGCCAGCCAAGAATTATAGGTTCAGAATAGGGTAAGTAACCAGTGAGAGTGAAAATAGAAGTCAAATGGAAGAGTTTGAAGAAGTGCATTTGGATTTTTAGAAACAGGCATTGTAAAGGTGATCACATAATAAACATATCAACACAGAGGATAAGAAAACTCAAGAGATAGGTTAATATCATAAGTCCACACTTAGCACATTAAGGCAAGGAAAGAAAGCAAGGGGGATTATGGCTTCCGGGATTACGAAATTAATAAGTAAGGCATTATGCCAAATAGGACAAACAACAGAACATTAACTTAACAGGTTCAAGCCTAAGGGTCAAATTATGCTAAGAACCAGGGGTTGAACAGTGCAACTCACACCAATAAGGCAAACATAATCAAATGTTATAGGGAACACAAGTTAAGAAGCTATTCTAAAAGGTTCCAACTAGTTGCTAGGGAGTACAGAGTTAGACAAGCTAAGGACATACTAAGTGAATAAAATGATCATAGGAGCAAATCATAGCTAGAATGAGGGTCTTAGCATGGATTGGAGCATATCACAGATACAAATCAATCACTATAGAAATCCAGGACAAGGCAGGAAACAAACTGATGTCATATAACCAATGTTAAACACTCAAAGTACCAATACATTAAGCTAAACAAACTTCAAATAGTCTAAATTGCTCAAGTTAAACACAAATACATTTTAGAACTGATAATTTAGGCATGAGCAAATGCTAGAGAGGTTCATAATATAAGCAGAGTTACACATAGAGATAGTCTAAAAACACATTAGGTTATGCAATTTCATAGGCGTGCATATGCTAATCAGGAGTATAAGAGAATGAACATTTGAAGGGCTAAAAAACTCACCAGTTACTGATTGACAAGTAGACAAACAAGAAAAGAACAAAATCACTTTGAACGTCAACAAAGTAGTATAACCTAGGACCTTAGATGCATCAAGTTCCCAAGGGCTTCAAGGAACCCAGGGTAATTCTCACACCCAAGGAAGGTCGAGAGAAATAGGAATTCTGGTGGCCTTGGCTTTCAGCTGGCCAAGAACCAAAGTAGAACAAGAGAATAAGCGAACAACAGAGTGAAGATCTTTAGCTTTTTAGTGGAAATTTTGTGATTCAAGGTCCGTCCAAAAGGGAATGGGAGAGGGGTTTATATAGCAGTGAAAATCGAGCAAATATATAAGGAAACCGAATAATTTAAGCAACAAACAAGGAAAAGAAACATGCAAATCGATTTAAAATCAATTTAAGAGAGAAAATCTGTAAACCTTAGTTTTTTTTAAGGAAAAGTGTAAATCAGCAGAATCCAAACAAAATCGAACTCACACAGTATAGTATTGAACGTTTGTAGATGAAATAGTGCTCAAAATCAAAGATTCGAACCACTTTGGTTCGATTTCGGAAGATATTGCTTGCTATGTTTAGGCAAGCACCTAGGTAATACCACAAACGGACAACCAACACCAAAAGGATTCGAATATGGCAAGAGAATGATAGTCGAATCCCGTTATCAGTGGGATTAGGAGAGGGGATTAAGGGGGAGGTGGCTAGGGTTCTCCAGAAGAGAGAATAGGAGAATTGAGCGTTTAGGGGCAGCGGATTAAAGGGAAATGGGTAGGGTTCTGGGTTAGGTTAATTTAAGAGGGGGGAGTGGACGATGGCCGTTGATATTGAGAGATCAACGGCTGAGATAAAAAAAATTGGACGGGCGGGTCGTTTAGAAGTGGGTCGCGACCGGGTATTAGACATGGGTCGTTTGGCTTTGGGATGGGGTAATTGGGCTAGGTATTTGAGTGTTTGGGCCATTCATTTGGTCCGAAATTGGTTTAAAAATTGGGTTGTTGTTTAAATACCCAATATTTATCAAAAATAATTTATAAAAGTAATTAATAAATAACAAAAACTATTGTTTGTGCACTAAAATGATTGAAAATAATAAATTAACATTATAAAAATATAAAAAGCTACTTTGGAACAAATAAAGTAATTATACATAAATATAGGCTATTATTGCAAAAATATGCAATTAGCCTAAAGATGCAAATGCAATTATAGAAAAAATAAAGTAAAATATTATAAAACATATATGTTGGTGTAAATAATAAGTTTGGATGATTAAGTCATCACAAAATAATTTAAAGGATAATTATTAGATATTTATAATAAAAATATAGAAAGAAATTGATTTAGAGCTTTAAAATTATGGACAATTATAGAAAATGCTTGTATAGGTTTGTAAACTAAATGATGATGCAAATATGCCATTTTGAAAGTATATATGCATTTTTAGAAAATATGAAGGAAAAATTGGGTATTAACATACATGATTCTTCACACGTATATTGTGATACAGTTTAGGCCTCATAGCACTATGGGCGAGGTGGCCTTCGTGATGTTGATTTTCTTATTACACCATAGTTGTGCTTGTACTTCTCAGTATTGTTTGTTTCCAATAATTTTCCCACAATTATATTTTTGTGCACTCTATTGTGCTTGATGTTGACGCACATGTGATCGGTGAGCCCGAGTATTATAGCTCGATGAGTACCCTATATGGATTGATATGATGGGATCGGGTTGCAGGCAGCAATGGTACAGTGATGAAATGTGACTTCTTATTCCTATTTCGTGTATTTTGCTTTCACCTTGTTGCAAATAGTTCATAGTAAAATGCTAAACTTTCCCTGCATGCTTAACTTGCTTAGTAGTTTTCTTATTTGGCTTTCTTACTGTGATCTGTCATGTTTGAATTATTACTTATTAGTGTACAAAACCGGGTTGTGTGGGGCTCCATATGATTATTGTTGATACTTGTCGGTGGGCTACTTGTATTGGCTAAGATGAGGTTTCTAGACCTGAGATTTGTACTATTGTATTGGGATGAGGAAGGTTTGGAAGAATAATACTATATTTTTGCTGAGGATTTGGACAATGGCCCTGGTCGTATGAGTAGTGGTTAAGCAGTTATGCGTGTTTCTTTCATCATCGGTAGGGTATGAGGGTTTTGAACGAGGTTCTAATCGATACGAGGTTTGCTACCGGCACCAGATTTGTTTTTGGGCAGTAATGGTGGTCAGCAGTCCCTACTGTGAGTATCGAAGTGATGAGGTATATATCATGTGATTACATCTTGGGTTATGGGTATGACTTGATACAGCTTGTTCAGACTTATACAATGTGTAGATGTGGGATTCGAGTCTTGTAATGAATTATGGATGATAGAGATTGGGTTCTAAGGTTTAAGGACCAAGGTCAAAATAAGGATCTCTAGATATGTTGTATTGGAAGGCTTATGTGGATCATGGTGACGTGGGATCACCCCCGGGTTTATGCATAGTAAGGTTACACCGTGATTTGATAGCTTTGGAACGACTCCTGGCACGTTCGAGGACGAACGTATGTTTAAGCCCGACTGGTTGTTTTGAGTATCTGCACTTCGCTCGGTTTTTTGAGGGCATGAGTATCTCCGTACGATGTGTTATGACTTGCGTAAATCGTCGCTATTGGTTTTTCAAGTTATCCGGAATCGATTTGGAAGAATGAACTTCAAGATTTGAGCTATAAGTTGGAAGAATTGACCAAGTTTGGCTTCTTAGCATTTGACCTCGGAATGGAGTTTCGTCGGTTCTGTTAGCTCCGTTGGGTGAATTTGGACTTAGAAGCGCTTCCAGATTGTAATTGGAGGTCCGTAGTCGAATTAGTCTTGAATTGACGAAAGTTAGATTTTTGGGAAGTTTGACCGGGAGTGTACTTTTTTATATCAGGGTCGGATTCCGATTCCGAAAGTTGGAATAGGTCTGTAATGAAAAATGTGACTTGTGTGCAAAATTTGAGGTCAATTGGAGATGATTTGATAGGTTTCGGCATCGGTTGTAGAAGTTGAAATTTCAAAGTTCATTATTTTGACTTGAGGTGTGATTCATCGTTTCAAGTTTGTGTTATGCGTGATTTAAAGCTTCGATTAGGTTAGTTTCGTCATATGGAACTTGTCTGCAAAATTTGGCGCCGTTTGGAGTTGATTTGATATGGTTCGAACGCTAGGTTGTGATTCTAGAAGTTCTTGAAGTTTAGTTTGATCTTCATGTATTTTGGCGTCCGATTCGTGGTTTTAGAAGTTATTTTGTTGATTTGAGCGCGCGATCGAGTTCGTGTTATGTTTCTGGACTTGGGTGCATGATTGGTTTGGAGCCCCGAGGGCTCGGGTGAGTTTCAGATTGGTTTCAGAATGATTTTTCATAATCTTTGATTGCTGATGTTGGTGTCATCGCATTTGCGATCTCAGGCTGCTGGGCAGGAATTTGATTTTGCGAAGAATTCCTCGCATTTATGATGGTCCCTTTCCGCATTTGCGAAGCCCTTTGGTCGCAAATGCGACCTTAGCAGGAAAACCTCTTGTTCGCATTTGCAATATATTGTTTGCATTTGCGGGGGTCCCATTTGCGAGGGTCAGATTTGCTAACGCCCTATCACAAATGCGACATCTGCAACCTGTTAAATGTTGAGAATTCCGAGACTTAGCTTCATTTTGATATATTTTGAACCCTAACTTCGATGAGAGGTGATTTTGTCAAGGGATTTTCATACCAAATCATTGGGTAAGTACCTCTAATCAATTTTCAACTATATTTCATGATTTTATATAAGATTTAACATCAAATTCATGAGAAATCTATGGAATAATTTGAGAATTTTGTCAAAGTTTTGAAGAATGAAAATTTAAGATTTGAGAGTCGAATAGGACTCGGATTTGAAAACAAAACACATATGTGGACTCGTGAAGCTATGGGTAGTCAAGACCCACCTTTCGACCCGGGTTTTGACCGGGCGGGCCCGGGGTTTGACTTTTGTTGACATTTTAGAAATCTAATAAAAATCACAGCTTTATTAATTGAAATTATTTTCTCTTGCATTGTGTGATGTATTCAAGTCGTCGTTGGTTAGATTGAGTCGAGCGGAGGCAAATTTGTAAAGGAAAAAGACTAAATTGAGTGTTGAGTTAGCCGAATTAAGGTAAGTGTCTTGCCTAACTTTGTTGAGGGAATTTTTCCTCCTATTTGACATTGTTTGCTACATACGGGGGTGATACATATATGAGGTAACGAGTGTATATGTATGTGCCAGGGTTAATCATGCTCGAGGGTGGATTATGTTATATTTGTGTTTGTAGAATTACGTGACCTTCCTGCTTCATGCCTTACTTGACTCTTAGCTACTAAGAACATAGTATTAAATGTCAGAAATCAAGACTTAGCTTATTATAACTTGATCAAATTTGACCGAGTTCTGAGTATACATTGACGTGTCTAATTCGGTCATCACTATGCGTAATCATTACTACATTACTACGGCCGATATTCTTGAGATACTAGACTTTATACTTGTGTTGTGGATCATTTGTGGAAGTATTTGAATAATAAGGTTCTTGAGGGGTTATTGAATCATTGTTGGCTTGGAAAGTTATGATTGGGATTTGTTTGGAATATCCGTTAAAACTCTATCCTTTATGTTATTTATGCTTACTGCCATGTTTGTCATCGATATACATATGCTTGGTAAGGAAGAGTGTAAAGCATAAAGGGTGATGTCGTGCCATTGTATAGACATTATCATGTGAGGGAGAGTGTAAAGCACGAAGGGTGATGTCGTGCCATATTATTGAGAGTAAAAGCACGAGGGGTGATGTCGTGCCATATTGTTGAGAGTAAAATCACGAAGGGTGATGCCGTGCCATGTCATTTGAGAGTTAAAGCACGAATGGTGATGCCGTGCCATTTTATTTATATTGTTATGCTTTTATTATCGTGAGATCATGGCATGATGGGTGTTTCCGTGCAGGTGAGGACAAGGGACATGCATTATAATGTGATATTTGTTTCCCATGTATACGTTTGTACCTTTACCTTGAGCTATTATTGTCGTACTTATAGATCTTGTGTGACTTGTTGTTATTGTCCAGTCCTTGATCTCTATCTCAATTGTTGTTGTGATGCCCATGTATTCTACTTGTTTAACATGCAAATACCATGTCTACTTCATGCTGCTATAATCACACCCATGTCGTAACTATTCGGTTACACCTTAGTACAAGCCTTTTTCTATGTTAGTCATTTATGCCTCTACTTGTTAACTTGTAAAGATCATGTGTTTCCTTCTTATTTGTTATACCTGTATTTAAGCCTTCATCATGCTAGATAGTTGAAATTGATATTCCTTGTTTCCAATTGCTGTCATCACTCACATGCTTTCCACCTAGTCTTTTACTATTGCCCATACAGTTATCCTTGTTCATTATTACTACTTGCGTATTTCCAACCTTGTAATTTCCTGTTATCGGTATTTCTATCATCTGGTTGGTTTTGTTATACGTATATTGGGTGAGGATAAGATAAAAGCATGAAGGGTGTTGCCGTACAATTGACTTGATATCTGAGTAGATTCCTCATGCTATGAAAGTTAAGAATTGACTGTTGTGGTTTATTGGTTTCATTCTAAGGAAAGGATTGGTCGAGGTATTTGAAGATGACAAATTGTGATCTCTGTTAACACTCGATTATTGTTTTGCGTATCTGTTTCATGTATTCTTCTCGATTATATTGTGGTATAGTTCTATTGCTGATTCACAATGCAAGTGTTATCAGTAAGTTTCTTTTAACTAAAAAGCCTCGTCACTACTTCGACGAGGTTAGGCAAGATACTTACCAGTACATGGGGTCGGTCGTACTGATACTATAATTCTACACATTGCGTGCAGATATTTGGAGCAGAGCTGCTGGTGATGTCGGGTGCTGACTCTGAAGATGTTCGTGCATTCTGGATATAGATGCCACTTATCTTTGGCAGCTTAGGTTTTGCTAATCTATTTATGTAACTTTTAAACAGAACGTGTAATTATTTGTATCATTTTTGAAATCTCAAGTCTTAGAAGCTCGTGATTCGTACTACCAGTTCTTGGGGTCAATTTGTAAAAGTTCGGATGATTCTTTACTACTTTCCTATAATCTCTTTTGGATTGTATTTTCTGTTAATTGGATTATCTAGCGGGTCGAGTTAGGTGCCATCACGACTAGTGGTTTTTGGGTCATGACAGAATATCATTTCATCAACAACTATAAATGACTAGGAGAAAACATACCAAGTTACCAACATTGAACATTTGATGATTTATTCCATATATTGATACAACGAATATGCTAAGCCGAACAATTGCAATCTTTACTTTCTCTGGGGGAAAAGGATGAATGAACACATATATATTGTCGAGTGAAATTAGAACAATGACTGTAATAATTTGTTCAATGAAACTATTGCAATTGGTATTCTCCATAATAACAATGTGGAATTATCCTTAAGATTATTGGAAAAATATTTGACTATGGAGAATAAGATTTATCAAAGCTTGTGATGTGTCAAGGACACTATTATTAAGGATATTTCGCCTACATAATAAAGAATAAAATTAGACGTATCCTCCAGGATTGAACAAGCTCTTCTAGTTATTAAACTTGGAATAGAACTAGCAGAAAATTCAATAAAGAAATTCAGCATAGAAGCAGGAGGATAAATAGAAAGAAGTTGGAAAATCTTTGTCATCGTTCATGAGAGTGCCATGTATACGAGGATGAAGAAGTTTGAGAAAAATGTGTCTTTAGTTTTCCAAAAACTATATTTATATAGGTGTTTCTCCAACGGCTAATTAATGGCTAGTTTCCAATGGCTAGTTTCCAACGGCTAGTTTGACCAGTTCAATATGAGAGAAATTAGATAAAAATAAGGGACACTTCTTTTTGAGATACCCACAAATTTTCTAACATGAGTTGACACGACACATTCAAGGGAAGTTACCTTGGTGCATGCTATTTGCAGACGACATAGTATTAATTGACGAGACACGAGGCAGTGCTAATGATGGTAGGCTAGAATCACGTGTTTTAGTCATAGTTTACACTCAAATTATTGTATTTTACCTGTGTTTGAGCTTGAATATTAGTGTATTGCACTTATTGTGTGTTTTATGCCTCACAGGAAATGATTCCGAGCTATTAAGGTAATTTGGATCTAAATCGAACAAGTTGGAGCTTTGAAGTATAAGTAGAAGCCCAAACAATTAAGTCGGGATCACGTTCGGGGATCAAGGGGCAAGTCCGAATGTCAAAGAATGAATACACGAATTTACTCTGAGAAAAAGGCACAGCCGCGCCGCACGGGGCGCGACACGGCAGTGCAAAAGTTGGTCTGATATGATTTTGCTAAGCTCTCTGGATTTCCCCACAAGTGTGCCACATGGGGTGATGCGGGGCGCGATGCGACAGTACGAAAATGTCAAAGTAATTTCCTATTTCGACTAGGAAAGGGTAATTTTGTCCGGGTTTATTTTGAGACGGCTTAAATACACCAGAAAACATGATTTGGGGGGGGGACTTTTCGACCTAAGGAAGCTAAGGAGGAGTTGGAAGAACACAAGCACAAGGATTTCATCATTCCTTCCTCACTCAAGACCCGAGTTTGTATTGAATCTATGTTTTCCTATACTTTAATTATATTTGTGATGAATTTCTCCATGTTTATGGAGTAGTTCCCTTTAGGGGATGACAGGTTTGGTGTATTGATGATTGTTTGTGGATTATAACTCGAGTTTTATGTATTGAATTATTTTGGAAGATTTAATTATTGCATCTATATTCACTAGTTCATGTAATCGAGAGAGGTATAACTTGAGATATCTTTGCATTATATTATTGGTTGAGTTCATAGATTCTTCTAAGTAATCGAAAGAGATTTTCCTGAAGACCAATCCACTACGCATTCTTGCATATCTTCACAGTGCTTAAGTTGGTTCATCTCGTGAGGTTAAGACTTAATTGAGAGAGGAGTTTCTGCTGAACGCTTGAACTAATAATAGAGTGAATTCGAGAGACTCACTTGAACATTGTAAGTGAATTATCTAAAGTTAGATCCCGAGTAATTATCTTTCATCTATCCTGCCAAAACTCTATCTTCTCCCACTGATAACCTTATTTGCTTATTCCTTGTCTCGATAGTCACTAGTCAATAATTTCAGATTCTTAGTTAATTTCAATTATTAATCATATAAATTTCAATTATTGATCCTCCTGGATAACAATCAAGCTAGAAACTACGAAAATATTTTTTAAATCCAATCCATGTGGATACGATATTATACTATACTATCTTTGATTAGCGAGCATAACTTAAGTGCGTATTTTGCGCTCGTCAGCTAATGCTAGGTTGGAGGTCTAGAGGCAGATCCTAGAGTCTAAAGGTTGAGGAGGACCAAAATAGAATACTTGTAGTGCAAGTTTAGTGACGTGACTCGGGAGGCTAATATTAAAGTGAGGTTGAACGCACAAGTCATACCCAAGATATAATGTTTTAAGTATCTTGGGTCTATAATCCAAGAAAATTGGGAGATTGACGAGAATGTCACACATCGTATTGGAGCGGGGGTGGATGAAGTAGAGGCTTACATCCAACGTTTTGTGCGACAAGGATGTTCCGCCAAGACTTAAAGATAAGTTTTATAGATGGGGCATGGTAGGCTGAAGAAATATTGGGTAGATGTGATCAGACGGAATATGACATATCTTCAGCTTACCGAGGACATAACCCTTGATGGGAGGGTATAAAGATCGAAGTTTAAGGTTGTAAGTTAGGTAGTAGTAGAGTATATTTCGTTCTCACACATGTACTTCCTTCTCTAGATGTAGCACTAGTCTTGTCCTTGTATTCCTTATTTTTAGATCAATATTTTTTTTACCTGAGGTTCTCTTTGCGTCGTTTTATTTTTCTGGTTGTTGTCACTATTTTGTTTGCTGTCGTTCTCTGTCATAATTGCTGTGATTTTGTTGTATTCAGCCGAGGGTCTTTCGAAAATAGCTCTCTACCTTCACAAGGTAGGAATACGGACCGCGTATATACTATCCTACTGAGGCCTCGCTTGTAAAAATATACTAGATATGTTGTTGTTGTTAAAATGGTGGCTAATATTTGATATGAGGTGTTAAAAGTGGCTATGTTTTTAATTTCTTTTCCCTTTGACACGATGGACTCCTATCTTTTATTGCTCGTTTTTTTCCTTCTTCCTCTAAGCATTTTAGTGGGCGTTTGGACATAAGAATTGTAAAATTACAGAAAAAAGTATAGGGTTATTTTTAAATTTTTATGAGTGATCAAAATTTAGAAAGTTTTTCAAAATTTCTAAAAATTACAAAATGGATCGTCAAGTTAAAAGTAGAGATTTTATATCATTTAGGAAAAAGTAAAAAAAGCGAAAACATTCATGTTATTATTTTGGCGTTTTAGAAAGCAATAAAACGGCTGTATTTGACAGTTGTTTTTCGAACTCAACCGTCCTACCCTCTATAAAACTCAAAAAATCTCACAATCTTTCTCCAAAGGAGCAAATTTCTTCCGATAGAGAGAAATGGAACAAAGTGTCTGCGAAGATTTTGTATTTATCAGGTTACTTTTCTTTTCTTTTCTTCTGGATTTGTATTTTAATTGATTAGGGTTTTGATATATTGGAGTTTAGGGCTTTTGGTAAATTTGGGTTCTTTGAAAAATTATGTTCAAAAAGTTAAAAGAACGGATGACATAGATTCTTGTGGTACTTTAAAAATAAAATTCAAGCATTTTCACGGCGGAAGGGAAAAACCCTTGCTTCATTCATGTCTCAAGAATAAAGGAATTGCAAAAGTAGAGCTTCTTAAATTATTTATATAAGCTAAAATTTTCTGGCTAGCAACATTCTTTTTCTTCTTTTCCTTCCTATTTGTTTGCTTTGTCAATTAAATAGTAGAAAAAAGAAAATAGTTGTCCAATTACTTATTTAAAATAAAAGGAATCATTCTTCACCCATCTGCACAAGAATGAAGAGGTTCCACAAAAACTGTTTAAATTTTAAGGATAATTTCACAGATGTCGCCTGAAATTTTGGGATTTTTAAATATTCATGAACCTCTCTTCTTTGATTTTTATTGTAATAAAACTATTTTGTAACGTAAAATTGACAAGTTTTCCCCTTATGATATAAAGAAATGGAAAAAAGATAGGCCGATCTTGGTACAAAATTACAAGGTGCATTGGTGTTACTTTTCACTAGTAAAATTTGTTTTGTATTCTAGAATCAATGCGTAATGAGCAGGACGGAGCTAGGGTGGCGAAAGGGGGTTTACGCAGGGACGGAGCTAGGGTGGCGGAAATAAAGGAATGTCGATCTTCTAGTTCATTGTAGGAGCTAATAAGATGATTCCTATATGAACCATTTCATATCTCTGTCTTCTCTCCGTAATAGGATTCACAAGCTGAATTTCTTTGTTGTCATTTGAGATACTGACTTGTTCGATAACTTCTGAGAAACATAAAATGGATAGGTATTAATTAGTGAAGATAAGAAAAAGATTGGGAGATATTGCATTTCTCTTAATTCATCGAATTTATCTTTTTTCCATTTCTTCTAAAGCATAAGGGAAAACTTGTCAATATTAAGTTACATTATAGTTTTATTACACTGAAAATTAAGAAGGGTGGTTAATGTAACATTTAAAGTCACAGAAATATATGTTACAAAGCCGAAACCCTACAGGAAGTATCCCTAAATTTTAAAGATTTTCCGGAATTCTGCCTTAAATAAAGAAGAAAAATCGAGCAGTAAAGGATAGAGTTACCGTGCTATTTATTTTGCAAATTTTGTCACATGTTAAATAATTCTTGTGTTTTTAGTTTAACCATCTGTTTTTGCAGTGTTTTTTATCAGGAGTTTTCCGTTCTAAGGGCTCGAACCCGAGCTCTCCGGTTAGAACTGGATGGATCTTCCTTTCCACCGCACCCCTCAGTGGTAGGTTAAATACTTCTACCAAACTACTACAGCTAGGGACCAACAATTTTTTTTAAGCTTATAGTGAGGGGAAAAAAAACGGCTGTCTAAAGTACTTATTAAAATAAAAGGAATCATTCTTCTCCATCTGAGCAAGATTGAAGAGGCTCCACAACAATTTAAAATTGATGAAGGATTTTCCTTAAGAATAGTACTTAAAAAAGAAAAAGCAGTCAGTTTAGCTTCGTTTAATCATATTTGAGAGCATCATCAGCATTCTCATAAACATTCTTTTCTTTACCTTAAGAACTGTTCAATGGATCTACTGATTTCTGTTGTATCAGGCTTTGTAGTTGAGGTGGGAAAGTTTGTGGCTAAATGCATCTGTCCAAAGATTGAAAATACCGTCCATTTCTCATCAAATATGAAAAATCTGGGGGAGAAAATGGAGAAGCTAAGAAAGTTCAGAGATGATATCAAAGAGAAGGTGGAAGGGGCTGACGGAGAAGGCTATAAACAAAAACGAGATGTTCTCAAGTGGCTCAAAGATGTTCAAAAGCTAGAGGGTGAATGGGAATCTATGCAAGGAAGCATTGCAGCAGCTAAGACTCATGCATATAAATGTTGTCCAAAATGCAGCCTTCGCTCGGAAGTCTCTGCTCAAGCACGAAACATACTAGATCAACTTTGCGAGCTTAAAAAAATGGGAGAAAATTTTGGATCCAGTTTGTTGGTAGAAAATTACCAGGTGAAAAAAGTGGAGTTCATCCCAGGACCATCAATAGAAGGCCAGTCAGCAGCAGCAAGAAATATCAACGAAATCCTACAACTGTTAGAAGATGATAAGGTATTGTTCGAGTTAAAGATTTTTTTTTTTGGGGGGGGGGGGGGGTTAAAGTAGCAATTATATTAATAATAAGTAATAGTGCGTCGAAGGACATGGAAGTTCTCAAAAATGAGTCTAAATATTACAAGTACCAGTCGTAGCTTTAATAAAAATATGCTCGCTTCATTTCTTCCTTTGCTAGATAGTCTATCTATGATATTAATTTATCTTCGTTTTAGTCAAAATGAATTTTGTACTATTATAAATATTAGTATCTGGGTATGCGCTTTGCGAATGTTACCCTATGTTAATACATACACAATTTAAAAAAATCGCATAAGGATTATTAAATAATGTTTTTTATTTATAAAATAAAAATTAAAGACAAAAGTGTAAGTTCCTAAAAATGATGAATTTACTTGTGGGATGAATATTTGGAAAATAATTAAAGGAAAAAGGCATAAGTACACACTACCCCATTGAAAAAAATACACCCTTTAGCAATGATGTGACAGTGAAAGTGCAACCACTTTCTTGGGAGCGCGTCAGAAGCATAAAATGAGTTAAAAACTGTAACTAATATGTACAAGTGTCAATTTTCAATTGGATATTATGCAATTAATTACACTTAAATTTATTAATTATAACCATTTTCTCTAATCCCTTCTCCACTCCATCTTTGTATTTCTTGATCGAAGCTGGGTAAATTTTTTCTCTAACCCCTTCACTATTCTTGGAAAGTCTCATCTGTTTCGGTTACTAAAAGAAAATCTTTAAAAAAAAAACGATTTGTGAGAGAAGGTGACCGAAGCTGGGTAAATCTTTTAAAGTGAAGGTTCAGCTGCTCTAGCCAGGCGCTGAAATTATAGGTGTTGTAATGGGTGTTGTAGGTGTGAAAAGAAGTAAGGGTAGTGGTGAAATATTTTTGCTTGGTTATGGAAGAAATGCTGCCTGAAGGCTTTTAATGGTGGTGTTTTTTTTTTGGCGAGTTAATGATTGGCCAAGTGAACTATTACGCCAAACCAAAAGTAACGCTAAAACTATCTCAACTCAAATACATATCATAGATAATATCAAATACCGACACATGGCGAAAGTCTAAAACGAGATACAATGTCTAAACGGCCCAAATACCCATAATATAGTCAAGGAGCGACTTGGGAAAGATATGGATAATCTAGGGACACAGCCCCAAATAATTGAAATGATTAAAATAGATAGAGAAGAGGTGCCACCACGATCCGACAGCCTCAAGCGAGATCAAGATAGCCGGCAGCTGTGCTAGTGGTAGGATCTGCACATGGCAAAAAATAACAACAAGGGTGAGCCTATGCCCAACAAAATTATTGACTCTCCCCTCTATCATACCCCGCGGAGCAAGTCTCTGAAAATACCATGCATAATATGAACAAGGTATAATATATATCATGGCAATAATGTATGTATAAATGAAAGTAGCAGATATACACAATATAACTCATAAACAATATCTTATAGTGTCACCTATGCATAGCAGCAGTCCTTCAATAGGGCACACTCTTACTTGTGTTGGACCATATATTTCATTTAACTGTCTGCTAGTAAACAGTCCGTCCATAGCCAACAATGGTTATACAGTTCCTAACCATCAGTGTCATAACTGATAGCAGACCACTATGGTGGAAAACACACTGTGCACTAACGGGTGGTAGACCATAGGCGGTATGATGCTAGCAGCGTCTCACAACAAATGAATGTACGCATGGTAAATAATGCAATAATAATATCAAAAAATAAGTGAAAAGTCATGCTATGAGTCTCAACATAGTAGGCAATGCCACACATCACAACATGCTTCCTAAACAATGTAAACTAGCATGTCATAGCTCAATTATCATAAAAGATATGCCTCATGCTTAGTAACTCAACTAAGAGAGAGAAATACCTCGGTAAAAAAAAAAAGCAGCCCGGTGCACTAAGCTCCCGCTATGCGCGGGGTTCGGGGAAGGGCCGGACCACAAGGATCTATTGTACGCAGCCTTACCTCGGTATATAGCATATAAGCTGAGAAAAGTGTATGTATGTCCTAGTACACATTCCCTCAACATACTAGGCATTTGAAAGCATTCATGCAATTTTTAGATCATGACATCATAAAAGCAAGTATTCGAGAAGTTAAAATCTTACTTGCCTTAAAATGAGTCAAACCTCCAACTCTCTTGAAATGCCAAAGTCTACCAAGATGACATTCAATGACCTTAATCTTTACAAAATATAAAATATTATGTCTAAATTAGTCTAGGTGAACCATTTCTGAAAATTTTAGGACCAGTCAAGATTGAGGTCAATGGTTAAAGTCAATCCTCAGTCAAACTAGTCAAAACCCTGAACAAATCTCAAAATCTATTATTCATAACCTTGTGATTTCAAATCTATGTTAGAGCCGTCAGTATGGGCTTAGCCCGGCCCAACCCAGCCCGTGATTTAATAGGGTTGGGCTAAGATTTTTGGAGCCCATTTAAAAATGAGGCTTTTAAGCCTGGCCCGCGTAAGCCCGTGACCCATGAGGCTTTACAGAGGCTGGGCTGGGCCGGCCCCGCCTGTGGGCTTAATAACGTATTTAATTAAAAATATAAAAATATATAGGGAACTAAAAATAACAAGCAGAGTAGTCTAATCTCAAAGTAGTAATATTTTTTATGCGAATATAAATATTTTTTGTTCTTAAAATTTTAGTTATTTCTTATTGTTTAACTAATTAAATCTCGCTTCTAAATAAGTCGTAAAATCTCGCTTCTAAATTTTGAAAATCAAAAGTACACATTTAATTGGAAAAAGATAAAGTCTATATAATTGAGTATATTTTTAATTAAAAGAAGTAAATATTCTACTTTTGGTAAAAACACTTTTTAGGCATTGTAGGCATTTACGTGTGTATCATGCACTTGAGTTATTCTGCTATAAAAAAGTACAAGTAATACAATGACAGGCTAACTTCTATATTTTTAATTATTCTTGTAACGTAGTTCTTTATTTTTGGAGTTCAAGTAAACTGTGGTTGTAGTTTTTAGTTTTGGATTTCAACGTCTTATGCATTAAGGTAGTGTTTAAGTTTAAAATTTTACTCCCTCCGTTCCAATTTATGTGAACCTGTTTGACGGGGCACGGAGTTTAAGAAAAAATGAAGACTTTTGGAATTTGTGGTCCTAAACAATTCAAAAAGGGGCCAGAGTATTTGTATGGTTATAAAAGCTTCTCATTAAGGGTAGAATTGTAAGTTTAAGCAAAATTGTTTCCAAATTTAGAAAGGGGTCATTCTTTTTGCAACGGACCAAAAAGGAAATAGGTTCACATAAACTGGAACGGAAGTAGTATTTATTTACAGATCAATGGTTTGTGCAATCAATTTGAATTCAAGCATTATGCTAGTGTACTAATATTGATTTTTTGCACTTAAAGATTTGTCTCATTTTTCTCATGTCAATTGCTTTACAATGTGTTTCTTTTTGTGTGTAGTTTTCTTATAACTTCAATTGGTTTTTATGTATAAATAATTGATTAAAGATTTATGTGCAAGACACGTAGCATAGAAACTAGTATTTTCTTAAGGAGGTTAAGTGGAGATTAAGTTGAGATCAAGAATTATGGGTGAATTATCAAAGCCAATATACCTCTTTCATTCTCTAATTTGCTAAGTTTCCTTTATAATGTTTGTTGCATCTTTCACTTGGTAAAGTATTTTTTGGGGTATTTGAATCCTTTTAGGTATGCATCATTGGTGTATGGGGTATGGGAGGAGTCGGCAAAACGACTTTGGTGAAGAATCTAAACAATGAGCTCCTAAAGATTGCTGCGTCGAGCTCCAAACTGTCTTTTGGTGTTGTGATATGGGTTACAGTGCCCAAACCGCCAACGGACATTAGAAAGGTTCAAGCACAAATTGCCAACAGATTAAGCCTTAAGGTAGATAGCGAGGAAAGCGTAGAAACCATTGCTAGTAGAATTCATCAGAGGCTCAAGGAAGTTATGAGTTTCCTTCTTATACTTGATGATGTTTGGGAAGCTATAAATTTGGATCATATAGGTGTGCCCCAACCTGAAGATTCCCCAAGAAGCAAGGTAATTATAACTTCTCGTTTTTTGAATGTTTGTAGGCAAATGAGAACAGACGCCGAAATCAAGGTGTACACATTTGACGAGGATGAATCTTGGCAACTGTTTGTCAAAAATGCAAGAGATAATGCCAATCTGGAGCATATTCAACCATTTGCAAAGAAAATTGCAAAGCAGTGTGATGGATTACCTTTAGCAATCACTGTTATCGCAGCCTCTATGAGAGGGCAGGAAAGGGTCGAGCTATGGAAAGGTACTTTGGAATCACTTAGAATGTCCAAACCTAATAAAGATTTTGAAAATATGGTTTACAAGGTCATCAAGTGGAGTTTTGATTCTTTAGAATCTCAGGGTATTGAATTGTCCTCAGAGCAAACAAGCAAACATGTGAACAAAAGGGGAGGTGACATTCAAAATTGTTTCTTGTATTGCTCTTTATATCCAGTGGCTGTTTCAACAGATGATCTCATACATTGTTGGTGGACAGAGGGGCTCCTTGGTGAACATGACACATACGAAGAAGCCTACAACAGGGGAATCACAGTGATTGAGAGTTTAAAAGATGCCTGCTTGCTGGAAACCCATGGGGGGTTGGATTCGGTTAAGATGCATGCCATGGTTCGTAATGTTGCTATATGGATAGCTAATTCATTAGGGGATGAACACAATTCTCTTATTCAAGCTGGAATTGGGTTGACTCATATTAAAATTATGTCAGTTTCTGTCAAGAGAATATCTTTCGTAAGCAACAAAATTGAACGCCTACCTGATTCTTTCAAGAAATGCCCAAAAACAACAACTTTACTTCTGCAAGATAATAGTCCCCTTCAGATAATTCCGCATGAACTTTTTCAGGCATTTCCAGCCCTAAGAGTTCTGAATCTGAGTGGAACTGGTATTAGAGCACTGCCTTCTTCCATCAATAGTTTATCTCAATTAAATGCTCTAATACTGCAAAATTGCGGCTGGCTGACAGAGTTACCACCTATTGGTGATCTTTGCAATTTGCAATTGCTCGATTGTGATAATACAAAATTAAATTGTCTACCGCAGGGATTGGACAAGTTGACAAATCTGAGGCTATTAAATATGCCTGCAACATATTTGAAGAGCATCGGCCAAGGAATTCTTCCCAAATTGTCTAGCATTGAAATGTTAAATATGTTGGATACCACATACTTTCAGCCGCCTAGATGGTACCTAACCCCGCATCCTTATCCGGGCACTTTGAGCAATGTAAGAAAGGAGGGGGACACTCTTCTTGGATCATCTACTTTTGATGAGCTATCATATCTACCCAATCTGACTTCTCTTTTTGTTAAATTGGATAGCTCATCAATTTTGAATAGAGACCACACCTGGATGTCTAGATTGGAAAGATTTCGCATAGAAGTTGGGGTAGGTCCAATGGAAGCAAAATTCAACAAGTCAACAAGGATGATTGGCGTGTCGCAGTGTCAAATTTTCAGTAAGGGAGAGCTCTCAGGCATGTTGCAGTTTGCTTCAGATTTATACTTGATAAAATGCATGGGTCTCAGGAAGTTGATTGCATACAACAGTTTTGATGGACTAAAATCACTACACATTGTGAACTGTTCATGTGATTTTAAACCAGTGGAAGAAGGGAATGAACATTTTGACCCTCTGCCCAATCTGAAAGAAGGAAATGAACATTTTGACCCTCTGCCCAATCTGGAATATCTCCGCCTCGGCTCCTTATTTAATTTAAAGAGTGTTTCTGAGTTTGGTCATTTTCTGGGTACAAGATTTTCTAAATTACGCCAACTAGAGATGGCCGTTTGTCAAAGCTTAACATGTCTTTTTAACGTTGGTGGAGCTTTTTCTGTACCGAAGCACCTGGAAGATATTGGAATTTCCAATTGTCGGATGACACTTGTCAACTCAGAAGTTCCAAGAGTTCGGGAGTTACTGTTGGAAAACTGTCCAAGCTTAGGAACACTGGGCGAGCCAGAGAATACGTGGGAACACCTGGAGGAACTTAGCTTGACAAATTGCAACCAAATAAGGAAGTTGCCTCTCTCTATTCAAACTTCCAAGAACATCAAAGTAATAAGAGGAGCGTCGGATTGGTGGAGCCAATTGGAGTGGGATGACGATAGCTCCAAGTCAAAGTTAGAGCATTGCTTCCTACCACTTTAATACTGACAGAAGGATCAAAGTTGAGGTTACTTCCACTGCATTTCAGGTGATGCGCCAATAACTTTTGAAAAATGACTAATTTTTTGAAAAAAAAAACAATCTTGGTAATGTTTTATGTTGTTTGGTTAGAGAGTGGAAAATATTTTTTTGAAAATTTTTATTATTTAAAATTGATAAGGATACTAGCAAATCAGACACACTGTTTTGATGAAATGAAAAAAATTACTTCCACCCAAAGGTGAGGGAAGCCATTTTACCAAGTAAATTTTATGGGTGGTCATTCAACTTTGTGTTCATTACCCAAAAGTCATTTTTTTTTTTTGTTACGTAAAAATTATTCAACTTTGTGTTAATTACTCAAAAGTCAATTTTCTTTCTTTTGTTACACAAAAATCATTTTGCTTTGCTCTAGTTATCGCAAAAGTCATTTTGACCAGATTTTACAATACTTTTACTTAAAAAGTCTATTATGACCTTGACATTATAAATTCTCTTATTTATATAATACCTTCTATGTCATATACTATATAATATATTTTTACCTAGGTATTTTACTTATAAATAAAATAACTTTATATTATTTTTATAATATATTCAGACATTCAATTTTTCCACGGCACTCAATTTGCTTAATCATATTCAAACATGAACATATTTTAAAATATACAAACGACAAAATATTTATTTTTTAATATTTATTTCAAATAATAAAAATAGTTTTGTTTAACAAATGATAATATTTTATAGTTAGTAAAACTTTTAAAACAAAAATTCAAAGATATTTGTGTTTAATATTAAGTTTTTTAAACAAGGGAATGCAATAGTACTAATGTAGTACTAATAGATTACTCATTGTTGGGTGATGACATCGTCACCCCGCAGTTTACTGTAACCTACCTTAACTGGGTTTTAATATAATATCTTGTTGACCAAAAAACATTATTAAGCTTTTCGAAGCTTTATCTGATAATATTATTTATTTGAAAGTGTCAATCTGATGTGTCAATGTGCTAAATGTGGGTATTTTGTTTACTGGATCAACGAATATGGCTTAGCTGATAAATCCGTGAACTTTGATTTTATAATTATCATTAAAAATATTTCATTTGGCATGATTAAGAACGTTGACTTGAGATTTGTTCACAGTAATGTTACTGACAAATTTAATAATGCTACCTATATATATATCTTGAAAATTAATGTTAAGGGAAAATTGAATGTACAGACATATTATAAAAATAATAATATTAAATTATTTTAATTATAAGTAAAAAAAACCTTGGTAAAAGTATATAATATAGAAGGTATTACATAAATGTGAGGATTTATAATGTCAAGGTCATACTAGACTTTTCAGGTGAAAGCTTTATAAAATTTGGTCAAAGTGACTATTGTGATAGTTAGAGCATAGTAAAATTATTTTTGTGTAATAACAGAAAAAAAATGACTTTTGGGTAATGAACACAAAGATGAATGACAACCCATGAAATTTACTCAATTTTACCCATTTTGGTGAAAGTGTTCTCTGGATAATATTTTCTGACAACCAAAACCAGAAAATGACATGTTTATCACCAAACACATCCTCAGAATAAGCATCTCGAACCAAATTCATTTAGAAGTTGTTTATCTTTCGAATGTTGTCAAGTGTGTTGAGCTTGACTCGTGATTGCCTCATTTAGGAGTGGACTAAGAAGGCAGAGGAAGGAATTTCCTGCACCAGAGACACAGAGTTTCAAGCTAAAGTTAATCAGTGGAGTTTGCTGTGATATATTTCCAGTCAGATGTCCTAAAGCTGTGGTACTATAACACTTGTGTTGTTATAAAAGCTTCTCGTTAAGGATAAAATAGGCAAAATGAAGAGTTTAAAGTTGAATTATTTTCAATTATAGAAATGTGTCATTCTTTTTTGGACGGACTAATAAGAAAAGTGTGTTATTTAAATTAAAACAGGGGAGTGATAATTTTTAAAGCTATTTTTCTTATAATCTTGTTCTTTTAAGTGTTATGGCCTTGTCAATGTGTTGATCATGCTGGGATTGTATAGGGTTTTGTGTATATTTGTTTGTTATCATCAAAAAGAGAATTTATTAAAAATTGAGTTTTCACTTTCATGCAAGATATTTATTTATGTGGTTATTGCAAGTTGAAGACCCTGGTCCTGCTAGTGTCTAGCGCTTAATCCTAGCGAGAGTATGATTCACTTTCACGCAAGATATTTATTTATGTCGTGTAACCGCCTAAATATTAAATTATCTTGACAAATTTTTATTTCTAACTTAAAAAGGAAGTAGAGTTGTAATTAGAGATTATTTTAAGGGAAGCATTATATGTTTCCTCATACTTACTTTATTCTCTAGTATTTGGAGATAATTATTTTTCCCCATGTTTATCTCTAAGACTCTAACCCTACAGCTAATTGTGTGCTGTATATTTGTAGCGATTGTTTGCTTGACAGGTCATGTACCTATATTGAGAGCACTATGAGATCAAACTGAAAAAACAAGAAAAACTAAGAAATTAGAATGAAATGCTAGGTAGCATAAAGTTGTCTCCTCTAGTCAGAATATATATATATATATATATGCTACCTCGCCTTAATTTAAGTTAGCGGCGAATCAAAGATTTAAATTGAAATTAAGACTAATCTTATTGGATAGTACACTTTTTGACTTATGGAAAGAAAAGAATGAAGATATAATTATGTTTTTAAAGGCTAAGAGTGGGTAAATTAGGTTCTTATATATTGATTTTGGTTGTTTGTCAGCAAAATAGTAGTGTTGGATTCTAGCTTTTTGTATACGCTCTTTTGTTTGGCAGGTGGTGTAGCATTAAAACGGGCATTGCCTGCTAATTGACTACCGACCAAGTCAGTCAGTTTTTCAAAAAGAATTCCCAAAAATTTATAAATATCAATTGAAGAGGTCAATTCATCAAAAACAAAATTCTCAAATTTCTGCAGAAATTGACTCATCTAGTCGGTTCATTCAATAAAATTTATTTCAAAATTATACATGAACTGATCGATTAAGTCATTTTTTAAATATAAAAAAGGTTTATTTAATGTGTCACGACCCAAAATTCACATGTCGTGATGGTGCCTATCTCAATACTAGGCAAGTCGACAGCCACAATAACCATAATTATCTTTTAACTTTGAAAACATAATAAATAAATTTTAGAGTAAAATCCCACAAACTTTTGATACAAAATATTATTTTATACAATACACTCTCAAAATCCGGTGTCACTGAGTACATGAGCATCTAAATGATAGCATAGTCTGACTGATACAAACACTGTCTGAAAATATAGAACAATACAAATAACTGAAAGGAAAGAGAGTCAAGGTCTGCGAACGCCAAGCAGCTACCTCAATAGTCTCCAACAGATGAACTCCGAAATCTAGCAACTGCTGTATCCGAAAGTACCTGGATCTACACACAAAGCGTAGAGTGTAGTATGAGTACAACCGACCTCATGCACTCAATACGTAACAAGACTAACCTTTGGGATGAGAGTATTGACGAGCTCAATAGGTACAATCCAGGATAGAAATAACAGTACAGAAATGTAGGCATGCTTTCAAGTTCAACAGTTAAACTCAACACAAGTAAAATAGATCAATTATGAATGATTTGAGGAATATGACATATGTATATCTATATGCCAATGTACATGCTGTATGTGATGCACCTCAGTGGAAACCTCGTGTACTCACAATCTCAAAATGCTCAATCACTCAGTATTGTATATGGCTCATCTAGTCTAGGGAGGATCCATCCCATATATATACACATCAACTGACAGTCAGTCACTCAATACTGTATAAGGCCAATCCAGCCCAGGGGAAGATCATCCCCAAATATAAATGATTCGGACAAGATCCATGTCTAGGAAAGATCCATCCCTCAATATAAAATCAATTGCGCTCACTGTGGAGGGTGCAGACTCCGGAGGGACTCTTTCAGCCCAAGCGCTATATAAAGCCAATATGACCTACTACGGCGTGCAATCCGATCCCATAATAATAAAGCTTATAAGGCATGTTGCGGCGCGCAACCCCAATCCATATAATAATAAATATAATGCCAATATGGCCTGCTACGACGTGCAGCTCGATCCCATAAATATCCTCACAAATGGATGAACATGACTTAGTATGAAATTTATATTTTAAAATAATTAATTCCACAACAACATGACTCCGTTGGTCCCAAAATATCGGCACGTAGCCTAAACATGGTCTTTAATACGAGCCTCAGCTCAATTTCTCTAACACGTGGGGAACATGTGAATTATGACATGATTCTTTGATTATGAAACTCTACGGAAATTATTTAAGTAACAATTTCTATGGTGCACGCCCACACGCCTATCACCTAGCATGTGCGTCACTTCCAAACAATTCATATAACACGTAATTCAGGGATTCATATCCTCAGAAACTAGTTTAGAAGAGTTACATACCTAAAGCCGTGAAATTCTTTATTCCAATACGCCTTTACCTCGCGAATCGTCCTTCAAACGCCTCAAATCTAGTCACAATTAATTTGATACAGTCAACACAAATTATAGGAATTAATTCCATATGAAAATACTAATTTTCGAACAAAATTCAAAATTCAACTCAAAAATCGTTAGTGGGGATCACATATCGGAACCCGACAAAGTTACAAAATATGAACGCCCATTCAATCACAAGACCAACCATACCAATCCGACATCAACTCGACCTCCAAATCTCAAATCTTATTTTCAAACCCCTAGGAGCAATTTCTTGAATTGCACCTCAAAAACACGTAATCTAGTCAGAATAATCAATAACAATTCAATATTATTGACTAACAATGATCACCAATAACTTATCTCAAGTTTTTCCATGAATTCTCTCTGAAAATCACCTCAACCCGTGTTGGAAATGATCAAAAATGGCAAAAGCTCGGAACCCTCTATTTTTGTATACTGTCCAGAGGTTCAACACCTACAAAATTTTTAATCGCTTCTGCGCAACCGCTTTTCCGGTCATTTTTCAGCTTCTGCGGACTCGCTTTTTCGAAGAGGATGTTCGCTTCTGCGGTTTTGCCTAGCTTCCCCATCCTACGCTTCTGCGACCTTGGTGTCGCTTTTGCGGACTCGCTTCTACGAACCTCACGCTTCTGCGATCAACAGGCCGCTTCTGCGGTAAAAGCTCTGCACCTGCGCACATTGCCCCTCTCCACGCCTGAATGCATCTACGATGCCAAGCTCGCTTCTGCGAGAAAATATCTGCAGGTGCAATTGCACCAGGAGGCAAAGTTTTCAGATTTCTTCTAAGTCCAAATTTTGATCCGTTAACCATTCGAAACTCACCCGAGGCCCCTGGGACCTCAACCAAGTATACCAACAAGTCCTAAAATATCATACGAACTTAGTCGAAACCTCAAATCACATCAAACAACGCTAAAACCACGAATCATACCCCAATTTAAGCTTAATGAAACTAAGAAATTTCATCTTTTACATTCGATGTCGAAACCTATTAAATTAAGTCCGATTGACCTCAAATTTTGTACACGGGTCATAAATGACATAACAGACATATTTCAATTTCCATAATCAGATTTCGACCCCGATATCAAAAAGTCAACCTCCAGTCAAACTTCCAAACTTTTAATTTCCTATTTTCGCCACTGCAAGCCTAATTTAACTGCGAACTTCCAAATAATTATCCGGACGCAATCCTAAGTCCAAAATCATCATACAGAGCTATTGGAATCATCAAAATTTTATTCCATGGTCGTTTACACATATGCCAACATATGGTCAACTATTTTAACTTAAGCTTTAAATCTTGGAACTAAGTGTTCCAATTCATTCTGAAACCTCCCCGACAAGTCACATAATTATAATTTAACAGAGGATAAGCAGTAAATGGGGAAACGAGGTTGTAATACTCAAAACGGTCGGCCGGGTCGTCACATTCTCACCCTCTTAAACAAACGTCCATCCTCGAACGAGTTTAGAATTATGCATGGAGTCTCAAATAGGTGTGGATATTTGCTCCGCATCTCCCGCTTATCTCCAAGTAGCTTCTCCGACTAGCTGGCCTCTCCACTGCACTTTTAGTGAAGCTGTGCTCTTTGATCTCAACTTTCGAGCCTGTCGGTCCAAAATGGCCACCGACTCCACATAATAAGTCAAATTACCATCCAACTGCACTGTATTGAAATCCAAAACATGAGACGGATCTCCGACATACTTCCGGAGCATGGATGCATGAAACACTTGATAGACTAGGTGGTAATGCAAGTTCATAAGCCACCTATCCAATCTTCTTAAGTATTTCAAAAGGCCTAATATACCTAGGACTCAACTTGCCCTTCTTCCCGAATCTCATAACACCCTTCATAGGCGAAACTCAGAGTAGTACTTTCTCTCATACCATGTAAGCAATATCGCGAACCTTTCGGTCGGCAAAACTCTTCTGTCTAGACTGCGCCATGCGAAATCGATCCTGAATCAATTTAACCTTCTCTGAAGTATCCTGAACTAAATCAGTACGCAATAGCCTAGCCTCACCCGGTTCAAACCAACCCACCGGAGACCGACATCGTCTCCCATATAAAGCCTCATACGAAGCCATCTGAATGCTCGATTGGTAGTTGTTATTGTAGGCAAACTCTTCAAGCGGCAGAAACTGATCCCAAGAACCCCTAAAATCTATAACACAAGCACCTAACATATCTTCCAATATCTAAATAGTCCGCTCGGATTGTCCATCCGTATGAGGGTGAAATGTCGTACTCAACTGTACCTGTGTGCCTAACTCTCGTTGTACTTCCCTCCAAAATTGTGATGTAAACTGCGTGCCCCGATCTGAAATGATGGACACTGGCACACCGTGAAGGCAAACAATCTCGCTGATATAAATCTCAGCCAACCACTCCGAAGAGTAAGTAGTCCCAACTGGAATAAAATGTGCAAACTTGGTCAACCGATCCACAGTTACCCAAACAACATCAAACTTCCTCAAAGTCTGTGGGAGTCCAACTACAAAGTCCATGGTAATACGCTCTCATTTCCACTCCGAAATTTCAAGTCTCTGAAGCAATCTGCCTGGTCTCTGATGCTCGTACTTCACCTGCTGATAATTTAAACACCGAGCTACAAAACCCACTATATATTTCTTTATTATTTTCCACCAATAATGCTGTCTCAAGTCCTCATACATCTTTGCATCACCCGGATGAATGGAATACCTCGAATTGTGTGTTTCTTCAAGAATCAACTCACGCAGTCCATCTACATTTGGCACACAAATCCGACCTTGCATCCTCAACATCCCATCATCTCTAATAGTAATATCTTTGGCATCACCGTGTTGAACTGTGTCCTTCAGGACAAGCAAATGGGGATCATCATACTCGTACTCTATGATGCGGTCATATAAAGAAGACCGAGAAACCACACAAGCTAGAACCCGACTGGGCTCAGAAACATCTAATCTCACAAACTGGTTGGCCAAGTCCTGAACATCAACTGCAAGAGGCCTCTCACCAACAGGAATGAATGCAAGGCTACCCATACTCACTGCCTTTCTACTCAAGGCATCGATCACCACATTAGCCTTTACGGGATGATACAGAATTGTAATATCATAGTCCTTTAGCAACTCCAATCATCTTCGATGTCTCAAATTTAGATCTTTTTGTTTGAACAAGTACTGGAAACTATAATGATCCATAAATACTTCACAGGATACACCGTAGAGATAGTGCCTCCAAATCTTAATACATCAACAATGGATGCCAATTCTAAATCGTGAACATGGTAGTTCTTTTCATGTGGCTTCAACTGGCGTGAAGCATAAACAATCACTCTACCTTCCTGTATTAAGACACACCCAATACCGATCCGAGAAGCATCACAATACACTATATAAGAGCCTGAAGCTGAAGGCAAAACTAGAATTGGAGTTGTGGTCAAAGCAGTCTTGAACTTCTGAAAGATCTCCTCACACTCATCTGACCACCTGAATAAAGCACCTTTCTGGGTCAATTTAGTCATAGACGCCGCAATAGACGAGAAGCTCTCCACAAAGCGATAATAATAACCGGCCAAGATGAGAAAACTCAGAATCTTAGTAGCTGAAGATGGCCTGGGCAAACTCTGAATTATCTCTATCTTCTTCGAATCCACCTTAATTCCTTCACTGGACACTATGTGTCCCAAGAATTCCACTGAACTAAGCCAGAACTCATACTTGGAGAATTTGGCATAAAGTTTCTCCTCCCCCAACCTCTGTAGTACAATACTCAAATGTTGTGCATGTTCATCCCCGCTACATGAGTATACCAGGATATCATCTATAAATACTATGACAAATGAATCAAGTTACAGCTGGAATACACTATTCATCAAGTGCATAAATGTTGTTGGGGCGTTGGTCAGCCCAAAAGACATCATGAGAAATTCATAGTGACCATAACGGGTCCTGAATGCCATCTTTAGACTATCAGAATCCCAAATTTTCAACTGGTGATACCTAGATCTAAAATCAATTTTGGAGAACACCCTCGCTCCCTGAAGCTGGTCAAATAAATCATCAATACATAGCAAAAGATACTTGTTCTTGATTGTAACATTGTTCAATTACCGGTAGTCGATGCACATCCACATAGTATCATCTTTCTTTTTGACAAACAGAACCGGTGCACCCCATGGTGACACACTAGGCCTAATAAAACCCTTATCAAGTTGCTATTTCAATTCTTTCAATTCAGCTGGTGCCATACGATACAGAAGAATAGAAATGGGCTGAGTGCCCGGCACCAAGTCGATACCTAAATCAATATCCTTGTCGGGTGGCATACCTGACAGGTCTGCAGGAAATACATTCGAAAAGTCTCGCACTACCGGTACATAATCAATAGTAGGAGTGTTTACATCAATATCTCTTAGAAAGGCCAAATATGACAAACACCCTTCCTAACCATCCGCTGGGCCTTCAAATAAGAAATTACCATGCAGGGAACATAATCTAGAGAACCTCTCCATTTGATCCTCGGCTACCCCGGCATCGTCAACGTCCCGGTTTTTGCGTGACAGTCTAGAATAGCATGACATGGAGACAACCAATCCATACCCAAGATCACATCGAAATCAACCATACTAAGCTATAAGAGATAAACTCTAGTCTCCAGTTCCCCAATAGTTATCTCACCCGATCGATACACACGGTCCATAATAATATTATCGCCCACCGGCGTAGACACACGAACAGGTAAAACTAAGGACTCACGGGGCATATCCAGATAATGAACAAAATATGATGATACATATGAATATGTGGAACCAGGGTCAAATAATGTAGAAGCTTCCCTGTGGCACACTGAGACAATACATGTGATAACTGCATCGGAAACAACGACATTTGGCCTAGTAGGAATAGCATAGAATCAGGCCTGACCGCCACCTAATCGACTTCCCCCTCTAGGGCGACCTCTGGATGCTTGAGCCCTACCCCGAGCTGGTTGGGCGGGTGGCGTAGCAGCTGGTGCAGGAGTCATAGACTGACTCCTCTATTGAACTGGACCTCGCAAAAGGCGGGGACAATATTTCCTCACATGACCCATCTCTCCACACTCATAGCAATATCTCTAGAAGAATGGTGGCGAGTTCTGAGGTGGACCTCGAGAACTAGAATAACTACCAGAAGAACCTGGTACAGATGAACCCTGAACTGATGGTGCACGAGACGAACTCTCAACTGGAAGTGCACTAAGAGAAGATTAACTCAGTCGAGCATTGTATGAACCATGGCTAGCCGATGCGCCACGATGAGCCGGGCGAGCCATCTTAGCGGCCCTATATGGTCGACCACTATTATGATAGAACTGCCCCCAAAAGGAACACTGTTGGGATTACCCGGACCACGAGACCTCTTGGCCTCCCTCAACTCAATATCCTAAGTACGGACCATTTCTAGCCGTCGAGCACTGTCAACCACCTCGTCGAATTTAGCACCTTCTACATTCCCCAGAGTCATAAAAAAATGGAACTGATGGTTGAGGCAATTAATGAACCTCCTTATCTTCTCCCTCTTAGTGGGAACTAACCTAACTGCATGACGAGCCAATTCTGCAAACCGTATCTCATACTAAGTCACGGACAGGTCCTCCTGACATAGATACTCGAACTGCCTGTGCAGTTTCTCTCTGCGGGTCTGTGGCACAAACTTCTCCTGAAATAATACGGAGAACTTATGCCATGATAGTGGTGCTGCACCAACTGGTCTGCTCCTCTCATAAGGCTCTCACCATCTGAAGGCTACCCCGGACCCGATCAACTAAAAAATAGTAAATGAGACCTCACTGGTCTCCAGAATACCCGATGTACGAAGCATATGCTCACATCGGTCCAAGAAATTCTGAGCATCCTCTGACTTAGTTCCACTGAAAGTTAGAGGATAGAGTCTCCCAAACCTCTCTAATCTCTTCTACTCCTCGTCATTCATAATAGGACCCACCTGGGTCTGAGCAGTTACAACCGGCTGGACTGGTAGTGCCCCCGGTATCTGAAGTCTCTGCACTACTTGCTTTGGAGTACGGGCGACAGGGGTATGAGTTCCCTCCCCACCCCGACCTGGGAAGTGATTGGTGCGGCCTGAGCCGAAAGCACTTGAGCAAGGACAGTGCAAACAGTCAATATCTGGGCTACAACCTCCTGAAGGCCTAGAATCGCAATAGGCATAGTTGGTGCTTGAGCTAGTCCCACCGGGTCAACTATATCTGGAACCTGCTCCTGAGATGGAGCAACTGGTGGTTCTACAGGTGCTTCTCCAACTGTTGTACGAGCTACACCTCAACCTCTACCACGACCCCGACCCTGGCCTCTCATGGCCATAACTGGTGGCACTGGTGAATGACCGTTTGATCCGGTAGTACGTGTCCTCACCATCTGTGAGAGAATGGAATAACATAAATTTAGTTTCTGGAATCAACAAATTTGCACGACAAAATACAAGAAAGTGATTTTTTCCTAAGGATTCGACAACCTCTCGAAGGTAAGTACAGACGTCTCTATACCGATCCGCAAGACTCTACTATACCTACTCATGACTCGTGAGACCTATGTAACCTAGGCTCTGATACCAACTTATCACGACCCAAAATCCACATGACGTGATGGCGCCTATCTCAGTACTAGGCAAGACGACAACTTCAATAACCACAAATATCTTTTAACTTTGAAAACATAATAAATAAATTTAAGAGTAAAATCCCACAAACTTTTGATACAAAATACTGTCTTTATACAATACACTCCCAAAACCCGGTGTCACTGAGTACATAAGCATCTAAATGATAACATAATCTGACTGATACAAACACTGTCTGGAAATGTAGAACAATACAAATAACTCAAAGGAAAGAGAGTCAAGGTCTGCGAACGCCAAGCATCTACCTCGATAGTCTCCAACAGATGAACTCCGAAATCTAGCAATCGCCATATCCGAAAGTACCTGGATCTGCACACGAATTGTAGAGTGTAGTATGAGTACAACCGACCCCATGTACTCAATAAGTAACAAGACTAACCTTTGGACTGAAAGTAGTGACGAGCTCAACAGGTACAATCCAGGATACAAATAACAGTACATAAATGTAGGTATGCTTTCAAGTTCAACAGTTAAACTCAGCACAATTAAAATAGATAAATTCTGAATGATATGAGGAATATGACATTTCTATATCTACATGCTAATGTACATGTTGTATGTGATGCACCTCATTAGAAACCTCGTGTACTCACAATCTCAAAATACTCAATCACTCAGTACTGTATATGGCCAATCCAGCCCAGGGAATATTCCATCTCGTATATATATACACATCAACTGATAGTCAGTCACTCAGTACTGTATAAGGCCAATCCAGTCCAGGGGAATATCCATTCCCAAATATAAATGATGCCCTGGGAAGTCCATCCCAAACATAAGATCATATGCGCTCACTGTGGGGGGGTGCAGACTTCGGAGGGGCTCCTTTAGCCCAAGAGCTATATAAAGCCAATATGACCTAATACGACGTGCAGTCCAATCCCATAATAATAAAGCCTATAAGACCTGTTGCGGCGTGCAACCCTAATCCATATAATAATAAATATAAAGCCAATATGGCCTGCTGCGACGTGCAGCTCGATCCCATAAATATCCTCACAAATGGATGAACAATACTGGGTATGAAATTTACATTTTAAAATAATTAATTCAACAACAACCCGACACTGTAGGTCCCAAAATATCAGTGCGTAGCCTAAACATGATCTTTAGTACGAGCCTCAGCTCAATTTCTCTAATACATGGGCAACATGTGAATAATAACATGATTCTTTGATTATGCAACTCTACGAAATTTATTTAAGTCAAAATTTCTATGGTGCATGCCCACACACTCGTCACCTAGCATGTGCGTCACCTCCAACCAATTCATATAACACGTAATTTAGGGATTCATACCCTCAGAACCAAGTTTAGAAGTGTTACTTACCTCAAACCGTGAAATTATTTATTTCAATACGCCTTCGCCTTGCGAATCGGCCTCCGAACGTCTCGAATCTAGTCATAATTAATTTGATACAGTCAACACAACTTATAGGAATTAATTCCATATGAAAATACTAATTTTCGAACAAAATATGAAATTCTACTAAAAAATCATCAGTAGGGCCCACATCTCGGAACCCGAAAAAAGTTACAAAATATGAATGCTCATTGAACCACGAGCCAAACCATACCAAATTTACCAAATTCTGACATCAACTCGACCTCCAAATCTCAAATCTTATTTTCAAACCTCTAGGCCCAATTTCTCGAATTACACCTGAAACACTTAAACCACTGCTCGTCCTCGAGCAATCAAACTACACTTCACATAGACACGACATTTTTAAACAACTCTACTAAATCATCATACTAAAAATAATATAACATATTAAGCACAATACCGTAACATCCTCGGTTCAAGATTTGACTCAAAAGTACCACGCATTTTTCACAGCATGCTCACTTACTCTAACACAGAGGTCAATGACATTACCTTTCCTTCATGAATCAAGTGCCCTCACCCAACAATAGAGAGTAGTTCAACACACAATAAAAGTTAAGAATAATTAGGAACTTAAGATAGAATGAATTCACTCACTCTCAAAACAACATTCATATGCCACAAAGAAACACTATAGGCTTTCCTGTAGTGTACTACTCTACTAATCGAGCTTGTTCAGTCAAGGATCAAGTAGGATTTTAATTGGTTGTAATGTAGGCTACGGGACATGTAGGATACATTTAGATAAAAGAGTAACTACACCTCCCTAAGCACTTTGAATACATATACTTAACCTTTAAACCCCATACTTATGTCAAACCATAATTCCACTTTCACATCTGTATATGTCAAATCCCAAATTCTTTAAGCACAAATACATAAAGAGTTACCACTATCAATGAATATAAACTATTTTTTTCTTCATCTTCTTTTTCAATTCAAGTGGCTCATACTTTTCACAACAGTGCACCTTTCTCCTTATTTCAATATTTTCACTCAAAAGCCAAACCAACCACCCAACACTTCAACTTTTACAAAGTTCATACCAATTTCAAGTGCTCACGAGAGGTAAATGGTTCAAATAGATATGGCTTGTAATGTGGTTACCAAAGAAATAGGATTACAGTCTCAACGAGGTTAACTACGATACATAACAATTTGGTGGGTAACATATATAGTTGGCTCAACAAAAAAATGCCTATATCACTTCCAAGACTGAACAATTATACTATTTCGCTTTGCAAATACACGAGGAAAGGTTCTAGACATCAATTGCACTGCACAGAATACACAAAGCCTCACACACACATGGTACAAAACCCACTCAAGATCGGACTCATCAAGACACTCTAGTAGTTAAGCAAAGTTAAGAACATACAATTTAAGATGTTTATACAAGAGTCAAAAATTGAGCCTAAACGTCAAAACTAAAGCACATATTATTCTCAAGGCATAATGAATTCACGAGATATTTCTTTCATTTAAAATCACAGAACAATATCTCTTACTCCTAAAAAAAATTAACTACACCCGGTTCAAACAAAACCATTGGAAAAGAACCACGCACAAAGAAAAACCAAGGAAAATTTATTATACTACCTAAAGAAAATAATATATATCAAAAGAAATAAAAACACATACAAGAAACAAAAACAAAAACAAATATTTATTTACATATTTACATCCCCACCCCACATTTTAAATTGAGGCATGTCCCCATGACACTCAAATAAAAAGCAAGAGGTAAAGAAAACTTCGCTGGACTTTTTCCGTTTCTGAGAACTTGTGAACTCCACCCTTGATTCTGAATGCATTTTTTGAGTTCGCTCCTCGAAATTCTTTATGGAGCTCATCAAGCCAAAGTCCTTTAGGGATATTTGAAAGATCCGCTCTTCTCTTTCTATATTGGCCTCATTTTGAGCGGGGGATTGTTCTTGTAGGATTATCCTCAACTTGTTTCTGCATTCATTCACAAGATCAGTACCTGCATATTCCTGTAAATCCCCAAAAATAAAATTCACATGATCAAGGTTAGAATAAGAAAATGAAGATGAAAGGTCATGTGAATATTCCTGTGGTATGCCCAAGACCAATGCTTATTCATTCTCTTCTATTAAAGATTATAAATGTGGATATGTGAATGGGGAATTGAACTCTTCTTTTATTGATTCACAACCAATCAAAGCCTCATCTTCAATCCTTTCAGTTGAAAAAGAGTCCTCTTGCAGAGTGAAAAACTCTCTTTGTAAATGTTCATCATCTCGGGTAGGCTTATTCTCACCGGGTCTATTCACCATCACAATGCAATGAGCTTTCTGTAAGTGTATTTATTATTTGACTCACTTGCATTGTTAGGTTGTTAATGGCTTCATCATCTTGTGTAAATCTCTCTCACACCTTATTTATGAACTTATACATAAGCTCTTCTAAATTACCATTCTCCGCTTGAGGTGATTGCCTCACTTCGCTTTCATTCCAGTCATAATAAGGGTATTCATCCAAACCATAGTTAGAATTGTGCCCATATGAATCCTCATACTTGTACGGACTGGAGACAAAGTGAGAGTGTTCAAAAGATGAACCATATGAAGAATACCTACCTACTTGACAATCAACCCATAGATGATTTTCACCGCATTTAAAACACATAGCAGACCGCTGACAGTGTTCAACTGTTAACTCTTCAACCATTTTCTTAGGCTGGTTGTACTCCATCTTTACATCATTTAGAGTTCAATAACAAGAATATGCTATTCAAGATTTCTTCAACAAACAAAATCTTAAAGAGAAGTTAACCAAACAAACTAAAAAAATAAAATAAAAAAATAAAAAAATAAAAGCTAATTCCTGAATTAGCACTACAAACTACTTCAAAAACCATTGATTGTCAATCCCCAGCAACGACGCCAAAATTTGACGAGCGCAAAACACACACTTAAATTGTGCTCGCTAGTCAAAGATAGTATAGTATAATATTGTATCTACATGGGTTGAATTTAAACAATATTCTCGTAGTTTATAGCTAGATTGCTATCCAAGAGGATCAACAGTTGAGGTTTATATAGTTAATACTCTAAAATCTACAGCTATTGACTAATGACAATCGCAACAAAGGTAAACAAGGAAGTTATCAATGGGAGAAAATATGGGTTGATAGGATATGCAAGATAATTATTCGGGATCTAACTCTAGATAATTCACTCTAATGTTCAAGTGAGTCTCTCAAATTCACTTCATTATCAGTACAATTGTTTAGTAGAGACTCCTCTCTCGATTAAGTCTCAACCTCACAATATGAACCAATTTCAGCTCGGTGAAGATATGCAAGAATTCGTAATAGATTGGTCTTTAGGAGAACCTCTTTCGATTATCCTCCTAACTAGGTTTAATCAAGGATTCAACTAGCCTCTTTCGATTACTTAGAAGAATATATGAACTCAACCAACCAAATAATGCAAATATATCACAAGTTATGCCTCTTTCAATTACAAGAACAAGTGAATATAGATGCAACAATTAAATCTTTCAAAAAAGATTCAAATACATAAAATAGACTTATAATCCACAAAAAATCATCAATAAATTTTCACCGCGTATTTAACTATCCCCAAATAAATCTCGGACAAAAATACCCTTTTTAGCGGAATTGGGAACATACTCTAAGAATTTTGCACTACCGCGCTGCATGCCGCGCCTAGCGCCACCCCATGTGCCGCAAAAATTAAAATTTGGAAAAATATAAAACATAAAAATTGTAGCTCTTTTAAATAGCTTTCCAACGATATATTGTGGAATCCAAATGGTTTTCTGAGAGAAATGTTATGTGTATTTTACTGGACAATGCGCAGTATGCCTGCTAGATTATTCGTTTCGTTCTTAAAGTGCACTATCATCCGTTGATCCCCGAACACAATCCCAACCTAATCCTTGGACTTTTTCTCAGACTTCAAAGCTCCAGAATAGCTTGAATTTATTCCATAACATCTAAATAACTCGGAATCACTCCTACACGATATAAAACACACAATAAGTGTAAAACACTACTAATTAAAGCTCAACATGAGTAAAGTGTAGTAAATTAGAGTGCAATAATCGACTAAAATACATGTTGTATATCCTACCATCATGCACGCCCACACACCTGTCACATAGCATGTGCGTCACTTCCATACAATTCATATAACACGTAATTCAGGGATTCATACCCTCAGAACCAAGTTTAGAAGTGTTACTTACCTCAAACCGTGAAATTTTATTCCAATACGTCTTTGCCTCGAGAATCGGCCTCCGAACGTCTCGAATCTAGTCACAATTAATTCGATACAGTCAACACAAATTATAGGAATTAATTCCATATAAAAATACTAATTTTTGAACAAAATCTGAAATTCAACTAAAAAATTGTCAGAGGGGCCCATGTCTCAAATCCCGACAAAAGTTATAAAATATTAACGCTAATTCAACCACGATCCCAACCATATCAAATTTACCAAATTCCGACATCAACTCGACCTCCAAATCTCAAATCTTATTTTCAAACCCCTATGCCCAATTTCTCAAATTACACCTACAAAATACGTAATCTAGCCGGAATACTCAATGACAATTCAATATTATTGACTAACAATGATCACACGTGACTTACCTCAAGTTTTTCCGTGACTTATCTCTGAAAAATCACCTCAACCCCTGTTGGAAATGACCAAAAACGGCAAAAGCTCGGAACCCTCTATTTTTGTACATTGTCCAGAGGTTCCGCACATGCGGAATTTTTAACCACTTCTGCGCAACCGCTTTTGCGGTCATTTTGCCCCTTCTGTGCCTCATTCGCTTCTGCAGACTAGAGTCCGCTTATGCGAAGAGGTTGTCCGCTTCTGCAGTTTTGCTTAGCTTCCCCATCCTCCGCTTCTGCGACCTTTGTGTCGCTTGTGCGGACTTGCTTCTGCGAGGTTCCGTCCGCTTCTGCGGACTTCACGCTTTTGCGATCAACAAGCTGCTTCTGCGACATCATAGATACGGCAAAAGCTCCGCACATGCACACACTACTCCTCTTATGTGATCTCGCACGTGCGAGAAAATGTTCATAAGTGCGATTGCACCAAAAGGCAAAGTTTTCAGATTTCCTCTAAGTCCAAATTTTGATCCGTTAACCATCTGAAACTCACCTGAGGCCCCCAGGACCTCAACCAAATAAACCAACAAGTCCTAAAACATCATACGAACTTAGTCGAAGCCTCAAATCACATCAAACAATGCTAAAACTACGAATCATACCCCAATTCAAGCTTAATGAAACTAAGAAATTTCATCTTCTACATTCAATGCCGAAACCTGTCAATTCAAGTCCGATTGACCTCAAATTTTGTACATAAGTCATAAATGACATAGCAAACCTATTCCAATTTTTAGAATCAGATTCCGACCCTGATATCAAAAACTCAACCCCCCGGTCAAATTTTCAAACTTTCAATTTTTTATTTTTGCCATTTCAAGCCTAATTTAACTGCGGACTTCCAAATAATTATTCGGACACACTCCTAGGTCCAAAATCACCATACAGAGTTATTGAAATCATCAAAACTTTATTCTGGGGTCGTTTACACATAAGTTAACATCTTGTGAACTATTTAAACTTAAGCTTTAAATCTTGGAACTAAGTGTTCCAATTTATTCTGAAACCTCCACGGCAAGTCACATAATTATAATTTAACACAGGATAAGCAGTAAATGGGAGAACGAGGTTGTAATACTCAAAACGACCGACCGAATCGTCACAATATGTAAACCGACCGACTTGATCGGTTTTGAGATAAAAAAGTACAAGATCAATTAATCTCACAATATGAGGTCTGAGGAGAGTAGTGTGTACGCAGCTTTACCCCTGCCTTGTGAAGCTAGATGATAGTTTCCAATATACCCTCTGCTCAATCAAAGCACACTCATAGAAGGTGGAAAAGCCATAAAAAAGGCAGTAACAACAACATAATAAGATAACCGAAACAAGAAAAATAACAGGTAATAATAAAATCTAAAGATAAGAAAATAGGAAATTAATACTAAAACTATTAGTATGGCAAGATATGATCGGCATCCTGCTAACTTCTACCCTAATTCTGTTACACCTTCCTATCAATGTACATGTTCTTGCTAAGCTGGAGTTGTGCCATGTTAGATAATTAAAAAAGGTCTTTTTATTATTTTATCGGTCGATTTTTTTGAAATTTAAAAGTATTTTTTTATTTAGGAACTAACCTAACCGGATTTTTACTTTTATTTGTTGCCGTGTGTCCAGAAAAACAGTCTAAAAGTCGATTCAGTTGACCAACTGCTCCATTTGGTAATAACCGACCACGTTGGTCGATTTTTTGTATCGACCAACAGTTGTCCAGCCTTCCTGCCACGTTTCGGTCGAGTTTTGGTCGGTTTTCCTTAGGACCCCATGATGTAGGTTGGTTTTTGTGATCGGTTTAGGCTCTGATTTTCGTAGTGTTTGGAATAATCAAAACGGGAGATCAAAAAAGAAAAAACATCAGGACATAAGGCTTATATTTGAAAATTGGAAAAGCCCTTGCTTCACTCATACCTTAAGAATAAAGGAATTGGAAAACAGTGCCTCTTATATTATTTATATAACCTAAAGTTCTCTTGGTGTGGACTTTCCTTTTCTTCTTTTCCTTCCTATAGGTTTGCTTTGTCAATTAAATAGTAGAATAAAGAAAATGTTTGTCGAAAGTAGTAAATAAAATAAAAGGAGGAATCATTCTTGTCCCATTTGCACAAAAATGAAGAGGCTCCACAACAACTGTTTAAATTTATTAAAAAAAACAATCCTGCAATTCTGCCTTAAATAAAGAAGGAAAGTGGAGCAGTAAAATAGAGAATTATCTTGCAAAATTTCACATGTTAAATAATTCTTCTTTTTTTTAGCTTAATCATCCGAAATTTACAATGCTTTTCACTAGGAGTTTTTCTATTCAAGGGCTTGAACTCAAGACCTCTATTAAGTAATCTTATCTATTCCACCAACCCTTATAGCTTGTTTGGATGATTGTTACCTATTGTATTGTATCGTATTGTTATTTTAAATACAATGTTTGTTTTGATAGTTACTTAAATTTTATTGTATCGTTTCGTTAAATCTATCGTTACGTAACGATGAAAAGTGTCACTTTATGGTACGATGAATTTGGTGTGGTGGCGTCGTTACCTTGCTTTTTTGTCTTATCGTGCCCTTCCTTATTATTAAATAATCATATTTTATTATTTATCCTTTTTTTATATACAATAATTCTACAATGTAACCTAACTTTTTTTTTTAAAGTATTCTCGCAAGTTTATTCTTCATATTGTTGGTGCATGACATCATGAAACAACGACAAACGATACAGTCGGTTCAAACGTTATATTCATTAAACAATACAGTACAATACATTATGAACAAACGACACGTAACAACCATCCAAACAAGCTGTTATGGAACGATAAAATTGGGGTGGTAGCGTCGTTACCTTGCTTTTTTCTCTTATCTTGCTCCTCCATATTATTAAATAATCATATTTTATCATTTATCCTTTTTTAATACAATAATTCAATAATGTAGCCTAACTTTTTTTAGTATTGTTGAAATTTGTTCTTCATATTGTTGGTGTATGATATCATGAAACGACGACAAATGATACAATCGATCCAAACGTTGTAATAATTAAACAATACAGTACAATACATTATGATCAAACGACACGTAACAACCATCCAAACAAGCTGTTATGGAACGATGGATTTGGTGTGGTGGTGTCGTTACCTTAATATTTTTCTTTTATCTTGCCCTTCTTTATTATTAAATAATCATATTTTATCATTTATCCTTTTTTATATAATAATTCTACAATGTATCCTAACTTTTTTCGTAATGTTGCATGATCACATGAAACGACGGCAAACGATACAATCGGTAACGATGTATTCATTAAACAATACAGTACAATATAATACAATATCATATATTATGAAACTGTATGTAACAACAATTGTAGGTTAAATAATTCTCCCCAACTATACTAATAGGGACCAACGAATATCTTTTTAAGTTGTACAAAGGAATCATTCTTCTCCCATCTGAGCAAGATTGAAGAGGCTCCACAACAACAATTTAAAATGAGGAAACACACAGTTTAGCTTCATTTGATCATCTGATTATATTAGAACCATCTTTTTTTTTTTCTGTACTTCAAGAATTGTTCAATGGACATACTTTTTAATGTTGTATCTGGCTTTGTTGTTAAGGTAGGAAAGTTTGGATCTAAATTCATATTTCCTAAGATTGTAAATACCATCCATTTCTCATCAGAAGTTGAAAATCTAAGGAAGGAAATGGAGAAGCTAACAAAACTTAGAGATGATCATATCAAAGAGAAAGTGGAAGTAGCTAAGAGAGAAGGTTATAAACCAAAACCAGATGTTCTCAAATGGCTCCAAGATGTTCAAAAGCTAGAAAATGAATGGGAATCCATGCAAGAAAACATTGCAACAGCTAAGATTTTTGCTTATAAATGTTGTCCAAAATGGAGCCTTCGCTCGAAAATCTCCACTCTAGCACAAAACAGGCGAGATCAGCTTTGCGCGCTTATAGAAATCGGAGAAAATTTTGGATCCAATTTGGTGGTAGAAACTTATAAGATCCAAAAAGCTGAGTTCATTCCAGGACCATCAATAGAAGAAGGCCAGTCAGTAGCAACAAGAAATCTCAACGAAATCCTACAACTATTAGAAGATGATAAGGTATTGTTCTGAGTTAAAGAGTTGCGGCTTTTTATTTGGTGAAATTAATATTTATTGAAAAATAAATTCTTTTAAATTGTTGTATATTATTGAGAAAGTTTTATCGGTTAAATGAGAATATTTTAATTGGTGAAGAAACTAGAAAGATTATTTAGTGAAATAAAATATTTATCGAGTAAATATTATATCTATTTGAAAAAGAAAAAGAGTGCGAGAGAAAATGATCAGAAACAAGTTTATAAGAGATTTAAAATATAGAATCAAAAGTTAAAGAAAGGATATTAGACAAAAATTAATTAACGAGATATTTCTCTCTTTTCTATTTTAATGAATTTTCATCAAAGGTTTTATTTTTATCTTTAATATACAAAATAAGAAATTAGTTTATTTATTAAATAAACAAATAAAATTTAGGATTTCAAAATTATTTAAAATTTTATTTTTTAAATCATTCCCTATTTGACCTATATAGGAATCTAATATTTAAGATATTTACCCTTTGAAAGTAGACTTATTGGATAAAATTATAATTAAATATTCAATTTTAGGATGAGCTAATATTAAGAATTTTATAAATTATTTCTTTAATATTGAGAATAAATAATTAAAACGATGAATTAACTAATTAGTAAGAGAATCCAATCCATTAATCTTCAAATTTAACATACTCATAAAATCATATTTTCAAGTTGACAAAACTCTCAAATTCATTAAAATGCAAAATTGAAAAAATAAGGATAAAAAGAATGCATTCAGAATGAGTTTTCATTAATTAATTTTCTTTCTTTTTTTCATTGATTCCAACAATGACTTCTTGTAGTTTTGAAAATGTTAAGTTATTTCTTGTACCATAATTACTCAACATTAGTTATTTTATATTTTACATTTCATAAGCAGTAATAGAAATTCTTACACAGCTCACTTAAGAAAATATTTGATATGCCAAACTATAAGTTGGTTTTAAAGTCCCAATTGTTAGTAAAATAATGGCTGATTACATATGCATCTGTTTAAACTTGTGCGTATTTTTCATTTACACACTGGTACGTACTGAGTTTTGCTCCAATTGAACACCTGAGCCAATTCACAAGTGTGTTTATTGAACACTAATTTGATAATTCTACACAAATCAAAGCGCGTGCATGCTACTTGCTACTGACATAGCAAATAAAACCAATCAGAAAAATACACACCAACTAGTTAATTTATCGTTTTTAATACTCCATTTTCTATCTTTTTCCCTTCTTATCTGCCGCCACCACTCTACGCCGGGCTACTTCCCCTTTTTTACTTTCGGCGAGATCTTAGGGATTTGCTTTAGAAAATAATTAAGCCTAGTGGTTTGGCCACGAGAAATGAAAATCAATCCACCTGAATGAGCTCAAGAGAAATAAGTCAAAACTGAAGTGAGCAATTAGGATACTTTAGTGTAGTTTGTAACTGATCAAGTAAAGAACAGGTTAGAATCAAATCAATAGCATCACTATTAGTTGGATATATAAGAATCTGAAGTTACCATTGGCAGGTACAAGAAAAATCTGCAGAAGATGATATTCGCACTTTCTTTCTTCTTCAATTTGATTTTTCGTTTTAAGAGGAGGAAGAAAGACAACAAAATGGGACATAGTACTCCCTCCGTTACAATATACGATACGAAGGTATTTACTTTTTAAAGACTGGACACGCAATTTAAGAAAAAATAAATATTTTTGAAATTTGTGATCCTAAACAATTTAAAAAGGACCCATAATATTTATGTGGTTATAAAAGTTTTTCATTAAGAGTAGAATGATAAGTTTAAGCAAAATTATTTTCAAATTTAGAAAAGAGTTATTTCTTTTGGAACGGACCAAAAAAGAAATAGGTTCATATAAACTGGAACGGAAGTAGTACCTTTTTAAATTTGAAAACAAGTTAGCTTAAATTTTCAATATTAACTTTAATGAAATTTTTTTATAACTACACAAATATTATATTCCTTTTTAACTTGTTTAGAACTATAAATTTCACAAGTATTCATTTTTTCTTAAACTTGTTGTCAACATGTTCACTGGAATATATTAGAGAACATGAACATTCGCCGGAAGTCTTCTTTTCCGGTCAACATTTCCCTTTTTTCTTGAATTTTACTTTTCTATTCTCAGGGGCCGTTTGACCATAAAAAATTCAATTTTTTTCGAAATTAATGTTTGGCCATGAATTTTTTTATTTTTCACTTAAAAATAAATTTCGAAATTTTTGAAAATTTTAAAAACTCCAAAAGTTTTTTTTTTTTTAAATTTCCACTTCAAACCACTAACAAAAATTCAAAAACAGCCCAAAATTATATTCATGTCCAAACACAACTCTAATTTTCAAATATCATTCTCACTTAAAAAGAATTCACTGCTTTCTGAAATTTACAATTTCTATGCCCATAAAAATTGGGACATAAAAATTGTAAAATTACTGAAAAAAATGATTTTTTTTAAAGTTAAAATGGAATTTGAAAATTAGAATTGTGTTTGGACATGAATATAATTTTGGATTGTTTTTAAATTTTTGTGAGTGATCTAAGTGAAAATTTTGAAAAATAACTTTTTGGAGTTTTTTTAAATTTTTGAAAAATTTCAAAATTCATTTTCAAAGTGAAATTTAAAAATTTTATGGTTAAATATTGATTTCGAAAAAAAGTAAAAAAATTTCGGAAAAAAAGTAAAAATTTTCATGGGCAAACAGGCTTAAAGTCTTTGTACTCTCTCAAAAAGAGGTGTGATACACTCTCCATGCTATGTCCATGTGTTCAATAGGCACACTTGTGAACAAGTTTTTGTGTTCAATTAGAACAAGGCTTAGTATAAGTGTCTAAATGAAGATTTTAGGCAAGTTTAAGGTGCCGCATATGTACTAAGCCATAACTTTTCTTAAGGAGGTTAAGTGGAGATTAAGTTGAGATCAAGAGATTGTGAGTGAATTATCAAAACATATACTAAATTTCCTTCTTTCTCTAATTTGCTAAATTTCATCTATATAGCCATTGCTGCATCTTTCACTATGTGGATAAATAATTTTTTAGGGTAATTGAATCCTTTTAGGTATGCACCATTGGTGTATGGGGTATTGGAGGAGTCGGCAAAACAACTTTGGTGATGAATGTGAACAATGAGCTCCTAAAGATTGCTGCGTCGAGCTCTGAACTGTCTTTTGATGTTGGGGTATGGGTTACAGTGCCCAAACCGCCAACAGACATAAGAAAGGTTCAAGCACAAATTGCCAACAGATTAAACCTAAAGGTGGATAGCGAGGAAAGCGTAGAAAGCATTGCCAGCAGAATTCATCAAAGGCTTAATGAAGGAATGAGTTTCCTTCTTATACTTGATGATGTTTGGGAAGCTATAAATTTGGATCATATAGGTGTGCCCCAACCTGAAGATCACCCAAGATGCAAGGTAATTATAACATCTCGGTTTTTGGATGTTTGTAGGCAAATGAGAACAGACAAGAAAATAAAGGTGTACACATTGGATGAGGATGAATCTTGGCACATGTTTGTCAAAAATGCGGGAGATATTGCGAATCTGGAGCATATTCAACCATTCGCAAAAGAAATTGCAATGGAGTGCGATGGATTACCTTTAGCAATCACTGTCATTGGAGCATCTATGAGAGGGAAGACGAGGATCGAGCTGTGGAAAGATGCTTTGGAATCACTTAGAAGGTCCGAACCTCATAACAAAGATGTAAACAATAAGGTTTACAAGGTCATCAAGTGGAGTTTTGATTGTTTAGACTCTGAGGATATTCAAAGTTGTTTCTTGTATTGCTCGTTATATCCAGAGGCTATTTCAACTGCTGATCTCATACATTGTTGGTGGGCAGAGGGGCTCCTTGGTCATGAATATGATACATACGAAGAAGCCTACAACAGGGGAATCATAAGCGATTGAGAGTCTAAAAGATGCCTGCTTACTAGAAGCCCACGAGTGGGATTCTGTAAAGATGCTTGAACTAGCAACCCATAAGTTGAATTCTGTGAAGATGCATGATGTGGTTCGTGATGTTGCTATATGGATAGCTAAATCCTTTGGGGATGAGCACAATTCTCTTATTCAAGCTGGAATGGGGTTGACTGATATATCAAATATTAAAATGTCAGCTTCTGTCAAGAGAATATCTTTCGTTAGTAACAAAATTGAACGTCTACCTGATTGCTTCTTGGAATGCCCAGAGACAACAACCTTACTTTTGCAAGATAATGTTCCCCTTCGGAGAATTCCCCATGACTATTTTTTGGCATTTCCAGCCATAAGAGTTCTGAATCTGAGTAACACTTCTATTCGAGCACTGCCTTTTTCAATCGATAGTTTATCTCAACTACGTGCTCTAGTACTACAGAACTGCTGCTACTTGACAGAGTTACCAGCTATTGGTAATCTTCGCAATTTGCAATTGCTTGATTGTGATAATACAAGGTTACATCGTCTGCCGCCAGGAATGGACGAGTTGACAGATCTGAGGGTATTATATCTGCCTGCAACTGATTTGGAGAACATTCGGGAAGGAATCCTTCTCAAATTGTCTAACATTGAAATGTTAAATATGCTGGATACTAAATACCTTTGGGGCCGAAGCTACCCAATGCTTGACGAGCTCTCATATCTACACAAGCTGACTTGTCTTATTATCAAATTGGATAGGTCATCAGTTTCAAATAGAGACCACACCTGGATGTCTAGATTGAAAAGATTTCACATTGAAGTAGGCGAAGCGCCAATGCCATTCAGCAATTCAACTAGGATGATAGGTGTTTCCGAGTGTGAAATTTTCAGTCGGGGACAGCTCTCAGGCATGTTGCAGTTTGCTTCACTTTTGTACTTGACAAATTGCAACGGTCTCAGCAAGTTGATTGGGTACAACAACAATTTTTATGGATTAAAATCACTACACATTAGTGGATGTCATTGTTATTTCAAACCAATGGAAGAAGGAAATGGACAGTTTGACCCTCTACCAAATCTGGAGTCTCTTCGCCTCTATAAGATTTTTAATTTAAAGAGTGTTTCTGATTTTGGTCATCTTCTGGGTCTAAGATTTTCTAAATTACGCCAACTGGATGTGTATGATTGTCGACGTTTAACATGTCTTTTTAAAGTTGATGGACCTTTTCCTGTAGTACCTAAACACCTGGAAGAAATTGATATCATCTGTTGTGCGGAGCTTGAAGAGTTGTTTGTGCCATTTGGCTCAAGTCAGACGACACTAAAAGTTCGAAAGTTAGTGTTGAAAATGTTACCAGAATTAAGAACTCTAGGCGAGCCGCAGAGTACGTGGGAACACCTGGAGGAACTTGGATTGATGGATTGCGATCGAATAAGGAAGTTGCCTATCTCTATTCAAACTTCCAAGAACATCAAAGTAATACGAGGAGATTCATATTGGTGGAACCAATTGGAGTGGGATGACGACAGCTTCAAGTCAAATTTGGAGCATTGTTTCCTACCACGTTATTACTGACAGAAGGATCAATTGTTTCCGTTGCATTTCAGGTAAAACTGCTAGTGGTGCGATACTATATTATTTGTCCTCTACCATTCTTTTCTATTTCGTCTTCTTGAGCCGATGTTCTTTCGGAAACAGCATCTCTACCCCTCTGGATAGGTGTAAGGTTTGCGTACATACTACACTCCCCAGACCCCACTAGTGATATTTCACTGGATCGTTATTGTTGCATCCTTTTCTATATAACTAATTTGAGCCTTGGTTTTTTATTTTGGTTTATAATGGGTTTTGTGTTAGATGCCCAAATTATTTTACAAGAAAGATGAACACAGATTTATTAGTGGTGTAGCTTTGAGATTATTAGACCACAACATTCTACTTAATTACATTATTAGATTGTGTACTAAAATTTTGAAAAAAAAAAGGTTCTTTCACTAACTCCCCTTTTTTTGTTTTCTTGAGCCGATGGTCTTTCGGAAACAACCTCTCTATTCCCTTGGGATAGGGGTGAGGTCTGCGTACACACTACTCTCCCCAGGCCCCACTAGTGAGAATTTACTGGGTAGTTGTTGTTGTCATTACCTCCCTGGATTGATCATTTCTACGAGGTTTTAGATCCACTCATAGCGCTTTACCTCGAAAATGCTTATGCTTTACCAAAAAGAGATTCAATTGTGTGTTTGGTATGACGAAAATCATTTTCAGAAAGCAAATTTTGGAAAATGGCATATATTTTTAAAAAATAATTTCCTGATAAATGTTTTTCGTTGTTTGGTTGGAGCGCGAAAAATATTTTCTGAAAAAAGAATGATAAAAATATTATCAAATTGGACAATATTTCGATGAAATTTTTAAGTAATAAAGATTTATAATCATGTCTAACTGTTGGCTAAAGCAATGATATGAAGTTAATAATTAGGTATAATTGTGAACAAAATTACTTCCGTCGAAAGTGAGGAAAATTCTACACCTTTTGGTGGAAAATGTTTTCTCGGGAAAATATCTTCTGAGTTCTTCAACCAAACACCAGAAACTGACATATTTTCTAGAAAATATTTTCGTCATACCAAATTTAGAGAAACAAAAAAAGATAGCAATCCACTGCAGAAGTGATTTTATCATTCAAATATTATCAAGTGTGTTGAGCTTGACTCGTTGTTGCCTCATTCAGGAGTGGAGTAGAAAGACAGAAGAAAGAACTACATGCACCAGAGATAGAATTCTATATAGAGTTCGAACTAAAGTTAATTGGCAGAGTTTGCTGCGATGTATTTCCTGTCATTTGTCTTTAGGTTTTTTCTTCCCATTAACTCATGTTCCTTGTTTGTACTATTTTTTCTCTGCCCCTCCAGGCTGGGTTGTTGTTATTGTTCAAATATTTTGATTTCTTGACTGTACACTGAATTTCGGTTGTGTTGTGTGATCATCTTGTTAATTTGTAAAAACTGGTATTGCTTCTCTGTGATTATACATTATAGAGCAATCTTAAATTGTACATTCAAAACTTGGCACAGCTCCTTGAAACAGCCTCTTGCAGAAATGCAGTGTAATACTGTGTACAATAATCCTTGCGGTTTGGCCCTTCCTCGGACCCCGCACATAACGAGAGCTTAGTGCACCGGCTGCCCAGTGACAATCAGTGAAGAAAAACATTTAGGAAACTAAATCACTTGAAAAAATATGTTTCGCTTACTTACAGAGTCTATACCCTGCATGTCACAGTAGATTACATATGCACAAGATAATTTCCTTGTTAAAGTTTTACTTGTTTAAGTTTTGAACTCCAGTAATTTTGGAGTAGTTCGAGTTTTAGCTGGGAGCATTTTTGTTCAAAAAACTTTCGTATCAAAAAATGGCTAAATACTAAAGTATCGTTCGGTACGATGATGGGATATCCCAGGATATATTAAGGTGGATTATCCCATGATATCCTGTGAGGTGGAATATTTATTGGATTAACTATCTACATTCTATATGAGATTAGTTAATCCCACAATTTAAGACTAAATATTTTCTAAAAAATGGAGCATGTGAAACATGTGGATTTGGGGGAAGTGAGGGAGGGAGTGAGAAGAGTAACATAAAAAAATATTTTTCTAAAAAATATTTTCTACTCTTTAATCAAATATTAAAAAATATTTTTCAGAAATTTTTTTTCACTCACCAACCAAACAATGGAAAATAAGTGATAAAATTACTCATTTTTCGAAAAATATTTCTTCGTACCAAACACACCCTAAAAGAGAATCCATTTTTTTTTTGAAACAAATGAACAACATTTTAAAAGAATCAAACGTAATATTTAAAATAATAATAAAATGAAGATGAAGGTCGGGCTCTAGAAAGATGCTTTGGACTCACTAAGAAAGTCCGAACCTATTAACAAAGGTGTAAACGATAAGGTTTACAAGGTCAGCAAGTGGAGTTTTGATTCTTCAGAGTCTGAGGATATATTCAATTGTCCTCAGAGCAAAGAAGCAAACATGTGAAGAAAAAAGAATTTCTTTAAATTCTTAAATATTTTTTCGTGACATAGTCGCTTAATCATGTAAACAACTTTTGTTTTCTTAGAGCGTAAAAAAAACTTGATATTTGACGAAAAATTTCGTAATTGAAATGCAAATTCTCTATATCTCTAGCTCTTCTTTTTTAAAGTTACATGAATATTATCTTAATACTTTTCTTTTATTTTCTTGAAATTCAGGAATTGCTTCAATAAGTTTATATGGTGATGTTTTTAAATTTAGGATTAACATCATTTGCTAATTTCATCATTATAGTCTATAAAATTTCTAAAATTTGCTGGTGGTCAATTTTTTTTTTTTATATTTAAAATTGATCTTTTTGTGTATTTAAAACTAAAGAGCAGTTTGAATATTAATAATGTATTAAAGTAATCCAAGCTGATCATTGGCCACTTAAAGTAATATTTTCTTTTGAAAAAAGATTATTATTGTCCACCTAAAACTTTTCGAGTTCGTTATTAATTAAGAAAAAGAAAAACTAATTTTGTCATATTACATGCATGTCAAAAATCTAAATTCTAGTTGATATGGAAGGGTAAACTAGCAATCTAGGTTTTTATTTTTTATTTTTTTAAAGCAAGTCCACTAGGCAAGGTGCCTATGGCTAGTTTTTATATATATAATAAAGCAAAAACAAAGTAGTATGCTGTCTTACAAAGAGTAAGACCATAAGATATGCCTAATACATAGATCCTATTACCAATTTTTTTCTGAGATACCCAAAACTGATATTACATTTTGATTTAACTAAACGAATGAAAATATAAAAAATAGCCTATTACAGTAGTAGCCGTATTTTGTCCTCATTGCCCAGAAATTGGCCATCCTTTCACGTGTAGTTTGCACTGATAGTATCCAGACTACTGGCCTCAAATATGCTCGATCAACCTGTCCTTCATTGTTGTTCTTGTTATTAATTATGTATTGCTGTAATAAACAATTAAACTTTCTGAAAAAATAAAACAGAAAGTTAGTAATACTTATTTAACGAAATAGATTCTGGAAAACAAAAAACAGTATAAGAATAAATCGAGCCCACTAAATACACAGTGTGTCCTTAAGGAAATTATTCCCCTCAAGTACTCGAGGTGCTGGAATATATCCTCCTAGGATAGAACGATTTAACTCACCAGTGTATTGGTACCAAAACTCTGATGAATTGCGAACCACTCAATGGCCGTAAAACACACTGGAAAATATTGTGCAGAAGAAGAAGAAGAAGAAGCTCAGAAAATTTCGTAAGGAAAGATTATGGGATTCAAACTCTATTTATAGAGTTGATGGCAATGTTTCTGAAAAGGTTTGCAACCTTTCAGAAACAGTCATGGCTGTTGGAAAAAGGGTGTTTAAAATATTGCGGGAAAAATATATTTAAAATAATTCGGGAAATAAAACGGGCCTGACCGAACCGGGTTGCGGGTTATTTCGGATTGAATTTTTCGTTAATTAATTAATTAATTAAATAATTAAAAGGAATTTTGTCCAAAAAGATTAATCAATCAATCGATCTTTGACCGAATCCGAATCCGAAGCCGTAGCCGAAGCCGAGTCGAGCGAGTGACGACGACGACGGCCCGAGGCTTGCCTTTTTCTTAACTCTTTAAGAGTTAGAAGAAGAGCAATTATATATATACCCATCAAAAGCCTTTTCTTCCTCCGATATGGGACAATGTCCCTTTCCCAAGGGAAACTCAAATATTTCATTTTCCTTCCATTTCTCATTCACCCTCTTTAAGCTACACAAGCTTAAAATCCCAACAATCCCCCACATGAATGGGAAATGGCTATAAAATAAAGGAATACACGGACGCGTGTGTGTTTTACATGCAAAAATTAATTGCATCTGGATAAGTAGGTTTTCCTTTGAACTTTTCGTAGTGAACTTATATCAGATATACTTGGTCAATCGGTAGATTTGATATCTTTGAACCGTCGAGCTTTGTTGTATACCTAGACAACATAAGTCACACAATCAATCCTTTACCATCTATGGTTCTCACGGTTGTGTTCGTTTCAGCCATGAACACCGTCTGGTTTCATGAGTGCTTAGAGAATGGGCCTTTACTTTCATTTCCCTTGAAGCGACTTATACTTCACACTCACATAGGTGATTTCTAAACGTGTAATCCTATAGACACACTATCTGGTCATATCCTGCCAGACTTAGCAAATCATTAAAAAATCTTTAAGCTTTGTTGACTCATCAAAAAACCTTATTGCTTTACCTTGATTTCTGAACATTGTCTTCATCACGAGAATGGGTTGAGTTATTTGACAATGTTGAACCGTTATTCATAACTTTGTTTGATCTCTTTGAACCTAGCTCGTGGGATCTCCAGTCTGCTAGGTGGAGTTACCGTCATGATGACTTGTCCTAGACCTTAACCCCATTCCCTTTGATGATCTTTCAACTGCCTCTCTAGATAGGCCTTTTGTAAGTGGATCCGACACGTTATCTCTTGACTTTATGTAGTCAATTGTGATAACACCACTAGAGAGTAGTTGTCTAACGGTATTGTGTCTCCTTCGTATATGACGAGATTTTCCGTTATACATAATGCTCCCTGCCCTGCCTATTGCCGCTTGACTATCACAATGTATACAAATAGGTGCCAAAGGTTTGGGCCAAAATGGAATATCTTCCAAGAAATTTTGGAGCCATTCGACTTCTTCACCGGCCTTATCTAAAGCTATGAATTCAGATTCCATTGTAGAAAGGGCGATGCACGTTTGTTTGGATGATTTCCAAGACACTGCTCCACCCCTAATTGTGAAAACATATCCACTCGTGGATTTAACCTTCAGATGATCTAGTGATCCAATTTGCATCACTATATCCCTCGATCACGGAGGGATATTTGTTATAATGCAAAGCGTAATTTTGGGTATGTTTGAGATACCCCAAAACTCGTTTCATTGCCATCCAATGTATGTGATTGGGATTACTTGTAAACCGACTCAGTTTACTAATAGCACATACTATATCTGGTCGTGTACAATTCATGATATACATCAAACTTCCCAATACTCTTGCATAATCCAATTGTGAGTCACTTTTACCTTCATTCTTTTGAAGTGCATAACTCACGTCAATTGGAGTCTTAGCAATTTTGAAATCCAAATACTTGAACTTGTCAAGTACCTTTTCAATGTAGTGAGACTGTGATAATGCTAGACCTTGTGGAGTCTTGTGAATTCTGATTCCTAAGATCACATCAGCAACTCCTAAGTCTTTCATATCGAATTTGCTAGCCAACATGCGCTTAGTAGCATTTATATCTGCCATGTTTTTGCTCATTATCAACATGTCATCAACATATAAACAAACAATGACTTCATGACCTGGAGTGTTTTTAATGTAAACACATTTGTCGCACTCATTGATTTTAAACCCACTTGCCAACATTGTTTGGTCAAATTTGGCATGCCATTGTTTGGGTGCTTGTTTAAGTCCATAAAGTGACTTAACAAGTTTGCACACTTTCTTTTCTTTACCAGTTACCACAAAACCCTCAGGTTGTTCCATGTAAATCTCTTCCTCTAATTCTCCATTTAAGAAAGCTGTTTTAACATCCATTTGATGGATTTCAAGACCATACACGACCGTTATTGCCACTAACACCCTAATAGATGTTATCCTCGTTACTGGCGAGTAAGTGTCAAAGTAATAAAGGCTTTCCTTTTGTCTATAACCTTTGACAACAAATCTTGCCTTATATTTGTCAATAGTGCCATCAGTTTTCACTTTCCATTTAAAGATCCATTTCGAACCTAAAGGCTTATTTCCTGGAGGAAGATCTACCAATTCCCATATATGGTTATCCAAAATTGATTGAATCTCACTATTGACTTCCTCTTTCCAAAACACTGAATCAGAAGATGGCATAGCTGCTTTAAAAGTTGAGGCTCATTTTCAAGCAAGAATGTCACAAATCTGGTCCAAAGGAAGTAGATGTTCTTTGACGTTTGCTACGCCTTGGATCTTCTATACTTGGAGTATTTTCCTTTGGTTCTTCCGGAGGTCATTTAGGTCTTTCACTTAACGACTCACATTCAGTTTTATACGGATAGATACTTTTAAAGAATTCAGCATTATCTGATTCCATTACCGTATTAATGTGAATTTCGGGATTATCAGATTTATGAACCAAAAACCGACATGCTTTACTGTTTGTAGCATATCCAATGAAAACGCAATCAACAGTTTTTGGCCCGATTTTAACCCTTTTAGGTAAAGGAACTTGTACCTTTTCTAGACACCCCCACACTTTGAAATATTTCAAGTTGAGTTTTCTTCCTTTCTATTTTTCATATGGAATAGATTGCGTTTTGCTGTGGGGTACTCTATTGAGTATTCGGTTAGCTGTAAGGATAGCTTCGCCCCACAAACTCTGCGGTAATCCGAAACTTATTAATAAAGAATTCATCATTTCCTTTAATGTCCGATTTTTCCTTTCCGCAATTCCATTGGATTGAGGTGTGTAAGGTGCAGTAGTTTGATGGATAATTCCATATTCAGAACATATTTATGCAAATGGAAATTCATATTCTCCACTCCTATCACTTCTAATCATTTTGATCTTTTTATTCAATTGATTCTCCACTTCATTCTTGTAAATGCTTTAATTGCTTCATCCTTACTATTAAGCAAATAAACATAACAATATCGAGTGCAGTCGTCAATAAAAGTAATAAAATACTTTTTCCTACCTCGAGATGGTGTCGACTTCATATCACAAATGTCAGTATGAATTAAGTCTAAAAGATTTGAATTCCTTTCAATAGACTTATAAAGATGTTTTACAAACTTAGACTCAACACATATTTGACATTTTGATTTATTACACTCAAATTTAGGCAACACTTCTAAATTAATTAACTTCCGCAAGGTTTTGTAATTGACATGTCCTAAAAGAATATGCCATAAATCATTTGACTCCAATAAATAAGAAGAAGCTGCAATTTTATTCATACTGTCAACAACCATTACATTTAGTTTGAAGAGGCCCTCTGTGAGGTAGCCCTTTCCAACATACAATTCATTCTTGCTTACAACAGCTTTATCAGAAACAAATACACATTTGAATCCGTTCTTAACAAGCAAAGAAGTAGAAACTAAATTCTTCCTAATAGTAGGAACATGAAGAACGTTGTTGAGTGTTAACACCTTGCCGGAAGTCATCTTCAAGAATATCTTCCCATAACCATCAATCTTGGCTGTTGCAGTATTTCCCATGGAAAGCTCTTCTTCGGGACCAGCAGTAGAGTAAGTCGCAAATGCTTCCTTGACAGCACAAACATGTCGAGTGGCTCCAGAGTCAATCCACCACTCCTTCGGATTTCCAACTAGGTTGCATTCCGAAAGCATTGCACACAGATCATCAATGTCATAATTCTTCTCCACTATGTTGGCATGTCCCTTCTTATTATACTTTTTCGGGAGACGACAATCAGGGGCTTTGTGACCATTTTTTCTACAATTGTAGCAGCTGCCCTTGAATTTCTTTTTGTTCTGCTCCTTAGTCTGTCCAGAAGACCTCTTTCTCTTCTTAATTTTTGGAGCAGTCTCCTCAACGATATTAGCTCCCATGATCGTTGAATTTCCACGAGACTTCTTCTCGGCTGTTTTGTTGTCTTCCTCAATCTTGAAACGAATCACAAGATCTTCCAACTTTATTTCTTTGTACTTGTGCCTAAGATAATTCTTGAAATCTCTCCATGAAGGAGGCAATTTTTCAATCATTGCAGCCACTTGAAATGCTTCATTCACGACCATACCTTCAGCAATAAGGTTATGAAAAATAAGTTGAAGCTCTTGAACTTGGGTTCCAACAGTTTTACTGTCTATCATTTTATAGTCTAGAAACTTGGCAACCACGAACTTCTTCAAGCATGCATCTTCAGTCTTGTATTTCTTCTCAAGTGCGTCCCATAATTCTTTCGAAGTATTTATCGCATTGTACACATTGTACAAGTCATCCTCTAAAGCGCTTAAGATAGCCTTTGCAAAGAAAATCTGCCTGCTTCCACGCCTCAATAATCATGAATTTCTCGTTGTCCGACATGTCCGCAGCAGGCACTGGAGGTTCTTCACTAGTGAATTTCTACATACCAAGTATGGTAAACCAGAAGAACACCCTTTGCTGCCATCCTTTGAAGTTGACTCCGAAAAATTTTCCCGGTTTCTCTATCGGTGGAACAGCAATCCGGCTTGACGAGGCTATCGTCGTTGCCGCAATAGTCGCAGAAGAATTTCCGTTATCAATTGCCATTTCTCACTGTAAACAACAGAAGAGTTCAATTAATGGTAAAATCAGAACAGTACACAATAATGTTATTAACAAAAAAATAGTATGTCTAATAAATAAAACCGAAGTTTTTATATACTGTTTTACAGAAAAACGATGAAGTTTTTATGTTCTTCAAATCGTCTTACGAATTTCAATACTCTGATGAAGTTTTTATATCTTTAAATGAGAATAGTAAAATTCAGAAGGAGTAGAAAACCACACAGGTTTTAATCTCCACAAACAAAATACAGAATATAAAAAAAAAAAATCCTTAAGATTGTTATTAATTCTGTATTGCTGTAATAAATAATTAAACTTTCTGAAAAAACAAAACAGAAAGTTAGTAATACTTGTTTAACGAAATAGATTCTGGAAAGCAAAAAATAGTATAGGAATAAATCGAGCCCACTGAATACACAGTGTGTCCTTAAGGAAATTATTCCCCTCAAGTACCCGATGTGCTGGAATATATCCTCCCAGGATAGAACGATTTAACTCACCAGTGTATTGGTACCATAACTCTGATGAACTGCGAACCACTCAATGGTCGTAAAACACACTGGAAAATATTGTGCAGAAAAAGAAGAAGAAGAAGCTCAGAAAATTTCGTAAGGAAAGATTCTGGGATTCAAACTCTATTTATAGAGTTGATGGCAATGTTTCTGAAAAGGTTTGCAACCTTTCAGAAACAACCATGAAAGAAAACGGGCCTGACCGAACCGGGTCGCGAATTATTCCGGATTAAATTTTTTGTTAATTATTCAATCAATCGATCTTTGATCAAATCTGAAGCCGAAGCCGAAGCCGAGCCGAGCGAGCGACGACGACGACGGCGCGCGACTTGCCTTTTTCTTAACTCTTTAAGAGCTAGAAGAAGAGCAATTATATATATACCCATCAAAAGCCTTTTCTTCCTCCGATATGGGACAATGTACCTTTCCCAAGGGAAACTCAAATATTTTATTTTCCCTCCATTTCTCATTCACCCTCTTTAAGCTACACAAGCTTAAAATCCCAACAGTTCTCACACGCACTTACCTGTTCTTGCATGTCATTCCTTGTACGTGCAGTATTTGACCTCACAATTTTGGAATTAAGCCTTGCTTGTGCCCTTGATATCCAAGCTTCTAAACAGTGGTTTGATATCCCTTTTGTGTATCTGACTGTGATAGTTCTTCCCTAGTATCTCCATGTTACCTGCTTTCCTCCTTGCCTTTAAAATCCAGCATTTGTGCATATAGGTGAGTATGCACAGTTTTGGTGTTGGATACGCATGATTTCCAGCAGTTTCCAGTTGATTCCTTTGCTTGGCTTCCATGTTGGAATGTTGTATAATGGGAGTGTACTGGGTTTTTACTCCACAATGCATCCAGTTTTTTCCAAAATGAAAGCCAAAGACACTTACCTCTCGTGAATGATATGATGAAATTTCTGGGCAGTGTCCTTCCTATGCATGTAGATCTTATACTGTTAGGTAATTTCCTCCTTTAAAAATGAGGATCCATGAAAATTTGAGCAGTACTAGGAGTGTGAATTCCCAGCATATGGCCTTGTGGAGCCAAAATAACACTGTTGGTCCATAGTATGCTCATTTGCCTCCTTGCTCTCATGCTTGTGCTCACCAGTGATATTCCTTCCTGGGAATGAGCACATCGTGCTAATACCACCCATGGAAGTTCAATCACATGATGAGGCATGGATACTGTAATGTTCCCTGCATTATCAGAAATTCTGGAGCAGCTGCACGCACTCCTCAATGAATCTAAGATCCAGCATTTTCGAACATGTGGGAGCATACACTGTTTGTTGAGGTAGTCTTGTGATAACCAAAATCTTGCTGTTGAATACAATAGGTGGCACTCTTCTTGGTCTGTATCAGTCAATCTAGGGTTGGGGAATGGGATTATAGTTAATAATTTTTAAATTTTTAATTTTTTTTAAATACTTAATAGTTAATTAAGTTTTGGCCCACGAGCCGCTCAAGCCCTGTCTCGGTCAAGCCTCAAGGGCCAATGGACTGACTTGGACCAGGCTTATAAGCCTCAGTTTTAAATGGGCTCAAAAAATCCTAACCCAACCCTACCCAAGTAGCATGCTAAGTTAGGCTGGCCTCACAGGCCAAGCCTAATTTTACGGCTCTACCTAAGAGTTCTGAATCTGAGTGAAACAGGTATTATTGCACTGCCTTCTTCCATCAATAGTTTATATCAATTGCGTACGTTCTCTAATACTACAAAATTGCAAGTGGCTGTCAGAGATACCAGCTATTGATAATCTTTGCAATTTGCAAGTGATCAACAACAACAATCATCCATTGATATCCCACAAGTGGGGTTTGGGGAGAGTAGCATGAGCGAAGCTACATTATCACAAGGGTGGTCAATTCGTCGAAAAATTACACCGTGGGATTAAGGATAGCAGTGGTTATTTGGTACGAATATGCTAAACGCACCCTCTTATACTTGTTGTTGAAAGTATCTTTGATTTCGAATTAGCAACAACGAACTCTCAAATAATGGCTTTACCTATCGATAACAAAGCTGGCCTTCAAGGAGAGAACAACTTGACAACCAGGGCCAAAAGGCCGCTGGTCGATGTCGTTGGGGCTCGAGTCGAAGTACCATTAGACGTCAATTCGCATGTGGATATTGAAAAAAGCTAACGTTCTGAGCTCGAAAAAAACATTCATGGTGGTACTCGATCTGCACCTCGAGACACCCATGATGTTGAGGAAAACAGGATCAACTTGCATATGATTTTTGAAATGTTTCAAGATCAACAGGTAGCGATAGCTGAGTTGCAAAGTCAAATGCAGGTACTGAGCATACCGGAGCCCAGTCGACCCCGAGAAATCACCCGCAGAATAGAGCCAATTATAGCAAGGTCAAATGAGCAAGAATCAGGGACTAATCCCGAAGTTGTTAAGATGTTTGAAGAACTAACAAAATGAATAGAGTCAGGAGAAACGAGGATCAAAGAAAATAAAAAAAAAGTGGAAACGTACAACTCCAGGGTTGATCAGATCCCGGGGGCACCCCCGATATTGAACGGCTTAGATTCCAAAAAATTCGTACATAAGCCTTTCCCCCGAGCGCGGTTCCTAAACCAATCCCAAAGAAGTTTTGCATGCCCGAAATTCCTAAGTATAATGGAATAACCGACCCCAACGAACATGTCACCTCTTACACATGTGTCATCAAAGGGAACGATCTAGAGGACGATGAGATCAAATCTGTACTATTGAAAAAAATTGGTGAAACCCTGTCAAAGGGAGCAATGATATGGTATCATAATTTGCCGTCTAACTCTGCTGATTCTTTTGCTATGCTTGCAGAGTCTTTCGTAAAAGCACATGCCGGGGCTGTGAAAGTCGAAACCAGGAAATCGGACCTATTCAAGGTAAGACAAAAGGATAACGAGATGCTAAGAGAATTCGTATCTCGTTTCCAAATGGAACGAATGGATCTACCACCGGTCACAGATGATTGGGCTGTTTAGGCTTTCACTCAAGGTCTAAACGAACGAAGCTCGATGGCTTCACGGCGGCTGGAGCATATCTTGATCGAATACCCAGCTATTACTTGGGCCGATGTGCATAATTGGTATCAATCCAAAGTAAGAGTCAAAGACGACCAGTTGGGTTCTGGGTCCTATATTAAAAGGAATATCGACCGAGAACCAAGAGCAAATAAGGATTGATATCGGCCATATGACAGGAATCGTAGGGGTGTCGAACCTACAAGCTCGGTGTGGTAAACGGAAAACAACTACTAAGCAATTGGAATGTGTCGCACCTAAAATGATACCACTATTGAGGTACCACCTTCCCATGTTCATTTATATTTCGAAACTAACCCTTGCAGGAGTTTGACTAGGAACAAGGATGGATTATTCAACCCAAAGCCTTTTAAGCCTGAAAGCATGCGCTGCACTCTTCTTCCCTTAGTATCCAAAGCCTCTTTACAATCAACCTCGAATACTAGGGGGCATTACCGTCGAATATATCAAGTTCGATCATCAAGTTCGAAGCGAGGAAGTTACTTTGTGATAACAAGGTTTAGATAAGAAACATTGTAAGAGCCAAATGGTCAAAACGAACCATGTTCGTGCAGTTTGCTTGATCCCTTGTGAAAAACATGAACGCATGTATAATGACAAAGATTTCTTCTTTACCTATGTCTCATATATCAGAATTCATCCTTTATTTTCCTGATCTATTATGCAAACAGGCTAAAGGACCGACCACTACCCCACAAATCAGGGACTGCCAACCGATAAATCAACTAAATCAAGCCCCACTAAGCCTACGGGCTACATTATTTCGAGTTCGGGCAATCACTCACTCGACTACTAAGCCTACGGGCTAACATTATTTTGCGTTCGAGCAATCACACATTCGACCAAGCAAAGCCTATGGGCTAACTTACTTCGAGTTCGAGCAATCACTCACTCGACTACTAAGCCTACGGGATAACATTACTTCGAGTGCGAGCAATCACTCACTCAATCAATCAAAGCCTACAGGCTAACTTACTTCGAGTTCGAGCAATCACTCACTCCAATACTAAGCCTACGGGCTACATTATTTTGAGTTCGAGCAAACACTCACTCGACTACTAAGCCTACGGGCTAGCATTACTTCGAGTTCGAGCAATCACTCACTCAATCAATCAAAGCCTACGGGCTAACTTACTTCGAGTTCGAGCAATCACTCACTCGAATACTAAGACTACGGGCTACATTATTTCGAGTTCGAGCAATCACTTACTCGACCAATCGAAGTCTATGGGCTAACTTACTTCGAGTTCGAGTAATCACGCACTCGACTACTAAGCATACGTGTTACATTATTTTGAGTTCGAGAAATCGCTCGCTCATCTACTAAGACTATAGGCTAACATTACTTCGAGTTCGAGCAATCACTCACTCAATCAATCAAAGCCTACGGGCTAACTTACTTCGAGTTCGAGCAATCACTCACTCGACTACTAAGCCTATGGGATACATTATTTCGAGTTCGAGCAAACACTCACTTGACTACTAAGCCTATGGGCTAATGTTACTTCAAGTTCGAGCAATCACTCAGTCAATTAATCAAAGCCCATGGGCTAACTTAATTCGAGTTTGAGTAATCACTCACTCGACTACTAAGCCTACGGGCTACATTATTTCGAGTTAGAGCAAACACTCACTCGACTACTAAGCCTACAGACTACATTATTTCGAGTTCGAGCAATCACTCACTCGACTACTAAGCCTACGAGCTATATTATTTCGAGTTAGAGCAATCACTCACTCGACTACTAAGCCTACGAGCTAATCTTACTTCAAGTCCGAGCAATCGCTCACTCAACCACTAAGCTTAGGGCTAACATTACTTCGAGTTCTAGCAATCACTCACTCGACCAATCAAAGCCTAAAGGCTAATCTTACTTCGAGTCCGAGCAATCTATCACTCGACCACTAAGCTTACGGGCTACATCATTTCGCGTTCTAGCAATCACTCACTCGACCAATCAAAGCCTAAATGCTAATCTTACTTCGAGTTCGAGCAATCGCTCACTCGACCACTAAGCCTGCGGGCTACATCATTTCGAGTTCTAGCAATCACTCACTCGACTACTAAGCCTAAGGGCTACTCTTATTTCAAGTTCGAGCAAATACTACAAGGTCCGAATTTGATCAAATTGCCAAAGCCTCGAACTTGTGAAAAATTTCATAAGGCATGAATAAAGCAAATGAAACAGAAACAAATAAGGAAAGGAAAAGATCTTTATATATATATATATATATGTGTGTGTGTGTGTGTGTCTGTGTGAGAGAGAGAGAGAGAGAGTATTTACAATGTCCGATCAGGACCCTACACAAAAAATCAAAATGAGAAAAATCCTAATTATCCGGGCTCCTCCCCGCTCTCAGACCCGCTCTTGCTCTCATCATCATCATCATCGGAAGCCAAGGCTCCAGCATCGGCTTCAAGCTCTTTAGCCTTTTTAATCTCTTCGGTAAGGTCAAAACCTCGCGCATGGATTTCCTCGAGGGTTTCCCTCCGGGATTGGCATTTGGCAAGTTCATCAACCCAATATGCTCGAGTTTGTGCAGTTTCGACTGACTCTCTCGCTTGTACTTGAGCGGCTTCAACATCGGCCTGATAGACAGCCACGAATGCATTCGCCTCGACCTTTACTTTTTCAGCTTCAGATTTGACCCTGGCAAGTTCGGAAGTCAACCGAGCCTCGAGCCCCTCTATATTTCTCACTTGAACCAAGCTCCTCTCTTTCATTCCTTGAAGTGGACTTTCGGCCGATGATAATTGGCTTCGACCAGCATCTTTCTCTACAGCAAGGCGGTCCATACCTTCTTTCCACCCCCAAGGTCTCCGCCTTTATTATATCAACCTCCTCACGGAGCTGCCCGATCATCTTGAGCTTCTGCTACAGCTGTGAAATCAAAATATTAGCCTCCGATCTCAAATCGACCCCATGAGTTTTTAAGATTTTCATTACATGCTCGGTCAGATCGGTCTGATTTTGGTGAGCCTTGGTTAACTCGTCTCGGAGGGCCTTGGTCTCCTCTTCTCTTTGCTCATAAAGAAGTCTGAGGGTATTCCTCTGCTCCGTGAGCCTTCGGAGGTCGGCCTCGTACCGACTAAGCTCGGCTTGGGACCGAGAACATGCTTCCCGATGAAGCACTGAGGCCTGCACAATAAGAAAAAAGAAGTTAGAAGAGGAAAACAGAGAGATAAAACCAACCAAGAGAGTTAAGGCTTACCCGATTCAAAGCTTTCTGTACTTCGTTAAAAAGGCTCGATGACTCACCCAAGTCCTTCCTTGAGACCTCCAAATTGCTCAGGCCTGTAGAATCTTCGACCCCAGCAAAATAATCACGAAAGAGATCTTCCCTTCCGTGGCCCCCTTCGACAGAAAGGGTCTTCATGGCCCAAGCCTCTCAAATAGTTTCATCGGAGAACGAGGGGAGCAGCGGGGAGTCTTTGATTTCTATTGCCCCAAGTGAATCACTTGGGGCATTCTCTCCAACTCGAGTGGTCTCATGACTAGCCTCCACAGCCGTACCCACCATTGGCTCATTATTGTGGGAGGAAGTCTCGATCCTCGTTGATTCGGGGACTTCGACCAGTTCTCTTCCTGAGACTCCCTTATTGCAAAATAGGATCTTTGTGACCCTCATCGATTCAGTAGCTTTTGGAGCCTTGACGCTCATTTTCACTCAGGACACCGGCCCTGAGTCATCTTTTTCTTCACCTTCATCCCTTAGATGCCAAACTGATCTTCGGTCAAAGGGATGGTATTCTTTCTCGGCTCACGAGCCGTCCTTGTCCTGGGTTCTGGATCCTCAAAAGTAGAAGCCATTTTTCTCTTATTGTCCTTCGCTGGTTTCGGAATTGGGACTGAAGTCTCTTCCTCACCAGACGGGGGCCTCATAACCGCATCTTTGCCCAAACCTACACACAAGGAGATTGGTTAAGTACATGGCAAACATTCTGTTCGAACCATCGAAGACATGAGAAAGAGGCCTACCATGATTTTTGGCCTCTTATCGGCCCTTTGACAAATCACACCATGAGCGCTCGGCATATGTAGAGGTCAAAGCCATGTCCCGTACCCAGCTCTGAAGGTTAGGAATGGCGCCGGGCATCCAAACAACCACTACATCACGGAAAAAGATATCGGGGAGAAAGAAATAAAGGAGAAAAATTATAATAGATAAAAGTAAAAATTATACTTACTCTTCATGTTCCATTCCTCGGGAAACGACATCTTCTAGGCCGGGATTAAGTCAGAAGTTTTCACTCGAACGAACCTAACTATCCAGCCTCGATTCTTGTCCTCATCTATGCTCGAGAACAACACTTTGGTGGCTCGGCGCTGGAGTTTTATTAACCCATCTCGATAGAGGCGGGGGTTGTACAGTCTAATGAGATGATCAAGGGTGAAAGGCATCCCCTCGATCTTGTTCACGAAGAAGCAGATCAGAGTAACGATCCGCCAAAATGAAGGATGGATTTGGCCTGGGGTTACTCAATATTGACGACAAAAATCGAGGATAACAGGGTCGAGGGGGCCCAACGTGAAAGGGTAAGTATACAGACTTAAAATTCCTTTCACATGTGTAGTAATATCTTCTTCGGGAGCCGGGATTATCACTTCTATTTTCTCCTAGTTGCAGTCTTTCCTCAGCTTCTTGAGGTGTCCCTTAGTTATCGAGCACATATACCTTGATACTGGTTGACATCGACCAGGAACCGACGAGGCTTTATCGACCTTAAAATCGGAGGTAAGAACACATGCCCCGGGAACACACTCCTCAAGCCGTGGCTCCACCGGTATTTTGTCCACGGTAGGTTGTGAAGAAGAAGCTTTTTCTTTTTGAGGAACGGTTTTAGATGTTTTCGCCATTGAGATTTAGAAATGGAAAATAGAAGGAGATGACAAAGATGTGGTGTTTTTGAAGAAGATTTTTCATTAAAAATCACAGAAGAAAGATATTTGTAGAAAATCACAGATTTACAGGTGAACTCAGAAGATACGAGAAAGAACTTGAAAAATTTGGAGATTGAAGATGTGAAAGTGATAAATGGTAAAAGATGGGGCTATTTGTAGATTGAGCACTAACGGTTCAATATCAGCGGTGGTCGACCACCGTCTGACACGCATTAAATGCCTTGAAAAACTAAACCGACGGGGCAGCTATCATGTGCGTCATGATCGAGCCCAAAGTAAACGTCAGCTTATATGTGATCGAGCCGTTGGTAAATCATGTCGTTTCTCGCTACATCTTTCCCGAGAAATGAGGGGACTATCTATATACGGAAAAAACCGGTTAGTACTTCGTACGAACTGGTCGAAATGGTAATGCATTGGATAGGATAAGCGTCTTCATAATATCAGGTTGAAGTCCAAAGTCAGGTCACCATATTTCGAGCCCTAGAGACCGATCAATGTCGAGCTTGAATCCAAATCAAACTATGATGCAAAGTGAAGTTATCGAGCTTATGAGGCAGAGACCGATCTACACTGACCCCGAATCAATACAAGGATCCGATTCAGAATCGAGCTCGAGTCATGGTCGAGGGCTCGATTCAAGATCGAGAGCTCGAGTTAATATCGAGCTCGATAGACAAGAGCCGTTGCAATCCCACTAGAGGAGAGAATCCTGGTAGGAATTATGGAAAAACTGATTTATCATGGGTCTCCCACTATGTATTTTTAATGATATCTAAAGTAGGATCTCTCACTATAAGGGAGATGACTATATTTCTGTATAGGGATACGAAGTTTTGGCATACATTGTAACTGAGATATCATACATTACATATTGAAGAATTATTCTTTTTAGCTTCATAAGTTTGATTCATTTTGCTTAATCCATAAATTATCCTCTTTTCAACTTTGCTTATTTTTCATCCTTACGGTCAATATTAGATATTCTTATTTACCTATATGATTTGTGTCGGGTTATACCACATATCCTTAGAACTAAGTACAAATTCAACTATATCCATTTTTCGGGTAAACAACCATCAACATAAAAAAAAAAATAACAGCGAACAATTTACAAGTGATGGATTGTGATAAAAAAAGGTTACGTTGTCTGCCGCAAGGAATGGACAAGTTGACTAATCTGAAGCTATTAAATCTGTCTGCAACTGTTGTTATTGGATCACCTTCTTTTGATAAGCTATCATCTCTACAGAATCTGACTTATCTTTTTATTAAAGTGCATAGCTTATCAATTATCAATAGAGTTAGAGACCACACCTGGATTTCTAGATTGAAAAGATTTTGCATAGAAGTTGGGGAAGGTCAAACGGAATCAGAATTGAACAAGTCAACAAGGATGATAAGCGTCTCCAATTCTGAAATTTTTTGTAAGGGAGAGCTCTCGGGCATGTTGCAGTTTGCTTCACACTTTTGGACTTGGTATCCTGCAAAGGTCTAAGGAAGTTTATTGGCTACAACATTTTTCATGGATTAAAATCGCTACACATTACATATATTACGTGCATTAAGTATGTATGTAGGTATGTATCTCTGTATCATTCAAATGTTATCAAGTGTGTTGGCCTTGACTCGTTGTTGCTTCATTCAGGAATGGACTAGAACGGATGCTAATGGAATATGCAACAGAAACAAACTTCTGGATAGTGTTTGCTATGATATTATTGTATTTCCTGAATTCCTGCTAAATGTTTTCTGCCAATAACTGTTCCTCGTTTGTACTTTTTTGGGTTTGGAGTGTATAGTGAGTAATTTCTTGTTTTGCCTGTGTTGTGTGATCAATCTTGTTAATTTTCCAACATATGTTAACCCAAAATTTTCCAACAAGAGATTTCAATGAGAACATGTATTTTTCTATGTTGCGTTTTTTTTTTTTTTTTTTTAAATAGAATTTCCCAGGCTTCCTGAGGTGTTGTATTTATTTCCAAAAGATAGCAGGGAGATGTGAGCCTTACCTCCAAGGATTACAACACACTGATATACATCCAACAGAGGTTGTTACATTAGTTTGCGCCTCTATTAAAGTACAAGACATTTACTACTTAGCTAACAAAAAAATTTGCTTTTGTCATACTTAAGCCTAACAGTAGGCATCTGGTGTTTGTCAAGCACAAAAGCACCTTTAGTTCCTTATGGGAGTTGTTGGAAAGAAAGGTATACTTTGGCTTAATATTGGACTGGTTCATTATATGTGAAGTATCCTTTATGATCTTCTTCAACCTATAGTTGTTGGTATCACCCTCCTTGAGCATATTCATCACTAGCATTGAGTCCAATTCAATTGTGAAGTCTGAGAACCCATTTTGTACATACCAATTAATGCCAAACATAGCAGCTTGAGCCTCTGCCATGTTATTGCTGCTGCATCTTGAAGGAATTAAGAAGGCCATAATGAGATCTCCTTGATCGTTTCTCACTACTCCTCCCAATCCCGCTTTTTCATTACAATGAATAAAGCTTCCATCGGTGTTTACTTTAATGGCTCCCTGTTTAGGTTTATTCCAGCATGCTAAGATAGCCTTAGGAATAGGTTGAAGTTTCATCATGTTGTCACAAAAGTTGACCCAAGGCAATGTTAGCTTGCATTTTGGGAAAGCTCTATTGATTGCAGCTTGAGTATTCCAGTAAATCTGTTGCTTCATCTTGTAGTAGTTGAACCTCTTTTTATCACCATATTTGCAAAAATATCTACTCTTCCACATCTCCGAACATATTATAATAAAGATGATTTGGAGAGCAAGTTTGTGAAAAGCATTCTTGGATTTTTTTAGCCACCAATGATCTATGTTGCGTAGACTCTCCAAAAATGTTATCGTATCCGTGTCGGGTCCTCAAAAAATGCACTATTTTTGGACGATCCGACGCGCCCCTGATAATATTTTTGCAGAGTCCGAGCAACATAGGTATTTATTTATCAGTGCCAATGTAACATAGAAACTTTATTGACGTGGACTGTTAAAAAGTAATACAGCTGAAGTAAAGTTAAAATATTATGGCGAGGAGAGACTAAAAAATGCCAGTTCAGTGCACTAAACTCCCGTTATGCACGGGGTCCGAGGAAGGGCCGGACTATAAGAGTCTATTGTACGCAACCTTAACCTGCATTTCTGCAAGAGGCTGTTTCCACGGCTCGAATCCGTGACCTCCCGGTCACATGACACCAACTTTACCAGTTACGCCAAAGCTCCCCTTCAAGTAATAAAGAATCTGATATTGATTAAAAACCAAGGTAGCTAACGAGGGGATTAGGATTCACCTTGCACACCATTAGGAAAATTTCGTATGTCAGTTACCTTCCTACAACAAGTTCATATGATAAGTATGATATAATTATGAGCTAAAATGCCATTGCAGGAAGAAATACTTTTTGGAAATTAAATCACTCGTTAAAATGTATTTCATATGTTTACATAGTCCATATCCTATACGTTACAGCAGATGTATGTGTGTGGGAGAAAATAAAATTTCAGGAAATATTACATTCTGAACACATAATTTCAAAAGTACAATAAGCTCAGTGCCATAATCTTTAAAAATTGGGACTCATAATTTCTGACCGCTCTTCAGATGAAATGCCAGTAGATGAGAAAATTTCTAAGTGTTCATGTTAGATTTTAGCCGGTGTTATCAAAGGCGCACCCTTAAGCGAGGCTTGACACCTGTTAAGCACTTCGCCTTGCTTAGCGGTAGCTTCAATGTTGTTATCAATGTTCTAAGGCATACTTTTCCTTTCCAATGAATGTAATCCTAAAGAGGAAACACTAAACATTTGATATTTCACTTTATCGTATATTTTTTTAAATTTTTTTGTCCATATATTTAGTATTCGTGCTTATAGATATTAGTCTTGGACTACACATACATATTTGTAATTTTTTTTTCATTTGTGTCTTTCTTCATTAAAGTCCGCGCTTTATTTGCACTTAAAGCCCCAACAGACCTTTGAACCTTTTTTGCGCTTTTCGCCTTTGATAACATTAATTTTAGCTATTTTATGGAACATATTAAGGTATAATAGGTCACACTCTATTGGACATTACACTGATTTTTATGTCCTCGTCACTGACTCCAAGTTTATCTACCATTCCAAGTTTGTTTTTCAATTCTCACCCTTTGCCTGTGTGTTATATTTTGCAAGAAGAAACTTTAGACCTTATAGAACCACATATGATGTGAACTTGGCATTTTCTAATGGCAAATGCCACTTAATACATAAAGAAGATGAACTTTTTGTGGCATTTCCAGCCCTGAGAGTTCCGAATCTGAGTGAAACTGGTATTAGACCACTGCCTTCTTCCGTCAACAGTTTATATCAACCAGTGTTGTAAAAGGCTCATTTAAGGCGCGCTTAAGCCCTGAAGCTCAGAAAAGTTCAAGGAGGGCGCTTCTCCTCGCTTAAGTTGCGCTTTAGTCAGTGACGAAACCAGAAAATTCAATAAGGGTGTGCCAATGGGCTATGCAAAGGTGTTCAAAGTCTATTTTTAATCAATAACAAGTAATATTTTACCTTATACGTAGTATAATTTTTCGGCGAAGGGTGGTCAGTTAACCACCCTTGGTTCGCTCCTGGCTTCAGTGTAAGACAAGGCACTAAGGCATGCACCTCATTGCCCATGAGTTCTCTCTTGAATCAAGCAGCACCAAAACACCAGTACAATCGGAAATAAATGAATTAGCTGCTAAGGGAAGCATTATGAATAAATTTGTTACTTTGTTCTTGAATTACATATAAATTTTAATGTTTTCCTTCATTGCGCATTTTTTATGAAAGCCCACACTTTAAGTGTGTTTTGCGCATAAAGCCCAAATAGACACAGAGCGCTTTTTAAAGCTTTTCGCCTTATCAACTACATGCTCTAAATACTACAAAAATGCATTGGGTTGAAAGAGCTACCATCTATTGGTAATCTTCACAATTTGCAATTGCTCGATTGTGGTAATACAAGGCTACATTGTCTGCCGCAAAGTATGGACAAGTTGACGGACGTGAGGCTATTAAATCTGCCTGCTGCTGATTTGGAGAGTAACGACAAAGGTAATTTTCTAAACCTCTTTTGATGAGCTATCATCTCTTCACAAGCTGACTTCTCTCTTTATTAGAGCGGATAGCTCATCACTTTTGAATAGGGACCACACCTGGATGTCTAGTTTGAAAAGGTTTTGCATTGAAGTAGGGGAAGGTAAAATTTGAGTATTGAGATTTTGATGATTAACAAAGTTTGTTTAGATGCAATGTTCGAAGAACCAGATCCTCAACATAGCTGCTTAACTGTTCTAAGAACCAACTCCTCAGGGTAAAAGACTAGCTCCTCAGGTTGATAATTGAACGGATGTGCAAGACAGTAACTTTATCTCAAAGTTACTCATGTCCGAGTTTAGTGGAAGAAGGCTGCTACATGAGATAAGGGTTATTTATTTATTTTTTTAAAACTCCAAGTCACAATTTTATTACCATTCCAATGCAAAAGATACAATTTGAAGAAGAAGGGTATAGCCTGGCCTTCTATATGGATTGAGGATTTGACACAACAAATTCATACAATAAGTACAGAATTGATGGGATTATCTTCACACCAACATGCCAATTGGTAATGAAGTTGAGAACTCATGGTGGTTCAAACACTATGGTACTTGGTCTTCACTTCTTGACTCGCAATGCTGAGATTTTCCATCTATCTACATTTAGAAGCCCTTTGACCTGTCGCAGCAATTTATCAAAATAAGTGAAAATATACACTTCCTCTAATTGGTGACTTAGAGAAGCCATCTTGTCCGCAACTTGATTTTCTTCTCTAAAACAATGTCTAATGATTAGACCCTTTTGTTCAACTAGCGTTTTTACCTCCATAACAACACTTTTGATTCTCCATGGTGTGGAACATATGCCTTGAGTGCAGTTGTGAAGTAGCAAGGAATAAGTTTCACCAATAATCAGTCCATATCCTTGTTGAACGCACCATTTTAGGCCAAAAAGAAGGGTCTCTGCTTCTGCTAAGTTACTTGTTCCTTGACTCATTGGTATAGCATAAGCCATAAACATTTTACCACAATTGTCTCTAACCACCCCACCACCTCCACAATTTCCATTAACACAACTACCATCACTGTTTAACTTAATAAAGAGCAAAGGTGGTTTAAGCCACTTAACCTCAGTTATGCACCTTTCAACCAGAGAGTAGTCAAAGAGTTTACATATATCTTCCCAATTATTGTTAACAGTTAGTTTCCCAAAATGAGAGTTAACTAATTGGGCAATGTTAAAAGTGATAAGGCACTTGGATCTTGCCACTGATGGCCTCTCCATTTCGTATTTACTACAACACCTTGACCTCCACAACTCCCATACAACAATAGGAGGCATAATCTGGAAAACAAATGCAGCAACAGAGTTTATGTATTTATGATTCCAATAGTTAGCAAACAGAGTTCTTAAGGGGATGTTCATATGAGCTATTCCAACCATTCCAACAAAAATTGCCCACACTTGTTGTGCAAACTGCCCTTGACAAAATAAGTGTTCACACGTTCGCTTGGGATCATTCCGGGAGAAAGGCAACAACAACATTTAGAGGCTAAGAAAATCCCAAACCTCGTGATCCTTTCATCTGTTGCGAATTTTCCATGGGTAGCTCTCGAAGCCAAGAAAGACATCTTAAATGGGACATATTTATGCCATAACTTAGAGTCAAACGGAGCAGGATCCTTTCTTTGTCTTAATGCATTCCAAGCAGAGGCCACGCTGAATTTTCCTGAAGTAGTAATTGTCTAGATTGGAGTATCATCCTCTTCTTGAGCAATTGTGATCTGAACAGAGGCTACCAAAGTCTTAACAACTTCAGGAGGCGGAATATGTAAGCAAGACCCGTCCCATACTCCATCCCTATATACTTCATTAACCATCTTCGCCTAAGGTGGAAGACAAAGGACCAAAATTGGTCCAATTATCATACCAAAAGCTGGTATTACCTCTCCCAAATATTTATAAGATATTCTTCTCTACTTCATATTTCAATTTGCACATAGCCTGCCAATTATGGGATTTGCCGGATGTCCATTGACTAATCAGTGGATGATAGATTCTACAATATTTGGCTTTGACAAATTGGGACCATAAGAAGTTTGTAGTTCTCAACCACCACCATTGCTTTGCTGTGAAGGCTTTGTAGACATCCTCCAACTTTCTAAAATTAGCACATCCCTCTTCATATGAAAAACAAAGTTTGGACCATGCGGACCAATGGTATATGTCGTTAGTCTCTTGCCCAGACCAAAAGAAGCTAGCTAAGTACCTCTCAATTGTAGCGATAGTAGCCTTGGTTGGATGAACTGCAACCAATATATGGACATTCAGGGCCAATAGAACATGCCTGATAAGAACTGCCCTGCCTCCAGAAGAAAGTAGCTTTAAATGCCATCCTTTGATCTTGTTAATCACTTTGCTAACCATCCCTGCAAAAGTAGATAGCTTTTTTCTACCGGAATATATAGGACAACCGAGGTAATTGATAGGAAGGGGTTCATGTCTCATCTATGTTATTTCCTCAATCCAGCGAATGGATCTTTGTATTGCAGAAGAAGCCACTGAGAAGCTGCATTTAGATTTATTGATCTTCTGCCCAGAAACTTGTTCATATGTTGCTAATGTTGCTTGGATCAGCTGAAGAGTAGTTTTCCCACCATTGCAAAATAAAATAGTTTCATCGACAAAGGCGAGATAGTTGATTTGTGGACCATGACTACTCATGTAGAAACCTTTGTACCCTCTGTGCTTATGGAGTTCATTCAATAATATGGATAACAATTCAGCACTCAAAACAAAAAGAGATGGGGAGAGAGGATCGCCTTGTCTGAGCCCTCTCCCAGATTTAAAACATTCGCGCTTACTCCCATTCACAATTATTGTGTACCAATTATTTGAAATATATCTATGAATAATGTTAATCCAACTCTCAACAAAACCTAATTTTCTCAGCACGAGGCAGAGAAAAGACCATGATACTCTATCATATGCTTTTGCCATGTCTAATTTCATAACCACATTGCTCCCCTCAACAGGTTTCCTAATATTATTCACAATCTCTTGAGCCAATAAAATATTCTCGGTTATGGATCTACCTTTAACAAATTCACTCTGATTATGTGAAACGATTCTAGGAAATATGGTACTTAATCTAGCATTTAGAGCTTAGCAATAATCTTGCTAGACACATTGCACAAACTAATAGACCAAATGTCCGAGAAGGGTTGAGGGGATTCCACCTTTGGAATCATTACTAGACATGTGTGAGTGAAAAATCTAGGTAACTGACTTCCATCAAAAAAGGCTACTACAACATTAAACACAGTTTTAGCAATAATAGACTAGGCACTTTGGTAGAACCTGCCAGTACGACCATCAGGTCTAGGTGCACTATCATCATCCAACATGAAGACACATTTTTAACCTCCTCCATGGTTGGTATTTCAGTGAGGAAAGCATTATCCTCTTCAGTAACCGTTGTCTTCACCACATCCAGCACAGTAAGATCTTCAATGGTTATTTCAGCACCAAATAGTTGTTGAAAGAATCTGACTGCTGGTCCTGCCATGTCTTCCGTACCTTCCATAAGATTGTCATTATCACCTCTGATCCTTTGGATGTTTAATTTATTCCTTCTATCCTTGATTACATCATGAAAGAAAGATGTGTTATCATCACCCTCTATCAACCATTTAACTCTTGCCTTCTACCTCAGAATTGAGTCTTGCAGCTTCAAAAATCTGGTAAATTCTGCTCTTGCTTTAGATAAGTTCATTCTGCATTTAGGAGATGGATAAGAGATCATTGCCTCCTCCAAACTTCTTATGAGAGCTTCAAGCCTCTTTGTTTCTTCATATATATCACGAAAAGCTTGTCTGGACCAAGCACTGAGAGTAGAGCACACTTTTTTAAGCTTCTGATGAAAAATGTACAAAGGATTGCCAAAAACTTCTTCTGACCAGGCTTGTTGAATTTTCTCCAAGTACTCCTCATGTTCTACCCATATATTGAGAAATTTAAAATACTTTACAAAATCAGAGCTAGTGTTGGCCGCATATAATAGTAATGGAGCATGGTCAGAGCAGGACCTAGATAGATGGGTGACGATTGTGCTCCCAAATTAATCAAACCATTCTGCATTGTAGACTAGCCTGTCCAACCTCTCCAAATAGTATTAGGGGGATCCCTGTTGTAACTCCAGGTGAACTGTAAGCCACAATATCCAGCATCCTGAAGTCCACAGTCAGACAAACAGGCCAAAAAATCCAAACTGTCTTCAACTCTGAAAGGTCTTTCTCCTTTCTTCTCCTCCTCACATCAAACAACATTAAAGTCACCCACCACCCCCCATGGACCATTAACCCAACTGGCTACATCTCTAAGCTCCTCCCATAAGCGATATCTCAAAGTCTCATCACACTTTGCATAGACAACAGAAATGTAAAAGGGTTATTGCCTAAGAAGATATGAATAAATCAGTAAGAAACAAGAGTTCCAAAACTTGTGGAGTCCTTGGAACAATAGAGTCCTATCAAACGAGAAGTTGACTATGCATAGGACTCCCAGAAGATCTTGAAGTCCAGGCATTTAAATACTATCTATTTTGGAATTCTGAGATTCCTTTTACACATCAATTGAAGAACTACATTTTGTACACTCTAGTCGAGTACCAGTGCTGTGTTCTTCTTGAGTTAGTCTAGTGAATGTGTTTTAGGAAATTGAGTTGTAATCAAGTGTCAAAAATAATTAGTGAGTTGGAGTGAGTGTTTGCTTTACAAGTTAGAGTCATTTGTAAGTCAAATAGCCGTAGTAGGAGTACTGGAGAGTACTGAATTACAGTCTTGTAATTAATACATTTTGGGTCATTGTTCTAGTGGAGTTGAAGTTGAAAATCCTACGCAGTAGGTCCTGATTTTTGCACCTTTTGAGCGGGGTGATTTTACACGTAAAAATTATTGTGTTTACTTCATTGCTTATTTTACTTCACGTTTAAGGAATACGGTAAAGAACCAAATTCTTTAATAATTCATACGGGCACTCAAACGAAAAGTAAATTTGCGCTAAAATTCAACATGTCAACGAGGATGATAGGTATCTCCAAGTGTGAAAATTTCAGTAAAGGAGAGCTCTTAGACATGTTGCAGTTTGCTTCAGGACTGTACTAGGTAGATTGCATGGGTCTGAGGAAGTTGATTGTGTGCAACAATTTTGATGGATTAAAATCGAGTAAATTTCATGGGCGGTCATTCAGTTTTGTGTTTATTATCCAAAAGTTATTTTCTTTTCTTTTGTTATGTAAAAGTCATTCAACTTTATGTTTATTACCCAAAAGTCATTTTTCTTTCTTTTGTTACACAAAAATTACTTGCTCTAGTTATCACAATAATCACTTTGACCGAATTTTACAAATCTTTCATTTGAAAAGTCTATTATGCTCTTAACATTATAAATCATCTCATTTATGTAATACCTTCTATATTATATGATATATAATATATAATATACTAGATATTTTACTTATAATTAATATAACTTGATATTATTTTATAATATATTTCGTACATTTAATTTTTTCTTAACGTTAATTTTCAAGATATATAAGTAGCATTATTAAATTTGTTAGTAATATTACCGTGAACAAATCTCAAGTCCACGTTCTTAACCATGCTTAATAAAATATTTTTAATAAAAATTTAAAGCCCACTGATTTATCAGCCAAGCCATGCTCATTAATCCAATAAATAAAATACCCACATTTAGCACAATGACACATCAAATTAATACTTTGAAATAAATAATATTAATAGATAAGCTTTAAAATTTTAATATTAAACACAAATATCGTTGAAATTTTTAATATTAAACACATCAAATTGTTTGTTATTACTTCAAATGAATAATAAATATTTTTTATCATTTTTATATTTAAAATATGTTCATGTTTAAATTTTATTAAATAAATTGAGTATCATGAAAAAAAATTAAATATATGGATATATTATAAAAATAATAAATAAATAATTTAATATATTTTAATTATACATACCTAGGTAAAAATATATATAATATAGCATATAATATAGAATGCATTTCATAAATGAGAGAATTTATAATGTCAGGGGCAAAATATATTTTTCAAGTAAAGATATTATAAAATCTGGCCAATGTAACTTTTGTGATAAATAGAGCAAAATAAAATATTTATTTTATAATAAAAGAAAGAAAAGTGACTTTTAGATAATGAATACAAAGTTGAATGATTTTTACCTAACAAAAAGAAAAAAAGTGACTTTTGCATAATAAATACAAAGTTGAATGATCACCCACAAAATTTACTCCAATTAAAATCGCTAGACATTAAAGATTGTTCTTGTGATTTCAGACCATTGGAAGAAGGAAGTGGACAGTTAGACCCTCTGCCGAATCTGGAATGTCTCCGCCTCCACCCCATACAAAATTTAAAGAATACTGTTTTCAGTCATCGTCTTGGTCTAAGATATTTTGAATTGCGCCAACTCGATATGTGAGATTGTCAAAGGTTAACATGTCTTTTTAATGTTGGTGGAGCTTCTTCTGCACTGAAGCACCTGGAAGAGATCATGATTTCCTTTTGTAAGCAGCTGGTAGAGCTGTTTGTCCAGGATTGCATGTACAAGTTCTTAACGTGCCGCGGAAGACAATAACAATCTTAGGCAGAACTTTTCGTGTCTTAAATTTATTTACATGTTAAAGATCTGATCTAAGACGTACCTGGTGAATAGAATCTTGTTTTAAATTTTTTCGATAGTGCGAAAACTCTATCGTATACACACCGAAATTGATCATTGCTATCAACTTTTTGGTCAATGAAACCCCGTGAACAAATTGAATAAAAATATTGTGTTGAAATTTTTTTTCTCAAAATCTTAACTCAAACGTAGAAGAACAAGAAATATTTTTCTTGTACTAGTATTTTCTATTTTGGCTTTGTATTACACTATTACTTTATCAAAGTAATTTTCTTTTCAAGAATAACTCTCTTGGTTTCTACGTGACTTTAAAATATGTATAAGATCTATATGTCACCAATTCTTAATTTGGACTCTCTCTCTCACACACACACATGCCTTATGGTCAATATTTTCCTACTGAAAATATAATCTCATTCCAAATGGGTTTGCTGCCGACAATTCCTTTACACGTCAATTCAATTCTAAATTGAATTTTACAACTTAGTCTTCATTTAAAAAAATATGTAACTCGTTTCTTTTGTTGACAATACACGTGAATTCAATTCTAAATTGAATTCTACAATCTAGTCAACATTAAAAAAAACATGTAACTCATTTATGGAATTCAATTCTAAATTGAATTCTACAACTTAGTCAACATCTTTTTAAAAAAAAAAATATGTAACTCATTTCTTTTGTTGAATTTATCGAATTCAATTCTAAATTAAATTCTACAACTTAGTCAATATTTTAAAAAAAAAATATGTAACTCATTTATAAAATTCAATTCTATATATATATATATATATATCAACCAAGAGATGTAATGTAATTTTCTTATTTAAAATAGAAAACTTCAACTTGTCTACAATATTTATTATATCCTATGTGCTAGCAAAGAATATAATAATATTTTATTTGGACTAATAACTAAATTTATTTGACTAATTAAATTCTTTAATTTAATTATCTAATAATAAAGTAATTAATCACTTGGCAAAGAACACTTGTTAGTGCGCGACCTCATAGGTTTAATACGAAGCCGGTAGTAAATTTATCACATCAATATACTAATCAAGGGTGTAACGACCCAACCGATCGCTTTGACTGTTAGAACCTCGTTCCCCTAAATAAAATTTTCCGTATGTGTTTTTAATGATTTATGATTTGCGGGGATGGTTGGTTCGGGATTTGGAAGTGTGTGAGTTGAAATCGGAACACTTGGTTCCTTAAGTTAGCTTTAAATGGACAAGTTTGACTTCCGTCAACATTTTGCGAAAACGACCTTGGAATCGGGATTTGACGGTTCCAATAGGTTCGTATGATAATTTTGGACTTGGGCGTATGTCCGAATCTTAGATAACCCGAGAGCGTTTTGACGCTTAATAGTAAAAATCAACTATTTGAAGGTTTAAAATTCTTTAAATTTAGTTTGGAGTAGGATTTTCAGTAATTGAAGTCCGTTTGGAATTCTAAGTTTGGGAATAGTTCCGTATAATGATTTAAGACTTGCACGAAAATTTTCGTGTCATTCCGAGTAGTTTAAGTATATTTCGGTGCATTGGAAGTAAATTGAAGAACTTGAAATTCTTAAGTTTGAATCAATTTGGTTTAGGGTATGACTCTTAGATTTGATGTTGTTTTACGCGTTGTTTTACGCCCTTAGTTTAAGTTTAGGGTTTAGGTTATGACCCGAGAGTTTGAGCGAGTTCGTTTTATATTTTCAAACCTGTTGCTATGTTCGGGCGGGGCCCCGGGGGTCCCGAGTGTTAACCGGACGAGGCTCACCCCAATTTTGGGAAATTGAGCAAGGACTGAAGCTCCCAGCTACTGTCATAATCGCACCTGCGCTTGGACAGCCGCAAGTGCAAGCTCGCAAGTGCGAGCCACCAATCGCAGGTGCGAAAGAGAGGAGCCTGCCCAGCCATCGCAGATGCGGAGTAATTTGGCGCACTTGCGAACGCGTAGGTACGAAGGTCTTGTGCGCAGAAGCGGAGGGATATGCAAGTGTGAAGGAATGGGCGCACATGCGCTTGCACAGAAGTGAGCTCTTCTTCCGCAGGTGCGAAACTAGGAAAAGAGGGAAAATGTGCACCTGCGTGGAATTTCTACAGGTGCGAAAGCCGCATGTGCGGTACTCCTTCCGCAGGTGCTAAACACCTGTCTGGGCAGAACCTTAAAACGGACAAAAACTCAGTCCATTTCTTTCTATTTTTCATCCATTGTTGAGTGATTTCATAGCGCTTGAGAAGGGGGTTTCAACTAGCAATTGAAAGGCACAGCTTGAGTTAAATACATAGATTATACGTAGATTATAACTAGTAAATCTTAGAAATCAAAGATTTAGATGAAAAACCTAGATTTTTATAAAAATGAGATTTTAACCACGAAAATAGTTATGGAATTGGGTAGAAATTATATATTTAAGTTCCTGAGATTATGGGTAACGTTTTCATCTGAAAATTTTCAGAATCCGAGCAAGTGGGTCCGGGGTGAATTTTAGGAATTTTACCATTTTGGATAAGGTAATTTATTTAATAGATAAATTTCGAATCATTTATCATATATTAATTATTGTGTATAATATTTGGATAGTTTCGGATCTTTCGGCATCGAATCAAGAATTCAACGCGACGTGGTAATCGAAAAGTGAACTTTGAGACGAGGTAAGTCTCTTGTCTAATCTTGTGAGGAGGAAATTACCCCATAGGACTTAAACTGAATAATTGTTGCTAATTACTGGGGCTACGTACGCACGAGGTGACGAGAGTCCATGCGTAGCTACTATTAATGCTAAAGCCCGGGTAGTTTAGGACTCAAAGCATGAATTACATATGTACATTGTATTCTTTGTTTAATTAGTATTAATTGATATATATGAATATATTGTGAATTGTCAGATAAAGATATTAAATGATGGAAATATCATATGCTTGATTTTCTGTTTAAATTAATTAATTGTTAAAAGAAATTGTTCTTCCTCCCGAATTTATCTTAAATAAATATACTCTCTTCCCGGAGGTACATAAGAACATGTCCTCATTTCTTGTGGAGCGGGCCGAACACCTCGGCAGGATAGATGCATCTATGGATCGTGTCGCACGTCCCTCGGCAGTGTACACGATACTCTGGATCGGGTCGTACATCCTCAGTGGAAATCATGCTTAATAATAATAATTACACGATACCTTAATAGTTTATTTCAGCTTGCGAAGCTAATTGTTAAATTGGAGAATCCTTGGAATTTAATGAATTATTATTCCTGCTTGTTAAGGAATTAATTATTATTCCTGTAAATGAGATTAATTGATAAATTAGAAATTATTTGAATTGAAGGAATTTAATTAATATATTGAGAATTGTTGCATTTGAAGGAATTTGATTATTTCTACTGGTTAAATAAGTTATTGTAAATTCTGTGAATCATGCTGATTTAGATATTCTAGTTTTATTTCAATTATTATTATTGACCCATAGTGAGGGTCAAAGTCGGCTATCTCATCTCTACCACTTCGAGATTAGGCTTGCTACTTTCTGGGTACACGTTATTTTCGTACTCATACTGCACTTGCTGCATATTTTATTGTGCAGGTACATATATGTATAGCGGCCTTGTGGGCGCAGAGGTGTGGTTAATAATTATGGGGACATATGTGAGCTGCATTCTATATTATGATCCCCAGCTAATAGAATCTCCTTTAGAGTTATTATATATGCTTGTCTAATTTGTATTCTGGACAGATGCTTTATTTTATTTTAATTCCCTAGTAAATGTTCATGCACTTGTGACACCGGGTTTTGGGAATGGTTGTGAATTGTTTAGAAATTTAGTTGCTAAAAATATTTATCATTTACTCTATGAGTTTTATCTTTACTATTTCATTGAATAAATATTTATTTCAAAAAACAAATACCAGAATGGGAAATTAAGTTAATTGATTATGGTTGGCTTGCCTGACAGTGGTGACCGGCGACATCACGGCCTTTTTGGATTTTGGGTGGTGACAACATGGTATCAGAGCACTAGGTTCACTTAGGTCTCACGAGTCATGAGCAAGTCTAGTAGAGTCTTGAGGATCGGTACAGAGATGTCTGTACTTATCTTCGAGAGGCTACAGGGCTGTTCGGAATACTTCCATTTTTGATTCCTCATCGTGCGATTTGATTCCTTTGAGGCTTATGCCTTCATTTCCTTCCTACTCAATCTTATGCAACGTGAAGCACTTGTTATAAATTGGGGATCGGGGAAAGTTTTAATGGTACTACAGATGTAGTACAAGATGCTCCTCCCTTTGTAATTAATTAGGCTATTGTCGTCGCCTTGCGAAAGGCCGCTCTGTCATTTCAAATTAAGTATCAGTACTACCTAAGGTTTTGATATTTGGCATTGATTGTTATGATGATTCGTACGTTTTTATCGCATAGTGTTTATGAAATGGTAAAATGCTGGTTTATGTGTCAGGGCAATAAACGACTTGAAAGAAGGTTTTCTCAGTACATGATTCAGAGGTTCCGTGTTTTAATTCCAGCGGAGAAAAGGCAATCAGACTATGAATGTTCAGGTTTGGGATTGATAGAGTAATGAAGCTTGATATTTTCGAGTGTGGTAGAGTTTTTAATTTTTATCTGGTATCATCGCCTTGTAAAATGGGTTAAGGTTCGCCAGTGTTATGGTTTTTTTCAACTCACCTTCACGACGGGGTATTAGGAATTGGTATAGGGGAAGCAGTCGTTAGAGATTGTGGTGTGCAGTGATTCAAGATCGAAGCAGCATTTCTAGTATTGATGTATCGAGAAGGATGATCATCAGAAAGGTTTAAAGCTGGTAACGAGCTATTGGTTCAAGTTCTATAGAGACGGATTTTGAGTTAAGGCAACAACTGGGCAGCGAAGGATGAGGAAAGACATGTGGAAGGTGCCGTGCGGTGGTTAGGTTCCGAAAAGGCCAAGTGTAAGAAAACAGAAGCAGAGTAGTTGCTTAAAGGAGATGGTTGACCAGAGTGGGAGAGTGGCAAAGTAGCATATGGGTTACATGGTAGGATAACTACACGACTTGAGGAAAGTTTGAAGTGATTTGGGATTCATGGTGGACAGTGACTAGGTCTACGGGCTTAATTTGGAATATTGGCTACTATATTGAGGAAGATTTTGTGTGACAGGAGAGAGTTGCTTGATATGAAGAAGGATACAACATGACTTTGGATTGGAATGTATTGTCGCACCTTTAGCTGATGTCCACGAGGAGTGAATGGATTGATGCAGCTGGTGAATGAGCTTGGACTCAAGATGATCTACTGATTTCGTAGTATTTGCACCCAGTGCAGCGGCGTTGGAATATGTCGGCATGTAATTTCCACGAGTGGGTTATCTCCTGTGAGCAGGTTAGCGGTTGCGTAGTATTGACGAAGCTTCTGCGAAGAAATCTACTGGCTACCCGGTAAGAGATTTAATATGTAAATGTGGCTAGTTGTTCGGAGTATTTATTAAAGGTTAATAGAAGGATTACGAGAAAATTTGGCGAGTTGCGTGTGCAGGATCATGTCAACAATGAAGAAAGAATCTCGGTGGATTCCAAAAATTTTGTAATTGTAGCTTCAAGCTAAGTGGGAGAGCCCCACCGTCTATGATTGGATTGTGTAGTGTCAACTTGTGCGGTTTCTGGATATCGGTATATTGGTGGGTCATTGCAACTAAGTAAAGAAAACAGCAGTGGTAATTTGAGCAAAGTATTTAGGGAATGTGTGCCATATTTGGCCTTATCAATTCATATTCAGGTTTTTGGAAGACTCAAAGTTTATGCGTCGTGTAGATGTAATGCATAGGAAAGTGAAATAGTCGGATATTTCCTTGATAAAGTGTCTATGTGCTAGAAGGGCCTTGGAATTGATCGTGTTTGGGAACAAGTCAGAGCAAGTGAATCTCAATAACGTTCCTGGTGGATTCAAATATTTAAAGTGTGGTGTCTAAGTATCTCGAGTCTATAGTATGGTTGAGTATCGAGCTTTTGCAACAGATTATGAAACGGGGCTTGGAGTACTCTGTGTTATTTTCAGGTTGTGGTGTAGCATTAGAGAAACGAAAGAAAATAACTTCAGATACATAAAAGAAGTATCAGAATGGGTGTACCAGTTGAAGATGTAAAACGTGCACACAAGAAGGGATATGAAATAATTAGTGGTTTTTGAAATAGAGTGGTCTCGTAAAATAAGGTCACTTGGGATAAGTGCAGATTTGAGTTCGTGATGTAATGAATGGAGCTATTATTATTTCTAAGGCAAGTTGAGAATAAATTAAGAAAAGACGGGTCGGCTAATAATGGTTGAATCAGCATGATGGTGGCAATGATCAGTTCCTTCAACGCATTGAATTATGCGTGCGATTTGTGGCAGTACGTGTGAGGCTTGACGGACGCCCTAATTGATTTTATTTGGAGGAATTCAAGTATTATGACATGTTATGTGTAAAGGGATCCCAGAAGAGTTATGGTGGTGTAAACCACTACCTGAGGCTGGTATTTTCTACGAATATGGGAATTCAGTCATGTGTTGCAATAGTTCTTTTGAAATAAGTTAAGTAGAAGGTTTCTATATGATGAAAGTGTTTACCTTATTAGTGGTTCGAGAGTTATGATGGAATTTTTGTACTCTGGCGTATTTGCGTGATTACGTGCACTAAGTATCATGGAATTCGAAAGTTGAGGATTCAAGATTCCGGTTCGGTGTTGACAAGGATGTCATGAGCTCGGATGAGCAGGAAAAGGATTTAGATGTTTAAAGTAATATGGTATTGTTTTTGGCATCATCTAAGGTCGATGTCAGGTGTAAGAGACCTTGTGTATTGATTTGTGGAATCTTGATATGCTTTACAACATTAGTGTAACCGGTAGCTTGGATGTGCATACTTGTTACCTGGTGCGAAAGGTCGTGGGAGCGTGTCTCATGGAAAGATTATGTAAGAGTGACATGTAGTCACTTGATTGAGTGAAGATTGAAACCAAGTATGAAGATTGTGGTAATATCGCTGATTCGAAAATTTATGCCTGGAGGGCGCTCGATTCATTTGGTTGTGGACTGTGGAAGTTTGTTCCAATTATGATGGATATTCTTGTGTGTTATGGGAAAAAGGGTTGTTATGGATCCTTGAAAGGTTATTAGCCTAGTACAGTGCGATCAGAATCGGCTTGAGGTCTGTGGATGGATTTAAATATGAATACGGGCTCTATATCAGGCCGAATGTGTTCATTTCAGCATAAAAGCTCCCTATAGAGGAGTATTTGGACGTTGGATGTCATTTCGCCGTCGGTTATTTCATGTAATACTATATTGTGCCGTGTTAGTTATGAAACAGATTGATAAATTTCTTATGTGATGAGGTTACGCGTAGCGGTGGTGTTATGTGAGCAGAATGGCTCTCGAGATTCAGATCATATATCACACCTTAGTTGTGCTTGAGTTTTGTAGTGTATGGCGCTGTTGGTCCTTCCAAAGAGGGTATTATGCACTTAGCGTGCTTGTGTTCGATGTTCGAATATTTTGTAAGTAATGAGAATTCTAGCTCGGTAAGTATTTTTTTTTATATAGATTCTTTTTTTTGTGCGGATCGGGTTGCACGCCGCAACAGTGTGATGTTGAGTATAGTTCCCTATATTCTATTTTGTGTGTTTTGTGTCCCATTTTCTGAGGAAGGTTCATGACACCTTTTCAGTTGTTTAATTAGTCACGTGGGTTGAGTAATCCTTTCCATAGTCTATTTTCCTTATGTATCGCAATCAAGTCTGTAGCTTATTAGATCGTTGTGGCATCATATGAAACTTATTGTCATGTCTGAGGTGGCTTATTGCCTGAACAGCTTATACTAAGTGAGACGAGGTTATTGGATCCGGGATCAGTACGATCGAATTATATGAAGTATAATAAAGAGCAAATACCATTATTTGGTCCATAATGAGGCAATAGTTCTTGTCAGAAGGAGAAACTCAATAATTTGTTGGCTCAACGGTTGGTTATGAATTTCTACACATTCCTTCCATTGTGGAAGCAGTTCAAGAGTTGGAACAGGAATTATATGTATCATGGGGTGTGTTGTGAACATCAGATTCGGGGAATTTCGGCTATTGTTATCGGAGGATGATATTATGATCATGTGAATGGTGCGGTGCATGGTCTAAATTCAACAAAGGTATGCAACCCTATATTGGTGCATCATGTAGTGATTGATACGGTGTTCGTAGGTTGGAAACATACATGGTGGAGAATTCTAAATGTTAGAATTGGGCTCTAAGGCTTAATTGCCTAAATAAAGGGGAGAATCTTTAGATTGGCTCGAGCAAATGTGCTCAATTGACGCTTAATAGTAAAAATCAACTATTTGAAGGTTTAAAATTCTTTAAATTTGGTTTGGAGTAGGATTTTCCGTAATTGAAGTCCGTTTGGAATTCTGAGTTTGGGAATAGTTCCGTATAGTGATTTAAGACTTGCACGCAAATTTTCATGTCATTCCGAGTAGTTTAAGTATATTTCGGCGCATTAGAAGTAAATTGAAGAACTTGAAATTCTTAAGTTTGAATCAATTTGGTTCAGGGTATGATCCTTAGATTTGATGTTGTTTTACACGTTCGGAGAGTTCGAGGGACTCCGTTTTATGTTTTCAAACCTGTTGCTATGTTCGGGCGGGTCCCCGGGGGTCCCGAGTGTTAACCGGACGAGGCTCGGACCAATTTTGGGAAATTGAGCAAGGACTGAAGCTCCCAGCTATTGTCATAATCTCACCTGTGCTTGGACAGCCGCAGGTGCAAGCTCGCAAGTGCGAGCCACCAATCGCAGGTGCGAAAGAGAGGAGCCTGCCCAACCATCGCAGATTCGGAGTAATTTGGCGCACCTGCGAACGCGCAAGTGCGAAGGTGCAAAGGTCTTGTGCGCAGAAGCGGAGGGATATGCAGGTGCGAAGGAATGGGCGCACCTGCGCTTGTGCAGAAGCGAGCTCTTCTTCCACAGGTGCGGAACTAGGAAAAGAGGGAAAATGCACACCTGCATGGAATTTCTACAGGTGCGAAAGCCGCATGTGCGGTACTCCTTTCGCAGGTGCTAAAAACCTGTCTGGACAGAACCTTAAAACAGACGAAAACTCAGTCCATTTCTTTCTATTTTTCATCCATTGTTGGGCGATTTCAGAGCGTTTGAGAAGGGGGTGTCAACTAGCAATTGAAAGGTAAGTTAATTCCATACCCCTTGTGTTAAATACATAGATTATAGATAGATTATAACTAGTAAATCTTAGAAATCAAAGATTTAGATGAAAAACATAGATTTTTACAAAAAAGAGATTTTAACCACGAAAATAGTTATGGAATTCGGTAGAAATTATATATTTAAGTTTCTGAGATTATGGGTAACGTTTTCATCTAAAAATTTTCAGAATCCGAGCATGTGGGCGTGGGGTGAATTTTAGGAATTTTACCATTTTGGATAAGGTAATTTATTTAATAGATAAATTTCGAATCATTTAGCATATATTAATTATTGTGTATAATATTTGGATAGTTTCGGATCTTTCAGCATCGAATCAAGAATTCAACGCGACGTGGTAATCGGAAAGTGAACTTTGAGACGAGGTAAGTCTCTTGTCTAATCTTGTGAGGAGGAAATTACCCCATAGGGATTAAATTGAATAATTATTGCTAATTGTGGGGGCTACGTACGTACGAGGTGACGAGAGTCCGTGCGTAGCTACTATTAATGCTAAAACCCGGGTAGTTTAGGACTCAAAGCATGAATTGCATATGTACATTGTACTCTTTGTTTAATTAGTATTAATTGATATATATGAATATATTGTGAATTGTCAGATAAAGATATTAAATGATGGAAATCTCATATTCTTGATTTTCTGTTTAAATTAATTAATTGTTAAAAGAAATTGTTCTTCCTCCCGAATTTATCTTAAATAAATATACTATCTTCCTGGAGGTATATAAGAACATGTCCTAATTTCTTGTGGAGCGGGCCGAACACCTCGGCAGGATAGATGCATCTATGGATCGTGTCTCACGTCCCTCGACAGTAATCACGATACTCTGTATCGGGTCGTACGTCCTCAGCGGAAATCATGCTTAATAATAATAATTACACGATACCTTAATAGTTTATTTCAGCTTGCGAAGCTAATTGTTAAATTGGAGAATCCTTGGAATTTAATGAATTATTATTCCTGCTTGTTAAAGAATTAATTGTTATTCCTGTAAATGAGATTAATTGATAAATTGGAAATTATTTGAATTGAAGGAATTTAATTAATATATTGAGAATTGTTGCATTTGAAGGAATTTGATTATTTCTGCTGGTTAAATAAATTATTGTAAATTCTGTGAATCATGTTGATTTAGATATTCTAGTTTTATTTCAGTTATTATTATTGACCCATAGTGAGTGTCAAAGTCGGCTATCTCGTCTCTAACACTTCGAGATTAGACTTGATACTTACTGGGTACATGTTATTTTCGTACTCATACTGCACTTGCTGCACATTTTATTGTGCCGGTACATATATGTATAGCGGCCTTGTGGGCGCAAAGGTATGGTTAATAATTGTGGGGACATAGGTGAGCTGCATTCTATATTACGATCCGCAGCTAACAGAGTCTCCTTCAGAGTTATTATATTTTCCTGTCTAATTTATATTTTGGACATATGCTGTATTTTATTTTAATTCCCTAGTAATATTTATTTTAAAAAATATCAAAATGGGTAATTAAGTTAATTGATTATGATTGGCTTGCCTGATAGTGTTGTCCGGTGTCATCACAGCCTTTTTGGATTTTGGGTCTTGAAAAAGGGTGTCGTCTAGCAACACTCCTTAACGACCGAATATCATGAAGTATACAATTTACTCTCAATACCCGTAGAAGAATATTGTTTTAATTCCTTCTATCCTTGTAGTTCCGGGTCACCCTAGGATATGGTTCAATTGTCAAATCCTAATAGACGACTAACTATGTGTTCATGCCAAATATAATCGACCATTTAATGACCTAAGAAAAGCTTTTCTTCTTTCATTCAATCGCCCTGGCCAAGGTCTTAATTTGATCGGTTATAATTCATGACAACATGGAGCTTAAACTCATTATCAAGAGTTGATAGATTCCATCTTGATCAATCACTAATTCTACAAGCATTTAATCGTACCCAATATCCTTTCAACTATCTCCCTAGGGCCATAGGTGTCTAGTATCAAAGCACAATAAATAACTTGTCAATTACTATGATGATATCAGGTTAAAGGAAACTCTTACATCACATTCTTTAAGAGAATATCTTACTGATAGTTTATGGTAATTCTAACCATTAGGAACTATCCAATGACTCAGTTCAATGATCATATCTCTATATGTATCATCTATTTATGTGATTTAGTTAATGAGATTAACTAATCTTTATCCCATAAAGACGATCACATAAATATTGGTCTAACCGGATTACTAATGTCCAAATTAATAATCCTACGATCAAGAATAAAATTTAGATTAAATTGTAAGAGACTTTACTCCGATTATCATGATCTCCATCATGATGCCAAGTCTCAAAATTTAATCAAATACCTTATTAAATTAATCAAGAAATTAATAATAACTATGATAAACGAATATCAAATGCCATATATTTTTATATCAAATAACATTCACAAAAATATGTTCAAATAATCAACTATGAGATTGGATCTAGGGCATATCTAATATATCCCTAACAATTTGTACAATGCGGCTCAAGTCAGTCAACTCAGAAATACCAAGAGTTCATTATGGTTGGAATACTTACCAATATTAGGAACTCTGTGTGAGCCACAATGTACTTGGGAATTGTATGACCCAAAATTTAGATCTAGGCTTATACAATCGAATTTTATAATAAAGTTGGATTAATCTTAGCCAATATTAATATCCGAAAGATGGACCAAATGTCTTTGTAGTAAGATCTCACGTGTGCTATTTGAGCAGCAATAAATAACAAAAAGAATGTTATAATTAAAGATCCAAGAATATGAAAGATAGCAATAAATAACAATAAATGACATTATATAAAAAAAATGAATGTGGGTCACCCGAAAATGGTGAGATTCCTTAACATTCCTTCTGACCAAGATAGATGGTGATAAGCCTTTGAATATTCGGATCCTCCTTGGATCGTGGGAGAAAATATAGATAAGGATATGAGAAAAAAGTGAATTTTAATGTGTATAATAAAGTAAGAATCTTTTGAGAATGTCAATGTATTATTTTTTACAATGAGTGTCTCATCCCCTCTATAACTACATATCTTTCTATTTATAAGGATACATATGTCACAAAACCCTAAATAGTACACCTGGGAAGAATATTCGCGGAAATATTCTCTGAGGACCTTATTTCTAAAACTAGCAGTTACTACTTTACTAAAGGGAATGTTTGTCCTCGTCTTCGTCCTCTATTGAGCCACCTCAACCTCATGACATCGACCTTTTGAAAACAAATCGATGACATGTGGCAGCCTTCAAAGCTTCCTTAATATAGACTAGGCCCAAATATAATTATGGTAGTTTTTAACCCATACAGGAACACCTCGAAGAACTTAGCTTGAAAAATTGCGATCAAATAAGGAAGTTCCCTCTCTCTATTAAAACCTCCAAGAACATCGAAGTAATAAGAGGAGCATCAGAATAGCGGAGCTAATTGAAGTGGGACGAGTCAAATTTAGAGCTTTGTTTCCTACCATATCTTCACTGACAGTGTCACGAACCAAAATTCATAAAGGTCGTGATGGCACCGTACACCACTGTCAGGCAAGTCAATAATAAATACTTAATTAAATTCTCATTTTAATATTTTTGAATTCGAATTTACTTCAATTTATCTAGTAAAAGATGAATTTACAGAATAAATACAATGTTTTCCAATTTCAATACTGAACATCACGTACCTATCCCAGAACCCGGTGTCATAAGTGCATGAGCATTAAGTAGACTCGGACACTTACTATGGGCTATAATCAATATACCAATGATATGCTAAATTATGGATTTTTGAGGCAACGGTAAATTATGGATCGTCGTATAGAATGCAGCTCACCTAAGTCCCTTCCATAACTGCGCCTATGCGCCCACTAGGCCGCTAAACATATGTGTACATGCACAAAAATGTGCAGCAAGTGTAGCATGAGTACTTAAATCAACGCGTACCCAGTAAGTATCCTGCCTAACCTCGAAGAAGTAGTGACGCGGGGTAGACTCGGACACTTACTATGGGCTATAATCAATATACCAATGATATGCTAAATTATGGATTTTTGAGGCAACGGTAAATTATGGATCGTCGTATAGAATGCAGCTCACCTAAGTCCCTTCCATAACTGCGCCTATGCGCCCACTAGGCCGCTAAACATATGTGTACCTGCACAAAAATGTGCAGCAAGTGTAGCATGAGTACGTAAATTAACGCGTACCCAATAAGTATCCTGCCTAACCTCGAAGAAGTAGTGACGCGGGGTAGACTCGGACACTTACTATGGGCTATAATCAATATACCAATGATATGCTAAATTATGGATTTTTGAGGCAACGGTAAACACAATAACATGAGACAGATAAACAATTCTCTTAGCAATAGGGGATTTCCAAATTTATTTTCATCTTTTAACAATTTATATCTCCAGCCAATGAGGCCATATCAAATTACCAATTTATCTCAGACCAGGGAGGCAATATCGTTATTTATAAGTTTCAAGGCAAGCAATACAAGCATGCGCAAATCATGCCGAGGTCGTACAGCCCGATCCAACAAATATTTAAAATGTGCACTGCTAGAGGGTCGAATGACGCGAACCATAGATGCATCTATAAATATTCCCGCTCGTGAATCATACATGCGATGCGGTCCTCGCTCGCGAATCATACATGCGATGCGGTCCCCGCTCGCGAATCATACATGCGACGCGGTCCCCGCTCGCGAATCATACATGCGACACGGTCAAATATAAATTTAAGGAAATACCCTGCTCGTGAATCATACCTGCGACGCGGCCAAATATAAGTTTAACATTTAAATCATATTTCTTTCTTGATTCTTTTCAAAATAAGGGAAATCCAACTTGAAGCTTTTTAAGGAAATTACCCTGCTCACGAATTATACATGCGACGTGGTTACACATAGATTCCATAAGTTATTATAATATTCTTCAATTCTTTTCGAAATTACGAAGTTCAAATGAAACCTTTTAAATCTTAAATTCTTCAAATTTTCATTCTTTCAAGACAATTATTACTCAACCTCAATCTTGCTTCTTCTAAAGGAAAGCAATAACATAAATCGACAGCAATGTTAACAAGGCATGATGTAAACCTAGACTACCCGGACATAGGCATAACTAGTAGCTACGTACGGACTCTCATCACCTCATGCATACGTAGTCCCCACAATTAGAAGCATATAATAAATAATTTCACCTATGGGGTTAATTCCCTCTTATAAGGTTAGAAAGGAGACTTACCTCGCTCCGCAGCTCCTTAACCAGCTTCCAAGCCCTTCAAACAACTTTAATCGATGCACAACGCTCCAAAACTAGCCAATGATTATGCAAACCCATTAATATATACTCAAATACTCAATATAATCTAATTTATAATAATTTCTAACCCCGATCGAAAAGTCGATAAAAATCACCCGCCTGCCCGGATTCCGAAAATATTTGAAGATAATCATTACCCATAACCTTATGAACTCAAATATATGATTTATTCCCAATTTCATGCCCAAATTCGTGGTCAAAATGCAAAATATCAAATTCTAGGTTTTCTACCAAAAATTCCACTATGATTGATGATCATTACCCATAACCTTACCCCATTATGATTGATGAAGATGGCACTCCAATGTGCTCCAAAATTGGCTCCCATGGGCGAAAATGAAATGAGATAGAGCCAAACCCTCGCTTAAAATTAGACACTGTCCAGCCCCGACTCTTGCACCTGCGGTCTCGCAGGTGCAACCATAACCTCGCACCTGCGCATTTCCTCTGCCTAGCTCGACTCCGCACCTGCGCCTTTCCTTCCGCATCTGCGCCTTCGCAGGTGCAGACATACCCTCGCACATGCGCTCCCAGATTCTTCTCTCACTCTCGCACCTGTGAAGTACCTCCGCATTTGCGACCTCGCAGGTGCGAACAACTCTTTGCACCTACGGTCACTTCCCAACTTCTCCCAAACCGCACCTGTGACAACTGGCTCACACCTACGGCCCTTATTGTGCAGGTGCGATCACACCAGATATCAGCTGCCTCGTCTTTTCTTCCAAGTCCAAACTCGATCTGTTAACCATCTGTAATCCACCCGAGGCCCTCGGGACCTCAACCAATTATACCAACACGTCCCAAAACACATTACAAACTTAGTCGAGCCTTCAAATCATATCAAACAACATCAAATTCATAAATCGCACCCCATTCCAAGCTTAATGAACTTTAAAATTTCAAACTTCTACATTCGATGCCGAAGCCTATCAAATCACGACCGATTGACTTCAAATTTTGCACACAAGTCACAATTGACATTACGGACCTACTCCAACTTTTGGGATCGGATTCCGACCCTGATATCAAAAAGTCCACTAACGGTTAAACGTCTCAAAAACCTTAATATTTCTAGCTTTAGCCAAATGACTCCAAAATGACCTACGGATCTCCGGATCCACTTCAGGACGTGCTCCCAATAACATCATCACCATACGGAGCTATTCTCATACTCGAAATCCCAAATTGACATGGATAACATTGAAATTCACTTCAACCCACATTTTATGAAATTCTTCCAAAATTCCAACTTCCACAATAAGTGTTGAAACGCTCCCGGTTCATCCAAAACCCGATCCAGACATACGCCCAAATCGAATTCATCATACGAACCTGTTGGAACCTTCAAATACTGATTCCGATATCGTTTACTCAAAAATCCAATCTTAGTCAATTCCTCCAACTTAAAGCTTCTGAAATGAGAATTGTCTTTTCAAATCAACTCTGAACTTCAGAAATTTCAATTCCGACCACGCGTTCCAGTCATAATACCTGAAGTGAAGCTGCTCATGGCCTCAAACTGCCGAACGACGCGCTAGAGTTCAAAACGACCGGTCGGGTCGTTACATTCTCTCCCACTTAAACATACGTTCGTCCTCGAACGTGCTAAGAACTGCTCCGAAGATGTCTGAAATCATGGTTTAACACCTCGTGCACCTACCCGTGCTATCTCAATTCAGTTGAGCGCATTAGCTTGAGATAATATGGAGATATTCTCTTTTATTTATGCAAATAAGCCTTAGAGTCCAATTCCAACATCCGGAATTCTCTGTCAGGCCTGCTTCCAACATACAAACACCGTATCAATCATCACATGATGTACCAGAACATGACTGCATACCTTTGTTGAATTCACACCATGCACCACAACATTCACATGACCATAATAACATTCTCTGATCATAATAGACGAAATTTCACGAATTTGATGCTCACAATGTACCTCATGGCATATATAAGTCTTGCTTCAACTCTTGCAATACTGCCACAATGGAAGAGATGTGTAGAAATTCATAACCAATTGTCGAGTTATCAAACCATTGCATCTCCCCTCTTGACTAGAATCATCACCTCATTATGCACCAAATAATGGTAATTGCTCTTTAATATACTTCATATAATCTGATCGCACTGATCCCAGATCCAAAATCTCTTCTCTACCAGTATAAGTTGCTCAATCAATAAGCCACCCCACACACGATCAAAGGTCTCATGTGATGCCACAATGTGCCAACAAGCTACCAACTCGAATGTGATATGTAAAGAAAATGAACTCTAGAAAGGACTACTCAACCCATGTAACTAACTAGACAACCGAAAAAGTGTTATGAACCTTCCTCAGAAAATGGAAAATCAAACACACGAAAATAGATATAGGGGATTGCACTCAACATCACACTGTTGCGGTGCGCAACCCGATCCGAACGTAAAATCTATATAAGGAGATACTTACCGAGCTAGAATGCTCATTATTACAAAATACCTGAATATCGGCCACAAGCATGCTAAGTGCATAATACCATCCGTGGGAGGACAAACAATGCCATACGCTACAAAACTCAAGCACAACTAAGGTGCGATATATGACCTGAATTCTCGAGAGCCATCCTGCTCACATAACACCATCGCTACACGGAACCTTAACACATAGGACATTTATCAAGCCGTTTCACAACTCACACGGCATAATATAGTATTACATGAAATAGCCGACGACGAAATAACATCCAACGTCCGAATACTCCTCCACAAGGAGCGCTAAGCTGAAATGAACACATCCGACCTGATATAGAGCCCACATTCATATTTAGATCCATCCACGGACCTCAAGCCGATTATGACTGTACCACATTGGGCTAATAACCTTTCAAGGATCCATAATGAACCTTTTTCCCATAACACATAAGAACAACCATCATAACCGGAACAAACTTCCACAGTCCATAACCAAGTGAACCGAGCGCCCTCCAGGCATAAATTCCCGAATCAACGATATTACTACAATCTTCATACTTGGTTTCAATCTTCACTCAATCGAGTGACTACATGCCACTCTTACACAATCCTTCCATGGGACACGTTTCCACGACCTCCCGCACCAGGTAACAAGTCTGCACATCCGTATCACCGGTCACACTAATGTTGTAAAGCATATCTAGAATCCGTAAATCAATACACAATGCCTCTTACAGATGACATCGACCTTAGGTGACGCCTAAAACCATACTATAATACTTTAAACATCTAAATACTTTTTCCTGCTCATCCGAGCTCATGAAATCCTTGTCAACACCGAACCGCAATCTCGAATCCTCAACTTTCGAATCCCATGCTACTTGATGCACTAAATCACGCCAATGCACAAGAGTATAAGAATTTCATCATAACTCCTAAACCACTAATATGATACACACTTCACTTTGTAGAAACCTTTCACTTTACTTGATTTAGGAGAATCATTGCAACACATTACTGCATTCTCACAACCGTAGAACACACAAATCCTCAAGTAGTGGTCCAAACCACCATAACCCCTCCAGGATCCCTCTACACATAACAGGCCATAATACTTGAAAACCTCCAAATAAGATCGGCTACGGCGACCGGCAAACCTAGCACGTACCATCACATATCACATGAATAACCCAACAAACTGAAGGAGTTGATCATTGCCATCATTATGCCAATTCAACCAGTGCTAACCAAACCTGAATTCTCCTAATTTACTCTGGATCTTCTTTAGAAATAACAACAACTCCTTTATCGATATAACGAACTCAATCCACACTCATCTTGAGTGATCCTATTTCACAAGACCACCTTGTCTCAAAACCCAACAAACCATTTCATACCCTCCTTGTGCGCATAATTGTGTCTTCAACTGATACACCCATTCTGATGATTCTTCTATAAATCCAAAGTCACATACTCCCCTTCCTCTCATGATACCTTATAGACCAAAGATAACACGGAACACTCCAAGATCATTTATCATAATCCACTACAGAAGCTCGATATTCAACCATACTATGGACTTGAAATCCTTAGGCACCACGCCTGAACTTTTGAATCCACTAGGACCGATATTGAGAGTCACCCACTCTGACTTGGTCCCGAATATAATAAATTCCAAGGCTCTACTAGCACATGAGCACCCTCTCAAGGAAGCACCTGGCCGAATCATCTTGCTTGTAACTCGCCTCTACACGAAGCATAAATCCTGAATCTTCCCAAAGCCTGAGCATGAATCGATAAGGCCAACTATACCACATATTCCTCAAATTGCTTGCTCCAATTACCACTGATGTTCTCTTTCCTTAGTCGTAATAACCCATCAATATGTTGATAACCAGAATTCTTACAAATAGACGACCATGCAATCCAAACGTAGGTGGTGGAACTCTCCCACTTAGCTTGAAGCTACCATTGCATAACTCTAGAACCCGCCAAGATTCTTTCTTCATCGTTGAACTGATCTTGCACAGCCAACTCACCAAATTCCTCGAAATCCTTCCATTTGACCTTTCATGAACACTCTGAATCACTAACCATATTCACATATTCGACCTCTTGCCGGATAACCAGTAGAATTCTTTGTAGAAGCTTCGTCAACACCACGCAACCGCTAACCTACTCATAGGAGATAACCCACCTATGGAAATTTCATGCTGATATATTCCAACGTGACTGCACTGGGTATAATTACTACGAAATCAGTAGACCATCCCGAGTCCGAGCTCATTCACCAGTTGCTCCAATCCATTCACTCCCCATGGACGTCAACTAAAGGTGTGACAATACATTCCCATCCAAAGTCATGTTGTATCCTTCTTCATATCACGCAACTCCTTTCTGTTGTATCCAATCTCCCATTGTATAATAGCCAATATTTCAAAATAAGTCCATAGACCCAATCACCATCCACCATAATTCCCAAATCACTCTAAACTTTCTTCAAGGCGTGTAGCTATCCTATCACATAACCCACATGTTACTCTGCCACTCTCCCACTTTGGTCAAACTCACTCCTTTAAGTAACTACCCGACTCCTGTTTCTCACACTTGGCCTTCTAGAATCTCAACCACTGTAAGACACCTCCCACATGTCCTTCCTCATCCTTCGCTACCCAGTTGTTGACTTAAATCAAAATCTACCTCTGTAGCACTTGAACCGATAGATTGCTACCAACTTTAAACCCTTCCGGAAATCATCTTTCTCGAGCCATCAATATTTGGAATGCTGATTCGATCCTGAACCACTGCACACTGCGACCTCTGACAGCCACTTTCTCGGCACCATTTATAATACCCTGCCCCAAGGCGAATTGAAGGAAACCATAACACCGGCAAACTTAACACATCAAAACCAATGGAGGACAATGACGCCACATCATAGGCGAAGATTCCACCATGCTCAAAACTATCGAGTCCTGCTACTCCATCAACCCAAGTCTAAACATTCTTAGTATGATTGCCTTTCCTTCACCGGAAATAAAACACTGGATCTTTGAATAATGCATTGAGTAAACCTTCTTCCAAATCATTCACTACTTCGACGCATAGACAAGCATCCTTCCATTACACAAACACAGTGCGATGGCAATGCACAAATCGTCATACCAATTGGCGCATAGCCCCAAAACCATCAGAAATATAGCTACTGAGCTGAGATGACAGAACATCCTTCCACAAGGCGACGACATTAGCCCTAATCGAATACGCATGGAGAAACATCATGCTCTACATTATTAGTGCCATTAAAATTCCTCAATTCCAATTTATAATAAGCATTTCGCATCGCGTAAGATTGAATAGGAAGGAAATGAAGGCATAAGCCTCAAAGGAATCGAATTGCACGATAAGGAATCAAGAAGGGAAAGTGCTCCTAACAGCCTTGTAGCCTCTCGAAGATAAGTACAAGCGTCTCCGTACCGATCCGCAATACTCTACTAGACTCGCTCATGATGCATGAGACCTAAGTGAACCTAGTGCTCTGATACCATGTTATCACGACCCAAAATCCATAAAAGTCGTGATGGCGCCGGACACCACTATCAGGCAAGCCAACAATAGATACTTAATTAAATTCTCATTTTAATATTTTTGAAATCGTAAATTTACTTCAATTTATCTAGTAAAAGATGAATTTATAGAATAAATACAATGTTTTCCAATTTCAATATTGAACATCCCATACTTATCCCAGAACCCGGTGTCACAAGTGCATGAGCATTAACTAGGAAGGTAAAATAAAAATACTTCCACTGTCCGGAATAGAAATTGGACAGGAAAAGAAAATACAATACTCTGAGGGACACTCTATTGGCTGCAGATCGTCATAAAGAATGCAGCTCACCTAAGTCCCCGCCATAACTGCGCCTCTGCGCCCACAAGGCCGCTAAATATATGTGTGCCTGCATAAAAATATGCAGCAAGTGTAGCATGAGTACGTAAATTAATGCGTACCCAGTAAGTATCTCGCCTAACCTCAAAGAAGTAGTGACGAGGGGTTGACTCAGACACTTACTATGGGATATAATCAATATACCAATGATATGATATATTATGTATTTTTTAGGCAACGGTAAACATACTAACATGACATAGATAAACAATTCTCTTGGAAATAGGGGATTTCCAAATTTATTTTCATCTATTAATAATTTATATCTCCGGCCAATGAGGCCATATCAAATTACCAATTTATCTCAGACCAGGGAGGCAATATTGTTATATATAAATTTCAAGGCAAGCAATGCAAGCATGCGCAAATCATGCCGAGGTTGTACGGCCCGATCCAACAAATATTTAAATTGTGCACTTCCAGAGGGTCAAATGGCGTGAACCATAGATGTATCTATAAATTTTCCCGCTCGCAAATCATACATGCGACACGGTCCCCGCTCGCGAATCATACATGCAACATGGTCAAATATAAATTTAAGGAAATACCCCGCTCGCGAATCATACCTACGACGCGACCAAATATAAGTTTAACATATAAATCATATTTCTTTCTTGATTCTTTTCAAAATAAGGAAAATTCAACTTTAAGCTTTTTAAGGAAATTACCTCGCTCGCGAATCATACATGCGACGCGGTTACACATAGATTCCTTATGCTATTATATTATTCATCAATTCTTTTCGAAATTACAAAGTTCAAATGAAACCTTTTAAATCTTAAATTCTTCAAATTTCCATTCTTTCAAGAAAATTATTACTCAACCTCAATCTTGCTTCTTCTCAAGGAAAACAATAACATAAATCGACAACAATGTTAACAAGGCATGATGTAAACCTAGACTATCCGGACATAGGCATAACTAGTAGCTACGTACGGACTCTCGTCACCTAGTTCATATGTAGCCCCCACAATTAGAAGCATATAATAATTAATTTCACATATGGGGTTAATTCCCTCTTTTAAGGTTAGAAAGGAGACTTACCTCGCTCCGAAGCTCCTTAACCGTCTTCTGAGCCCTTCAAACAACTTGAATCGACGCACAATGCTCCAAAACTAGCCAATGATTATGCAAACCCATTAATATATACTCAAATACTCAATATAATCCAATTTATAATAATTTCTAACCCCGATCGAAAAGTCGATAAAAATCACCTTCGGGCCCACGTGCCCGGATTTCAAATATTTTCGAAGATAATCATTACCCATAACCTTATGAACTCAAATATATGATTTATTCCCAATTCCATGTCCAAATTCATGGTCAAAATCCAAAATACCAAATTCTAGGTTTTCTACCAAAAACCCCACAATTTATACTAATTTCTATGTTCAAATCCATATAAAGTCATGTACTTAACTCAAAATTGTGAAGAAGGCACTTACCCCATTATGATTGATGAAGATGACACTCCAATGTTCTCCAAAATTGACTCCCATGGGCGAAAATGAAATGAGATAGAGCCAAACCCTCGCTTACAAGGAGACACTGCCCAGCCCCGACTCCCGCACCTGCCGCCTCTTCGTCGCATCTGCGGTTTCGCAGGTGCGACCATAACCTCACACCTACGCATTCCCTCTACCTAGCTCGACTCTGCACCTGTGCCTTTCCTTCCGCATCTGCGCATTCGCAGGTGCGGACATACCCTCACACCTGCGCTCCCAGATTCTTCTCTCACTCTCGCACCTGCAACGCACCTCCGTATCTGCGACCTCGCAGGTGCGGACAACCCATCGCATCTGCGGTCACTGCCCAGTTTCGCCCAAACTGCACCTGCGACCACTGGCTCGCACCTGCGATGTCGCACATGCGGCCCTTATTGCGCAGGTGCGATCACACCAGATATCAGCTGCCTCGTCTTTTCTTCCAAGTCCAAACTCGATCTGTTAACCATCTGTAATCCACCCGAGGCCCTCGGGACCTCAACCAATTATACCAACACGTCCCAAAACACATTACAAACTTAGTCGAGCCTTCAAATCATATCAAACAACATCAAATTCATAAATTGTACCCCATTCCAAGCTTAATGAACTTTAGAATTTCAAACTTCTACATTCGATGCCGAAGCCTATCAAATCACGTCCGATTGACCTCAAATTTTGCACACAAGTCACAATTGACATTATGGACCTACTCCAACTTCCGGGATCAGATTCCGACCCCGATAACAAAAAGTCCACTTCCGGTCAAACTTCTCAAAAACCTTCAAATTTCTAGCTTTAGCCAAATGACTCCAAAATGACCTACGGACCTCCGGATCTATTTCCGTACGCGCTCCCAATACCAGAATCACCATACGAAGTTATTCCCAGATTCGAAATCCCAAACAGACATGGATAACATTGAAATGCACTCTAACCCTCATTTTATGAAATTCTTCCAAAATACCAACTTTCACAATAGGCGTCGAAATGCTCCCGGATCATCCAAAACCCGATCCGGACATACGCCCAAGTCCGAATTCATCATACGAACCTGTTGGAACCTTCAAATCCCGATTTCGAGATTGTTTACTCAAAAATCCAATCTTAGTCAATTCTTCCAACTTAAAGCTTCTAAAATGAGAATTCTCTTTTCAAATCAACTCTGAACTTCCAAAATTTCAATTCCGACCACACGTACTAGTCATAATACCTGAAGTGAAGCTGCTCATGGCCTCAAACTGCCGAACGACATGCTTGAGCTCAAAACGACTGGTCGGGTCGTTACATACAGCAAGACCAAATTTGAAGTTGCTTCCACTGCATTTCAGGTGATATGTGCAAATTAACATTTAGATTTCTCATTTATGAAAATGCCAGTATAATTATACTTGATTATTTTCCCTCTAGCGTTCTTTTTGATAGAGCTAATTTGGCCCTTGATATCTTGTTCCTTTTCCTTTTTGTTCCTAGTGCTTTATAAAGGTCCTGGACTACTTTCACCTTTTGCCTTAAGGTTTTGAGTTAGATGGTTTTAGATCCACCTTGAAAAACTTGTGCTTTACAAAAAAGATTGAGAATAAGCATCTCGAACAAAAATCAGCAGTCTGGTGTAGAAGTAGTTTATCATTCAAATGTGTTGAGCTTAACGGACTCGTTTTTGCCTCATTCAGGAGTGGACTAGAAAAGCAGAATAAGGAACTACATGCACCCGAGACACAGAGTTTGGAGCTTAAGTTAATTGGTGGAGTTTGTTGTGAAATAACCAGAGGCGGGCCCAGGATTTTAACGCCACGAGGGCGCCAGTATTTTGCTCAACCAGTGCCCCCTAAAGGCTTTTAGTGTTCAAAGCACAAAGTGATTTAAATTAACTATTATCAAGGTATACACATGTATATATACAAAATGTCTAGCAAAATTTACGGGGTCCAGTGACTATTTCCTGTCAGCCGATGTCTTAAGATTTTTCTGCCGTTAACTGTTCTTGTTTGTACTATTATTTATCTTCTGGTTCTGATATTTTGATTTCCTTAATACTGTATACAGAGTAATTTCTTGTCACAACCCAAATTCACCTATAGGTCGTGATGGCACCCAACATCCCAGTTAGGCAAGTCAACTAATAATTTAAACATATATTCATTTCTTTAAAAATTATCCGAGTAATCAAACTCTTCTAAATTTCAACAATTAAGAAAAATATGAGAAAATAAGACAAATTAAAACCCAAGTAAAATAATTAAAACCAAAAATTCTACTAGTGTGTTCCAAGGCCTGGTGTCACAAGTATATGAGAATCTAATAGATTATACAAAATTCCAAATAATGTCTAAAATAAAATAGACAGGATACAAATACAAGAAGAGGCACCAGTTGTTGCAGAACGGCTCAAAAAGGCAGCTCACCACTAAGCCTCTGGATAACGTGGGTGCGCTCTGATAGGTCCTCTGATAGTACATGTCTCAGGTCCTGCACAAAAAGTGCAGCAAGCATAGCTTGAGTACGTAAACAACGTGTACCCAGTAAGTATCAAGCCTAATCTCGAAGAAGTAGTGACGAGAGGTCGACTTTGACCCCCAATATGGGTCAATAATATTACAATAGAAATATTTAATTAAAAATGATTTTTAGATGAACAACAATAAGTTTCTAAACAAGCAGAAATAATTAATTCCTTACATTCCAATAATTTTCAATTTATCAATTAACTTCACAAGCGGCAATTAAAGTATCAAGGTACCATGTAATTATTATTATTAGGCACGATTTCTGCCGAGGTCCTATGGCCCAATCCAGAGTGTCATGTACACTGCCGAGGGATGTGTAGCGCGATCCATAGATGCATCTATACTGTCGAGGCGTTCGGCTCGCTCCACAAGAAAGGAGAACATTTTCTTATGAACCTCTGGAATGAGAAGTTATTATAATATTAACATATAGGATGTTCAATTTCGGTTAACAATTAACTAATTTACACAAAATACAAGTATAGGAAGTTTCGATCTTTTACTATTTCCTCTAACAATTTACAATATAATTCCAGTAATTTAATTAAATAAAAGGAGAAATTATCACAAGTAATTCATGATTTAAGTCCTAAAACTACCCGGACATAGCATAATTAGTAGATATGCACAGACTCTCGTCACCTCGTGCGTACGTGGCCCCCATAATTAGTAACAATTATTTATTTAGATCACATATTGGGTAAATTCCCTCTTACAAGGTTAGACAAGAGAATTACTTTGTCTCAAAGCCCACTTCTGATCACGACGTCGTGTAAACATCCCAATTCGGTGCCAAAAAATCCGAAACTATCCAAATGTTATATAAAATAATTAATACATGCTCAATAATTTGAAATTAGACTATTAAATTAATTACCCTATCCAAAATGATAAAATTCCTAAAATTCACCCCGAGCCCACATGCCAGGATTCCAGAAATTTTCAGGGAAAATCGTTACCCATAATCTCAAGAACTCAAATATACAATTTCCATCCAATTCCATAACCATTTTCGTGGTTAAAATCTTATTTTTATACAAATCTAGGTTTTTCCTCTAACCCTTAATTTCCACAAATTTACAGGTTATAATCTACCCATAATCTATGTATTTAACTAAAAGTGTATAGAAATAACTTACCTTCAAGTTGCTCGTTGAAATCACCGCTCAAAAAGCTCCAAAATCGCCCAAGAATGGAGAGAAATGGGCAAAAATGGTTGTTTTCCTGTTCTTAAAGCGTTCTGCCAAACAAGCCTTTCGCTTCTGCGGCTCCGCATCTACGGAAAATGCATCGCAGATGCGAATTTCCCCTAAGCCGGCCCCGTCCGCTTCCACGTCTTGTACATCGCATCTGTGATGCGCTTCTGTGGTTGTACCTGCGTATCTGCGCCCAGTCCGCTACTGCGGTGCTTTTCACGCACCCACGGGCTCGCACCTATGGTTGGCCAAGCGCAGGTGCGGTTGCGCAGAAGCTGGAAGCTTTGACTACTGCTCTAACTTCCAAAATTGATCTGAGCCTCGTCCGGTTAACCCCCGAGGCCCCTGGGGGGCCACCCGAACATAGCAACAAGTTTGAAATCAAAAAACGGACATGCTAGAACCCTTGGAATGTGTAAAACAACATCAAAACTAAGAATCATACCTCAAGCCAAATCGATTCAACTTAAAATTTTCAAATTCTTCAAACTTACTCTAAACGCGCCGAAATATACTTATACTACTCGGAATGACACCCAATTTTGTATGCAAGACTTAAATTACCAGATGGAGCTATTCTTAGGCTCGAAATTCCAAACGGCCTTCAATTACTCCAAAACCTACTCCAAATCAAATTTAAAGAACATTAAACCTTCAAATAGTTAATTTTCACTATTAAGCGTTGAAACGCTCCCGAATTATCCAAAACCCAATTCGAACATACGTCCAAGTCCAAAATCATCATACGAACCTATTGGAACCGTCAAATCTCAATTCCGAGGTCATTTTCTCAAAATGTTGACCGAAGTCTAATTTGCGCCTTTAAAGACAAACTAAGGAACCAAGTGTTCCGATTTCAACCCGAATACTTCAAAATCCCAAACCAACCATTCCCGCAAGTCATAAATTAATAAAAGCACATACTGGGAGTTTTATTTGGGGGAACAGGGTTCTAAAAGTCAAAATGACCGATTGGGTTATTACATTCTCCACCTCTTAAACAAACGTTCGTCCTCGAACGGGTTTAAAATTATACCTGGAGTGCTGAATAAGTGCGGATATCTGCACCACATGTCCTCATCAGCCTCCTAAGTCACTTCCTTGACTGGTTGGCCCCTCCACTGGACTTTTACTGCAATACTCTTCTTGGACCTCAACTGGCGAACTTGTTTATGAACAATGGCAATTGGCTACTCTTCATAACCCAAACTCTTATCTAGCTGAACCGTGCTGAAGTCTAGCACATGTGATATGTCGCCATGATACTTCCGGAGCATAGATACATGGAAAACCAGATGAACTCTTGATAGACTGGAGGCAACGTAAGCTCGTAAGCAACCTCCCCAACTCGTCTCAACACCTCGAATGGTCTTATAAACCTTGGGCTCAAATTGCCCTTTTCCCCAAATCTCGTGATTCCCTTCATCGGCGAAAACTTCAAGAGACCTTTTTCACCCACCATAAATAATAAATCACGTGCTTTCTGATCCGTATAACTCTTCTGTATGGACAGTGTTGTACGAAGTTGCTCCTGAATTAACTTTACCTTTTTCAAGGCATCCTTCAACAAATCAATACCGTATAACTTAGCCTCACCGGGCTCAAACCATCGGATGGGCGAACGACATCGGCGACCATATAAAGCCTCAAATAGAGCCATCTCGATGCTGGATTGGTAAGTGTTGTTATAAGCAAATTCGGCCAAAGGCAAGAAACGATCCCACTGACCTCCAAAGTCAATCACACGTGCCTTGAGCATATCCTCCAAAATCTGAACTGTCCACTCTGACTGCACGTCGGTCTGCGGATGAAAGGTTGTGCTGAGCTCTACACGGGTCCCCAATTCACTCTATACTGCTCTCCAAAAATGTGAAGTAAACTGAGGGCATCTATATTATATGATGGAAATTGACACACCGTGCAATCGAACTATCTCCTGACTATAAATTTGGGCCAACCTCTCCGAAGTATACGTCGACAATGACCCAAACTGCATCAAACTTCCGCAGGGTCTGCGACAACCCAACTACAAAGTCCATAGTAATGCGTTCCCATTTCCACTCTGGTATAGTCATCTGCTGAAGTAGGCCACCTGGCCTCTGGTGCACATATTTAACTATCTAGCAATTTATACACCTAGCTACATATTCGATTATGTCATTTTTCATTCGTCGCCACCAATAATGCTGACTCAAGTCACGATACATCTTCATAACACTTGGATGAATAAAATACCGAGAACTGTGTGCCTCCTCTAGAATCCTTTTCCTCGGTCCATCCACATTAGGAACACATAGATAATCCTGGAGTCACAGAACACCATCCGTGCTAATAGTAACTTCCTTGGTACCACCCTGTAGTACCGTTTCTCGAAGAACCATTAAGTGTGGATCATTATACTGGCGAGCCTTGATCTGCTCGAATAATGAAGACTGGGCCACAACACATGCAAGAACTCTGTTGGGCTCTGAAATATCAATCCTCGCAAGTTTGTTAGCCAAGGACTGAATATCCAAGGCTAGTGGCCTCTCCTCTACTGAAATAAAATCCAAACTACTCATACTCTCTGTCTTTCTACTTAAGGCGTCTGCAACCATATTTGCCTTGCCCGGATGATACAGGATAGTGATATCATAATCTTTTAGTAACTCAATCCATCAGCGCTGCCTCAAATTTAGGTCCCTCTACTTGAACAAATACTGCAAACTGCGATGATCAGTGTAAACTTCACAAGACACCCCATAAAGATAATGCCTCCAATTCTTAAGAGCGTGAATAATTGCAGCTAACTCCAGATCATGTACCGGGTAATTCTTCTCTGGGATTTCAATTGATGTGAGGCATATGCAATAACTCGCCCCTCCTACATTAATACATAACCCAAACCAATGCGTGAAGCGTCATAATACACTGTATACATCCCTGAACCGGAAGGCAATACTAACACTGGTGTTGTAGTCAATGCTGTTTTGAGCTTCTGAAAGCTCACCTCACAATCATCAGACCATCGGAACGGAGCACCCTTCTGGGTTAATTTGGTCAAAGGTGCTGCAGTAGATGAGAAGCCCTCCACGAACCGACGATAATAACCTGCTAATCCTAGGAAACTCCTGATCTCAGTTGCTAAAATGGGACGATGCCAATTCTGAACTGCCTCGATCTTTTTGGGATCAACTTTAATGCCTTCGCCCGATATAATATGCCCCAAAAATGCTACAGAATCTAGCCAAAACTCACATTTGGAGAACTTAGCATATAGCTTTTGTTCCCGCAACGTCTGAAGCACCACTCTCATATACTGCTCGTGCTCTTCCTTACTGTGCGAGTAGATCAAAATGCCATTAATGAAAACAATGGCAAACAAATCAATATATGGCCTGAATATCGTGTTTATCAGATCCATAAATGCCACTGGGGCGTTAGTCAAACCAAAGGACATCACCAAAAATTCATAATGACCATATCTAGTCCGGAAAGTAGTCATCGGCACATACGAATCCCGAATCTTCAACTGATGGTACCCCGAACTCAAGTCGATCTTACAGAACACCCTAGCACCCTGCAACTAGTCAAATAGATCATCAATACGCGGCAATGGGTATTTTTCTTAATAATGACTTTGTTCAATTGGCGATAATCAATACACATTCGCATCGTCCCATCCTTTTTCTTCACGAATAATACTGGTGCACCCCAAGGCGATACACTCGGTCTGACGAACCCTTTGGCTAGTAACTCCTCAAGCTATTCTTTCAATTCCTTCAATTCTTTCGAAGTCATTCAACATGGTGGGATAGATATTGGGTGGGTATCTAGAGCCAAATCAACTCCCGAACTACAGGCATTGAATCAATAGTCGGAGTCTCTTCAGTAGTATCCCGAACATAGGCTAGATAAGCCAAACAACCCTTCTCGACCATGTGTCGATCTCTTAGAAAGGAAATAACCTTATTAGATGCGTTGACAGACGAACCCTTCCACTCCAACCTAGGAAATTTCTACATTGCCAAAGTAACAGTCTTAGCATGGCAATTTAGGATGTCATGATATGGGGATAGCTAGTCCATGCCCAGGGTAATCTCGAAGTTGGTCATATCAAGCAATAGAAGATCTGCTCTAGTCTCATAACCACAAAATGTAACAATACAGGATCGATAGATCTAATCCACAATAATAGAATTACCCATAGGAGTGGACACATAAACAGGAGTACTCAAGGACTCTCAAGAAACACCCAGGAAATAAGCAAATAGAGAAGACACAAATGAATACGTAGATCCTGGATAAAATAATATGGAGGCATCTTTGCCTCAAACAGAAATACTACATGTAATCACTGTATCTTGTCTGGCCGGAAAAGCATAGAATCGAGTTGGAGCGCTAACTGGCTGGCATACACTTGGTTGGCATCCACCTCTAGGACGGCCCCTACCCACTATAGTCATTAAAGATTGAGTTCATAATATTCTGGAACTCGGAAGGGGCGTTCTTGTGCCCAAATGGCATTACATTCCATTTGTATTGCCCGAAGGGAATGTTGAAAGCAGTTTTGTATCTGTCTTTCTCGGCTACTTGAATTTGCCAGAAATCAAATTTCATATCGAACTTACTATAAACATTAGCTTTGTAAGTTCTTTTCAAGAGATCCCTTTTGTTGGGAATGGGATATTTGATCCATTTAAGGGCAGCGTTTAAAGGCTTATAGTTTATAACTAGTCGTGGCGCTCCCCTTTCTTTCTCTGCGCTATTATTGACGTAAAAGGTAGAGCAACTCCAAGGTGATTTAGAGGGGCGAATAATATTATTCTTAAGAAGATTTGAAATCTCAGTTTTGCAAGTTTCCATCATTTCGTGATTCATTTGAATAGGTCTTGCTTTGGTAGAGATGACCCGCTCATTGAATCCTTCAATGTAAGGAAGTTCAACTAAATGCTTTTTTCTTTCCCAAAAGGCGTTAGGAAAATCAGAGCATATTTCTTTTTCAAAAGTGTTTTGAAGATTGGCTATTTTAGTAACCATCTCCGAGGTTTTTAAAATCTGCTCGATTTTCTTAACTTTTATTTCATCCTTCAAAAAGGTGACATGCTGAAAAAGTTTGTTAATACGAAAAATAGTGTTTTTTCTAATAAAATTACTTTCATCTTGTGAAAGAGTTTTGACAAAAGGAAAATGTAATTCTTTTCCTAATATGTGAGTAGAGATACCGTTTAAGCCAGTAATGAAAGGTTTTATCTGAGTGATAAAAGGAATTCCTAAGATGATATCTTCATTTATTTCCTGAGTAATAATAAAATCATTTGTTAAACAAATACTATTGTTACAGATATGAGCTTTAGAAAGTTTATAGTTAATACGAAGTTGTTCTCCTGTAGCGGAGTATAGTTTAGAAGTACTTTTTTCAAAATACTGAGTAGGAACAATACCTTTCATGATACAGTTACGATTTGCACCACTGCCAAGTAAAACAATTTTGTTAATAACAAAGTGTTTGTTACTAACTATTTTGATGGGAATATGATAACTCTGAGGTTTATACTAGTAATCACCGTAAGACCTGAAGTTTGGGAAGATGAAGTCTTATCTTGAGAAAGATGAAGATCGATCGGGTTATCATTTTTTGAATGATACTCATCTTTATGAAGTTCAGGTTCTTCTTTGTTTTCGGACTTATGTTCGTAAGTCCTAGCTTGTATAAGAACCTGCTCTACAAGGACATCAAGTTCGACTTTTCCAAGTCTAGATTTAATATCTTTAATCTCTTCTTTGAGCTCTGAGACTTCATGTCTTAGATCAGAGATTGAAGGTTCGGCAGGTTTATCGAAACGGGACATGACTTGCTTCATGCTGGATGGTTCAAAGATCGACCTTGATTTGGGTCTGTCATTTTGATGGGAGAGGATAAGATTTTTGAGTTCTATCAAATATCGTTTCCTTGATTCATCATCATTGATGTGTTGTATTACATCGTAGAGAGCTTCTTTGGATCTGTCAAAAAGAACCTTAATGGAGATTGGAGAGTTGTCACAGGTACAAAAGGCTCCCAAACAATGGCATTCAATGCCAGATTGGCTTGAATCAGAATTATAAGCGACGTTGATATTCTCTTCATCACTATATTCATCTGATGAGTAATAAGGAGAAAAATCAGTATTATCTTCCTCTAAGATAGAGAAGAGTTCCTTTTAGGTATCTTCATTAATCTCTAAGAGGTTGATTTTCTTCTTCTTTTTGTCAGATTTGCATTCATTGGCTCTATGGCCAGTTTTTCCACAGTTCCAACATACATCTTTGTTTTTAGAAGACTTTGAGGGTCTTCTGAATCTGGATTTCTTTCTAGGACGATCATCGGAATTTCTTCGAGTTTTTCTACGATGTGTCTTCTTGGAAGATTTATAAGACTTGTTTTTTCTAGAAGAGTGAGTGGAGGGAGCAACAATATTGGTATAACCAATATTGTTGCTCCCTCCACTCACTCTTCTAGAAAAAACAAGTCTTATAAATCTTCCAAGAAGACTCATCATAGCAAAACTCAAAGAAATTTCGATGATCGTTGTGAAGGTAAAATTCCTTACCATCAAATGACCTATGGTGACCTTGTTAGCATCATCAATGTCGTAGGCCATTTGCTCTGATACTAGTTAAAGGCGTAACGAAGTGCAGTATGAAAGAAATAGGTCGATGTTTCCAAGGTAGGCGTTTAGACATTGCTAGGTGATCCCATCGCTAAGATGACTTTAGAGAAAACAGATGTAAACCCAAGAAGACTCTACTAAGAAGCCACTAGATCTAAGATGTTAAGGTACAGTATCTGTTAGATATCTACATATTTACTGTTTACTATTACATATTGAATAGTTATTTTATCCCTTTAAGCCCCTAGATTGTATTTTCCAAATATGAATTCAAACCAGCATATTTTAAATAATGTTAATTTATCTTCTCAAGTAACTAAGATTGCTAAGCTTGAAACTGATTTACAAAATTGGAACATTCCCAATGAACCTTTTAAAAAGATTTATGAATTAGGAAGCTTCTGTTTCATTAAGAAACATAACATTAAGACCTGTAAATCCACTATTGCTATTAATAATTCTTTAGAAAATATTAAACTACTTTCTGAGCATGATTTGAATAGATATAAACATCAATTCAATTACTTGCATATTGATCTTGTCCAGATTGCTGTCAAACCTCTCTTTAGAAAAGGTTTAGACGTACCTGTTTGCGTCCTTCTAAGAGATGCTCGTCTCTTGAACTTCGACGACTCTCTCTTAGGAGTCCTTCAAAGTAACCTAGCTAATGGCCCGGTATACTTTAATTGCTACCCTAATTTCTTGGTAAATATCAATGACCCTAACGTCATAGATACTTTGACTTTAAATGTCAAAACCAAGAACATGAATAGCAAAGCTAACACTCGAGAGATAGCTATCATTCATCGAGTCTATTACAGACTTATGGACACTACTCTTGCACCTAGAGCTCGAGTTGAAAGTGTCAAAGGAGTCACCATGCTTATGAAATCAAATACTGATCATAGTACAATATTTGTTCCTAGACTCCTTAATTGGAATGATATACTCTCAAGTGATGAATGGAACTTTGATGCCATAACTCAACCCTCTACTTCGAATCTTGAAAGATCTCAAATTGAACAGGTGATTCAATTTCCTGATGGATCTATAGATCTCAAATTTTTAGGTTCAAGTTCTAATCTTTCGAGCAGAACTAGTTCCTTTAGAAAAAGGTCTATAGTTCCTTCCTTACCTTCCTCTTCTAAACCCCCGGAGGAAAGTATAATTGAAAACGCAACTTCTGGTAATGATAAAGGGAAAGTTACAGGAGTAGATTTCTCCCATACAGTCCCAAAAGTTTATTACCAATATCATCCCGCTAGTCCAACCCCTAGTGATATGTATCCTCCTCAGGAAGATGTTCCTGAATTCCTTAAGATAATTAAGTCTGGCAACCCTTATACTCCAAATCCAGAGATCATCAATCGTCTCTCGACCCATCCTGACAATATACCAAAAATAAAATGGTATGTTTCCACTTACTCTCTTAAATAAAGAGAAGATTTCAGGGATTGTTAGATGACGGACATGAAAAGAATGAGATGTGAAATCAATTTTTTCAAATGGTTCGAAATATCCGGAAAGTTTGAAAGCCAAAAGAATTGCTTACAAGTCCTCACCAATAAGAGGTACACTGCTAACAACAAAGTTGTTGAGTCTGTTACTCCTCCTTTAGAAGGAATAAAAATCCCATTATCCAATATTGTCATCTCTGCCTCTCCTTTCAAAACCAAAAGCGAGAAACCGAATAGTATGTCTATTTGTTCAGACATCAATCGAGTCATCGAACAAAACAATTATACCAATCAACTCCTCTATGTTGTCTCTAGATAAATAGAAGACTCCAAAGAAAAATCTTTATTCAGTAGAAAACCCACCATTTCTCAACCCAGTACTAGTAGAATATTGAATCAAACCCAAAATTCAAAATTACTAAATTCTCCAAAGATAAGTACCCAAAACTCAAAGACACTTTTGAAGTCTCTAGTAACATCCTTCACAAGATCAACAAACAATTGGCCAGTTTTAGTATTTCTAAAGAAGTACCCAAAGAAGGAAAAATATCCACTATCCAAGAAAAGGAAGCCCTTCTTCACAAACTCTCCAATGACCGCTTTCATAATTACAAAAATTATCATAAGCGTCCTTCCTTTCCTAATATCCAATATGAAAAAAATCATTTCCTTGCCTCCACTTCTCTCGAAGGAATAAGCATAATCGAATGGAATATAGATGCTTTGGCAGAGCATCAAATATACCATAAACTCTATGAAATGGGAGTTTGCATCACAGCCTACAGAATAAGAGGTTCCTCTGATAAGGAAGCAACCTCTATGATTGTAGTTGGATTCACCGGCATGTTGAAACATTTGTGGGATAATTATTTCACCGAAGATGTTATACAAGCCGTATACTCTACTACAGCCATCGAAACTGTAGTTAAAACTAAGGGTACTGCCATGGAAACTACCTCTCAGGTAACTAGAGAAGACGCTTGCGCTACACTTCTCTACCAAATAGCCAAACACTTCATCGGAGAACCAAAAATCTTCCAAGATAGAAGTTTACAAATCCTAAACAACCTATCTTACCCATCTCTAGATGACTTTATCTGGTATAAAAACCAATTCATCCGCAAGGTCATGATTAGACCTGACTGTCATCTAGACTTTTGGAAAGAATGTTTTATCAGCGGTCTTCCCCCCTTATTTGCAAGCAAGGTCCGAACCAAAAACCAAGATCGTTGTGAAGGTAAAATTCCTTACCATCAAATGACCTATGGTGACCTTGTTAGCATCATCAATGTCGTAGGCCTTGAGCACTGATACCAGTTAAAGGCGGAACAAAGTGCAGTATGAAAGTAGTAAAGATAGTATAAGAAATTATAAAAAAAACTTACAAGTTTTATTCAATCAACATTAAAAACATTGCAGCGGAAAACTAAGAGAATACAATGGGAAGAGGTCTTAGAAAATTGGGTAATTTTCTGATGCCTCTTACATTGGGAATGCGGGGTCTTATATAGACTGAATGAAAAAATGCCTTTAATCTTAGGCGTACAAGTGTATGGTTTGATTTGTCCGATAGGGTTAGGTGGTCGACAATCAAAAGTGGGGTGGTTTATCTTTTAAAAAGTAAATAGTAAAAGTAAAGGATAAGATTCCTTGATGATGACTTCTTAGTCATAGTTGGGGTCCATGTACGCCAAAGCTATTCCCTTTGGGTCACACATGTCTCCGTTGCTTCTTTCTCCTATAGAAGCAGCGTCTTCAATAAATTGTATGCTTTGACTTTCTTCATAGTTATCTAAGTTTTGTAAGGCTTGCTTAAGTTTTTCCTTGAGAGCAGCCTTGGAAGGTGAAGCTTTAGTGAAGCTTTGCTAAATGTTCTTTGGTGCTTTGATGACTTGCTGTTTGGGAGTCCATCCTTTGATCTTGATCTCTTTGGACAGATATTTGATTCTATCAAATTCTGCCTTAGAAAAGTTTCAACTGATAATGAAGGAAATTCTCTTTTGCATAAAATATTTACACATTTTAATGTGTTCTGAGGACGATGCATCATGGACAGTGTTATTGGTGTGTGTAGGTGATCTGCAAACTACTCAAACGGTGATAATATTTTCTATATAGTAACCCCTAGAGTAATTAATATACCCTGGACTCTTTTCGTTCAAAGTATGTTCTACTTCTATGGAATCTGTGCCGATGAGGATGGCTTCATAGAACTTTCTTGTTTTGTATGGATTGTCAGTATCCACATAATTGAAATCTGTAAAACATAGTTTGATAAGGTCTTCTATCCTAATACCTTTATATTCTTTGTCGAGTGCTAGTATGGGTAATACCTAGAGGGTAATGTATTCGAACTTTTCTTCTTTAGGAAGATCTTCTTGTGTCTTCTTTGCTGAAGGGTTGACTGTTTCTGCGAAAGTTTTGGGAACTTTCATGGCGTAGCTTTCCTTAGTTTGAACTGAGGAGTTAGAGGTTGTTCCTTTTTTTGAAAGGTTTTATAGGTTGGATTAGTTTCTCTGAGGGAACTGGTATGGGTGCTGGTAATTTGGGATATTCAGCTAGAGTCGTATATCGGTTCTGAAAAGAAAGTTGGGGCCTTTGAGGGGCTGTTGTTTTACTGGGAGTAATAGGAAGAGGAACAAATGGTCTAGCCATTTGAGGTTTACTGATCTCCTTTCCTTTGGAAGGGGCGTTAGGTCTGAAGGGCCTCATTCTTTCCCTGTAAAAATTCTCTTATTAGAAAATCAGGTAAAGAGTTATTTTCTCCTTTGATAAAATCTCTAGTATAGTCATCTGCTGAAGTAGGCCACCTGGCCTCTGGTGCTCATATTTAACTATCTGGCAATTTATACACCTAGCTACATATTCGATTATGTCCCTTTTCATCCTCCGCCACCAATAATGCTGCCTCAAGTCACGATACATCTTCGTAACACCTGGATGAATAGAATACCGAGAACTGTGTGCCTCCTCCAGGATCATTTTCCTCAATTCATCCACATTAGGAACACATAGATAATCCTGGAGTCACAGAACACCATCCGTACTAATAGTAACTTCCTTGGTACCACCCTGTAGTACCGTTTCTCGAAGAACCATTAAGTGTGGATCATTATACTGGCGAGCCTTGATCTGCTCAAATAATGAAGACTGGGCCACAACACATACAAGAACTCGGCTGGGCTCTGAAATATCCAGCCTCACAAGTTTGTTAGCCAAGGACTGAATATCCAAGGCTAGTGGCCTCTCCTCTACTAAAATGAAATCCAAACTACCCATACTCTCTGTCTTTCTACTTAAGGCGTCTTCAACCACATTTGCCTTGACCAGATGATATATGATAGTGATATCATAATCTTTTAGTAACTCAATCCATCAGCGCTGCCTCAAATTTAGGTCCCTATGCTTCAACAAATACTACAAACTGCGATGATCAGTGTAAACTTCACAAGACACCTCATAAAGATAATGCCTCTAAATATTAAGAGTGTGAACAATTTCAGCTAACTCCAAATCATGTACTGGGTAATTCTTCTCGAGGATTTCAGCTGATGTGAGGCATATGCAATAACTCGCCCCTCCTACATTAATACACAACTCAAACCAACGCGTGAAGCATCACAATACACTGTATACATCCCTGAACCGGAAGGCAATATTAACACTGGTGTTGTAGTCAATGTTGTTTTAAGCTTATGAAAGCTCACCTCACAATCATCAGACCATCGGAATGGAGCACCCTTCTGGGTTAATTTGGTCAAAGGTGCTGCAATAGATAAGAAGCCCTCCACGAACCGACGATAATAACCTGCTAATCCTAGGAAACTCCTGATCTCAGTCGCCAAAATGGGACGATGCCAATTCTGAACTGCCTCTATCTTTTTAGGATCAACTTTAATGCCTTCGCCCGATATAATATGCCCCAAAAATGCTACAGAATCTAGCCAAAACTCACATTTGGAGAACTTAGCATATAGCTTTTGTTCCCGCAACGTCTGAAGCACCACTCTCATATACTGCTCGTGCTCTTCCTTACTGCGCAAGTAGATCAAAATGGTATCAATGAAAACAATGGCAAACGAATCAATATATGGCCTAAATATCGTGTTTATCAGATCCATAAACGCCACTGGGGCGTTAGTCAAACCAAAGGACATCACCAAAAATTCATAATGACCATATCTAGTCCGGAAAGTAGTCGTCGGCACATACAAATCCCGAATCTTCAACTGATGGTACCCCGAATGCAAGTCAATCTTATAGAACACCCTAGCACCCTGTAACTAGTCAAATAGATCATCAATACGCGGCAGTGGGCATTTGTTCTTAATAATGACTTTGTTCCATTGGCAATAATCAATACACATTCGCATCTTCCCATCCTTTTTCTTCACGAATAATACTGGTGCACCCCAAGGCGATACACTCGGTCTGACAAACCTTTTGGCTAGTAACTTCCCAAGCTATTCTTTCAATTCCTTCAATTCTTTCGAAGTCATGCGACATGGTGGGATAGATATAGGGTGGATATCTAGAGACAAATCAATACAAAAATCAATATTACGATTGGGTGGCATGCTTGAAAGATCTGAAGGAAATACATTGGAGAACTCCCGAACTACAGGCATTGAATCAATAGTCAGAGTCTCTTCAGTAGTATCCCGAACTTATGCTAGATAAGCCAAACAACCCTTCTCGACCATGTGTCTAGCTCTTAGAAAGGAAATAACCTTATTAGATGTGTTGACAGACGAACCCTTCCACTCCAACCTAGGAAATTTCTACATTGCCAAAGTAACAGTCTTAGCATGGCAATTTAGGACGTCGTGATATGGGGATAACTCGTCCATGCCCAGGGTAATCTCAAAGTTGGTCATATCAAGTGACAGAAGATCTGCTCTAGTCTTATAACCACAAAATGTAACAATACAGGATCGATAGATCTGATCCACATCAATAGAATCGCCCACAGGAGTGGAAACATAAACAAGAGTACTCAAGGACTCTCGAGAAACACCCAGGAAATAAGAAAATAGAGAAGTCACATATGAAAACGTAGATCTTGGATCAAATAATATGGAGGCATCTTTGCCTCAAACAGAAATACTACCTGTAATCACTGCATCTGAGGCCTGGTCAGAAAAGCATAGAACCGAGCTGGAGCACCAACTGGCTGGCCTCCACCTGGATGACCTCCACCTCTAGGACGGCCCCTACCCACCTATCCTCCACTTGTTGGTGGTCGGACAACTGGTGGAGCAACTGGTCCGGTAATCATAGGTTGCTGACCCTGCTGCACTGGTCTACCTTAAAACCTGGGGCAGAATCTCCGCATGTGACTAAAATCCCAGCAGTCGTAACAACTTTTCGGTGCGATGGGCTACTGACTAGAAGTCTGTCCCTGGTGACCTGAATACCCACTAGAAGAACCCTGAATAGCTGGTGGGCGATACGACCTTTCTGGCATAGCACTGAAATAAGGTCACACTAGGGGCACCTGAGGAGGCGGTGGTGCTAGATATGGGGGCCTGCTGGACTTCCCTCTCACGAACTTGCCTCTACCCCCAGACGGAGCAACTATGAACCCTCCAGAATATGTAAATTGCTTATCCCTCGTAACCTGTTCTCTGCTGCGCTGACGCACACCCTTAATACTTCAGGCTATCTCCAAAACCAATTCATAAGAAGTCCCTATCTCAATCCCACGGGCCATGGTGGCCTGAATGCCAGTATGTAAACCCAAAACAAACCTCCGTACTCTCTCCGCCTCAGTAGGGAGTATCATAAGTGCATGGCGAGATAACTCAGAGAACCTCGCCTCATAATCGGTCACTGACATCTGACCCTACTGGAGCTGCTCAAACTGGAACCGCAACTCTTTCCTCTAGGAGGGTGGAATATGCCTATCGAGGAAAATATGGGTGAACCTGTCCCAAGTCATGGGAGGAGAATTTGTTGGTCTGCCAAGAAGATAAGACTTCCACCATCTACGGGCTCTGCTCTTCAGCTGAAAAGTTGCAAAGTCTACCCCATGAGACTCCAATAGCCTCATATTGTGCAGTCTGTCCCTGCACCAATCAATGAAATCCTGGGGATCCTCATGTCTCTCTCCCCCAAAGACAAAGAGGATGCAGCTTAGTCCATCTGTCCAATAGCTTCTACGGCTCGGCCGCCGCAGCTGGTCTGGGCTCAGGTGTAGCTGCTGCCACTAGCAGGACTCCACACACGGGTAGTGCACCCTAGGTCTAATATACCGCAGTTGCCTACCCATGAGCCTGTGCGATAGGGATCTGTGCTCCCCCGCCCGCCTGAGATGTGGCTGGGTCTGCAGGAAATAAACCAGCCTGAGTCATAGTGTCCACAAACTTCAGCATACAACCCATGACCTCCTGGAATCCCGATGCAGATGTAACATCCACTAGAGCTGGCTCTACTACGGGCACCTCGACCTGTTCCTCAATAATATGATCCTCTGTTGGACCCACTGGTGTCACAACTGGAACAATTCTGGGACGTCATCATCCCCTACCACGGGCTGGAGCCCTCCCTTGGCCTCTGCCTTGGCCTCTAACAACGGGGGAGTAGTTCTTCCCTGGTCTAGAACCTCATTAGAGAGCGTTCTCACCATCTATGAGAGAATAAGATAAATATATTTAGTACTACATTATTTGCACAATGGGAGATGACGAAAGGTAGTTTTCCTAACACCCTATAGCCTCTCAAAGATAAGTACAGACATCTCCGTACCGATCCGCAAGATTCAATTAGGCCTGCTCATAACGTGTGAGACCGGCGAGAACCTAGGGCTCTGATACCATGATGTCACAACCCAAATTCACCTATAGCTCGTGATGGTGCCCAACATCCCAGCTAGTCAAGACAACTAATGATTTAAACATATATTCATTTCTTTAAAAATTATACGAGTAATCAAACTCTTCTAAATTTCAACAATTAAGAAAAATATGAGAAAATAAGACAAATTAAAACCCAAGTAAAATAATTAAAACCAAAAATTCTACTAGTGTGTGCCAAGACCTGGTATCACAAGTATATGAGCATCTAGTAGATTATACAAAATTCCAAATAATGTATGAAACAAAATAGACAGGATAAAATACAAGAAGATGCATTAGTTGCTGCAGAATGACTCAGAAAGGCAGCTCACCACTAAGCCTCTGGATAACGTGGGTGCGCTCCGATAGGTCCTCCGATAGTACCTGTCTCAGGTCCTGCACAAAAAGTGCAGCAAGCGTAGCATGAGTACGTAAACAACGTGTACCCAGTAAGTATCAAGCCTAATCTCGAAGAAGTAGTGACGAGAGGTCGACTTTGACACTCACTATGGGTCAATAATATTACAATAGAATATATTTAATTAAACATGATTTTTAGATGAACAAGAATAAGTTTCTAAACAAGCAGAAATAATTAATTCCTTACATTCCAATAATTTTCAATTTATCAATTAACTTCACAAGAGGCAATTAAAGTATCAAGGTATCATGTAACTATGATTATTATTATTAGGCACGATTTCTGTCGAGGTCGTACGGCCTGATCCAGAGTTTCGTGTACACTGTCGAGGGATATGCGGCGTAATCCATAGATGTATCTATACTACCGAGACGTTCGGCCGCTCCACAAGAAAGAAGGACATTTTCTTATGAACCTCCGTAATGAGAAGTTATTATAATATTATCATATATAATGTTCAATTTCGGTTAACAATTAAATTATTTACACAAAATTCAAGTATATGAGGTTTCGATCTTTTACTATTTCCTCTAACAATTTACAAAATAATTTTAGTAATTTAATTAAATAAAAGGAGCAACTAGCATAGTAATTCATGATTTAAGTCCTAAAACTACCCATACATAACGTAATTAGTAGCTACGCACGGACTCTCGTCACCTCGTGCATACGTGGCCCTCATAATTAGTAACAATTATTTATTTAGATCACCTATGGGGTAAATTCCCTCTTACAAGGTTAGACAAGAGACTTACCTTGTCTAAAAGCCCACTTCCGATCACGGCGTCGTGTAAAAATTCTAATTCGGTGCCGAAAAATTCGAAACTATCAAAATATTATATAAAATAATTAATACATGCTCAATAATCCGAAATTAGACTATTAAATTAATTAACCTATCCAAAATGGTAAAATTCCTAAAATTCATCCCAGGCCCATGTTCCCGGATTCCGAAAATTTTAGGAGGAAATCGTTACCCATAATCTCAAGAACTCAAATATATATTTTTTATCCAATTCCATAACCATTTTCGTGGTTAAAATCTCATTTTTATACAAATCTAGGTTTTTCCTCTAATCCTTGATTTCCACAAATTTATAGGTTATAATCTACCAATAATCTATGTATTTATATCAAAGTGTGTAGAATTAACTTACCTTCAAGTTGTTAGTTGAAATCTCCTCTCAAAAAGCTCCAAAATCGCCCAAGAATGGAGAACAATGGGCAAAAATGGTTGTTTTCCCGTTCTTAAAGCGTTCTGCCAAACAGGCCTTTCACTTATGCGGCTCGCAAGCCGCTTATGCGGCTCCGCATCTGCGAAAAATGCGTCACAGATGCGGCTTCCCCCTAAGACGGCCCTGTTCGCTTTTGCGGCATGTATATCGCATCTGCGATGCGCTTCTGCGGTCGTACATGCGCATCAGCGCCCAGTCCGCTTCTGTGGTGCTTTTTACGCACCTGCGGATGGCCAAGCGCAGGTGCGGTTGCAGCAGAAGCTGGAAGCTTCAACTGCTGCTCCAACTTCCAAAATTGATCTGATCCTCGTCCGGTTAACCCCCGAGGCCCCCGGGGCCCGCCCGAACATACTAACAAGTTTAAAATTACAAAACGGACTCGTTCGAACCCTCTGAACGTGTAAAACAACATCACAACTAAGAATCATACCTCAAACCAAATCGATTCAACTTAGAAATTTCAAATTCGTTAAACTTACTCTGAACATGCCGAAATATACTTATACTACTTAAATCACCATACGAAACTATTCCCAGGCTCGGAATTCCAAACAGACTTCAATTACTCCAAAACCTACTCCAAACTAAATTTAAAGAACATTAAACCTTCAAATATTTGATTTTCACTATTAAGCATCGAAACGCTCCCGGGTTGTCCAAAACCTGATTCGAACATACGCCCAAGTCGAAAATCATCATACGAACCTATTGGAACCGTCAAATCCCTACTTCGGGGTCGTTTTCTCAAAATGTTGGCCGAAGTCAAACTTGGGCTTTAAAGCAAAACTAAGGAACCAAGTGTTCCGATTTCAACTCAAACACTTCCAAATCCCGAACCAACCATACTCGCAAGTCATAAATTAATAAAAGCACATACGGAGAATTTTATTTGGGAGAACGGGATTCTAAAAATCAAAATGATCGGTTGGGTCATTACATTTCATGTCCCAGTTGTGTTGTGTGATCACCTTTTTGATGTTTGCTAAAACAGAACTGATATTGCTTCTGTGAAAAATGTCATGCTGCTCTAAAGTTCAACTTGATGCGGACTACTTGTGGTTTCTGAATAGAGCAATAGTCTAATCCTAGTCCGTCCTTTGTTTTGAGGTCAAACTAGTCATTGAAATTCGACTCCATTAGCATGCCTAACAGTAAATATTGGTCAAGCGACAGGTAATGTTCTGTAGAATTTGCATTCTGAAAAATTATTATCCTGTTGTTAGAATTTATGGACTTGCACATATATTGTATTAAGAATAATTGTATGTTGTTTCGTATCATTAAAAGGTTGATCCAAATTAAAAGTGATCTTCTAAGGTTTAAAGTTAAATGGGTCTATAAGACACCTCCTAAAGTATGGGGTCTTATATGTAAATACCCGGATATAATTTTTAATTTAATGATTGGGTAAATTAAAATTACGTAAACTGTGTGCATCTATAAATAGGGTTATTGGAATACCAATAACTTGCCAAGACGAAGAATTTCATCGTCTCTCATGGATTCAGATACGCTTCCGCATCTAGCTTTTATTCTCGATGATTTGACATGATAGCTTCTTGGATAAAAGATGATAGTTTTATATTTAAAGTAATTTGGTTCTAACAATGGTGTCGGGATCTTTATCGTGTTAAATCATTGAGAATTAACGATGAAATTTTTGTTGCCTTGTATTCACATATGAACTACTCTAATTTAAGAGATATATGGCGTGATTGCAAATTACAAATTAAGATATGTTTAACAATTTCAAAAGGCTTACCGTTTTTATATGTAATGTATAGAGTATGACCAAAAAATAAAAATGTAATGTATAGAGACGACTTCTATTTAAAACATAGCAATACATAAATAGACCTAATCGGGTTGATGCTACGGACCGGTACTTCTTGTGGCACTACGGTTTGGAATTGGAGGCTTTGCCCTCTTTTAGCAAAACCTTATTTTGTTTGGTGTACTAATATTATTTTATTAGTCGTCGTGAATGCAGTTTAAGATTAATAGAGGTTTGACCTCGTTTACGTGCTGTTAAAGACATTAAAAAGGTTAAACCCCAATTCTGGACGCCATCCATGTGGCATATATATATATATATGGGATAAGGTTTTCAATTTTTTTTTGGATATACTGCCAGAAGGTTTCTTTGAGGAATTTTAAGAAAACGAAATTCTGAAATAACATTTAGTTGTTTTTCATCAATTTCTTTTTAAAAAAAATGTTAGCAGTTCTTTAGGATGAAATTTAGGCCCACCGTTGGTTTAGTTTTGGCTTGGAGTTTAAATTTGAATATTGGTATAGTTGTATATATTTTGAGATAAATAAAGTCGAAACTTGATATTGCCAAAGTCACCTCTCTTGTAGAGATTTATTTGTTTTGAAATATAAAAGGTTTGTGCGTGTAACTTATGTGAATATTGATCGGCCCAAAGGAAAGTCAATGTTTATCAGAATTACATGTGCATCTTGTGATAATAAACGCATGATAATTATTTGGTTTTACGTGTGAATAATAAATCGGCCCAAAGGAAGATTTAATATTCGACATGTTCTTTATTATCAGTGTTTGGTTACTACACCAAGATACCACTTACAAGTTAATATTTTGTCCAAAGATGAAATATTAATGGAACGGTCGGTACCTTGAGATGGGGTCTACCTTTATTCAAATTTATTTTCATTTTGGTTTTAAGTTTTATGTGAGCTTATTTCGTCGTTTGTTGTTCTTTGATTCAGCTGAAATTACTCTTGCAAATATTACTGCCAATATCAATTCAATTCCTATGTTGATTGGCACTAACTTCAAGTCATGGCAAGAGAATCTCAACATTGTTCTCGGAGTCATGGATCTCGACCTTGTTTTAAGGGTTGATTCCCCACCACATCTTATAGTTAAGAGTACCTCTAATGAAAAGAGGGGGATGGAAAGGTGGGAGAGATCAGATCGCATGCATATGATGATCATGAAGAAAGCCATTCCAGAAACATTCAGGGGCACTATGTCCGATAAGGTTAAGACGGCTAAAGAATTTATGGCTGAAATTGAAAAGGTATTTGTCAAGAGTGAAAAGGCTGAGATTGGTACACTCTTGACAAGTCTGACTTCAATGAGGTATCAAGGCAAAGGTAACATCAGGGAGTACATTATGCAAATGTCTCATCTTGCTTCTAAGTTGAAAGCACTTAAGTTGGACCTCATTGAGGACTTGCTAGTACATTTGATTTTGATATCCCTTCCACCACAGTTTAGCCAGTTTAAGGTGAACTATAATTTTCAGAAAGAGATTTGGTCTCTAAATGAGCTCATCTCACAATGTGTTCAAGAAGAGGACAGACTGAAGCAGGAAAAGATAGAAAGTGATCACTTAGCCGTTGTGCCTAAGGACAAAAGGAAGGACTGGAATAGAAAGAATAAGGAAGTTGTAGATACAACAACACAAAAAGAACAACATCAGGAACCAACTACAGATGGTTATTTCTTTTGTAAAGCTGAAGGTCATAAGAAGAAGGATAGTACCAACTATCACGCATGGCGTGCAAAGAAAGGTACACCTCTTAATTTTGTTTGTTCTAAGGTTAATTTGACTTCGGTACCGAGACACATATGGTGGATAGATTCCGGTATAACAAATCATATCACGATGTCTATGCATGGTTGCCTAAACTATCGAAAGCCTGATGATGTTGAAAGATACATCTACGATAGTAACGACAAGTTGGTGGAATTCGAAGTAATTGAAACTTTTAGATTATTGTTAAGAACCGGTTTTATTTGAATTTGAACGAGACTTATTAAGACTTATGTTGTCTTTGAAGAGGAACATAATTATATTCCTCTAATTGCTATTATCAATGCTCAGGAACAGGTTTCTATACCTGACATTATTCACGAAGCAAATTCGGATCAAAGACAATATTATTCAACCCGTCCTTCAAGAAGTAGTTCCCAAAGAACAAACTCTACAACCTCAAGAATAGATTTCAATTAAGAAAATCATCTATAGACTTAAGAAAGTGTCTCATTTGGTTTCGAGATAAATCTTGTTAATTATTTTGTATACCACAAGTTTAGTGGGAGTAAGTATACTTATTGTCTGATGTATGATCAACTTTGTATGTATCTGCATATCTCATTTAATTTAGGGATGTCGGGTAGATGTTTAAATAATTTATAAACTTATCTTTTGAAAGTATTTTAAAGGTTCAAAAGGTAATTACAGAGAACAAATATTTTATGCTCACATAAAGAAAGTCGAAAAAGTTAAAGATAATCAGGCATTCAGATATCGACTTCACTAGATGCTAATATAATATGACATACTTGGTTGATGAGCTATTTAAGGAAGAGTGTTAAACGAACACTCGTAGCTCCTTTCACCATGGCAGTTAATTTATAACATATTATGTAGCATCTGGTTATGAAATATGACAGTAGAATTTTGCCACTAGATAAAGTTGAAAGTACACTTGAGTTATTTTGTGACAATAAGTTAGCAGTCTTATATTCCAATAGCAACGAGAGTTCAGTAAAAATCTAAGCACATTGACATAAAGTTCCTGGTTGATAAAGAAAGAGTTCAGAGTGGCTAGGTGTCTATAGAGCATATTGTTACAAACTCCATGGTTGTGGATCCACTTACTAAGGGACTACCACCCAAGGTTTTCATGAGCATATTGCTCATATGGCTATCATGTCATTTAAGAAAATTCAGTTTCAGTGGGAGTTTGTAACATCTTAAATGTTCTTCATGGACACAATTTGGTTTCAGTTTAAGATTTCAGGTAATGATTTTAATTGAAAGATATTTGAGGTTATTTCTGCAGAAATAAAGTATCCAGTTTATTTTTCATTCTGACTTGTTTTTTAGTTGGACCATTTGGAAATAGGCATGCTTAGATCACATTGCATGTAATTTTCATGCTACACATCCATACTTGATCTATGTTATTCGGTTATGTTAGTATTCGTGATCAAGGAAGGTTTAGTTGTGATAAATATAACAAAAGCCGCCTTTGTCCAATATTGGCATGATTAATGGACGATATTATTTTAAGGTATTTCAGATTGTAATAGCAAATATTTTGAGCTCATAAGGTGATATACAATTACAAAGGTATATATATACATATATATGTGTAGTCCAAGTGAGAGATTGTTAGAATTTATGGACTTGCACATACATTGTATTAAGAATAATTGTATGTTGGTTGCTATCATTAAAGGGTTGACCCAAATTAAAAGCGATCTACCAAGGTTTAAAGTTAAATGGATCTATAAGACACCTCCTAAAGTATGGGGTCTTATGTGTAGATACCCGGATGTAATTTCTAATTTAATGATGGGCTAAATTAGAATTACATAAACTATGTGCATCTATAAATAGGGTAATGGTCCCCAAAATCAGATATAGGGTTTCTTTTCTAATATCTCATCATTGGAAGAGAGTGAGCCACTTACGTCTTGATTTGGAAGACCAAAAACTTGCCAAGACGAAGAATTCCATCGTCTCTCATGGATTCAGGTACACTTCCGCATCTAGTTTTTATTCTCGATGATTTGACATGATAATTCTTGGACAAAAGATGATATTTTTCATCTTTAAAGTGATTTGTTTCTAACAGTTTGTACTATTTTTGTAGCACCCCGGAAAATTTTGGAGTACTTAAGCGTTACTAAGAAAGTTGATGTGCGCTAATTATATTATTTTTTGTGCAGACGGGGACTATTAATATAATGAATATCAATTAGATATTATAATAAGTGTACGAGGCATATTATAAGTGATGTGGGGTCTAAGGAGAGCTCTAAATCTAAGTCACGTTGGAAATTACATGATAGACTAAAGTTCCAAATGAGTACGCACAAGACCAAACTTTTGACGAGCATATCTACATTTATATAAGGATTTATATGATGAAAAACCTATCAAATGAAAGATCTTCGAGTCTAGTTTCTAGCGCTTTAAGTCGTTTGTTATTTGGACAATACTACAAGTAGTTATGACCAAATTACCAAAAGCTAGCAGAGGAGTCTACGGATGCGAAGCATCCGGGGCCACGTCCGAAAGAAAGGCTAGCAGTGAAGTGCTGCCATAGCGTCCAGGTCCGCATCCAAGCTTCAAAGAGGAGTGAGATGGGGATGCGAAGCATCAAGGACCGCATCTGAAACCCAGAAATTTGGGCTTATAAATACAAAATCGGGGGAAGAGAATATTTTGTGTATTGGGGGTTAGGGTTATTGATGGTGAAGAGACGATTTTGAGCTCAAATCAAGTCCAATCAACGAAGGTAAGTTGTTAATAATGTTTTTGGTTGATTCTTATTCAATATACATGAGTTCTAACATCATTCTTACATCCAAATACTAGATTTCATCATCAAATCCTCAAGAACACAAATATCACCAAAGTTGTGATTTTTCAAGATTGATCTACTAGAGGTAACTCCAATGCTTAAAACTCGTTTATTATGAGTAGTTAGAAGTATTTGAAGTATTTTTTACAATTTTTAATGGTTGAAAGATTGGATTATAAATCTCTAGTTCATGGCATGAATAGTACTTTTGAGAAAATAAGAGAGAAAATGAATGGTAATCTTGGCGATGAAATTTATGAATATAATGAACCTATGGAATTATTTGTTAGTAAAAGATGGTAGTGATCAACTAAGTAATCACTCGAATTGTATATTTTACAAGTGTTGATTATGGAAGACGGTAAATAGTAACTTGGTGGCAATGGACAATTGATGTAGTATCATTAATGACTTCGAATGAGTATTAAAATATAAGACTGAAGTTGAATGGTATAGCATGTAAAACGATTTGGCGATTTGAGTTGTTTGAGGCTTGTAGCCAACTTATGAGCCATATATTGATGTTGATCAATATCTTAGGTCATATTTTGATGTAATTAGGATATCGACTTGTTGGTGATGTTGAGCATTTTAATCAACATTGCAATGATGGAGGAGGATTGAAAGCTTGTGAATGTTAATAAAGCGAAAGCGAGGTAAGTTGATTAACACTTACTCTAATTGAAGGACTTTCTCTAAAAGCATGTTTCGAGTTAATACTTAAGTTGTTTGCAAATGTGCTTTCGTACTTGTGGGGACAAACAAGTACAAATGTCTCCATGTATTAAAACATTATGTTGCATATGTAGTGTCATGTTGTATTATAAAATTTTATTTTTAAATCCTGTTGGCAAAATGACACTCAAGGTAAATATTATAAGTATTTATCAAAACTTACGTATTGACAAGAGTATACATATTTAAGTGCTAAAGATAAGTTTTCATGGAAAGTATTTTTTTGGAAATTGATGAGTAGAATAACACTTGTGGTATCTTTTAAAGATTGATATTAAATTTCTAAAGGTTTTACAATGTAAAAGGTTATTTATTTAAAAAAAATTCAAATGATTTAGATTTTTTGTAAATGCTATGATTTAATAAAAATAGATCATTTGAGGCTACTATGCTATGAATCTATTTTTGAAGTATCAAATATTTTGGGAGTTACTTGTGTTCATCGAGATTGGCTTCGGATATATCGTGTTCGTTGTTATGAAACTATACGTGCCGGTGTAGGCGTACATAGCCACTTTGTGGTATAGACTACGGTAGAGTGCTCTCCCTCGAGAGGGTACTATTTTGTACTATTATTAGCATGGTTGAGTCAATTCGTACGGCACTACGATGAGACGACCTGAGCAAGTAGGGTATATGATACTTGCCGCTAGGTACATAACCTAGTTGATAACCTAGTTGACCTTCTTATGTCGGTGATGGTATAGTACTCTCAGTGAAAGGTAAGGATGATTTTCTTATGCTTAGGCCTAAGGAGCCGAAAGTGATTTCAATGACTTAAAGCAAACGGAATGATTTTGTATGATTTTATCCAAAATCTTGGATTGATGTAAATATTTTAAAAACTTATATTGTGGGTTATATTTCACTTGGTTTTTATTTAAAATGACAAGGCTCATGACTTGATAAAATTTCTTATCATTTTATATCAAATATTGGTGCATTATTTTTATAATATTTGTCCCAATAACTTAAGTTAGAGAGATTCTATGACACTTACTGAGTACCGATGTGGTGTACTCAGCCCTTATGAGGCTCCTCCAGGGTCCCGCTTACTTTACATATTTTAGGATGATGGATGATACGTGGCATGCGGTCATACTAGGATGACTCTCTTTTCGAGGTATTATGAAGCACCACTTTTATTTCGTGGTAGCGATCATGTTCTTCCTTATTTTATTTTGTTGGAATTACTCCAACCGTTAGTTCTACTCTTTGGTATAGAGGCTCCATAGATAGTTGTGAAAGGTTGTAGTAATGGAATTGTACACGACATACATGAAAGTATATTTATTTTTCTTAGTCTCATTGTTATTATCATGAAAGATGCCATGTGTGATTTTGAATTGGAAAATATTTTATCGGGTAGGGTAGTGTGTCGGGAGTCGATCACGTGGTTTTGGGTCATGACAATGTCACGACCCAAACTAATCCCTGTTGTGATGGCGCCTATCGAGGAACTAGGCAAGACGACTCATTTCCAAAACAAACCGATATTTTCATTTCAAAGATAATTTCAATGTTATTCAACATAAAAACCTTCGTAAAGGAGTTCCAATCAAAATAAAAGTGTGGAAGGAAAAGCCCGACATCGGGGTGTCACTAGTCATGAGCATCTACTAAAATCTATCTAACAATATCAAGGCTAACTCAGCCTGAAAAATAGCTAAATACAACTAGAGGAAGATAAGAGGGAGAAGAGCAGGGGTTGCGGTCGCCAAACAGCTACCTTGCTATCCCCGAGAAAATCTGCAACCAAAATAATCAACAACCGCCGCCGTGTCCAGCTACACCTGGATCTGCAAACAAGGTGCAGGGAGTAACGTGAGCACGCCAACTCAGTAAGTAACAACAATAAATAAAGACTGAGCAGTAGTGACGAGCAATAAACCATATAACGTTCATATCACGAAATCTCAGTAAAATACCACCTGCTTTTAAAATCAGGATTTGAATGAAAAAATCTCTATTAAACCCAGTTCCAGTAAAAATCATTAAAAGATATTTTTCAACAGTTTTCAAACAGAGAAAAAATGCAAAGGTGAGAAAAAATGATAAAATCACAAACAGTCCCTCGGGCAAAACATCACTCGTATACAGCCCCTCGGGCAAACCTCACAGTCACTCATGCCACTCGGGCATACCTCACAATCACTCTTGCCACTCGGGCATACCTCACAATCAATCATGCCTCCCAGTCACTCAGCACTCGGCACTCACACTCAGTAGGTACCTGTGCTCACTAGGGGTGTGTACAGACTCCGGAGGGGCTCCTTCAGCCTAAGCGCTATAATCTGCACGGACAACTCACGTTCTATAATAATAAAGTATACTGCAGGCGGGCAGCCCTGATCCACACTCATCCTCACAATCAGGCCCTCAGTCGATATCAAACCTGTTGCGGCGTGCATCCCGATCCCATAAATAACCTCACAAATCAGGCCCTCTGCCTCACTCATCCATAAATCTCTCAAGCCACTAGGGCATTTCAGTAAAACAGGGCATTCGGCCCAAAATATTTATATGCATCAAAATAGAGTCATAAAACTGAGTTATACGGTAAACAAGTATAAACATGAATGCGTATAGATTTTCAATCGAAAACAATGAGAGGATAGTGAGAAAAGGCCTCTAAGGGTCCAAACAACACTGGCACAAGGCCCAAACATGGCATTCAACCCAATTTACAGTAACTCTTTCTAAAACATATAAGTATCATATAGTTTCAACAAAATTTGTAACTTTACGGTTGCTACGGGACGGACCAAGTCACAATCCCCAACAGTGCAAGCCCACACGCCCGTCAACTAGCATGTGTGTCACTAAAAATAGTAGAATGATACAAAATCCGGGGTTTCATACCCTCAAGACTAGATTTACAATCGTTACTTACCTCAAATCGGTCAAATCTCTACCCCGCAATGCTCTTGCCTCTAGACTCGGCCTCCAAATGCTCCAAATCTATTCACATTCAGTACAATACCATCAATATACGCTAATGGAATGAATTCCAATGGAAAAGCTACAAAATTAGACCAAAATCCGAAATTGGCTCAAACCCGTCCCCCGGGCCCATATCTCGAAATCCAACAAAATTTACAAAACTAGATAGCCCATTCACTCATGAGTCTAACCATACCAAATTCATCAAAATCCGACATCGTTTGGTCCTTCAAATCCTTAAATTACTTCTACAAAAATCCCAAGCCCTAACCTCTCATTTTCTCTAATTACAATGACTAAACAACGGAAAATCACCATATATACAAGTATTAGGGCTCAAGCAACTTACCTCACTGATAGCCCTTGAATCACCCTTCAAATATCACTCCAAAAGCTCCACAAACCGACTTGAAAATGATGGAAATGAACCAAATTCGCAAAGGGTTCTATATATAGTTTTTGCCCAGGTTTTCGCACCTGTGGGCTATATTTCCGAGCATGCGGGACCGCACCTGCGGTCAAGGCGCCACATCCACGAACTCCACTTAATTCCCCAGCTTTCGCACCTGCGCTCCAGGCCTCGCACATGCGGGCTCGCAGGTGCGGCCAAATCCTTCGCGCCTGCGCTCCAGCCTTGGCCTCACATTTTCCGCATCTGCACAGCAAATTCCCGTGCCTGCGCAAGCGTACCTACGCTCTCATACTCCTCTTCTGCGAAACCTTCCCAACATCCCTTTTCAGCATCTGCCCCCAGGTTTCGCACATGCGGGCTCGCAGATGTGACCTCCAACTCACACCTGCGCAACCTGCCTAAGCCAGCATTGCTCGCACCTACAAACTCCCAACGCGCACAAGCGACCTCGCACCTACGACTCTTTCTTCCGCAGGTGCAAAAATAGCAGTAGCAGCAGCTTCAATTGCATTTTCCAACTTCGACAAATCCGTTAACCACCCGGAATCACCCCAAGGCCCTCGGGACCTCAACCCAAAGTACCAACAAGTCATATATCAACATACAAACTTAGTCGAACCTTCGAATCACTAAAAACAACATCAAATCATCAAATTACCCTCGGATTCAAGCCTAAGAACTTCTAAATTTTCAAATTTGGCAACCGATGACGAAACCAACCAAACCACATCCGAATGACCTCAAATTTTGCACACACATCACAAATGACACTACGAACCTACTCCAACTTTCAGAATTCCATTCCGACCCCGATATCAAATTTCCACTGCCAACCAAAATCGCCAAATTTCCAAATTTCACTAATTCAAACCTAATTCTACCACGGACCTCGAAATCACATTCCGGATGCACTCTTAAGTCCAAAATCACCTAACGGAGCTAACAGAACCATCAGAATTCAAATCCGAGATCGTTTACACATAGGTCAACATCCGGTTGACTTTTCCAACTTAAGATTCTAAATAAGAGACTAAGTGTCTCATTCCATTCCAAAACCACTCCGGGCCCGAACCAACTAACCTGGTATATCATTATATAGCTTAAGAGCACAAAGGAAACAGAAATGGGGGAAACGGGGCTATAACTCCCGTAACGACCAACCGGGTCGTTACATCCTCCCCCACTTAAACATACGTTCGTCCTCGAACATGCTGAGAGTTGTTCCAAAAGCCAAGAAATGGTTGTGTAACCTTCCCATGCACATACCCTGGGGTGATCCCACGTCACCATATCCCATACATGCCTGATAGCACAACATAACTGAAATTCCTCAATTCAACCTAGCTCACAAGCCTTCGAATCAAATTTCCGACATCTGAAATTTCTTATAAGATTAGAAGTTCGCATCTACATACCTTATAAGTCTGAACAAGATGTACCAAAATCTGTAACCATAACTCAAATACTCAAATTCAAATACCGCATAGCTCGAATGCTCGAAGCAATGATTTCAAATCACAATATCGACTCAAATCAATCGAGTGCTGGTAATAAACCTCATATCAGACAAAACCTCGTTCTAAAACCTTCGTACACTGCCGATGATGAAAGAAACATACCGAATTCATAACCACTCATTAGACCAATTTCAAAGAAGACTTCCGATATTATCCTCCCAATTATACCACAATCAAATCTGATAGCATCCCTTTTAGCCCAATGACCTCGTCTCATCCAACATGACCACTCTAGTGACATGACACATCAATACAATCTAAAGCCATAACCCGTGCAATTTGTGCACCAGATAGCGACATTCCAAATGTACCCAATCGTAACAATGACCCAAACAGGAGAATCATTCCGCAAGCTCGATGAGTACCACCCTGACGCAATGCTAAGAACCTATCACACACTGTAAAACCATAACACACGAATCTTACATGAGAGATCATATTTCCACATAACTCTGCTACAATACGCGACCTTATCCAAATACTGGTCCATATGAAACACCTCAAGCCACCCTGCTAAAATTAATAACCATGCACAATTCGACATCAAGTACCCAAAGTGCATTATCATAACCACGGAGAAGCAAACGACACCATGCCACATAAAACCCGAAAGAACATAACCAATACGCCATCAACTAAGCAATATCCAATACTATTCTCGCTCAAATTCCGTTATAAGGCCACAATAGAACCGCACCATAGGTGCATGTAACCAACGAATCACAACTCCTCGTAGCATAAAATAGTAACTCATAGATCATTTCATAACACGAATAATATCCACATCAACCGAATGGTACATCCTTCAACAATAGCAGTATGGAGCTAATCAATCCGGCTCGGTGTAGAATACACATCCTAATTGGGCCTACCAATGGGCCCCAAATCAACTATGGTCAGCCACCAATAGATAAACAACCTCCGAAAGTCCACAATGATGGAATCATAACACCTTCTATCATCTGGCTAGCTCTGGAAACAACTTCACAGTCCACAACCATGAAACAATCTGCTCCTGAGAACTCCCAATCTCCAATTCCATATAACACATGAATCACCATATTTGATTCCACCTCCACCGTCTGAATGCCTAACATCTCTCTCATACACAATCATCCCACGAGAAATACTTTAAAAATTCTTCCGTGCCACCTGGCAAAAAAAATTGAATATCAACAAGCGATCAACTAGGAGAGTGTTGCAATACCAGCGAAGTACCCATAAATCAAAACACACTGCCCCTTCTGAAATGTACACTCTAATCAAGCCATACCAAATAGTAATATCATTTACCTAGTCATCTGAAACCGTCCATGCTGCCTAAGAATTTATGTCCTTCCCTTCAAAACTGAATTGTGACCTTGTACATGTAAATCTTATTCCCGCACAATACACCACATCTATTATGCCATCATGTGACAAGCATAAGAATTCCATTATCAACTCTAAGTCACTAGCAAATTACATACCTTATTAGTCAGAAACCTCTTTCTTGCTTCTTTCTAAGACGAAATCATAACTCACAACACGTTCCGTACATCGGTAGAAAATATCCGGTTCAAACCATGGTAGAACCCATCATGAACACTTTGAAATCCATTTGCACATAACCAAGCTATCTGAACTGAATTCCTCTAACTCCACCAAGCCACACAGGTTGCCAAATTCGAGAGCATTGCCATGAAACACCTATAGATACTAGCCACATTATAAGTACCCAAAGAACCGATCATACCCATTACTGTGCTAACCCAACCTACTACCAAGCTGTCCTATTTGTCCAAGTTCTTTTTAAATTGCCTTCAAATTGCTACTTTTTCCTTGTTAGAACACTACTATCCTTAACTAAAACTTACCCCACGAACTCTAGCATAGAATCACGTTGCCCTAAGGCTTATAAGCCGCCGAATTCCCTTTTTATGTATCCCAAAGGTTCCACAACCAAAAATGCTTACTCCAAAGAGACTTTATGTGAACCTAAAATTGTTTCCTTCACCTTCTTGATACTGAAATGCATAATTCACAATGATATAAGATGCCACGAGTCTCAACACCGTTCAATGCAACTCCCAATTTTCTAGCCATATTTATAAATTTTGAATCCATTGGAACCTTTCTCGAGAGTCATCCACTCTACTCAAATCTCGAATTAACCGACCAAACGGACCGAAATGACATGTGCCCCATTAGCACACCAACACCTAAGGGAATAAAGAGTAATACACACTCCTACGTAACCGAGCAAATTCCCACTCCATGTACACTACATTCTCTGTGAATAACCACTCAATTATTTTATGGTCCTCCTATAACCATAGAGTATAATACAACTTGTGTCCAGAAATTCCTTTACCTGAGTCATCCTCGATCTCGACCTCTGCAAGTCATAACTGATTCACCAGTATACCTCGAACCGAAACTAATACGACCCATAACCGTGCAATCAACTCGTCGATAGCAGACTCCCCCACTTAGTCTTAAGCTGCAATTATATAAAATTAGAACCCGTAAGGATTTCTCCTTCTCAATTACCAAGGTCTTGCACTGTTAACCTGCCAGACTTCTTGAAGTCTTTTATTAAGCCTTTCATGAACATTCTGAATCTCCAGCCAAAATGATACACGCGACCTTCTACCGGGTAGCAAGTAATATTCCTCGCAAAAGCTTCATCAACATCACGCCACCTCTAGCTGCACACAGGAGATAACCCACATGTGAAATTCCTTACCGGCATCTTCCAATGACACTGCACTGAGTGCAACGACCACTAAATTCGTAAATGCTCCTAAGTTCATGCTCGTCCACCATTTGTATAAGTCTGCACTTTCCCTATTGACATCAATTGTACGTCAACAACACCTTCCGAACTCAAGTTATATTGCGCCTGACATAATAATCAGATCTTCAAGCCTTTATTTATTTCAAACACACTCCTTTAGGCCATATTCAATTTTCCTTTGTACACTAACCATTACTCCAAATAGAGTCTGCATGCCGATTCACATACTAACACGATTCCAAACCATTCTACACTTTCTCAAGGCACACGACTACCCTACTAGTGATTCATATGCTAATATGTCACTCTTACTTCAGTTAAATGATCTCCTTTAAGAAACTTCTCAACCTCTACTTCTCCTACTTGACCTGTTAGTACTTCAACCACTGCGAAACACTTCCCGTCATGTATTCCCTCATACTTTGCTACCCAACCGCTGCATCAAATCAAAATGTATCTCTTTCGTACCTGAACCAATAAAATGTTACCGACTCTAAGTCTCTTCGAAGATCATCTTTCTCGAGTCATCAATATCAAAAATACCCATTCGCAACCATAATTACTACACAATCACTTACTCTTCTTGAGTCCATACTCATTGATAAGACATGAGAATTTAATTTGCCCCAAAATTTAACAACGTGAAAGATCCTTCAAAACATTCACACTGGAGACCGTACGTCACATCAAAACGAAAAATCAAGCGCCCAATGGCCTTCCTTTACATTTCAAGGAAATACTTCTCGTCACATTCAAATCGTTTTAACACATCCCGCGGTTACATCATACTCATCAAAAAGCCATTCCACCGCTCATCGAGCCACGAATTCCACTCGTAGGGGCATTACCGGACATATGAGTCCAAATGTACAGGTTATAATTAAAGCTACCGAGCCAAAACTACGGTTTAAACCTAGCCTCAAGTCCTCCAGACTATCTCATCACCAAAACATAAAATACACACCTCGAACCTCATTCATAGAATCATAAGCCAGCGATGCATAACTGATACTGAGCGCTCATGTACGCATACGAATGCGTGGAAGGAATTCAAAGAGTTACGTTTCAAGCTGAATCAATTTCGCACGATAGAATACAAGAAAGTGAAATTTTCCTTAGGGTTCTGCAGCCTCTCGAAGATAAGTACAGACATCTCCATACCGATTCGCAAGACTCTACTAAACCTGCTCATGACTCGTGAGACCTATGTAACCTAGGCTCTGATACCAATCTGTCACGACCCAAGCTAACCCATGTCGTGATGGCGCCTATCGTGGAACTAGGCAAGCCGACTCATTTCCAAAACAAACTAATTTTTTCATTTCAAAGATAATTTCAAGGTTATTCAACATAAAAACCTTCATAAAGGAGTTCCAATCAAAATAAAAGTGCGGAAGAAAAAGTCTGACATCGGGGTGTCACTAGTCATGAGCATCTACTACAATTTGTCTAACAATATCAAGGCCAACTCAGCCTGAAAAATAGCTAAATACAACTAGAGGAAGATAAGAGGGAGAGAAGAAGGGGATGCGGTCGCTAAGCAGCTCCCTTGCTATCCCCTAGAAAATTTGCAACCAAAATAATCAACAACCGCCACCGTGTCCAGCTACACCTGGATCTGTACACAATGTGCAGGGAGTAACGTGAGTACACCAACTCAGTAAGTAACAACAATAAATAAAGACTGAGCAGTAGTGACGAGCAATAAAGCATATAACGTTCATATCAGAAAATCTCAGTAAAATACCACCTGCTATAAAAATCATGATTTGTATCAATATATCTCGTTTAAACCCAATTCCAGTAAAAATCATTTAAAGATATTTTTTAATAGTTTTCAAACAGAGGAAAAATGCAAAGGTGAGAAAAAATGATGAAATCATAAATAGCCCCTCGGGATAAACATCACTCATATACAGCCCCTCGGGCAAACCTCACAGTCACTCGTGCCACTCGAGCATACCTCACAATCACTCATGCCTCCCAGTCACTCAGCACTCGGCACTCGCACTCAGTAAGTACCTGCGCTCACTGGAGGTGTGTACAGACTCCGGAGGGGCTCCTTCAGCCCAAGCACTATAATCTACACGGACAACTCACGTGCTATAATAATAAAGTATGTTGCAGGCGGACAACCCCGATCCACACTCATCCTCACAATCAGGCCCTCGGCCGATATCAAACATGATGTGGCGTGCAGCCCGATCCCATAAATATCCTCACAAATCAGGCCCTCGGCCTCACTCAGTCATAAACCTCTCAAGCCACTCGGGCATTTCAGTAAAATAGGGCATTCGGCTCAAAACATTTATATGCATCAAAATAGAGTCATAAAACTGAGTTATGTGGTAAACAAGTATAAACATGACTGAATATAGATTTTCAATCGAAAACAATGAGAGGATAGTGAGAAAAGGCCTCTAAGGGTCCAAACAACACTGGCACAAGGCCCAAACATGGCATTCAACCCAATTTACAGTAACTCTTTCTAAAACATATAAGTATCATATAGTTTCAACAAAATTTGTAACTTTACGGTTGCTACGGGACGGACCAAGTCATAATCCCCAACAGTGCACGCCCACACGCCCGTCAACTAGCATGTGCGTCACTAAAAATAGTAGAATGATACAAAATCCGGGGTTTCATACCCTCAAGACTAGATTTACAATCGTTACTTACCTCAAATCGGTCAAATCTCTACCCCGCAATGCTCTTGCCTCTAGACTCGGCCTCCAAATGCTCCAAATCTATTCACATTCAGTACAATACCATCAATATACGCTAATGGAATGAATTCCAATGGAAAAGCTACAAAATTACACCAAACCCCAAAATTGGCTCAAACTCGGACTTCGGTCCCACGTCTCGAAATCCAACAAAATTTACAAAACTAGATAGCCCATTCACTCACGAGTCTAACCATACCAAATTCATCAAAATCCGACATCGTTTGGTCCTTCAAATCCTTAAATTACTTCTACAAAAATCCCAAGCCCTAACCTCTCATTTTCTCTAATTACAATGACTAAACAACGGAAAATTACCATATATACAAGTATTAGGGCTCAAGTAACTTACCTCACTGATAGCCCTTGAATCACCCTTCACAAATCACTCCAAAAGCTCCACAAACCGACTTGAAAATGGTGGAAGTGAACCAAATTCGCAAAGGGTTTTATTTATGGTTTCTGCCCAGGTTTTCGCACCTACGGACTCTTTTTCCGCGCCTGCAGGACCGCACCTGCGGTCAAGGCGCCACATCCGCGAACTCCACTTAATTCCCTAGCTTTCGCACCTGCGCTCCAGGCCTCGCATATGCGGGCTCGCAGGTGCGGCCAAATCCTTCGCTCCTGCGCTCCAACCTTAGCCTCACATTTTCGCATCTGTGCAGCAAATTCTCGCGCCTGCGCAAGCGCACCGGCGCTCTCATACTCCTCTTCTGCGAAAACCTGCCCAGCATCCCCTTTCCACATCTACACCCTAAGTTTCGTACCTGCGGGCTCGCAGATGCGACCTCCAAATCGCACCTGCTCAACCTGCCTAGCCCAGTATTGCCCGCACCTGCGAACTCCCCACGCGCACCAGCGGCCTCGCGCCTGTGACTCTTTCTTCCGCAGGTACGAAAATAGTAGTAGCAGCAACTTCAGTTGCATTTTCCAACTTCGACATATCCGTTAACCACCCGGAATCACCCCGAGGCCCTCGGGACCTCAACCAAAAATACCAACAAGTCATATATCAACATACAAACTTAGTCGAACCTTCGAATCACTCAAAACAATATCAAATCATCAAATTACCCTCGGATTCAAGCCTAAGAACTTCTAAATTCCCAAATACGGCAACCGATGCCGAAACCAACCAAACCACGTCCGAATGACCTCAAATTTTGCACACACATCACAAATGAAACTACGAACCTACTCCAACTTCCGGAATTCCATTCCGACCCCGATATCAAATTTCCACTGCCGGCCGAAATCGCCAAATTTCCAAATTTTGCCAATTCAAGCCTAATTCTACCACGGACCTCCAAATCACATTTCGGATGCACTCCCAAGTCCAAAATCACCTAAAGGAGCCAACGGAACCATCAGAATTCAAATCCGAGATCGTTTACACATAAGTCAACATCCGATTGACTTTTCCAACTTAAGGTTCTAAATAAGATACTAAGTGTCTCATTCCACTCCGAAACAACTCCGGGCCCGAACCAACTAACCTGGTATATCATAATATAGCTTAAGAGCATAAAGGAAACAGAAATGGGAGAAACGGGGCTATAACTCCCGAAACGACCGGTCAAGTCGTTACACAATTTTTTTCCTTCTGAATCTGATATTTTGATTTTCTTAATATTGTATACTGAGCAATTTCCTGCCTCAGTTGTGTTGTGTGATCATATTATTAATTTGTGCTATAATAAAATTGGTACTGGTTGTGTGGAAAATGTCCTCCTGCTCTAAATTTAGATGCGGATTATTTGTGGTTTCTGAATAGAGCAATAGTCTAATCCTTGTACGTCCTTTGTTTTGAGGTCAAACTAGTCATTGAAATTCGACTCCATTAGCATGCCTAACAGTAAATATTGGTCAAGCGACAGGTAATGTTCTGTAGAATTTGCATTCTGAAAAATTATTATCCTGATTGTTTCTATTATTTTAATAAAATAAGTATCTCTGATTGGTAAACTTCCAAATTACCTCGTATTCGGTAGGTTCTTTTTCCTAACATCCTTTGCCTAAGGGAGAAACATGGCCGATGAGAATTTATATGGCCGATCTGAACTTCTTTGGTACTGAAGCTTATGTTATGACATCCTTTGCCTGCTACTAGGGATACCCTTGAGTTGTTTGGTGAACAATGTGATGATTCCTCAATATACACGTTCCTTAGTGTAGGAAATGGCTTTATTATAAGCTATATGTTTTGTTAACAGTGAATGTTGCTCTAAGACTGTAAATGTCAATAACTTTTGCAATGATATATGCAAGAATCAGATAGCATTTCCGGTAAAACTGCCCTTGTTACTTATGTCAAGGAATATGAAGAACCAAACGGGTAAAAACTAATTATTTGCACCCAATAATTACACCAATAAAATAGGTATCTTTCGTACTTATATTTTTATCTACCAAGGTTAAATTTTTTGATTTGGTAACTAGTGCAGATAAGCAGTTACCAAACCAAATGTTGTAAACATTGTTGCCTTGCAGGCAGAGATAGATCGATGATTTTAATGCACTTTCTTGTAACATTTTTCTACAAACATCTCATTTTTACTTAAAATGGCTTTGTCAGATACAAAAACGCACTTAAATTTATTCTTAACGAGAAGAGCAATAAAAACCAAATTCTTCCTTATTTCAGGAACTTGAAGAACATTGAGAGTCACCACCTTGCCAGAAGTAGTTTTCAGAAATATCTTTCTACATCCTTCAATTTTGACCGTTGCAGAATTTCTCATAAAGAACGTCTCTTCGGGTCCAACAGGAGCATATGTAGCAAACACTTCTCTTACAACACAAACATGGCAAGTGACTCCAAAATCAATCCACTGTTCCTTGGGATTTCATACCAAGTTGAATTCGGAAAGCATAGCACGCAAATCATCAATATCTCTGTTCTTTTCAACCACGTTTGCTTGACCGTTTTTCTTGTCCTTCTATAGAGCACGACGATCTGCAGACTTGTGTCTAGCTTTGCCGCAGTAGTAGTAATTTACTTTGAAACTTTTCTTGCCCGGATGCTCTTTGGTCCAGAAGGCTTTTTCCTCCTTTTATTATTTTGTGGAGAATCCTCAACAATGTTTGCTTCTTTTATTCTTGAATTTCCATGAACCTTCTTTTAAATAGCTTTGTTATCCTCTTCGATTCTCAACCGAACAATGAGATCTTCGAGCGACATCTCCTTGCATTTATGTTCCAAAATAATTTTTGAAGTCCTTCCATAAATGAAGCAACTTCTCAATCAATATTGCAACTTGAAATACTTTATTGATGACCAACCCTTCAATAAAGAATATATTAGTAATAATATAATTAATACTTTCAACAAAAGTATTAATTCGAATTATACCTTCAGCAATGAGATCATGAATAATCCCTTGCAAGGACTGCTATCTTCCATTTTATAGTCCACGAATTTATTCTTCAAAAGACCATCAGTTTTATCATGATTTACAATGATTATTTTATTCCTTCATATTAATACGAAGAGCAAAATTAGCTATTTTACAAACACATGAATTGGTGATGCTGTAACAAGGCCTTTTAAAAGTCGGATTTTGTTGTTAGTCTGCCTATTAAGACCTCTAATGAAACAGAACAGGTTTAATTATCTAGATATTGAGGCTGCCCAGGTAAGCATAAATGTATAAATTAATACTAGTCAGTACAAATAAATTTGACATATGTATTTCCATCACCAAGTGCTATTTTCAGTTCAATTTTTCCCATCACAGTGAAGGAAAATTGATTAACCTCAAGAACATTAAGAAGCTAAGACTAATCTTATTTATATTTGATTTTTCTATCTCTCGAAGGAAAGATAACATATTTGTCATAATTGATTTACCTTTTACGAAAAGGAAAATATAAGTCTTCTATATTTGGCTAGTCATTTGTTTTGGAGGAAAAGGGTTTTGGATTTCTACAAAATTGAGGATCATTCCTTCTCATTTAGTAGCATCCACAATGTAGTCATAAACAGTGGCGAAGCCACATAGTCATTCGTCGAAAAATTACACTGTGCATATAGGTAAAATATTACGTTTTAGAGGTATATAACACATATTGAACACCCTTTGTCGGGAATTTTTTTTCACTTCTTTCAAATTTGAATACCCTTGGAAAAATTTCTAGTTTCGCCACTGGCCATAAGGGATTTGAGAGAGGGAGAATCTTTGGGACAATATTAACCTGCCACTTGTGTGAGTCTCTTTGTGAGGTTGTTCTTTCGATATTTTGTATTCTCTTTTATGTAGTAGAGTGCTCATTTATGCTTGTCCATGTAGGTCAATTGACCGAATCACTTTAAATATTTGTGTCACTTTTGGTATATTTCTCTTTTGTTGTCTGATTTATCGTCGTTGATTTATTTTACTAGCTTCCGCATCATACCTGATTATTTCGTTCCTAACAATATATTGGATATTACAATTTTTGTTGTGTGGAAGAAAAGGATAAAGACATAGTTATATTCAAAAAAAAGTTAGAACAATATTTGAAATAATCAAAACGGAAGATTAAAAGAAAAAATACAAGCATTTTCACGACAGAAGACATATTACAAAATGGGAAAAGCCCTTGCTTGACTCATGTCTCAAGAATGAAGGAATTGCAAAAGTAAAGCTTCTTATATCATTTATATAATCTAAAATTCTCTTGCTGGTGACATTGCTTTTTCTTCTTTTCCTTTATCTGTATGTTTGCTTTGTTAATAAAATAGTAGAAAGAAAAAAAAATGGTTGTCCAAAGTACTTACTACTAAATATAAAAGGAATCATTCTTCTCTCATATGCACAATACTGAACAGGCTCCACAACAACTATTTAAAATTGATTAAAGATTTTCCTGGAATTCTGTCTTAAATAAAGAAGAAACAATCAGTTTAGCTTTACTTGATCATTTTTGAGAGCATCATTAGCATTCTGATCAGAAAATATTTTTTTCTTTACCTCAAGAATTGTTCAATGGACATAATTTTTTCTGTAGTATCTAGCTTTATTGTTGAGGTGGGAAAGTTTGTGTGTAAATGCATCTATCCTCAGATTGAGAATACCATCCATTTCTCATCAAATACAGAAAATGCAAGAAAGGAAATACTAAAGCTAAGAGAGTTTAAAAATGATATCAAAGAGAAGATGGAAAGAGCTTTGAGAGAAGGCTATAAACCAAAACCAGATGTTCTTAAGTGGCTTACAGAGGTTGACAAGCTAGAGAGTGAATGGGACTCTATCCAAGATGGCATTTTAATGATGAAGATGGTTGCATTCAAATGTTGCATAAATTGCAATCTTTGCTCGGAACTCTCTACTCGAGCACGTAACTTGATAGATCAAGTTTGCAAGCTTATAGCAATCCGAGAAAATTTTGGATCCAATTTGGTGGTAGAAGATTATGTGAAAAAAATTGAGTTCATCCCAGGACCATCAATAGAAGGCCAGCGAACTGCAAGAAAAAATCTCAACGAGATCCTACAACAGTTAAAAGATGATAAGGTATTGTAATTGAAATTAAACCAAGATTAGTAATCCTAAACAATTTGGTAGTTGCTAATTCCTTTAATTCATGTCTAGTTAGATTTTGTACTCAAAATGCATGGTGCTTAGTCATAGTTGATTTTGTATATTAACAATATGATGAGTGCTAGTACCCCTTTTCATAAGGAGGTTAAGAGCCCATTTGGGGATAGCTTGAAAGTACTTGATAAGCATTAAATACTCAAACTGACTGAGCTATATATTTGGGTAGACGTATTGAAACTGATAATAAGTAAATGGTCTATTTGGGAGTGACTAGCTAAAGACTTTTGGCTGATTTTGGCTTATAAGCACTTATGGTGTTTACCAAATGCGTCTAAAAGGTAATAAGTTCTTATAAGCTACTTTAATATGCTTATAGAAGGGGAGTCTTAGTGTAACCGGTAAAGTTGTTGTCATGTGACAAGGAGGTCACAGGTTCGAGCCGTAGAAACAGCCTCTAGCCCGAATGTAGAAACAGCCTCTAGCCCGAATGTAGAGTAAGGCTGCGTACAATGGACCCTTGTGGTCCCGGCCCTTCCCCGACCTCGCGCATAGCGGGAGCTTAGTACACCGGGCTGCCTTTTTTTTTCTTACTTTAATCAGCTTATAAGCTTACCTAAACACCCTCTCTAAGTTAAGAAAGTTGAGATCAAGAGATTATGTGTGAATGATCAAAGCCTCCTGCCTACTTCTTTCTATAATTTGCTAAATTTCTTCTATATAGCATGTTTGCATCTTTCACTTGCGGATAAATTGTTTATGCATTTTTTGAATCCTTTCAGGTATACCTCATTGGTGTATGGGGTATGGGAGGAGTTGGTAAAACAACTTTGGTAAAGAATCTGAACAATGAGCTCCTAGAGACTGATATATTCAGCTCCAAACAGTCTTTTGGTGTTGTTGTATGGGCTACAGTGCCCAAACCAACAGATATAAGAAAGATCCAAGCACAAATTGGCAAGAGATTAAAACTACAGGTAAATAGCGAGGAAAGCATAGAAAGCATTGCCAGCAAAATTCATCAAAGGCTCAATGAAGAAAGGAGTTTCCTTCTTATGCTGGATGATGTTTGGGAACCGATAAACTTGGATCATGTAGGTGTGCCCCAGCCTGAAGATTCCCCAAGAAGCAAGGTAATTATAACTTCTCGGTTTTTGGATGTTTGTAGGCAAATGAGAACAGACAAGGAAATAAAGGTGTACACATTGGATGAGGATGAATCTTGGCACATGTTTGTCAAAAATGCAGGAGATATTACGAATCTGGAGCATATTCAACCATTCGCAAAAGAAATTGCAATGGAGTGCGATGGATTACCTTTAGCAATCACTGTCATTGGAGCATCTATGAGAGGGAAGAAGAGGGTCGAGCTATGGAAAGATGCTTTGGAATCACTTAGAAGGTCCGAACCTCATAACAAAGATATAAAAGATAAGGTTTACAAGGTCATCAAGTGGAGTTTTGATTCTTTAGAATCTCAGGATATTGAATTATCTTCAGAGCAAAGAAGCAAACATGTGAACAAAAGGGGAGGTGACATTCAAAGTTGTTTCTTGTATTGCTCTTTATATCCAGTGGCTATTTCGACAGATGATCTCATACATTGTTGGTGGGCGGAGGGGTTCCTTGGAGAACGTAACACATATGAAGAAGCCTACAATAGGGGAATCACAATGGTTGAGAGTTTAAAGGATGCCTGCTTGCTAGAAACCTATAAGATGGATTCCGTGAAGATGCATGACGTGGTTCGCGATGTTGCTATATGGATAGCTAATTCCTTTGGGAATGAACACAACTCTGTTATTCAAGCTGGAGTTGGGTTGGCTGATATATCACACATGAATATGTCAACTTCTGTCAAGAGAATATCTTTCATAAGCAACAAAATCAAACGCCTACCTGATTCCTTCATGGAATGCCCAGAGACAACAACTTTACTTTTGCAAGACAATGGTCCCCTTGTGAAAATTCCCAATACATTTTTTTTGGCATTTCCAGCCCTGAGAGTTCTGAATCTGAGTCAAACTGGTATTACTGCACTGCCTTCTTCCATAAATAGTTTATATCAACTACATGCTCTAATACTACAAAATTGCATTGGGTTGAAAGACTTACCACCTATTGGTAATCTTCACAATTTGCAATTGCTCGATTGTGATAATACAAGGTTACATTGTCTGCCGCAAGGTATGGACAAGTTGACAGACCTGAGGCTATTAAATCTGCCTGCAGCTGATTTGGAGAGTATCGACAAAGGTATTTTTGTCAAAATGTCTAGAATTGAAATGATAAATATGTTGGATACCATATCCCATAGGGGCAGAAAGAATGAGATGACTCTTCTTGGATCAACCTCTTTTGATGAGCTATCATCTCTACACAAGCTGACTTCTCTTTGTATTAGAGTGGATAGCTCATCAATTTTGAATAAGGACCATACCTGGATGTCTAGATTGAAAAAGTTTTGCATTGAAGTTGGGGAAGGTCAATTTGCACTAAAATACAACATGTCAACGAGGATGATAGGCGTCTCCAAGTGTGAAAATTTCAGTAAAGGAGAGCTCTTAGGCATGTTGCAGTTTGCTTCAGAACTGTACTTGGTAGATTGCATGGGTCTCAAGAAGTTGATTGTCTACAACAATTTTAATAGATTAAAATCACTAGACATTAAAGACTGTTCTTGTGATTTCAGACCAGTGGAAGAAGGAAGTGGACAGTTAGACCCTCTGCCGAATCTGGAATGTCTTCGCCTCCACTCCATACATAATTTAAAGAGTGTTTCTGATTTCAGTCATTGTCTGAGTCTAAGCTTTTCTGAACTGCGCCAACTAGATGTGTACGATTGTCAAAGGTTAATTTGTCTTTTTAATGTTGGTGGAGCTTCTTCTGCACCGAAGCGCCTGGAAGAGGTCATGATTTCCTTTTGTGAGCAGCTGGTAGAGTTGTTTGTACAATGCGGCTCAAGTCAGCCAACTCTTGTCAACTCAGAAATTCCAAGAGTTCGGAAGTTACTGTTGGAAGACTGTCCAAAATTAGGAACTCTAGGCGAGCCACCGAATACGTGGGAACACCTGGAGGAACTTAGTTTGATAAAATGCAATCAAATAAAGAAATTGCCTCTGTCTATTCAAACCTCCAAGAATATCAAAGTAATAAGAGGAGCATCAGAATGGTGGAGTCAATTGAAGTGGGATGACGACAACTTCAAGTCAAAATTGGAGCATTGTTTCCTACCAAATCTTGACTGACAGCAAGATCAAATTTGAAGTTGCTTCCACTGCATTTCAGGTGAGATGTGCAAATTAACATTTAGATTTCTCAATTATGAAAATGCCAGTAGAACTATACTTGATTATTTGCCTTCTAGTGTTCTTTTTGATAGAGCTAATTTGGCCCTTGATATCTTGTTCCTTTTCCTTTTTGTTCCTAGTGCTTTATAAAGGTCCTGGACTACTTTCACCTTTTGCCTTAAGGTTTTGAGTTAGATGGTTTTAGATCCACCTTGAAAAACTTGTGCTTTACAAAAAAAGATTTGAGAATAAGCATCTCGAACCAAATTAGCAGTCCGGTGTAGTAGTTTTTTATCATTCAAATGTGTTGAGCTTAACGGACTCGTTTTTGCCTCATTCAGGAGTGGACTAGAAAAGCAGAATAAGGAACTTCATGCACCCGAGACACAGAGTTTGGAGCTTAAGTTAATTGGTAGAGTTTGTTGTGAAATAATCAGAGGCGGGCCCAGGATTTTAACGCCACAAGGGCACCAATATTCTGCTCAACCAGTGCCCCCTAAAGGCACCATTATCAAGGTATACACATATACATGTACAAAATTTCTGGCAAAATTTATGGGGTCTAGTGACCCCTAAAGATTACACATAGGTCCGCAATTGTCTGTGATGTATTTCCTGTCAGCCGATGTCTTAGGATTTTTCTGCCTTTAACTGTTCTTGTTTCTACTATTTGTTATCTTCTGGTTCTGATATTTTGATTTCCTTCTGTATACTGAGCAATTTCCTGTCTCAGTTGTGTTGTGTGATCACCTTGTTAATTTTTGCTATAACAGAACTGATATTGCTTCTGTGGAAAATGTTGTGCTGCTCTAAAGTTCAATTTGATGCGGACTACTTGTGGTTTCTGAATAGAGCAAATAGTCTTTTCCTTGTCCGTCCTTTGGTTTTTTTACTGTAATTCTTGTTATTTTGATGTCTATGAGAAAAAACTAAACCTACAAAGAAGCATATTATGTTTGTTCTACATGGATTCCGTGAAGAGGAGTCTTAGAAGCAACGGTAAAGTTATTTCTGTGTGACTTATAGGTCAAGGGTTTGAGCGGTGGAAGCATCCACTAATGATTGCATTAGGTTAGGCTGTCTACAAATAGTCTTTTCCTTGTCCGTCCTTTGGTTTTTTTACTGTGATTCTTGTTATTTTGATGTCTATGAGAAAAAACTAAACCTACAAAGAAGCATATTATGTTTGTTCTACATGGATTCCGTGAAGAGGAGCCTTAGAAGCAACGGTAAAGTTATTTCTGTGTGACTTATAGGTCAAGAGTTTGAGCGGTGGAAGCATCCACTAATGATTGTATTAAGTTAGGCTGTCTACAAATAGTCTTTTCCTTGTCCGTCCTTTGGCTTTTTTACTGTGATTCTTGTTATTTTGATGTCTATGAGAAAAAACTAAACCTACAAAGAAGCATATTATGTTTGTTCTACATGGATTCCGTGAAGAGGAGCCTTAGAAGCAACGGTAAAGTTATTTCTGTGTGACTTATATGTCAAGGGTTTGAGCGGTGGAAGCATCCACTAATACTTGCATTAGGTTAGGTTGTCTACATCACACCCCTTGGTAATACGATCCTTCCCCGAACCCTGTGCGAACGCCGGATGCCTTGTGCACCGGGCTGCCCTTTTTCTTTTAAAGGGGTTTATAAAGTTGTTCTGGTTCTCCACCTATGATCAATATATTGAAACTACAGTCAGACATAATCAAATTTTAGGTCAAACTAGTCATTGAAATTCTACTCCATTAGCATGCCTAACTGTATATATTGGTCAAGTGCCAAGGAATGTTTCTGAAAATTTTGTTATCCTGATTGTTTCAATTACTTTAATAGATTAAGTACCTATATATGATTGGTAAACTTCCAAACTACCTCATATTCAGTAGGTCCTTTTTCTTAACATCCTTTTCGTGAGGGAGAAACATGGCTGATGAGGATTTATATAGCCGTTCTAAACTTCTTTGGGACCGAAGCTTATGTTGTAACCAAGGACGGATACACCTTGCGGCAAACATGATACGCTTTGTCGAAATTTTTATTAAATATTTATATATAGATAGTATACAAAATGAAAATATTGGGTATAAATATAAAAAATAACAACATTTTTCTTATATGATTTATTCATTTATTTATTTTTTAAATGATATCGCTTACCAAATATCATGCCTACGCCCTCGGTTGTCACATCCTTTGCCTGCTACTAGGGAAACCCTTGAGTTGTTTGGTGAACAGTGTGATGATTCCTTAATATACACGTTCCTTAGTGTAGGAAATGGCTTTACTATAAGCTACTGTATATGTTTTGTAGACAGTGAATGTTGCTCTAAGACTGTGAATGTCAATAACTCTTGCAATGATATATGCAAGAATCAGATAGCACGTTACGTATTATGTCAAGGAACATGAAAAACCAATGAATGAAAAATAAGTATATTTCATACATGCAATTTTATCTGCTAAGGTTAAATTGTCTGATTTGGTAACTAGTGCACATAAGTATTTACCAAACAAAATGTTGTAAACATGATTGCATTTCAGGCAAAGAAAGATCGAGGATTTAAACGCGACAGAGGCACCACTGTTCTGCTCAACTGATGCACCCTAAATATTTTTAGTATTAAACGTGCCAAGTTATTTATACAATTATTTTCAAAGTAAACACATACATATACAAGATTCCTACCAAAATTTACGGGATCCAATGACCCCTCAATATTACACATAGGTCCGCCTCTAATCGCAAGAGGGAGGTTTCATAGCTTTTCAACCTAGACTTCTATGAAAATCATTTCAAAGAATATGTATGAACACACACTTTCAAAATTTTGATGGTAAGACATACATTGAACTTGGTTAATTTAGGACTAATAGATTGGGTGTCACTTGATTGCTTTACATCTAAAGTCCTCTTCTCTAATCTTTAGTCCCCACCATTTGAAACTTATAATGGGGAATATGAAACTACTATTACTAAAAGAGTAAAATGACTACACTAGCCGGTCAATACAAGAAAAAAGATGGGGTCTATAATAAAACCAAGAAATGTTGAAACCCACCAAACCCTTCATATCTAAACAACCATATCTTAGACCTATTTTCATACATACACATCATGTTGTTGAATTTCCCAGATTAGTATACGAACCCAATTGACCAAATTACCCTTCCGTCGGTGGCAAAATCACGATCTAGGGTTTAGGGCATTGATGGGCCTGTGCGGGACGGGAGAGGTGGCCCAAAGATTAAACGGCATAGACCGTTGTTGTTGGGCCAAGCCCATTTGGTGGACTCGAGGGTCGACATTCGTGGGACCCGACGGGGACGGAGTTGGTGGGCCCGCAACACGCTCACATGACGGGCACATTGTAAGGGTGGTTGGAGGGGTCATTTGCATGTAGAATTGAGGTGATAGCTTTAGTGCCCTTAACTCTTGAACTTCCTTTTGTAATCTCCTGTTTTCTTCAGTTAGATTCTCACAACATCTCTTCAAGAACTCACAGTCTACTTCAGTTTGCTTTAATTTTGTCCTGTTAAAAAAAAAATACTTGACCCATTAGTCAAACATCCCAAAATATTCCTTCAATAAATAATCTTCACACTATCAGATTAGGTAAAACCTCCGTACATACTATCCTCTGCAGACCCCCAGACCCCACTTATGGAACTCCTCGGACGATTTGTTGTTGGTGTTGTATAATATGTTGCTGAATCTTTTGGTCTTATTATTGATATATCATTGTCAATATCATCAATCATTATTCTAGAGAAAGAAATGCAGTATATCCCAAAATGTGAATATAACTTATTGGCATGATTAGGTTTTGACATATGATATACTGTTCAATCTTTTGGCAATTATTATTACATATCATTTTCAACATCATTATATTCACTATTCTTAAAGACGTGCAGTAAAATCCCAGAAAGACCCTGAAAGGAAACAAAAATCTCACCTTGCCCTTCTGTTCTGAAACCAAACCTCCACTTGCCTAGGCCTCAATCCTAGTCTCTTTGCTAAAGCCTGCTTTTGCTTCTGTAAAAACATATCACAAAAATAATAAGCTAATTTGTTTAAGCAAAAATCTCCTAATAGACTAAAACACACACTAACACCTAATGTAATAATGGGACAAAAGTGAATTTTGTGCGTTCAACTGAATTTATTGTCTAAATTATTTTAAATGTATACCTATAATCTGAACCAATTAACTCTAAAGGTATGTTTGATATGATGCAAAATACCTTTCGAAAAATATTTTCCCGAAAAAGTTATTTTTCTTCACTCTTGGTTGAAAATTATTTTACTCACTATAATCACTTACTATTAAGTTCATAATCCCTCCGTTTCAATTTACCGTGAACTTATTTCCTTTTTAGTGTGTGCCAAAAAGAATGACCTCTTTCCTTATTTGGAAACAATTTAACTTTATTCAATGATTTATAGCCACACAAAATATATGTGCCTCATTTTACACCACAAGTTCAAAAGTCTTCTCTTTTTTCTTAAACTTTGTGCTCAGTCAAATGGATTCACATACATTGAAACGGGAGGGAGTATTACTGTTTTAACCAATTTTCGATATTATTACAATAACAACAACCACACAGACTTTAGTCATATCGGCTCAAGAAACAATAAATTAAAGCAACAAGCAATAGCAACAGCAATATAATAGGGTCAATTTTTATATTATTATCGATCTTTAATACTCAAAAAATTTTATCAAACCTCTATTCTATTTGCTAATATTATTATTATTTTTTAGTAAATACTTTTTCTGAAAAACTTTTCCACTCTCTAACCAGAGAGGGCGCCGAAAAACATTTTCGAAAAAAATGACTTTCGTCATACCAAACACATCGTAAATCCTACAGGATTGGTAGAAGAAAACTTACAGGGTTGAGAGTGTTGTGTTCTTTAAAACTCTCCTCAAGAACAGCAGACTGATCTTTAGTAAGCCTTAGTTTTTTTCTACAAGTTTCTCCATCTTCTTCATCACTAATACCTCTACAACAATCCAATTCCTCCTCACAGTTTATTTCTCTTTCACTTCTCTTATTTCCACTCAAACTTGAAATAGTACTATTTGGAGAAGAAACTCCAGCTTCTTCTTCTTCTTCTTCTGCATCTGTAATTGTTGGTATCCTGTTCACGTCTATTCCCTTCAAAAAAGTTCTGCATGTCTCCAAGTTCCGATCTGCAAATAATATTAAAGTTAAAATTTTAATTTATAAATAAAAGTCTGGCAGATTTATAATTTAAATTTGATAAGTTTAGGTCTTCTATGTCTTTACCGCTAAACCCATTGTAGTTAATATATATATATAAAAACTATGTACCGAAAATAATTGATGTAACTGAACTCGCAGTTTAGAGGTTAGTATACTCCACTAGAGGTGGACCTATGTACGGAGAAGTTGACACCGTTAACTCATCAAAAATTCAATATATATATATATATATATATATATATATATATATATATTGAAAATCAATGATATATTTTGAGTGAAACCGTTAAGATCAAAAGGTTAAGATCAAAAGTTTAATAGGACTAGTCACATGCACCGAGAGTTGTCAACCGACACTACTTTGTCAGTCGGTTTAAACTGTATAGCTAGCTAATTTTAAATATATATATTTATATACCATGTATTATTGACAATCTTTAACTTAATTATGAATTTATTTTTTTATATTTTGACTCTTTAATAAAAATACGGCACTGTATTTAAATCCTGGATCCGACTTTGTGCCAAAGTTTGACAGTTTAAAATGTTTTACAGGCTTTGCATTTTTTTTATTCTGTACCAGATAATCTTGGTTTATTTAAATTTTTGATTACCAAATTAACTTTTAAGAGATAATTACTGTAGTTGTCTTATAAATGATCAGATAGCAAAGTTAAAAGTATAAAACTACATATTAAAAACTTTAAGAAAAATAAAGTTCCAGATCAAGCCCCTTTATTCAGATCAACAATGAAAATCTATACCGAAAAAAAGACCACTTTTCTTCAACTTTTGAGTAAATTGAAAGAGGGAAGAGAGATAAAATGATTTAGTTTTTGGAATATGCAAAAGGGATAAACGAAAAAAGTAGAAACTGGGTACAAAACTGATGAGATTATAGTTAGATCTGAAGTTTATATAGAAAGAAATAATAAATCAAGAAGAAAATGACAAACCTGAAGAAGGAAAGGAGTCAATCCAAGAAGTTTTCTGAAATAAATTGAAAGGTGAAGGAGAAGGAGAAGTTGAAGAAACTAAAGAAGAGATCAAATTCAGCTGCAATGGATTTGTTGTTTTGTTCTCTGGAAAACCGAGACTCAAACTCAATCCCAAATCTTGATTTTCCAACATCTTGTATCTTCAATAATATTCTTGAAAATAGACTTAAAAAGATTTCAACTTTTTCAAAGAGGAGAGAAAAAAGACAACTTTGAAGAGTGATGAGTTGAGGTGCAATGAAAGGTATTATATAGTAAAAATATAAGACCTTTTTTTCTTTTCTTTTTTTGTTTTTGTTTTTCTGAGAGGAAAAAAAAAAAAAAAAAAGAGTAGGTCAATTATGACAAGGAGAGTCAGGTGTACTAATTATTGTATCACATTATGATGTATAGCTTGCCTCCCCCAAAAATATTATCACCATTTTTAATGGTCCTTTTTGTTTTGGTCCCACATTTCCTCATTTAACATCATTTCTGTCCCAATATTGTAACAAGACCTCATTACCTCTCTTACTCACTGTTACTTACTTATTGTCATGGTGAAGGAAAGGGCAACCTAATGCAAAGTATCTTGCCTGCAACATTCCAGGAAAGATCGCACTCTAAAAATGTACTATAAATATTTAATCTTAATATAGGCATTATAGGCATTAATAATTTTTTGTTACTTTTTCATATTCATAATAAGTATTCTTTTGACCTTTTTATTTTGGTCCAAAATAAGTGTTCTTTTATATAATCAATAAGGAATTAATTTTATTTTTTTAAAATTTACCTTTATTTACCTATCATAATGTGTCATGGTAACAATTAATTAAGGATAATTTAGTGAATATATTTTTTTTTCTTAATGAATTCGTATTTTCTTAAGAGATGTATCAAAGGCTAAAAAGTCACTTATTATGAAGCCGACCGGAGGGAGTATAGTGAAAGAAAGTAAATTAACTATTGCATGTCATTTGCTACAAGGGATAAAGATAATTATTCTGGGATGAAATTTGAGATTGTATTTATTTCATGTTTGATTAAAAGTATTAGTTAATTCTCAAATAAGTTGTTAAATAGTGAAATTAGCTATCTCATGTAAATATACTTAATCTTATGAATATCTTTGTTTATTTCATTATTGTACCAAACAACCCCTTAATATCAAAGTTGAAGATATGGCTAAAGTGACATTAATTTGCTTGGCTTTGGAGGGTAGCTTGGTGGCTTAGAAACCCCAAGTTGCCTAACCAAGCAACATGGAGTTGTACTTTCAAATTAGATTGAATTTATTGTTTAAAACTCACTGAAATGTTAAAAATACATGAATAAAGTTAATTTGATTCTTTTATATTAGAAAAATTATTTACTTTTTATTATTTCACTTAAAAGGTTATTGATAGGGGTGTACAAGCCGTACCGGAAAATCGCACCAAACCGAAAAGTGAAACCAAACTGATTAAAAAATCCGATAAGGTTTGATTTGATTTGGTTTGATATTGAGGAAAAAACAAATCTGAACCAAACCGACATATAAATATATAATTTTTATATATACTTTTAAGAATTTATATAAAATTTTCTTTAAAAAATATCTAGACTTTATATATACTTTTAAGGCTTTGTCAATTTTTTAAATTTTTATTAAATATATATTTACTTATAGAAATATTAATAAAGTAATATTGACATATTATTCATGTAACAAAAAAAATCCTAAAAATCCGACAAAACCAAACCAATCCAAACCGATATAGTTGGTTTGATTTAGTTTTAATAAAAATCGAATCAATTCGCTCCATGTATACCCCTGATTAATGATGTTAAAAAGTGATATATTTGGTTGTTTTTTAATGACGTGACACCTGATTTTTAAGCCAAAAAAACAAAACAAAAAACAAATATTACACTCAATTTATTTTAAGTTTTTAACCAAAAACCTCTCATCCGACTCAATACCCAACTCGTAAAATCCATTCCTTGAGACATATATTAGGCAACCATCACATCAAATCATTAATGTAGATGCTCAATGCTCATCAATATGACACTTGAATTGTTTGTCACAACATCCCAAATTCATTGCCCACTTTAAATATTGGCCCCTCTTATATTTGTGCAAAGATCTTTTCATTTCCCATTTTTACCCCCCAAGATTCAAAAAGGATTAGAAAGAAGTCATATTCATGGCCTTTATTGTTTGAGGCTTTGAGCAATACATTACATTTTCCAGGTCCTGCTTCAATTTGGTTTTGATCTTTTACTTTAGCACTTTACTGATCAATTGATTTTATGACCCTACTTTTTTCTTTGTTTTTTTTAAATATAAAAGATTTACTTTTACACGTAAAAGATATGTCGTTTACACATAAAAATCAAAAAAATTATTTTTAAAATTATAAAGGAGTATGATTTACAAATAACACTCCAAATAGAGCGGGGAGAGTGTTACATAGAACATTAAAATTTTGCATTATTTATAAATGACGAGACAGCGGAGAGAGTGTTTTCATCCTATATTTTGTTGACAATTCTTGGCAAAAAGTATGTCAATGAAATCATTATTCTTTTTCTATCATTATTCATATGGAATAAAAATCAATTATTCGTTGAAATTGACGAGTGGATCAAGAAAGTTACTAATGGGGACAGGGCAGTGCGATTGAGTCACCAATAATTGTCTACTATAAGACTTGAAAAAAGAAGTCGGTTAGTGAGGAAAAAAAGTAATATTTAAGGGTGTGCCCCATTAATTAATAAAAGGGATTAAGAACCAGATTTAATATTCAGCTTTCAACGAAAGCAAGAAAATTAGGTAATTTCTTTTTGTCAAGTTTTAACGAAGAGAGTTTTTCCGATATCTATATGGATGGAAAGTAATAGTTACTTTAATAAAATTAATCAGCGTGCGCGTAAATTAGCTCGAATATATATTTATTTATTTTTAAACAAAATGTCTACATCCAAGGTTATGGAACCATCTACCTCTATGTTCCCAAAGTCTGTTTCAAATAATTACATTCTCAATGTGTTTGTAGGACCAATTGTGACAAGAGGACCACTCTAAGCCAATGAACTTGGAATAAAATGTCCACCCAAGATGTAGACTAACTTTTTCTTCAATGAATGCTTCAAATTATATTCAAATTAGTGGATACCTCAAATACATAGACAACTCATTAAATTTGACCCAATTTTTTATTTTGACACTCTAATTCAGTCTCGTTCCATTTTGATCATTTAACCCCATTTTTTATGTTACACTTTGGCACAAAAGCTGATTAGATTCAGTGTATGAGTTGCCTCGCCCTTGTAGGCACGTGAGGAGATTTTTTTGGGAATATTTATTTCTCCAACGATAATAACAACCCATTGAACTTGGCTCCATTTTTTATTTTGACACTCTATCTCAACTTTGCTCCATTTTGACCCTCCAACTCTATTTTTTATGTTTCATTTTAATACGAAAGTTGACTAGTCACATATTGTGAATTGGCTCACATGGTAGGCGCGTGAGGCAGATTGTTTAAGGCAAAAATTCCTTCTCCAACAGTAATAAAATAACTGTTGGCACCATTTTTAATCCCCCAACTTCCTTCCCCCATATTTCATCGCCATTATTTCCTTTTCCATTTACTGTTTATATGAAAACCGACCGATTTCAGTCGGTTTCTTAAAAAATAAATTTTGCGGGACACTAAAAGAGTTTCCTGCATTTTTGCGCCAAAAAAACGAACGAAGTTGGTCGGTTTCGCAAAAAAAATAAAAAAAAATATTTTAAAATAAAATTTATATTTTGTGAAACGTGTGTGCCTGCATATCCTGAAATACCGACAAATTTCATGAATTTGCGAACCGCTAAACTTTCGAAATCGCGAACTTTCGAACTCGTAATGGAATAAGGTTGAGATAGAGTGCCAAAATGAAACATAAGAAATAGAGTTAGGGGACCAAAATAGAACAAGGTTGAGATAGAGTATCAAAATAAAAAATAGAGCCAAGTTCAATGGGTTGTCTGTGTATTTGGCCAAGCAAGTATGTATACGCGCGTCGGATAAAAAAAATTTGTGCCAAAGTGGAACATAAGAAATGGGGTAGGGGCTAAAATGGAACAAGACTGAGTTATAGTGCCAAAATAAAAAATTGGGCCAAATTTAATGGGTTGTCTATATATTTGGCCTTTTACTTTTGTTTGTATGAACATAGCTTCTAATAAAGTTCTACATTAAAAATTTGATTTATAAGGTATTATGATACTTTTACTAGTATAAAGTTTTGGGAAAAATAATAAGAAGTAAATAATATTATACTATATTAAAAATATTTTAAAATTATTGTAACGAGCAGATAATATCAAAATCAATGATTTGATAGAAATAAGTATAGAGATGATGGCAATAACATAGGGTTCGACTTACTCGCTTTGTCTAGTTAAATATTATCTCAGTTCATTTTTACTTGTTCATTATATATTTTTACTGTTACTTGTCATTTTTAGCAAATCAAAATAAAAATAATTTTTTTTTCTTCTTTTACCCTTTTCATTAATTACTCATTTTCTAAATTATTTGCTAAAACTTTTTAAATGCTATTATTATTATGGATAAATAATAAAATACATACTTCATTTTTTTAAAGGGTATGCAAAGTTATAAGTAGACAACTAAAAACGAACGAATTGAGTATATGTTTTACGATTGATCAGGCTTAAATACTTTTTTTTATTTCTCGCCTAATGTTTTGTATTCGTATGGGGTTCAACTAAATTCAGATTTATACCGAAAAATCTCACACTTAAAGAGAAAAATATTTTCTAACAAAAATGACTTCATACTCAGAATTCGAACCTAAAACTTTTAATTAAGAATAAATACTTATCATGTCACCATAACCCTGATCGGTGATCACGCTTAAGGGGTCGTTTGGTACGCAGACTAAATTATCTCATGATTATAATCCCAGTACTAATTTATACCACATGAGATATGGGATAAAATAATCTCACATTTGATGGGATAAGATGGGATATCCTGGATTAAGTATGAAATTAAATGTAATGACCCAACCGATCATTTTAATTTTAGAACCCTGTTTATCTAAATAAAACTCCATGTATGTGCTTTTATTAATTTATGACTTGCGGGCATGGTTTGTTATCAATTTGGAAGTGCTCGGGCTGAAATCAGAATACTTTGTTCCTTAAGTTGGCCTTAAAATGCTAAGTTTGACTCCGGTCAATATTTTTAGTAAACGACCTCGGAATCGGGATTTGACGGTTCCAATAGGTTCGTATGATAATTTTGGATTTGGACGTATATTCGAATCGAGTTTTGGACAAGTCGGGAGTGTTTAGATTAATAATAAAAATCAATTATTTAAATGTTTTAAGGTTCTTTAAATTTGGTTTGGAGTAGATTTTGGAGTAATCGAGGTCCGTTTGAAATTTTGAGTTTGGGAATAGTTCCGTATGGTGATTTAAGACTTGCACACAAACTTTGATGTCATTCCGAGCAGTATAAGTATGATTCGGTGCATTCGGAGGAATTTAAAAACTTGAAGTTCATATTTTGATCCAATTCGGTTTGGGGTGCGATTCTTAATTTCGTTATTGATTTGCGTGTTTTGAGAGTTCGAGCAAGTCCGTGTTATATTTTCAGACTTGTTGGTGTATTTGGACGGGGGTCCCGAGGAGGCTCATGTGAGATTTGAACCACCCGGATTTAAGTTGAAAAAACCAGAAATTCCAGTTCTCGTTTCTTTCTACGCGAATGCGGAAGGTCCCTCGCGTTCGCGAATAAGGAAAATGGGAGCTGGTTTATTGCCTTTTGCGTTCGCGTGGAGGGTGACGCATTCGCGAAGCCCGGGAGTTTTGGCATGCGTGTTCGCGATGGTAGACTCGCATTCGCGAAAGTGATATGAGATCGGCATGGATTTTTCCCTACGCGTTCGCGAGGGAGATCACGCGTTCGCGAAGGGCAAGCCAGTAAGCCTTCGCATTCGCGAAACCCCTGTCGCGTTCGCGAAGGGTAATTTTAAGGTTGTGGGTTTTTTCCTTCGTGAATGCAAGGCATTCACCGCGTTCGCGAAGAGAGGTTCACTCTACCTAACAGAATGTCTTAAAAACTGGATTTCATCATTTTAAACCCCATTTCTTTCATTCTTGAGCGATTTTGGAGTTTTTTTAAAGGGAATTTCAACTTGTAGCTTGAAGGTAAGTTAATTCTATAAATTTTGAGCTAAATACATAAATTATGGGTAGATTATAACATGTAAATGGTGAAAATCAAGGGTTAGAGGAAAAACCTAGATTTTTATAAAAATGAGATTTTAACCACGAAAATAGTTATGGGAATTGGATGAAAATTGTATATTTGAGTTCTTGAGGGTATGGGTAACGATTTACTCCGAGAATTTCCGGATCCGGTCACGTGGGCCCGGGGTAAATTTTAGGAATTTTACCATTTTGGATAATTTATTTAATAGTCTAATTTTGAATTATTAAGCATGTATTAATTATTTTATACAATATTTAGATAGTTTCGGATTTTTCGGCACCGAATTAGGATTTTTACACGACATCGTGATCGAAAGTGGGCTTTGAGACAAGGTAAGTCTCTTGTCTAATCTTGTAAGGGGAAATTTACCCCATAGCTGATTTAAATTAATAATTTTGCTAATTGTGGGGGCTACGTACGTACGAGGTGACGAGAGTCCGTGCGTAGCTACTATTTATGCTAAAGTCCGGATAGTTTAGGACTCAAATCATAAATTACGTGTGATAATTGTATCCTTTAAGTAACTATAGTAGTAGAACTATATTGTAAGTATTAGAGAAAAATAGTAAAAGTTTGAGATTTCACGTACTTGAATTTTGTGAAAAATCTTTAACTGCTAAATTGAAATTGTACATCCTCTCGTATTAATCTTAAATTATATATATTCTCATTCCGGAGGTACATAAGAAAATATCCTCCTTTCTTGTGGAGCGGGACGAACGTTTCGGCAGTATAGATGCATCTATGGATCGCGTCGCACGTCCCTCGGCAGTGTACACGACACTCTTGATCTGGTCGTACGACCTCGGTAAAAATCGTGCCTGATAATAATAATTACACGATACCTAGGCACTTTAATTGCAGCTTGTAATGTTAATTTATAAATTGGGAATTTATTAAAATTTAAGAATTTATTATTTCTGCTTATTAAGAAAATTGTTGTTATTAGCCTAAAAATCATGTTTAATTAAATATTTTTATTGCAATATTATTGACCCATAGTGAGTGTCAAAGTCGACCTCTCGTCACTACTTATTCGAGGTTAGGTTTGATACTTACCGGGTACACGTTGTTTACGTGCTCATGCTACGCTTGCTGCACTTTTTGTGCAGGACGTGATACAGGTACTGTCAGAGGACCTATCAGAGCACATCCACATTATCCAGAGGCTTAGTGGTGAACTGCCTTTTTGAGTGGTTCTGCAACAACTAGTGCCTCTTCTTGTATTTGTATTATGTCTATTTTATTTCAGACAATATTTAAAATTTTGTGTAATCTACTAGATGCTCATACAATTGTGACACCAAGTTTTGGCACACACTAGTAGAAATTTTTAGATTTATTTATTTTTATTGGTTATTTTAATTTACGAGATCTTTTCATATTGTTTTAATTCTTGCAAGTAAGAAGAGTTTAATTACTCGATTGATTCTTAAAGAATTTAATATTTGTTTAAATCACTAGTTTGCTTGCCTAGCTGTGGTGTGGTGCGTCATCACGATCTATAGGTAAAATTAAATCATGACATTAAATTTATACATTATTTGGTTGGTGGTATAAATTTATCCCTCGATAAATTTATATCTCCAATCAAATAATATATAAATTTTTTATTCTACATCTTATCCCACTTTATACCTCATACCAAACGACCCCTTAAATCCTTAATATGGTATTGTATACTATAACATTATGAAATGAGTAAAAATCAGATAGGAGTAAGAGATAAGGCTAAGGAAAGGGGTAGATAAATGTGGGGCCAAGGAGTGAAGAGACTAGGAGACAGAAGAGAGTGGAATTCACGTGGGAAGTGAATGAAAAAGAAAAGAAAAATGAAAAAAGTGTGGAAGTAAAACCTAAAAAGAAAAAAACTCCTTCTTTCCTATCATCATCGTCCTTTGTATTTTTCCTTTGTCACATAACTCACGTGGACCAAACATGTCGTGATAAGTACCGTTTATTTCGTTTTCAAATGAGAAGAGGTGATTTTCTTTTTAGCCTATTTTAAAATAAATGATATATTTTTAAATTTGGAAATAATTTAACTTTAAATTTTTTTATTTTACTCATTTAAATTTTAATGAGAAGTTTTTATAAACACACAAATAATATTGCCCCATAAAACTTTTACCCTTTTAAGCTTTTAATATCACAAGTTTTAAAAATATTTTTATTTTTCTTAAACTCAGTACCGAATCAAACTAACTCGTGTAAAATGAAATGCCGGGAATATTTTATTGTTAATTAGAGATTTCGAATTCGAATTTTAGTTATATAGATAGAGACACATTTGTTAGGAATTAATTGTTTTAGCCCTCAATATGGGATTTCTCGCAATAAATCTGAATTTAATCGTGTCCCAAAGCGAATACCTAACGCCGAGTGAAAAAACAAGAAAATAGCATGTCATGATTTGTTTACACGTGGTTTATTTTAGGGACGAAGATTTATAACAACAATATACTTTATATGATCTTATGAATGTAATCGGAGAAAAATAATATACATATAACCTTACCTCTATCTTATAAAATAAAGAAAATATTTTCGATAGACCATGCGCTTAATAAAAAAATTAATCATAACAGTTAAATCAAATTATTAACATGCAATATTACTATTTTAAAACAGACTCAAATAGAATTTAAATTTTGACTACGCTTTTAATCACTCTCACGTATCTAAGTTTTTGTTATTTAATTATTTATTTGTTATTCAAATACTTTTATATAGAATCACGATTAATCTATATTTGCACTATATGAGACTTAATAAAAAGAAAACGTTAAGTATTTCATTCATAGAACTCAAATTTAATTTCTTTAATTAAAAGTAGAAGATTTTTAGCTTTCACTTCGAGCCACAATTTGAATAGATTCAAAATCTTAGTTATTTTAAATAATTAAATTCTAAATTTATAATTTATACATACAAAAAATAATTTTTTTAAAGATAAATATATAATTAAAATCAAAATTACTAATTTGAGTGAACTTATTAGTTGCTCCCTCGGTTCACTATTACTTGTTCATAATGAGTTAGGAACGCTTCTTAATAAATGATAAATGAAATACATATTTTATCATAACACTTATAGTAATAATATTTCACCCGTTTTAATTTAGATTAGGTAGTTTGATTTGATAAAATATTTATGATTTTTTTTTTTTGAAATATGTGGTCTTAATAGTGACCACATATTAGTGACCATTTTATCTTTTTTATTTTAGTCCAAAATAAGTGTCAATTTAAATAATCAAAAAATAATTATTTTATTTCTTAAAAAATTTGCCCTTATTTACATATTCAAATGTGTCAAGATAACAATTAATTAAGATTAATTTAGTGAATATATCTTTTTTCTAAGAGTTTGTATTTTTTTAATAGGTATATAAAAGGTAAAATAGTAACTTATTGTGGACCGGAGTAATATTTTCTAGATTTAGCTGTTGACATACAAAAATAAAATTTTATTTTTAATATAATAAACAAATAAAAAGTAAATAAAATAAATATAGTTTAGCAGGCCCCGCCTAACACGACTTTTGGTGGTATCTAAGTTGCCCGGATTCATTAGTTATTGTGACAAATGAGATGACTGTTGAAACAGACAATCCCCACTGTGTTTGTTCGTGCGTGGGTCCCAGGAAACATACGGAGCTCGTGCATGTTGTGTCCTGTTGTCGCTTTATTACCCGACATGACATCTCTATACAATCATTTGAACTCTTTACTTTACCTTTCTTTCAGGCCCCACATAGCCTTTCCACGATTTTCTCGCGCGTGTGAATTCATCAGCACTTTCATATTTTCTTTTCACCTTTTTATTTCCTCATATATAGAGTACTAAAAATAGAGGAGTAATATCATTTTATCATATCATTGGATTCGAACAAGGCAGAGACGGACAAAGGAATTTAGCTTTATGTGTTCGAGATTTAGACTCTAGAATATACCTTAAGCTATTATATTATAATATTATCGAACAAAATACAAATAATGATATTTTAATATATATGTAACAAGTGCCGAACCATCTAACATAATATATATTCAATAAATATCACCATTACAATTGTACCCGACAGGATGTCTTGTTTTGAAAACGATCAATAATAGCATCATTAGGTACACTTTCAAATACTTCATCTTCTATATAACAAACTAAGCAGTCATTCAAAAATTCATCATCAATGTTGCTACGCAAATCATTTTTGATGTACTTCATTGGAGAAAAAGCTCTTTCTACCGTTGCAGTAGCGACATGCTATATTAGACTTAACTTCACAAGCAAAAACACAAGTCTCCAAGTCTTGTACAAATCTGTTTCAACTAGTGTTTATGAAAGATCTCCAAGTCCTTTCAAGTTAGAGAAATCAATATCTTCTTTCACAAAGAGAATATAGTTGTCAAGCTCTTCAAGCTTTGAACCACTAAACTCATGAGGATAAAGTGTAGCAAGTTTCATAATTCTGTCTTTATCAGAATTTGTAAAAGAATTATCCGGACTCAAACTAGCCATACTAAGAAGTTGATTACTATTCACCGCATCAAAATGACTGTTTAGCTCCGAAAGTTGCAAATCAATAACAGTATTAAAAACTTCGACACGCAAATGATGAGGATGTGTAACACTTGAACTCCTACGCTTTGACTTTCCAAGATGATAGTTCTTATCCATTTCAGAGATCACAATATCATGCTTGGCACAAAATGAAGAGGCGTCATCTATCAAAGATTCCCATTTTGATTCTCTCATCACTTGCAATTGCCTCTTGGCGAAACCAACAAGTTTCATAGCATTACAATATACTGATCTTTTCTTTGCAAAGCCATATTCAAATCATTTGTGATTGCTAATAATTTTAACATCAAATGCATCATATGCACAAATTCAAAATATCTTATGTCATTCACTAGACTTTTTGCCATTGATCTCTCAAGATAATTTGCACCCTCACTTGCAAGAAACTCAAGTACATTAATGATTGACGAGAATAATGCAATAAAGTTACACATTGTCTTAAAATGAGAACCCCATCGGGTATCATCTGGCCTTTGGAGTCCAAGTTTTTGATTTAGTCCACTTCTCGTATGAACTTCACCAAGCACTTGTAGCTCCTCTAGTTTTTTTCGCTTGATCCTCTCATAGCATATCCCTACGATTAAAAGAACTTCCAACAATATTCAAGACATTAACAACAATATCAAAAAATTGATCTACATCACAATATTTTTTTTGTAACGGCTACAGGAGTCAATTGCAATTGATGGGCAAAGCAATGTAGATAATATGCCGAAGGATTGTCTTTCATAATTAAAGTTTTAAGACTATTGATTTCTCCTTGCATGTTACTAGCTCCATTATAACCTTGTCCCCGTATTTGAGATGGACTCAATGAGTGCTCTAAAATCAAATCATATATTTCCTTTTGTAATGACGATGAAGTTATTTTTTAAACATGAACAATACTAAGGAATCGCTCAATAAGTTTTTCCTCCTTGTTGACATACCGCAGAACAAGAGCCATTTGTTCCTTATGAGAGACGTCTGTATATTCATCAACCAAAATTCCAAAGTAATCTCCATTTAAATCTTCAACTATTGCTTTAATTATTTCTTTCGCACAAGCATTCACGATCTTTTTTTGGATATTTGGAGCAATCATCATGTTATTTTGTGGAGCACTTTGTAGCACAACTTTTTCACTTCATCATCCTTATCTGCATACCATTGTAAGAGTTCTATAAAATTTCCTCTTTTAGTAGAAGTTTCACTTTCATCGTGGCACCGGAAAGACATTTCTTGTTTTAAAAGAAATCTTGCCACATCAATCGAAGCATTCAACTGAACGTGATAATCACATTTAATTTTTTCAGACTGCTTATAAAAATAGGTTAGAATTGATTGTTCTTGATTAATGAAATCTCTCGTCATCTTAAAACACCGATTGTGAAGACTATTCACCTCTCCAATATGTGCGTTAAGCCTTTCTGTAGCTTTATTCCAAACTTTAAAACCACTATTTGTGAAAGAATTCCCAACTTTTCCATGTCCCCCGTGCTCATTTTTAAACAAGTAACAACATAAGCAAAATGGTGCATAAACTTTAACATTATATTCTAACCATCGAGAGTACGAAGTGTTAAACCATTCAAGATTAAATTGAAGCATAAATCCACCAAAATCGTATTTTGGAAAACTATAATTACGAGGTTGACAAGGTCCTTGTTGAATATAATACCTCCTCACTCGGTCACATAAATTCAGAGGATACTCTGAAATTTGCTTTCTTTCTGCGGGATCAGGTTCAAGATTCAAATTCAACATTTTCTCTTTGTTTGATCATGTCGAAGGATTGATATTGTCATGAATAATTTGACTTGGAGAAGAACTCGGCGTAAGAGGACTAGAACCAGAACCAGAACTTTGAGGAGTTGGAATAGCCTTGAAAATTTTCATGATCATATCCACCCTCACTAAAAAGATCCTAAAAATCATAAAATATAAATAACACTTCAAGTTATAATTGAAACTTCATCTAACCAAATCGATATTTCAATAACTTAAGTACTTATGAAGTTGGAGTTAATATGATACAATAACTAGATTCTTCGGCACAACAAGAATGGAGTTATTCCCTAGGCCTAACTGTCATAGCATGTGTACTCATGAACTTTCTGTTTCAAATTCTTAGAGAGTCGTCCAAAAGAAAATAAAAGAAAAGAAAAGTAAGATTAGTTTTGGAAAGGATTGACAAAAAGTTAAATTTATCCTTAAAACACAAATGTTGAAGCACAAAAATAATCATAACAGTTTATCACTAAAATTCACTATGAGCTAAACATGAGTTTAACAGTTAAAATAAATGAATCCAAAAGAAAATCTTTCATTAGTGAAGTAATAGAGTAAAACATTTGACCCGTTTCTTATATGGAACCGAAATGCAAGAACCAAGAATTAGCATGGGCGAATCCTGTAACTTATAATTAATAAATATTATTGCATTATTATTGAGAAAGAGCAATAGAGGCATACCATCAAAACTAAAGAAGAGGATTGATTGCAGTTTATGTCCAAGAAGAAGAGCCTTTGCTTTGATTCTTTTGAAACCCTAACTTTAAAAATTTGGGAACCGATGAACCTTCTAAAAAGTGGAAAGTTTTGATCTCTTAAAGCTTTATGAAGACCAATATTTTTATAATTATTAAAAAGCCCCACAAGTTAATGAAATACACATTAAAGAATAAAATTAATTAGGTGTGTCCTCATCTTTTAAGGATAAGAAACGGACCTCTTTAAATGGGAAGGGGCAAAAAAAGCCCATAAGTAACAAAGAAGTCAAACAGTAACTCAAACAAAATTGCAATAAAAATTGTGGACACAAAGATTCGAACTCCAGTCTTCCCTGCAGTAAGCGGAACTTTGCCCAACAATTTTACCACTGAACACATAGCCTCATTTAGTCTATGGATTCAAACACTAATATATGATCATATTTTAGTAATTTTGCACAGTATATTCCCGGGTTCTGTCGAAAGTTATGGGTTCAATTGAACCCGTGTCTAGAGGGCTAGTCGACTAGATCCGCCCCTAGAATCAGGGACAGAACTAAAATATTATAGGTATGTGTTCGATCGAACGATGAGATCCATTCTCATGTCTAAAAGATTTGAGGCAGAACCCTCACAATCTTCACAATGCCTAACCTCTTGTGGGGTGGCTCAAAAGTAAGTCCCTCACTTGTTACGACTATAGCGGGATCTAGCACTTTACTCGTCCCTCTCTTATTTGGTTTCTGTTTTCTTGTTGGTGATTCCTCTCACCCACGAAGGTTGCCTAAAGTAACATTATCTCCATCGGTTGCCATTTTCTTAACCTCGCGATGACAAGTGGTATCGGGAGTAAAACTGGCGTTTCAGTTCAAACTTGAACTGTTCCCAACTCTTGATGGAGCAAATTCCCTTCTCCATATCGGCTTTCTTCCTCCTCCAACACTTGTCATGGGCCGATTGTCAAAGGGCTACATGAGGACAACTAGATAGCATGTATCCTACTCTCAGCTTCAGTCCTAACCAAGAAATAGGCACAATGTTATACTTGAACCAACGCAATCACACAAACTCAAAAGTTGGGAAGATAATGAACTGAAAGACACACAAAGATTGGGAGGCCAAGGCTAATTTTCGGATTTACTTGATATACAAAAGGGAAATACAACTGTATCAGATCTGCCTTCTAACAAGGTCTATACATGTCTATTTATACAATGAATGTCCACTGGCATATTTGCGGGGAATGGACCCGTCCAGCTGTGTAGCATAACTTTCTGCTAGCATCAAGTGATCTCCATGATTATGTTGGCAGCCTTTGTGCCAATGGTCCTATCCAGCTGTTGTGCCCAAGTTCTTGCTGGCAAAGTGTTGCCTCCCAGATTGTCCCGGCATGTTGTGGTCCTACCTAGCTGTGCAGCACATGTCTTTGATGGCAAAGAGTTGCCTCCATGATTGTCCTAACAGGATATGGTCTTACACAGCTGTACGACATGTGATCTTGCTGGCAGAGTGTGTCCTTCATAATGGCCCTGACATCCTGTGGGATTGTTGCCTCCATGTGCAAAGACCCCCTGGTCTTTGGCAGCCAAGTTTGGCTCGGCTTGCAGCCCTTTAGACGGGAAATTTAGTCGGGAAATTTGCGGGGCGGTACACTCTCCCCCACTTGAAATGGCGATAACCTCGGCGCCACAAAGTTTCAAGTAATTATGAACTTGATCTTTGAATGTCCATAACTCTTTGTATTTTTCCCACGATGCCTTATCGGGTGGTTGTCCCTTCCAATGGACAAGAAATTGGGCGCATGAATTGCCCCAACCTATGCCTTGTACAACTTGATGGTTGATAATGGCCTCGACTTCCTTGTCGACTACCGAATGGGTTATGAAAATATTTGGTTGGCAGGATTGCCCCCATTCCACATTACCCTTGTCTCCAAAAGGTGCCTTTGACGGACTGACATGCCCTGACTCAAGTAACTCTTCGGGTTGCTACCTTGATTCTTCCAACTTCGGAGGTACCATGCGATACAGACCTATGGCTTGTGGCTTTGCCCCCGGTATGAAGTCCTTATTCTCCTTAAGGACTTGTTGTTCACATGGAGGGAAGGCTTCATCAACCTTGACCTCCTTAGTCTTTGTCCCAAATCGCCAAAACAGTGGCTCATTCTTCATTGAAGTCATTCACGATTTGCATCGCGGACAGTTGACTTACAACTTGCGGCACCCGAATTATCGGTACCACACATGGACCCTTCAGGCCATAAATGTAAATTTGGTTGAGATTTGGGCAGATGAAGTCCTTCACTTCATCCCAATAGTCCATCCCAAATAGCATATCTAATACTTCCATGGGAGCGACAAAGAAACTCACTCTTCGCTGCCAAGCTCCTAAGTCGAGCTGCACATCACGTGCAACTCCGTATACGTTGGTGAGGCCGGTGTTTACTACCTTCAACACCGAACTGCTAGGACCAGACGTAAGGCCAAGTGACTTAGCCTTTGCTTCAGATACCAAATTGTTTGTCGCGATGGTGTCCTCCATGATACGGACAAACTATCTGTTGCATCCACGAACAGGGATCCTAACTTCATCGATTGAGGGTCCTTGCCTACCACAGTGTTGCCTGATGAGTTGGTAATATCATACTGACCTTGAGCAACCTGCTTTAAAGCAGGCTCTTTGGCCAGCACCGCACCCAATATCATGTTGCTACGATGAGTAATGTTCGGATGTTGTTGAACTACTTTCCCGGCTTGTGCTTTAACTTGGACTCTCTCCTATGTTTCCCTTCGTGCGGTCGCAATTAAGGCACCGAGTTTCTTCAAAGAAGGACAATCCTTGTAGCCATGACTAGGGTCCTTAAAAAGGTAACAACCGTTGTGGGGATCAACTTCTTTTTTCCTTTGGTGATATATGTCGCGCCAATGATACACCTTGTTGTCTTCTTCTTGGGAATCGTGACCCGAGGAAGCTGTTTGCCTTTTCTTGTCTCAATATCCATGGTCTCTATCAGGTTTGAAGTTAGTATCCTTTACCTTTGTGGCTTCTGTACTAAAATCATTTAAGGACTCAGCCACCGCGATAGCTTCATTGACATTTGTGACTTGACGTTGTTGCAATTCCTATTTGGCCCAGTATTGAAGGCCATCTATGAAATAGAACAACAAGTCCTCACTTGTTAGGTTGGGAATCTGCAGAATGAGTTTAGTGAATTCTTTCACGTACTCACGAATGGAAGTTATTTGTTTGAGCTCTCTCAACTTCCGACGTGCCTCATTGATAACATTTTGGGGGTAGATCTAGCATTTCAGTTCAAACTTGAATTGTTCCAGCTCTTGATGGAGCAAGTTCCCTGCTCCATATCGGCTTTCTTCCCCCTCCACCACAATATAGCGGTGTCGGCTAGGTACATCGTAGCTGCCCCGGATCTTGGCAGCCTCATTAGGTTAGGCATGGTAAAGATTGTAAGGGTTTTGCCTCAAATCTTTAAGACATGAGAATGGATCTCACCGAAGCTGGTTTAGCTGCGTTAAACCGGCGCATTGAAGTTGTTCAAAGCAACTTATGTTCGCTTGGGTCTACTGCCCTAGGAGACGTCAAGGAGACATTAGATCAATTAATGGATGAGCACAAGGAATGACTGACCAACTTTGAGCTTAAGTTGACATAGGTTGTATCGGCATTGCACGGGAAGTTGAAGCCCTAAAGCAACAACTGTAGGCAACAAGGTTTGCTGGTGGCACTGATCATGTAACAGTGCGTGAAACCAAGATCGAGGGCCCAAAACCGAAAGGGTTTAGGAGCGAACGAAATATTCAAGATGTAGAGAACTTTATTTGGAAGATGGAGGACTACTTTGAGCACCTTAACATCGTTGATGAGGCTGCCAAGATCCGGGCAGCGACGATGTACCTATCCGACAACGCTTTACTGTGGAGGAGGAGGAAGAAAGCTGATATGGGGAAAGAAACTTGCTCCATCAAGAGCTGGGAACAGTTCAAATTTGAATTGAAACGCCAGTTCTAACCCCAAAACGTTATCAACGAGGCACGTCGAAAGTTGAGATAACTCAAACAAACAACTTCCATTCGTGAGTACGTGAAGGAATTCACTAAACTCATTCTGCAGATTCCCAACATGACAAGTGAGGACTTGTTGTTCTATTTCATAGATGGCCTTCAAAACTAGGTCAAACGGGAATTGTAGCGGCGTCAAGTCACAGACGTCGATGAAGCTATCGCGGTTGCTGAGTCCTTAAATGATTTTAGGACATAAGCCACAAAGGCAAAGGACACCAACTTCAAACCTGTTGGAGACCATGGATATCGAGACAATGGCAGGCAAACAAGACGATTCCCAAGAAGAAGACAACAAGGCGTCTCATTGGCGCGACATGTATCACAAAAGGAAGAAGGAAGTTGGTCCCCACGACAGTTGTTACCTCTGCAAGGACTCTAGTCATGGCTACAAGGATTGTCCTTCTTTGAAGAAACTTGGTGCCTTATTGCGACTGAGTTAATGCAAATAGAGGAGAGAGTCCAAGCTGATGCACAAGCTGGGGAAGTAGTTCAACCTCAGCCGAACATAGCTCATCTTGGCAACATGATACTGGGTGCGGTGCTGGCCAAAGAGCCTACTTTGAAGCAGGTTTCTCAAGGTCAGCATGACATTGCCAAAATGGTTCACTCATTAGGCAACGCTGTGGTGGGCAAGGAGCCCCACTAGAGTTTCTTTAGGCATGGAGATAATGTTATTTATTTCCATGTAAACTACTGAATTATTTTTGCTTGAACACAATATTTGTATTAAAAAAATTATTAAATATACATATAAAAATATTAAATTGCGAACCTAATAATTAAAATAAACTATGAAATTGTGACAAATTTAGCATTTATAAACTTTAAATCCTGATTCTGCCACTGATTAGAATATTATATTATTTTCGTTACAAAGGGGAAATATTGAAATAAATTGATAGAAAAATAGCATATCAAAAATGAAAATAGTTTAATGAATTTAAATTCTAAAAAAATGTATAAATATTATGATGATGTACAATAAGTAAGAAAAGCAATGTTATCCTTTTATCCCCTCCACACTTAGTGCTTTGAAATATTATTTTCACATAGTTATAAAAGTAAAGAACTATTGTCGAATATACCATGCCTCAAATGAGAGTCTGCTTTGTTGAATTTGTTTTATTAAATATTTATATATAAATAATAAGTAAAATATTTATTTCTGAATGTCGTATGGCTGTCCACAGGAAGTTCAACAGGGAGCCGATAAACATGACCTAATCATTAAGCCTTTTTTTTTTTAAAGTTCCATATAATTATATATTTAATAATGATGACTATAAACATATTACCTAATCATTAAGCCTAATTTTCAATAGTAATATCTTCACATAAAACTGAACTTGGAATCATTTTAAAATCAAGCACTTCAAACTCGTTGTTAATTGAGCACATTCATGTTTTAACATTACAATTTAATCAAATAGAAGTTAAAAATAATAACAACTAAAGGCAAAGCCAAATTTAATCTTGATGGGTTCCAAATTTTAGAATAACAACATAGTATTAATAGCTTAATTCTAAATTTAACTTTTTTTTGTTGGTAAATAAAGGAATTTTATTACCAATGAACATACAGTACAAACTAAATTGAACCTGAACATAGATCCCAGTTTCAGCTAAATTTAACTTTTTGTATATATTTAATGTATTCTTAATACAAAATAAAATAAAAATAAATATAATTATTTTTGTAGCTCTACCCCTAACTACAACATGAATAAGAATTAACTTTTTGATTGGCTGCAAACCCTAATAAGCAAGTGGAGACGTGGGTCCAAAAAAAACAACCAAGTATCCTGCCAAATCATTCCCATAATAGGAAACAGGTATGGAATATAAACAAAAATGATTCGTGTGTGGAAAAAAAAGAAAAAACAAAATGATTGGTGCAAATACACTAGCTTTAGATTCTTGATTTTTTTTATATTAGTTTTTTCGGCTATAAAGATATCGTACTTAAGAAACTAATTTAGGTTGGGCTGCACTAATGAGTCTACAAATAACCAAGAAGTGGTCTAAGCTCAATATTAAAATATCTACAAAATAAATTAAGAAATAGAAATCATGACTAATAAATGGCTTAGAGACAAGATGTCGGAGGGTTAGGGGAAAACGTGGCCCCACAGGTGGACTGCTAGCTGTTCCACGTGTCGCCCAAAACCTCCAATAATTGTTTATCATTTTTTTAATAAAATTAATCATAAAAATTAGATTTCAACAATTTGTTCTCTTCAATTTCGAACCTTGAGAATGAATTTTTTTCAAAAATTGAACACTAATTTTTCTCTTTAAGGGACTTTACACCACATAAATCTGAACTAGTCGGAGTAATACTCGCATGTAGGGGTGATAAACGGGCGGGCCAGATTGAATATAGACGGGCCGAAAATAAATAATACAAAAATAAATAAATTAACCAACTCAACCTATATTTAATGCGGATAAAAAATGGGTTAACTAGCGGATAATATGAATGACTTTTTGAATGGTTGAACGACACAATTACCCACAAATATATCACTATTTACCCTTACCTACCCATTTACTTTTCTATCCATCAAAATAATTACCTTTTCTACCTATTATAGCTTTTGGGGGTAACTTCCTCTTTTTTCTCCTTTTCTTTTATATTTCTCACCTTCTTGTCTTTTTTCCTTCTTTTCTCCTTTTCTTTTTTCTCGTTTTCTTCTTATTTTTTTCTTATTTTTCTTTTTTTGTTTATTTATTTTGGTCCAAATCATATTATTATTATTTTTATCATAATTTAATTTCACACTCAATTTTGACTCCTTTTTGTTTTGCTTTTATTTTTTTTATTTCTTGTTCATTTTCTAATTTTATTTTACTCCTTTTTATATTCTTTTTCTCTTCATAATATAATTTCATTTATTATTTTCACTATTTTTTATTATTCTTCTTTTTTATACAATAAGAAAAGATAACTGGTATAGTAAATATTTGTTCACCTTTTTTTTAAATATAACTAGTATAATATACCTTTTATCTTTTAAAAAAATCAATTATTAAACTGAAATACTATTAGTTGCCACTTGATCTAATTCTCTGAATAACACACTGACTGATGCTGAGTACCATAAATTACATACTCATATTCTAAGAATCACCACGTGATTGGCATGCAAACCTTGATCTCTTTCCCTACGACTATTAGTACACACTCTACCATTAGCAATAACACAATCAATTATGGAGCAAGAAAACACAATCTTCAGCCACCAAATCTCCATATATACTAGTTAGAATATAAATGATAATAAAATATTAGAAAATGCAATAAAAGTATAAGTAGAAAAAGATATGTCTAGCACCATATGATACCAATATGGTATACATGGATACCAATATGGTACACTAGGATATTGCTACAACTATCTAAGACTATACTACTGTACCAAAATATTAAAGGATGCAATAAAAGTATGAAAATATTACGTGCTCGCATTGCAAGCTAAATATTCGCAAAGCAACTTGCTCATTCCGTATATGATCTTTGACTACTCAATTCAAAATTCGTGGAAGTTTGTTTCTGCGTTATAAATATCTATATTCCGAGGATAATTATTAAAATCACCTGTCACGACCCAAAATCCTACCACAGGCATCGTGATGGCACCTAATCTCTAAGACTAGGTAAACCGATTTCTATTATATTTTGAAATCATTTTTTTTTGAATTAAAATCTAACAGCGGAAATAATTACAATACACAACCTCCCAAGACTGGTAGTACTGACTCACGAACTCTAATTGAATACATGGAATAATCACGAGGACCGAATATACAATACTGTTTGATTACAAATTAACAGTACAATAAAATAAAAAGACTCCAAGGGACTGCGACGGCCAAGCAGCTCTACTTTGAATCCTTATGATCGCGCTTTAACTCTGTTCAAGTCCGATATCTTCAATACCTGGTTCTGCACAAAAATATGCAGAAGTGTAGTATGAGTACGCCACGATCGGTACCCAGTAAGTATCAAGACTAACCCAGTAAGTATCAAAACTAACCTCAATGGAGTAGAGACGAGGTACAGTCAAGACACTCACTAATCTAATAACCCGTGCAATATAATATACAAAATAATAGAAAATAAATAACAATAGGACAACATGGAACAACCAGTGATATGCACAACAGACAACAAGAATACCATTAATATCACTCAACAATTAATAAACACAAGTACACCCAATTAAATCAAGTCCTTCAAATAAATGTCTTTCACATATAATTCTTCTAGATAACTCTCTTTCAAATATAATTTTCTCAAATAATTATTTTTCAAATACAATTCTTTCAATAAATCTTTTCAAATATAATTTCCTCAAATAAATATTTTTCAAATAAAATTCTTTCATATAATACTTTCTAAGTAAAAATCCTTCCAAATAAATATTTTGAATATAATTCTTTCAATTAAAAAGTCACCATGTGACACCTCGTTTCATAATCATAAAAATACGGGTCTCAACCCATTTTCATATTTTTCGTAAATACGGGTCTCAACCCATTTTCATATTTTCACGGTAACTCGTGCCCATAATTAAATCATCATATTTCTACGGCACCTCGTGACCTCATTTCATATCACAACTGTACGGACAATTCACATGCCAATTATCATTATCATTTCATCACAACACCTCGTGCCCACATTTTATATCACAACTGCACGGACAATTCACGTTCTAAATATTCTTATTATTTACTCACGGCACCTCGTGCCCACATTTTATTTTATAATCCGTCTGGCAATAGCCACATGCTCTCAATTTCAACATAAATCAGATTGTTATCAATTTACCAACAACAAGAAAAGTTGCACAAGGTATAGAAATAAACACAAGAAAATCACAACATCACATGAAAATTATTAACACCACAACTCCACATCATCACATATCGTCCCTGATAATAGCCACCCTTATCGCTCATTTTGCCACCCTTATCACTCCTATAGCCACCCTTATCGCTCCGCCCAGACAATATCAATAGCCACTCTTATCACTCCTATTGCCACCCTTATCGCTCCTATAGCCTCCCTTATTGCTTCGCCCATACAATATTCCAACAAAAACAACAACAATGAAATACCACCCTTATACCCACATAATATCAACGGTGAAATGCCATCTTTATCTCCCCAAAATAGTAACGCACACAACACAATAATTTACACGGAAAATTAACACGACAATATAAATCAATTCATATTACAATTTGCCCAATGGCCACAGCCAAATTCCAAAGATATAACAAAATCAATTAATTTTACAACAAATAGCCCAAGGCTCCACATAATTATATAACACCCAAAAACAATTAATTGAGATAGAAATTACTCAGCATAAAGCAAAACCTTCATTAATGCAAATTTAGATAATTATATTAACACTTATTCTTAAGCTCGCTTAAATTAATTATTTGCATAAGAAGATTCATATTGGAATTAATTTCCAAAAAATATTAAACCAACAATACTCACGAAATTTCATAAATATTTCAAGTAACAATCACATCAAATTATCATATAAAAATAAATTCAACAATAAGGATTTAGGCATGGCAAACAAATGATTTAATAATTTTCCATAATTTCCCAATTTACTACGTAATAATTCCTAAGACTTTATTTCAATGAATTTTGCACGTAAAAGCCCGAGTACGTACTCGTCACCTCGCGTACACGATTTTTCACATTTCATAAATGGCACATAAGACTTAATGCCTAAGGGGTAATTCCCTCACTCGAGGTTAAGTAAGACACTTACCTTTTTGAAGTTAGGCCGATATTTCAAAATAGCCTTCTTGTTTGAATTGGCCTCCGGACAGCTCAAATCTATCCAAATTAATTGTACAATTTTATTAAAATTCATCGAAAACAATTCCGGATAATAATACGTCGACTTAAAATTTTATTACAAAATATCAACAAAAGTCAACGCAGGGTCCGCCTCTCGGAACCCGACATAATTTTCATGAAATCCGAATACCCATTCCGATACGAGTTCAACCATACTAATTTTATCGATTTCCAATAACAACTCGACCTTCAAACCTTAAATTTTTATTTTTGGAAGATTTTATAAAAATCTTGATTTCTTCCATTTAAATCCGAATTAAACGATGAATATAATCATAGATTCATGAAATATAATCACTTTAGGATATAGAACACTTACCCCAGTCAAAGTCGTGAATAAATCCTCAAAATCGCCCAAAAACCGACCTCCAAAAATCCCAATCGAAAATGAAGAAATGACAGATTTTCAATCCTTAAGTTTCTCCCCAGGTTCGCATTTGCGGACAAAAACTTCGCATTTGTGAATGAACAGTATCTCACATGAACAGTATTTTCGCAATTGCGAGTGAACAGTATTTTCGCAATTGCCATAAATGGTTTACAATTGTGAATGAACAGTGTTTTCGCAATTGCCATAAATGGTTCGCAATTGCGAATGAAAAGTGTTTCACTAGAAACCAACAAACTCAAACTTCTCCGAAATGATCTGAAACCACCCTGAAACTCATCCGAAACCTCCTGGACACAAACCATATATGAATTTCAATCATAAAACATGCTACGGACCTGCTCGCGCACTCAAAATACTGAAAGGAGGTCGTCTTGACCCGATATTGACCATGGTCAAACTCCCAAATTTCTTAACTTTACTAGTCTTTCAACAAATGATCCAAAAATACACCTAAGCCCCTCGGGACCCGTCAAATCATACCAACAAGTCCTAAAATATCATACGAACTTAGTTAAAACTTCAAATTATATCGAACAATGCTAGAACCACGAATCATATCCCAATTCAAGCTTAATGAAACTAAAAAATTCCAACTTCTACATTTAAGGCCGAAACCTATCAAATCACGTCTGATTGATTTTAAATTTTGCACACAAGTCATAAATAACATAACGGACCTGTACAAGTTTTCAGAACTGAATTCCGACCCTGATATCAAAAAGTCAACTCCCCGGTCAAACTTTTCAAAAATTCTATTTTCGCCATTTCAAGCCAAATTCCACTACGGACTTCCAAATAATTTTCCGGGCACGCTCCTACTTCCAAAATCACCATACAGAGCTATTGAAATCATGGGAATTTAAATTCGAGATCGGTTACTCAAAAGTCAACTCTCCGGTCAACTCTTTTCATTTATGCTTCTAAATAAGGATTGTTCTTTTAATATAGTTCTGAATCTTCAGTAAATCAAACTCGACTATACCTATGGGTCATAATACATATTGCAAAGCTGCTCGAGACCTTAAGTCACTGAACGGGGGGTTAATTTTTAAAACGACAAGTCAGGTCGTTACATCACCGCACTCAACCAAGTCAATGTAAGACCGTAAAATAATCGTTGTTTTGATCATAGAAATTAAGAAGGTGTTCACAAAATAAAGAACTACTATCTTCACTGCATCATCATTTGACTCCCATTTTCTCTTTCATAAAACAGTCTACTAGTTGGGTCCATGTCATAGATGAAGTCCCAAAATATTTTAAAATCATCCTATTCTCTGATGGGCTCTCTATACTTGTATCACCCTTACATTTCATCTTAGTAACGAGTACAAATTCACCCAAATCAAAATACAACCTAGAACCGCTCATTACAAATCACATCTCATCTTTCACCTCATGATGTACTTCCCTAGTAAGTAAATGGTGCATAACTCGAATCTACAGAATGACTTGTGGCATATCCAACAAATATCCAAATCATATTTTTCTTAACATCCGAAATTACTTCTTTGTTAACTTCTCTTTCAACTCACGAATGATGTTGCAGTTGGCTCCAATCTATCTTTGGTTTGTAATCTATGTCTATCGGCACAAGGAAATCCCAACACTACAAAACATGTTCATATAAATAAGTTCATAATAGAATTCACTTAAAAATGCAGCTAAAACAAACAGAAAATATTACAACTATCATATGATGCCAATATGACATATAACTATACCAACTGATACCAATATAGTATATAGCTATACTAATAGGGTATATAGTTGTATGTGGTCGTTCAGACAACTGCCTATAACTATCAAACTTTTACATAGTACACATAATCTATGTTCATCGGCGCAAAAAAATTCCAGCACTGTAAATCGTATTCACATAAATAATTTCAGAATAGAATTACTTAAAAATGCAGCTAAAACAACCAAAAAAATATTCCAACTACCATAATACCAATATGGCATATAACTAAACCAATATGGTATACAGTTTTACTAGTTAATTTCCGGCAACTATATGACTATACTACTATTACATAACACACATGCATAAAGAGAAAAATAAAAAAATAATGTACCACATATTAATATAATTAAGTATTTCAAGATATTGTACTATTTTACTATTATTAAAAGAAAATAAAATAGTATACCAATTAAATTCAGCTAATACAACCAAAAAAGGATTCAACTGACATATGATACCAATATAGTATATAACTATACTAATAGGGTATATAGCTGTATGGGGTCGTTCCAACAACTGCATATAGCTATAAAAACTATTACATAATACACAAAATCTATGTCCATAGGTACAATAAAATTCAAAGCAGCAAAACATGATCATATAAATCATTTCAGAATAGAATTCACTTAAAATGCATCTAAAACAGCCAAAAAATATTCCAACTACTATATGATACCAATATGACATATAACTATACCAATAGGGTATATAATTCTACTAATTAATTCATGGCAACTATATATGACTATACTACTATTACATAATACACATACATAAAGAAAAAAATTAAAAAATAGTATGCCACATATTAATATAGTAATGTATTTCAAGTATTGTACTATAATACTATTATATAAAATAACACATAAAGAAAAAAATCAAAATGATTACATAATACACATGCATAAAAGAAAATTAAAAAAAATTAAGATATTGTACTATTCTGCTATTACTAAAGAAAAATCAAATAGTGTACCAATTAAATATAGCTAATACAATCAAAAAAAGGTTCTAACTAAAGTATGATACTAGTATAGTATATAGCTATACCAACATGGTATATAATTATACGCAAAGAGTTTAATTATTTTTTTAATTCAATTATTAAACTGAAATAATATCAGTTGTCACATAATCTAATTAACTCAAAATTTAGACAAAACCTCAAATCAATATTTAAACCCACCCTAGTTAAAATTGGATCTAAATAACTACAACCTCAACAAATCAATTTTTGCACTTCAAGCTTCAAGATCCTTTAATAGTGAATTTTATTTTTATTATAATAAATATCTGAAAAATTAAACTTGTGCAACTAAAAAAATGTAATAACATATGATAATTTAAGATAACAAAATGACAAGATAAAAATATTTTATGATGCAATACTAGAAGCTAATAAAAATTAGAATAAAAATTTTTAAAAAAGCGTAAAATATATATTCATTCCAGCTCTCAATCTCAAGAAGCAATGAAAATTACAGAATTTTTGAACTTTTATTAATAAAAAATAGCTCTAGGGATTTTATTTTTTTAAAAAAGGAACAAAAAATTTCAAAGAAGGTGCTCAAATCTAATCACAATCACGCCACAAACTAATTAAAGGTCAGTTTGAGAAAGATTCTTTGGACACCCAATCAAATAAATGTATAAGGGATAAGGGGAAACATATATGGGTAGGCAGGTAATATTTTTAGTTCAAATGTGTATAAATTGTAATAAAGTTTTAGATGGGTAAACACGGGTAAATATTTTAGTTTTCATAGGTAGTTAGCATAAATTGCTCTTTTTAAACATGATCACTTTTGGGAGAATTTCTAGTCTCACAAACTTGAGGAATCCCAAATTTGAGAGTTTAAAAATGTAAAAGTTAAACTCATTAGTTATCTATTAGTTATTTATTTTCTAAATGGATAGTATAGTTCTTATCCATAATTGACACGTTTTTAAAAAATTTAATATTTAATTTATTTTTTAATAAATAATACGATTAAATAAATATTTTTTTTATCCATTTTGTCTTCGCTACTCGCATTTATGTTTATAAATTCCTTAAGAACGTGCCTCTCAGTTCTCTATTCTATGCCTTTATATATAAAACTTTTAACTGCAAAGGGTTTTGAGTGACGGTTCTAGCATTCAAAGAGCTTTAGTAAATAATTAATTAAATATGTTAATAACATTATATTATGTTAATAAAAAACAACAAAAGAAAAGTAAATCCTAATGATGTTAATCAACAAATGATGAGCTCAAGACCACTTATTAAGGATTTGGTTTCCGACAACGACATGATTTAACAGACAATTATTGATAACTCATTTTTATTCCGAATTTCATGTGTATATCACACATTAGCTAGCTACCTTTAATTTCTTAATTATTCAACAAATCACTTGTGTCTAATCATTGTATTTATGTTAGTTGGCTACAACTCCATCATTAATTCTTCAACTTGGCTAACCTTTTCCAAGCACTTATCATTTTAGGGACTAACTAAGTTAGAAAAAGGAAAAACAATCATGATTAACATTAAAGGACTCGAAACTGAGTTTTAAAAAAAAACAATTATTTTTAATTTTTTGCTTCACTCAAAAAAGTGTAGTATTTTTTTAATATGCATATCCAAATTTAATTTCAAATTTCAAATATCATTTTTAACTTAACTTCAAATACTACTTTAATGTTTTTCAAAAATTATAATTTTTATGTCCAAATGCCTACTTTATTTCGAGCAAGCTTCAGAATATCTAAAAAACGGAGGAAAAATATTCGATTTCATAAAAAGGTACAAGAACCCTAAAATTAGCCACAAAATGAGCATAATTAGAAGCCCTCCAAGAATAAGAAAAAGCACGAGAAAAGAAACAAAAAAGGTCGAAAAATCTTATCAATTTAATTGGTTGGATTCTGAATTTTCACCTGTTAGTAAGAGTTTGATTCCCCGCTTTATAATTCCAAATTCCCCTTCCGCACCTTTATGTATAACAAAAAAAAAAAAATAAAGAAAAAACAAAAATATCATGTCGTAGTTTAAAAAACATTAAACAAGTTTATTATTTTTAATCAAAGTTAATGACCAACATCATGTGCTTCTTACATGGCACACCGTCATTCTTTTAACAGCCTAAGTACAGCAAAGACACATGTAATGAGATTTGCATACGTGTACCCACACGTGCACCCCGGTCAAAGTGACTTTGAACATGCTTAGATCCGTTCAACGGTCAAACTAAAAAATTCTCATTATTATTCATGCATTATCATACCTATCCCTCTTAATTAGAGACTGAGTTAGAGTATCAAATAAATGTTCGAACGAACAAAATTACTCTGATTTTGTATTTATATTAGGAAATTCTTTAGATTCGTGCGTGCACATATTTAAATGTGAACCCATTAATCAGGTGCGTATCTAACCTTTTAGATACGGGTTCGATAAAACACAATAACTTTTGTCCAAATCCTATAATTATTTTAGAAAATTATTAAATTATATATAAATTATTAGTTTTGAACCCAATCACTTAAAAGAATTAAAAAATTTAACCAATAAATTTCAAATACTAATTTTGGCTCTATTATTAACTAAGATGAGTTAAAGACAAGTTCAAAACTCATACCCTTCAAATTTTGATTATGTCTCGTATCTTTATCTTAAAATATATGAGCATACTTGTTTTTTATGTGAAAATAAACTCTTCTCTATCTATTAGACAAAAAAGTAACATCGTTCTCATTTTTCGCCTCCGACGTCTTATGATCTTAATCTAATGATAAGTTTTAAAAGTGTTACTAACGGAACCAAGAATTTCAAGTCTAACCTAAAACTCATATTGGCTATTGCTTTCTAGCGAAACCTTTTTTCTTAACGTTACAAATCTAACGAGCAATTGATGATAGGCTATACTCCCGTACTTTACTTGCTTATTACACTTTAATTTACTGTATTTTACTTATGTTGAGCTTTAATTAAGCGTGTTTTACACTTATTGTGTGTTTTATGCAATATATGAGTGATTCAGAGCCATGTAAATGTTGTGGCATGAATTCATGCTATTTTGGAGCTTTGAAGTCTTAGTAAAAGCCCAAAGGTTAAGTTGGGATCGTGTTCGGGCATCAACGGATGATAGTGGAACGAAACGAAGAATCAAACAGGCATATTGCGCACAGTCCAGCAAAATGCACATAACTTTTCCTTCGGAATTTCTTTTGGGCTCCACAATATATCGTTGGAAAGATATTTAAAAGGGTTACAACTTTCATATTTTACACTTTCCCAACTTCCCAACTTATATAACCCAGGTGCTCGACCAAGTACGCGATCACGCACTGGGCGCACACTTGGGCAGAATGGTGTAAAAAGTGCATGACTAGGCGCACGGTCGCGCATGTCCTGTCCGGGAAAAGCCCTATTTCTCTAAGAAAGGGTAGTTTCATCCAAGATTTATTTTAGGGGCGGATTAAATACCCCAAAATACCACTTTGACATACCTGAGACCTACGGAAGCTTACGAGAAGAAAGAGAAGCAAGAGCATAAGGATTTCATCCTTCCTTACTTACTCAAATTCGAGTTTGGATTGTATTTATGTTTTTCTCTATTTTTGTTTCATTTGTGAAGAACTCCTTCATGTATATGGAGTAGAACCATTTGGGGTTTTGATGGATTTGGTGTATTGATGGTTATTTGTGGATTATAACTCTATGTTTATGTATTTGAATCGTTTTAGAAAGATTTAATTGTTGCATCTATGTTCACTTGTTCTTGTAATCAAAAGTGGCATAACTTATGATATATTTGCACTATGTTATTGGTTGAGTTCATAGATTCTTCTAAGTAATCGAAAGAGGCCAGTTAAATCCTTGATTAAACCTAGTTAGGAGGATAATCGAAAGAGGTTCTCCTAAAGACCAATCCATTATGAATTCTTGCATTTCTTCACCGAGCTTAAATTAGTTCATATTGTGAGGTTGAAACTTAATCAAGAGAGGAGTTTCTACTAAACATTTGTACTGATAATTAAGTGAATTCAAGAGACTCACTTGAACATTAGAAGTGAATTATCTAGAGTTAGATCCCGAACAATTATCTTGTACCTATCCTATCAACCCATATTTTCTCCCATTGATAACTTCCTTGGTTACCTTTGTTGATATTGTCATTAGTCAATAATTTAGGTTCTTATTTAGTTTCAATTCTTATTGTATAAATATCCATTGTTGATCCTCCTCGATAGCAATCGGGTTACAAACTACGAGAATAGTGTTTAAATCCAATCTCTGTGGTGACGATAATTATACTATACTATCTTTGACTAGCAAGCACAATTTAAGTGTGCGTTTTGCGCTCGTTAAATTTTGGCGCCGTTGTCGGGGATTAACAATCAATAATGTTTGAAATAGTTTGTAGTGCTAATTCAGGAATGAGCTTTTAAATTTTTTTCTTTTCTTTTTAGTTTTGTTTGGTTAACTTCTCTTCAATATTTCTTTTGTTGAAGAAACCTTGAAGAGCATATTCTTGAGATTGAATTCTAAATGTACAACCAGCCTGACAAACGGTTGAAGAGTTAGTAGCTGAATATTAGCAGCGGTGTGCTATGTGTTTTAAATATGGTGAAAATCATATATGGATTGATTGTCAAGAAGGTAGGTATTCTTCCTATGGTTCATCTTTTGAACACTCTCACTTTGTCTCTAGTCCGTACATGTATGAGGATTCATATGGGAATGCAAGCGAAATGAGACATCCACCTCAAGAGGAGAATATTAGTTTAGAAGAGCTTATGCATAAGTTTATTAATAAGGTGGAATCGAGGTTAAAGGAAGAAAGGTTCACACATGATGTTGAAGCCTCTACCATCCTGACAATGCAAGTAGATCAACTAATAAGTACACTTTCATAAAGCTCATTGCATTGTGATGGTGAATATATGGAAGAGATACCGTGTGAAATTGAGCCTACCTGAGATGATGGACATATACCGAGAGAGTTTTCCACTCTGCAAGAGGACTATGTTTCAACTAAATGATTGAAAATGAGGCATTGGTTGATTATGAAGCAATACACGAAGAGTTCAAAACTCCATTCACTTATTCACAATTGCAATTTTTAGTAGATGAGAATGAGGAACAAATGGTCTTGGACTTACGAGACGATTACTCACATGACCTTTCTTCTTCATTTTCTTATTCTAACCATGATCATGTAGATTTTATTTTTGGGGATCTACAGGAATATGCAGGGATTGATCTTGTGAATGAATACAGAAATATGTTGAGGATGATCCTACAAGAACAATCCACCGCTCAAAATGAGGCCAAGAAAGAAAGAAAAGAGCGGGTCTTTCAAATACGCCTAAATGACTTTGGCCTGATGAGCTCCATAAAGAATCTGAAGGAGCGAAATCGAAAAATGCATTCAGAATTAGGGGTGGAGTTCACATATGGGTGGCAAGTGGGTCGGTCCGGGCTCGGGACAACGGGCTAAGTGAGCCAGGACTGGTAGGACTGCTAGAGGTGGGCTTGGGCTGGTCTCGTGGGTCGGTTCTTGCCTTTGAACTGTTAAGACTGGGACCTTGGCAGGCCAAACGGGCCCAACGATAATTTTCTTTTAAAAAAAAGTAGTTGTTTGGCTATTTAAAAAAATAGCCGTTGGGATTTAAAAATAGTCGTTGGCTATTTAGAAAATAGCCATTTAACCCTCCCCCCTCCCCCAACTTAGTTTTAACCCCAAACTTTTTATAATTATAATTTTCCCCTATTTTTAACTATAAATAAAAATACCCCCCTCATTCTTTTATTTTCTTACAAAATCAATATCAATCTATCACAATCTCTCTCTATTTTTCTTCTATACTTGCTACTATTGCTTACTTTATTCCAAAAAATAGTAAAAATATTGATGTTACAATTTGTGAAAAAATGTGAAGTTCGTTAATTGAAGTCTTCAAGTCTTCAACGATAATTAATTTTCAACTAGTCGTTCGTCAATGTAACTTGTATGATCAAAAATTAGTATGTATTATGTAACTTATATTTTGACACATCTTGATTAGTTTCTTTTTCTTCTCAATGGTGGTATTAGAACCTTATTGTCCTCATTCCATAGGGGGGAGGAAGACTAAGAAAGATATTGCCATATTGTTTTAATGCTATAATAAAATTACAAGGCATTGCTTTGAATATCTCTTTACAATATTTTTGTCGTTAAATTTGAATTAAAAAATTTAGGTCACAATTCTATAATAAATTTACAAGTTATTGCCTTAGATATTTTTTTAACATCTTTTTGTCTCTAATTTTAATTTATTTATTTTTTAAAAATTAATATTTAACCGTTGGGCACACATAGCCCGCGGGCCCGGACCGTTTAGCCCGGGACCATGAGTTCGTGGGCCCGGTCCCGGACCGGTTCTTACGAAAAGACCATTTAGCCCGGGATCGCTAAGCCCGTTTATTTAAGGACCGGCCCACTTGGCCCATTTAGGGCCCGACCCACATGCCACCCCTAAGTTCACAAGTTCTCGGAAACGAAAAAAGTATAAGGGAGTCTTCTATACCTCTTACTTTTTATTTTTGTGTCATGGGGACATGCTACAATTTAAAGTGTGGGATGGAGATGTAAATATGTAATTAATTGTTGTTTTCATTTCTTGTGTGTGTTTTCGTTTCTTTTGATTGAAAATTTTAAAGCCGAAAAAAAAACTTTCTCTTGATTTTTCTTTGTGTCGCGGTTCTTTTTCAAAGGTTTTGTTGGAACCGGGTGTGGTAAGTTTTTTTAGGAATAGGAAACCTTGTGTTGTGATTTTAAACGAAAGCAATATCTCTTGACTTCATTATGCGTTGAGAATAATAAGTGCTTTAGTTGTAGTGCTTAGGCTTAATTTTTGACTATTGTATAAGCACCTTAAATTGTACGATCTTAACTTTGCTTAACCACTTTGATTAGAGTGTCTTGATGAGTCTGATTCTGAGTGAGTTATGTACCATGTGTGTGTGAGGTTTCGTGTATTCTGTGCATTGCATTTGATATCTTGAACTTGCCTCGCGTGTTTGCAAAGCAAAATTATAGTTTTATCCAGTCTTGGAATTTATATAGGCGTTTCTTTATTGAGCCAAATATATGTGTTTATGTAATGGCCCAACCGGTCATTTTGACTTTTAGAATCCCGTTTCCCTAAATAAAACTCTCTGTATATGATTTTATAAATTTATGACTTGCGAGGATGGTTGGTTCGGGATTTGGAAGTGTTCGGGTTGAAATCGGAACACCAGGTTCCTTAAGTTGGCCTTAAAATATTAAGTTTGACTTCGGTCAATATTTTGAGAAAATGACCCTGGAATAGAATTTTGATGATTCCATCAGCTCCGTATGGTGATTTTGGAGTTAGGAGCGTGTTCGAAAATGTATTTGAAACCCCGTAGTTAAATTAGGTTTGAAATGGCTAAAATAGGAAGTTAAGTTTGGATGTTTGACGAGGGAGTTGACTTTTTGACACCAAAGTCGGAATCTAGTTTCGAAAATTTTCATAGCTCTGTTATGTCATTTATGACTTGCGTGCAAAATTTGAGGTCAATCGGACTTGATTTGATAGGTTCTGGCGTAGTTTGTAGAAATTGAATGTTTCAAAGTTCATTAGGCTTGAATCTATGTGTGATTCGTATTTTAAGTATTGTTGGATGTGATTTGAAGACTCGATTAAGTTCGTATGATGTATTAGGACTTGTTGGTATATTTGGTTGAGGTCCCGAGGGGCTCGGGTGAGTTTTGGATGCTTAACGGATCATTTTTGGACTTGGCTTGCTAGTTGAAGCTCTGGTTTCTGCAGGTTCCAGTTCCTTCTACGCGATCGTGTGAGAAGGTATGCGATCGTGTAGGGTTAATTGGGCAGCTGAAATTTTGTGCTATGTGATCGCGTGGGCGATCCGCGATCGCGTAGGTTTGGCAAGCTGTGCTATGCAAACTCGTGGCTAAGACCGCGTTCGTGAAGAGGAAACTAGGCAGAAGCCGGGCCACACGTTTAATGCTTTGCGATCACGTGAGAAGGCTCGCGATCGCGTAGGTTTGCGGAGACTGTGCTTCTCAATCGCGTAGAGTTATTTTTGGGCAATAAAAACTTGTGCTTCGCGATCGCGTGAGTTGGACCGCGATCGCGTAGAAGAAATCACTGGGCATAATGTTTAAGTTCTGTAAAATGAGACTTCATCCCATTTTTCATTTTTAACGATTTGGAGATCGAATTGAGGCGATATTTGGGAGATTTTCAGAGAAAACATCGGGATAAGTGTTCTCAACTCCATCTTGGTTAGATTACCCGAATCCATGATCGTTTTTAACAATTAATTGGTGATTTAAGTTGGAAAATTTTGAAAACCCTCTAGTATAAATTTGAGGATTTGAGGGTTGAATTGTTATCGGAATTTAGTCATTTTAGTATGGTTAGACTCGTGGTTGAATGTGCGTTCATATTTCTTAACTTTCGCTGGATTCCGAGACGTTGGCCCCACGAAAAATATTTGAGTTAATTTTGGATTTTTTTTGAAAAATATAGTATTTGCCTATGGAATTGATTCTATAATTTTTGTTGATTGTATCGAATTAATTATGTCTAGATACGAGTCGATTGGAGTCGGTAAATCGAGAAAAAGGCATACTACGTGATTAAATGAGAGCAAGTCGAGGTAAGTGACTTGTCTAACCTTGTGTGGGAAACATTTCCCCTAGGATTGGTATTGAAGTAATAAATTAAAATGTGTTGAAAGTCGTGTTACGAGGTGACCAGTGTGTACCGGGGCTAACTGTGAAAGATTATGTCTTTAAATTGTGTAGATCGCTGTTGCATATCAATTAAATAATTTTACCTTGTTATATTCTTCATCATTGATTTAAATGTTTATACTTTAAATTTACTTGACCTTTTCGTGCTAATTGTTTTACCTGTTTAATTGAAACTTTTTTTTCTTTTTCTGTGCATTATTTGAAGGTTGAATTTCTTTAAATTAAATATTATTAATATGAATTATTTGACATTTTAAATTTGGTATTGAAGCAACGTATTAAAATTTTGAAATATTATTTTGTTGAGTTTATTTATTCCCGAATATTTTTGGTGAGTTTTTCATACTCATTGTATGGAGCCGTGATCTTTTTATTATAGAAAAATATTATTGTTGAATTATTTTGGCATGAGCCTTGAGCTCTTTATTGTGAAAAAATATTATTGTTGAATTATTTTGGCATGAACCGTGAGCTCTTTATTAAAAAAATATTGTTGTTGATTTATTTTGGCAAATTGAAATATTTGGGCACTTGAGGTGCAAATTATGATATGTTGTGATATTGATACGCATGCGGTGGTATAAGGTTTGAGTGTTGAAATGCATGCGGTGAGATAAGGGTAGCTTGATACGCGTGGCTAGTAGGGTAAACTACTAGAAGTCATGCGGTGTGATAAGGATGGCTAAAACGCGGGATGCTATTTCGGAAAAAATATTTTCTTTAAAATAAATTGTGAAGGCTCCCACGGTGATATAAGAAAATGAGATATTGTGAATTTATTCATGATTTGGGACTACGAGACGGTAGCTCGGGAGTGCCCTTGTTGATATTGATTTATGATTCTAGTTGTTTTTAATTATTGTTGTGATTTTCATGAAAGTTGAAAATAATTCTGTTTTCTTTCCATGAGGTATTAATTGTCATTATTTGGTGTAATTAAATGGTTACATACTAGTTGATTCATTTTCATTATCATTTTATCTTATTATATTGTTTAACATTTTATTATGCCATTATTTATTTTTCAGTAGGGTCTGACCTGGCCTCGTCACTACTCTACTGAGGTTAGACTTGACACTTACTAGGTACCGCTGTGGTGTACTCATATTAGAAGGATAATCGAAAGAGGTTCTCCTAAAGACCAATCGATTACGAATTCTTGCATATCTTCACCGAGCTTAAATTGGTTCATATTGTGAGGTTAAAACTTAATCGAGAGCGTGTTTCTACTAAATACTTATATTGATAATTAAGTGAATTCGAAAGACTCACTTGAACATTAGAAGTGAATTATCTAGAGTTAGTGTGATGACCCGATATGTCATCTTTAATTTAATAATGAATTATATATTTTTAAGACTCAAAAATCACTATTTATTTTTTCTCGACTTGCGTGCGTAGTCAGTATAATTTTTTTGGAAAGTTTGTATACGAAAAATTGATTAAAATGTGAAATAGAGCTTTAAAACTCAACTGAGTTGACTTTGGTCAATATATTTTCTTAAACGGACCCGGATTAGAGTTTTGATAGTTTCAATAGGTCCGTATTATGATTTGAGACTTGAGCGTATGCCCGGAATTGAATTATGATGTCCCTAGCTCATGTTATGGCCATTTAACGGAAACTAGAAATTTAAAGGCTAAAGATTTCCAAAGTTTGACCACAGATTTGACCTTTTGATTTCGGGGTCGAAATCTGATTCTGGAAATTTGAATAGGTCCGTTATGACATTTATGACTTGTGTGCAAAATTTGAGGTCAATCAGACTTCTTTAAGCTTGAATTGAGGTATGATTCAAGGTTTTAGCGTTGTTTGATGTGATTTAACGTTTTGAATAAGTTCGTATAATATTTTAGGATATATTGGTGCATTTGGTTGAGGTCCTGGGGGACCTCGGGTGGATTCCGAATGGTTAACAGATCAAAATTTGGACTTAAGAAAAATCTGAAATTTTTGCCTTATGGTGTAATCGCACATGCTGATTTTAAACCGCATGAGGCGATTTTTGAGCCAAAATTCACGGAAAATTTTGAGGTTACTTGTGATCATTATTAGTCAATAATATTGAATTATCATCGATTATTCTAACTAGATTACAGGTTTTGAAGTAAAATTTGAAGATTTGGGCCTAGGGATTTGAAAATAAGATTTGGGGATTTGAAGATCGAGTTGATATCAGAATTTAGTAAAATTTGTATGGTTGGACTCGTTGTTGAATGGGCGTTCATATTTTATAATTTTTGTTGGGTTTCGAGATGTGGGCCCCACAATTTATATTTGAATTGAATTTCGGATTTTAATTAAAAATTTAGTATTTTCATATAGAATTGGTTTCTATAATTCGTATTGAGTATATTGAATTGTTTGTGACTACATTCGAGGCATTCAAATACTAATTCACGAGGCAAAGGTTTATTGGAATCTTGAGTTGGTTGCAAAGCGAGGTAAGTATCGTGGTTAGCCTTGACTTGAGGGAATATGATTTATTTGTCTATTTGCTATGTGATATAATGTGTGGGTACAATGTATATGTGAGATGACGAGTACTTATGCGTTGTGGTTGAGTCACAACATGCTAGAGGAATTTATTTCATTTTGAATAATTGCTTATTTAATTAAGATATTACTCCTTAAGTTTATTATTGATTATTTGATCATTATTCATGAAAATTTTATTGATTTAATTATTATTGAATATGGTGAGAAAGAGTGTAAAAGCACGAAGGGTGATGTCGTGCCATTTTTCAGAGAGTGTAAAAGCACGAAGGGTGATGCCGTGCCAAAAGCGAGTTAAAGCACGAAAGGTGATGCCGTACCAATTATTATTATTATTATTTATTTATCAACTTATGGGAGGAATGAGAGTAAAAGCACGAATGGTGGTGCCGTTCCATTTTTATGTTATCAGTTGCTCATTTTATTGTTGAGGAATTAATTGGCTGCTAAGTGATACTTCTCCTACTGAAATTATTATATCACCCCCCTTTCGCATATTCCCTCCCAAATTTATAAAGTGATATTTATTGTATTATTGTTGCTTCGTATTTGTATATACTTTTACAAGTAATCTATGTACGTGTCCTGTCATAGCCTCGTCGCTACTTCGTCAAGGTTAGGCTCGGCACTTACGGAGTACATGAGGTCGGTTGTACTCATACTATACTCTGAATTTCTTGTGCAGATTTTGGAGTTAGTCCTAGCGGCGTACCATAGACTTACTCGGATTCAGCTACCCAGAGGAGACTTGAGGTATAACTGCACAACGTCCGCAGTTCTGAAGTCCCCTTCTATCTTATCTTAGATGCGTAGTATCTTTCAAACAACTTGAATTTTATTTATACCTTTATTTGTATTATTCTAGTAGCTCGTATACTTGTGACATAAGATTCATTGATGTATTTTGATGATTCGATTGTTGTGATCTTCCGCACTTTATTTCAGTAATTGACTTTCGCTTAAATTGATTTGTTTAAAAATGGTTAAGATTTTTCTAACGCTGGCTTGCCTAGCAAGTGAAATATTAGGTACTATCACGGTCCAGAAGGTGGGAATTTTGAGTCGTGACAAGTTGGTATCAGAGTACTAGGTTACTAGGTCTCACGAGTCACGAGCAAGCTTAGTAGAGTCTGAAGGATCGGTACGGAGACATCTGTACTTATCTTTTAGAGGCTATGAAGTTTAGGAACAATATCATTTCTTTCTTATTCCGTCGTACGATTTTATTCTATCATCGATGATTGAACCATTCTATTCTTATTCTCTCGCAGAAGGTAAGAACACGTAATACAATTACCAATAGACATGGACCAGAGCCCCCGGTGGCAACTATGACCAGGGGTAGGGTCGAGGCCGAGGTCGTGCTAGAGGCCGAGACTGAGTGTGGGGTGTTCATGATAGGCTATAATCCTGTATTTTAGTCGCTTATTGTCACGACCCAATTTTCCCTCTGTGTGACGTCGCGACAACACCTAGTCTCTACAACTAGGTAAGGCTAACATTTTTGCGGAATAGTGAAATAAAAATATAAATTTAACCAACTATTCAAAAATACACAAAAGATCCCAAAACTCGGAACATCGTGAATCACAAACTACAGAAGGAAAAATCTAGTATCTCTATACATAAGAATCTAACAAGGAAAATACGAAATATAATGGACATGAGAAAGAGTAGAAGGGGACTCTGAGGTCTGCGGACGCGACAGATATACCTTAAAGTCTCCAAAGCTGTCTCTGCTCACTGATAGTGTGGCTGATAAGGTGCACCTGGATCTGCACACAAAATATATGTGCAGAGAGTAGCATGAATACACCACAATCGGTACCCAGTAAGTGCCAAGCCTAACCTCGGTCGAGTAGTGACGAGGTCAGGGCCCTACTGGCAAATATATAATAAAAATAATATAGAGTGTAATACCGCAATAAAAAAAGGCTGAAATTTAACAACAATGAAATCATAGAAGGTAACAGCTCAGTACACAGAAATCACAACAGGAAATCTCCCGAGATACCGTCTCGTAGTCCCAAATGTAAATGTGCAGGGGGATCTTTCGAAAAACCATTCTGTAGTCCCAAAGTAAATATGCGAGACAGGGGTATCTCCCGGAATACCGTTCCGTAGTCCCAAAGTAAATATGCAGTATAGGGGAATCTCCCGGAATACCGTTCCTTAGTCCCAAAATAAATATGCAGTACAGGGGGATCTCCCGGAATACCGTTCCGCTGTCCCAAAATAAATATGCAGCGCGAATGATAGAAATACAACTACATCACGAAATTCTTACAATTTAGACTAAATACCAGTCAGGGAAGAAGCAGGAAAATTCACTAAGCATGCTGCACAGAATTCACATAAACAATTAAGTCACGTAGACATGTTGTATTAGACTAAACATGATAGCTACACATATTGGAATAACTCAATTAAGAATGAAAATAGATTAGTACTCATTAAAATGGTATAACTCAAAATAACAGGAAAAACTTGTTGCTGCTCAGTAAGAAAATCGGTTTTACCACAACTAGCCCGTGTATGTACTCGTCACCTCACGTACACGCTTATCACATATATCACAATACTTCCAAATCTTAAGGGAATTTCCCACACAAAAAGTTAGGGAAGCTACTTACCTCGAGTAAAGCTCAATCAATCCGTAAGAATGCCCTTTCCACGAATATCCGACTTTGAATGGCCCAAATCTAGCCAAAAGCAATTACATATCATAATTACAACTATAATAGACTCATATAATTAATTAAATCAATACTTTAACAAAAGTTTCGAAATTCGCTCTAAAAGGTCGACAAGGGCCCACGTCTCGGAATCGGGTAAAAGTCACAGAATCCGAAAGCCTATTCACTCACGAGTCTAACAATATAAATTTTACTAAAATTCGACACCAAATGGTCCTCCAAATCCACAATTCAAACTCCCAAATCCCTAGCCTCCAACTTCCAATTTTCACCTTAAATACACACTAACTAGGTGGGAAAATACATAGGGAAGCATGATTATTGATCAAAAATAAGCACAAGGGACTTACCTCAAGAAATATCTCGAAAATGCTCTCAAATATCGCTCTAAACCGAGTTGCAAAGTCAAAAAATGAAAATAATCGTGAAGCCCTTCGGTGTTAACCACTGCCCAGGTATTTCCGCACCTGTGGAGCCTGGGTTCTCACCTGCGGGTGCGCTTGTGCGGCAAAATGTGCGCATCTGCACAAATCACTTACCCCCTCTGCCTTCGCACATGCGATGAAATGGCCGCATCTGCGCGTGCGCGCCTACGGAATTCCCTTATGCTTATGTGGAACTTGCGCACTTGCGAAGACCCCTAACGCATCTGCGGGCATTGCAGATGCGGAAATCACTCGCACCTACGACCCCTGGTACTCCTCCATTTTCCCGCTTCTGCGCCAATTTGCTCGCACCTGCGGGCAGCCTTGCACATGTGCGATTATAGCAGAACCAACAAAAGCACCAAATTTTCCTAAGTCCAATTTCATTCCGTTAAGCATCTGAAACACACCTGAGGCCCCCGGGACCTCAACCAAACCTACCAAACAATCCTATAACACCATACGAACTTAGTCGAGCCTTCAAACCACATCGAACAACACCAAAAATCATGAATTAAGCACAGATTCAAGCCTAAGAACTTAGAATTTTCCAAATTCTACAAACGATACTGAATCACGTCAAATCTAGTTCGAATTACCTCAAATTTTACACACATGTCACAAATGACACTACGAACCTGCAACCACTTTCGTAAATCCATTCCGAGCTCGATATCAAAATTTCCAATATCGGCCGAAATCGCCGAAAATCTAACTTTCGCCAATTCAAGCCTAAATCTACTATGAACCTCCAAAACACATTCCGGATGCGCTCCGAAGCTCAAAATCACTCAACGGAGCTAACGGAGTCGACGGAATTCCATTCCGGATCCATTTTCACACAATTCTGACTACGGACCAATATTTAAGGCTTAAACTCACAACTAGGGACTAAGTGTCCCAAAACTCCCTGGAATTCCATAACAAATCACTCTGGAAAATCCCAAAAGTAGAAACAAATATGGGGAAAGAAGATATTAGGGGATCCGGGATCTAATTCTCAAAATGACCATCCGAATCGTTACATCCCCCCTCTTAAAACAATCGTTCGTCCTCGAACGAGTATAAAGACATACTTGAAACTATGAAAAGATGAGGATACTGGCTGCACATATCCTGCTCGGCCTCCCAAGTCGCTTCCCCGACTGGCTATCCTCTCCAATGAACCTTCACGAAAGTAATGTTCTTTGATCCTAGCTTTCTGAACTGTTTGTCTAAAATAGCCACTGGCTCCTCAACATAGGATAGACCTTGTCCAATTGAACTGAGCTGAAATCCAACACATGAGACGGATCGCCGTGATACTTCCAGAGCATAGAGACGTGGAATACCGGATGAACTCCTGCTAGACTGGGAGGCAAGGCAAGCTCATAAGCAACCTCCCCAACTCGATGCAACACCTCAAATGGACCAATGAACCTTGGGCTCAGCTTGCCCTTCTTTCCAAACCTCATAACGCCCTTCATAGGCGAAACCCAGAGCAAGACTCGCTCTCCAACCATGAACGCAACATCGCAAACCTTCCGGTCTGCATAACTTTTCTATCTGGACTGGGCCGTATGAAGTCTATCCTGAATCACCTTAAGCTTCTCCAAGGAATCCTGAACCAAGTCCGTACCAAATAATCTGGCCTCGCCGGGCTCGAACCAACCCACTGGGGACCGACACCGCCTACCGTACAGAGCCTCATACAGTGTCATCTGAATGCTGGACTGATAACTATTGTTGTAAGCAAACTCCACAAGTGGCAAGAACTGGTCCCAAGCACCCCCAAAATCTATCACACATGCACGGAGCATATCCTATAATATCTGAATAGTGCGCTCGGACTGCCCGTCCGTCTGAGGGTGAAATGATGTGCTCAACTCCTCCTAAGTACCCAACTCATATTGTACAGCTCTCCAGAACTATGATGTAAACTGCGTACCCCAGTCAGAGATTATAGATACCGGTACACCATGAAGCCTGACGATCTCACGGATAGAGATTCGAGCTAGCTGCTCGGAAGAATAGGTAGTCATCACAGGAATGAAATGATCCGACTTGGTCAGCCTATCCACAATCAACCAAACTGCATCAAACCTCCGTTGAGTCTATGGGAGTCCAACAACTAAATCTATAGTGACCCGCTCCCATTTCCACTCCGGAATCTATAACTTCTAAAGCAATCCACCTGGTCGTTGATGCTCATATTTTACCTGCTGGCAATTCAGACATCGAGCCACATACTCTACTATGTTCTTCTTTATTCTCCTCCACCAGTAATGCTGTTTCAAGTCCTGATACATCTTTGCGATACCCGGATGAATAGAGTACCGCAAACTGTGAGCCTCCTGGAGAATCAAGTAACGCAAACTATCCACATTGGGCACACAAAGCCTGCCCTGCATCCTCAATGCAATATCATCTCCAATAGTAACCTTCTTAGCATCACTGTGTTGGACCGTGTCCATAAGGACAAACAGATGAGGTTCATCATACTGACGCTCCCTGATACGATCATAAAGAGAAGGCCGAGAGACCACACAAGCCAATATTCGATTCGGCTCAGAAATATCCAATATCACAACCTGGCTGGCTAAGGTCTGAACATCCAACGCCAATGGCCTCTCTACTGCTGGTAGATATGCTAAACTCCCCAAACTCTCTGCCCGGTGAATCAAAGCATCGGCCTCCACATTGGCCTTCCCAAGGTGGTAAAAATTAGTGATATCATAATCCTTAAGTAGCTCAAACCACCTCCGCTGACGTAAGTTAAGATCTTTTTGCTTAAACAGATGCTGCAAACTCCTATGATCGATGTAAATCTCACAAGGAACACCGTACAAATAATGCCGCCATATCTTCAAGGCATGAACAATAGCTGCTAACTCAAGATCGTGGACATAATAGTTCTTTTCGTGCACCTTCAGCTGTCTGGACGCGTAGGCAATCACCCTACCGTCGTGCATCAACACCGCACCGAGACCAATACGCTATGCATCACAATATACAGTATAAGACCCTGAACCTGTAAGTAATACCAATATTGGGGCTGTAGTCAAAGCTGTCTTGAGCTTCTGAGAGCTCTCCTCACATTCCTCTGTCCACTTGAATGGAGCACCCTTCTGGTTTAGCCTGATCATAAATGCTGTAATAGATGAGAATCCCTCTACAAAGCGACGGTAATACCCCGCCAAACCAAGAAAACTTCGAATCTTTGTAGCTGAGGATGGCCTGGGCCAACTCTGCACTGCTTCAATCTTCTTCGGATCCACCTGGATCCCCTCACTCGATACTATATGACCCAAGAATGCCACTGAGTCTAGCCAAAACTCACACTTTGAAAATTTTGCATATAACTTCTTTTCTCTCAAGGTCTGAAGTGCAGTCCTCAGGTGCTGCTCATGATCCTCCCAACTCCGGGAGTATACCAGAATGTCGTCAACAAACACAATGACGAATGAGTCAAGATAAGGACAGAACAGACTGTGCATCAAGTGCATAAAGGTTGCTGGGGCATTGGTCAGCCCAAAAGACATCACAAGAAACTCATAGTGACCATATCTGATCCTGAAAGCAGTCTTCAAGATATCCGGCTCCCGAATCTTCAACTGATGATAACCTGAATGTAAGTAAATCTTGAAAAACACTCTAGAACCCTGTAACTGATCAAATAAGTCATCAATACGAGGCAATGGATACCTGTTCTTCACTGTGACTTTGTTCAACTGGTAGTACTCAATACACATCCGCATATAACCATCCCTCTCCTTCACAAATAAGACATGAGTACCTGAAGGTGACACACTGGGCCGAATGAAGCCTTTATCAAGCAATTCTTGTAACCGCTCTTTCAACTCCTTCAATTCAGGAGGAGCCATACGATATGGAGGAATAGAGATGGGCTGAGTGCCCGGCAACAAATCAATGCCAAAATCAATATCTCTGTCGGGCGGCATGCCCGAAAGATCAACTGGAAACACATCTGGAAAGCCCCTTACTACTGGAACTGACTCAAATATAGGGGTATCAATATTTACATCTCTCACAGAAGCTAGATACGCATCACACCCCTTCTCAACCATTCGTTGAGCTTTAAGAAAAGAAATAACTCTATTGGGAGTATACTCTAAGGTACCTCTCCACTTTAATCGCGGTAAACATGGCTTAGCCAGCGTCACGATTTTAGCGTGACAATAAAGAATAACATAATGGGGCGACAGCCAGTCCATGCCAAAAATAATATCAAAGTCCACCATGATGAGCAATAATAAATCGGCTCTGGTCTCAAAACCACTAAGAGCAATCAAACACAACCAATACACGTGGTCCACAACAAGAGAATCTCCCACATGAGTAGATACATAAAAAAGGGAACTCAAAGAATCCCGAGATACGCCTAAATACGGGGAAAAATAAGAGGACACATAAGAATATGTAGAGCCTGGGTCAAATAATACCGACGCATCTCTATGACAGACTGGAACAATATCTGTAATGACAGAATCAGAAGCAACTACCTTTGTACAAGTAGGAAGTGCACAATATCTGGCCTGGCCTCCCCTCTAGGGCGACCTCTACATCCCCGACTTTCTCCTCAAGCTGGTTGAGCAGGTGGGGTGGCAGCTGGTGTTGTAATCATAGCCTGAGGACTCGGTGGAGCACGCTGTGGCTAAGAAGTCTGTGGAGGTGCACCCCTCCTAATCCTGGAGCAATCCCTCACTATGTGGCGAGTGTCGCCATACTCAAAATAGGCTCTGGGAGGGCATGACTGCTGTGACTGGCTCGGGCCAAATCTGTTGGACTGGCCACTAGGAACACCCCATGTAAGAGGCACACTAGAAACTAGCGGTGCATAATAGGGCTCCTCGGGACTAGAAGGAGCTGGAACACCACAAGCGGCTGGAAGAGCTGAATGAATGGGGCGGCGCACATAACCCCTACCATGGCGAGCTGCTGGGATACAAGCACCAGAATAAGAACCAGTCTCTCGAGACCTCTTGGCCTCCCTCTCATCTCTATCCCGGGGAGGCATGCCCTCCAATCTCCTGGTGATACTCACAACTTGCTGATAAGAAATATCCATCGCCAACTCCCTGGCCATACTAATCCTGATACTGGGGTGGAGTCCCTCAATAAATCGTCGAACCCTCTCTCGAACTGTGGCAACCAAGGCAGGTGCATGTCGGGCCAAATCACTAAAGCGGACTGAATACTCTGACATAATCATAGCACCCTAGCGCAGTTGTTCAAACTCCGTGCGCCATGAGTCCTTGAGGCTCGGAGGGACATACTCTCTCAAAAACATGTCCGAGAACTGAGTCCATGTAAGTGAAGCTGCCTCAACCAGACTACCCAACTCATAAGCACGCCACCACTTATAGGCAGCTCCTCTAAGCAGGAATGTGGTAAAAGAAACCCCGCTCGTCTCCGCTGCGCCCATAGTATGGAGAATACAATGATATTCCTCCAGAAAACCCTGAGCATCATCTGTAGCCAATCCGCTGAAAGAAGGTGGGCGGTACTTCTTGTACCTCTCAAGTTTGAGCTGATCTACCTCAGAAGCTGCTGCCCTAACCTCGGGCTGAGCTGGAGCTACCGGCTGTATTGGTACAATCTCTGGAACATGGTCGACCTAAACCCGCAGCTCTGGAGTACCGACGATGGGAGTCTGTGCTCCTCCCCCGGCCTAAGATGTGGCAGGAGCAAGTGGAATCAATCCAGCCTGAGCTAAGGTGCTGAACATGCTCAAAAACTAGGCTAGAGTCTCCTTGAGGGCTGGTGCAACAACAGATATCTCAGGTGTCTGCCCTCTAGCTTGAGCTATTGGGGGATCTTCTGTAGCAGCTCGTGCGGGTGCTCTGGATGCACCACGTGGACGTCCTCGGCCTCTACCCTGTCCCCGACCTCTCGCAGCTCTAGCAGGGGGCGCGAGTGCCTGGTCATCAGATCCGTATATATGCGGGCTCACTATCTGTGAGAGAATAGAATACAAAAGTTTATAATCTTTGAAGTCAACAAACTTTTCGCACGACAAGGAATCAAAGTAGTGAAGTTTTCCTAACAGTGTCATAGCCTCCCGAAGATAAGTACAGACGTCTCCGTACCGATCCGCGAGACTCTACTAAACCGGTTTGTGACTCACGACACCTATGAACCTGGAGCTCTGATACTAACTTGTCACGACCCAATTTCCCCTCCGTGTGATGTCGTGATGGTACCTAGTCTCTACAACTAGGTAAGCCTAATATTTTTGCGGAATAGTGAAAGAAAAAATATAAATTTAACAAACTATTCAAAAATACACAACAAATACCAAAACCCGAAACGTCGTGAATTACAAACTACAGTAGAAAAAATCTAGTGTCTCTATACATTAGAATCTAACAAGGAAAATACGGAAGATAATGGACATGAGAAAGAGTAGAAAGGGACTCCGAGGTCTGTGGACGTGGCAGGTATACCTTGAAGTCTCCAAAGCTATCCCGGCTCACTGATAGTGCGGCTGATAAGGTACACCTGGATCTGCACACGAAAAACATGTGCAGAGAGTAGCATGAGTATACCGCAATCGGTACCCAGTAAGTGCCAAGCCTAACCTCGGTTGAGTAGTGACGAGGTCAGGTCAGGGCCCTACTGGCAAATATATAATAAAAGTAATATAGAGTGTAATACCGTAATAAAATAAAGGCTGAAATTTAACAACAATGAAATCATAGAAGGTAACAGCTCAGTACACAGAAATCATAACAGGGAATCTCCCGAGATACCGTCTCGTAGTCCCAAATGTAAATGTGCAGGGGGATCTCCCAGAATACCGTTCCGTAGTCCCAAAGTAAATATGCAAGACAAGGGGATCTCCCGGAATACCGTTCCGTAGTCCCAAAGTAAATATGCAGTACATGGGGATCTCCCGGAATACCGTTCCGTAGTCCCAAAATAAATATGCAGTACATGGGGATCTCGCGGAATACCGTTCCGCAGTCCCAAAATAAATATGCAGCGCGAATGATAGAAATAGAACTACATCACAAAATTCTTACAATTTAGACTAAGTACTATTCAGGGAAGAAGCAGGAAAATTCACTAAGCATGCTGCACAGAATTCACATAAACAATTAAGACACGTAGACATGTTGTATTAGACTAAACATGATAGCTACACATATTGGAATAACTCAATTAAGAATGAAAATAGATTAGTACTCATTAAAATGGTATAACTCAAAATAACAGAAAAAACTTGTTGCTGCTCAGTAAGAAAATCGGTTTTACCACAACTAGCCCGTGTACGTACTCGTCACCTCACGTAAACGGTGCTCACATATATCATAATAGTTCCTAATCTTAAGGGGATTTCCCCCACACAAAGTTAGGGAAGCCACTTACCTCGAGTCAAGCTCAATCAATCCGTAAGAATGCCCTTTCCACGAATATCCAGCTCTGAATGGCCCAAATCTAGCCAAAAGCAATTACATATCATAATTACAACCATAATACACTCATCTAATTAATTAAATCAATAATTTAACAAATATTTTGAAATTCGCTCAAAAAGGTCGACATGGGCCCACATCTCGGAATCAGGTAAAAGTCACAAAATCCAAAAGCCTATTCACTCACGAGTCTAACCATATCAATTTTACAAAATCTGACACCAAATGGTCCTCCAAATCCCTAGCCTCCAACTTCCAATTTTTACCTTAAATACACACTAACTAGGTGGAAAAAGCATGGGGAAGCATGATTATTGATAAAAAATAAGTACAAGGGACTTACCTCAAGAAATCGCTCAAAAATGCTCTCAAACATCACCCTAAACCGAGTTGCAAGGTCCAAAAATGACAAAAATCGCGAAGCCCTTCGGTTTTAACCACTACCCAGGTATTTCCGCACCTGCGGAGCCTGGGCTCGCACCTGCGGGTGCGCTTGTGCGTCAAAATGTGTGCATCTACGCAAATCACTTACTCCCTCTGCCTTCGCACCTGTGCGGGTGCGCCTGCGGAATTCTCTTCCGCTTCTGCGGACCTTACGCACCTGCGAAGACCCCTAACGTATCTGCGGGAATCGCAAATGCGTAAAATCACCTTGCATCTGCGACCCCTAGAACTCCTCCATTTTCCCGCTTCTGCGCCAATTTGCTCGCACCTGCGGGCAGCCTTGCGCAGGTGCGATTGCAGCAGAACCAGCAAAAGCACCAGATTCATTCCGTTAAGCATCCGAAACACACCTGAGGCCCACGGGACCTCAAACAAACCTACCAACCAATCCTATAACACCATACGAACTTAGTCGAGCCTTCAAACCACATCTAACAACACCAAAAATCATGAATTAAGCACGGATTCAAGCCTAAGAACTTAGAATTTTCTAAATTCTACAAACGACACCGAACCGCGTCAAATCTAGTGCGAATTACCTCAAATTTTACACAAAGGTCACAAATGACACTATGAACGTACAACCACTTTCAGAAATCCATTCCGAGCTTGATATCAAAATTTTCACTATCGGCCGAAATCGCCAAAAATCTAACTTTCGCCAATTCAAGCCTAAATCTACTACAAACCACCAAAACACATTCCGGATGTGCTACTAAGCTCAAAATCACTCAACAGAGCTAACGGAGTCGACGAAATTGCATTCCAGATCTGTCTTCACACAGTTCCGACTACGGTCCAATTTCTAAGGCTTAAACTCACAACTAGGGACTAAGTGTCCCAAAACTCCCCGAATTCCATAACCAATCACTCCGGCAAATCCCAAAAGTAGAAACAAATGTGGGGAAAGCAGATATTAGGGGATCGAGGCTCTAATTCTCAAAACGACCGACCGGGTCGTTACACTTAATGCACTTTAATTCACTGCAATTTACTTATACAATAACAACAACCCAGTATAATCACACTATTGAGGTCTGGGGAGGGTAGTGTGTACGCAGACCTTACCCCTACCCTGGGGTAGGCAGGCTACTTCCGATTGACCATCGACACTCTCCCTCCAACAACTCACCACTTTGCTCTTGAGATGACTCGAACTCACAACCTCTTAGTTGGAAGTGGAGGGTGCTCACCACTAAAGCAACTCCCTCCCTCCAAAAGCAACTTCACTTTACTTATGTTGAGCTTTAATTAGGCGTGTTTTGCACTTATTGTGTGTTTTATGTCCTGTAGGAGTGATTCTGAGCTATGTAGATGTTGTGGCATGAATTCATGCTATTTTTGAGTTTTGAAGTCTCAGTAAAAACCAAAGGATTAAGTCGGAATCGAGTTCGGGGTTCAGCAGATGACAGTGGAACGAAACGAAGAATCGAGCAGGCATATTGCGCAATGTCTAGTAAAATGTACATAACCTTTCGCTCAGAACTCCGTTTGGGTTCCACAATATTTCATTGGAAAGTTATTTAAAAGGGCTACAAATTTCAAGTCTTACACTTTCCCAGATGCTCAACTTATACAAACCAAGTGCGTGACCGTGCCCTGGACGCGCACTTGGCGCGCACTTGGGGCAAAATGGTGTGCGAAGTACGCGACCAGATGCGAGGTCGTGCATGTCCTATTCGGGAAAAGCCCTATTTCTCAAAGAAAGGTTAGTTTTGTCCGGGATTTATCTTGGGGGCAGATTAAATACCCCAAAAACACCATTTTGACACACTTTTTACATACCTTAGACCTAGGGAAGCTTAGGAGAAGCAAGACCACAAGGATTTCATCATTCCTTCCTCACTCAAATCCGGGTTTGGATTGTATTTATGTTTTCCTCTATTTTTATTTTATTTGTGAAGAACTTCTCCATGTCTATGGAGTAGAACCTTTTAGGTTTTGATGGATTTTGTGTATTGATGGTTGTTTGTGGATTATAACTCTATGTTTATGTATTTGAATCGTTTTTGGAAGATTTAATTATTGTATCTATGTTCACTTGTTTTTGTAATCGAAAGAGGCATAACTTGTGATATATTTGCACTATGTTGTTGGTTGAGTTCATAGATTCTCCTAAGTAATCGAAAGAGGCTAGTTGAATCCTTGATTAAACCTAGTTAGGAGGATAATAGAAAGAGGTTCTCCTAAAGACCAATCCGTTACGAATTATTGCATATGTTCACCGAGCTTAAATTGGTTCATATTGTGAGGTTGAAACTTAATCGAGAGAGCTTCTACTAAACATTTGTACTGATAATTAAGTAAATTCGAGAGACTCACTTGAACATTAGAAGTGAATTATCTAGAGTTAGATCCCGAACAATTATTTTGCACTTATCCTATCAACCCATATTTTCTGCCATTGATAACTTTTGTGCTTACCTTTGTTGAGATTGTCATTAGTCAATAATTTTGGTTCTTATTTAATTTTAATGCTTTATTGTATAAATCTCCATTGTTGATCCTCCTGGACAACAATCGAGCTACGAACTACGATAATACTATTTAAATCCAATCCATATGGAAACGATAATTATACTATACTATCTTTGACTAGCGAGCACAGTAAGTGTGTGTTTTGCGCTCGTCAAATTTTGGTGTCGTTGCCGGGGATTGGTAATCAATAGTGTTTGAAATGTTTTGTAGTGCTAATTCAGGAATTAACTTTTAATTTAATTTTTTCTTTTATTTTTAGTTTGTTTGGTTAACTTCTCTTCAAGATTTGTTTTTGTTGAAGAAATCTTGAAGAGCATATTCCTTTTATTGAACTCTAAATGATGTGAATATGGATTACATCTAGCCTAAGAAAATAGTTGAAGAGTTAGCAGTTGAATATTATCAGCGGTGTGCTACGTGTTTTAAATGCTGTGGAAATCATCTATGGGTTGATTGTCAAGCAGGTAGGTATTCTTCCTATGGTACATCTTTTGAACACTCTCACTTTGTCTCTAGTCCATACAGGTATGAGGATTCATATGGGTACAATTTTTACTATAGTCAGGATGAATATCCTTATTATGACTGGAATGAAAGCGAAGTGAGACAACCACCTCAAGAGGGAAATAATAGTTTAGAAGAGCTTATGTATACGTTTATTAATAAGCTGGATGGGAGGTAAAAGGAAGAGGGGTTCACACATGATGTTGAAGCCTTTAACAACCTGACAATGCAAATGGATCAACTAATAAGTACACTTTCAGAAAGGTCATTGCATTGTGATGGTGAATACATGGAAGAGATACCTTGTGAAAATGAGCCTACCCGAAATGATGAACATCTACAGAGAGAGTTTTTCACTTTGCAAAAGGACTCTCTCTCACTTGAGATGATTGAAGATGAGGTTTTGGTTGATTGTGCATGAATAAAAGAAGAGTCCAAATCCACTTCCTCCAATCCATATTTACAAGTTTTAATAGAAGAGAATGAGGAACAAATGGTTTTAAACACACCAGATGAATACTCAGATGACCTTTCTTCTTCATTTTTTTATTCTCACCTTGATTATATGGATTTTGTTTTGGGAGATTTACATGAATATGCAGGGATTGATCTTGAGAATGAATGCAGAAATAAGTTGAGGATAATCATACAAGAACAATCCATCGCTCAAAATGAGGCCAAGAAAGAAAGAAAACAGCATGTCTTTCAAATATCCCTAAAGGACTTCGCCCTAATAAGATCCGTAAAGAATCCCGATGAGCGAAATCGAAAAATACATTCAGAATTAGGGGTAGAGTTCACAAATTCTTGGAAACTGAAAAAGTCCAAGGGAGTTTTCTTTAACTCTTGCTTTTTATTTGTGTGTCATGGGGACATGCCACAATTTAAAGAGTGGGGTGGGGATGTAAATATGTAAATAACTTTTTGTTTGTGTTTCTTGTGTGTGCTTTCGTTTCTTTTGATTGATATTTTTAATGTCGAAAAAAAAAATTCTTTAGGTAGTACAATAATTTCCTCTTGGTTTTTCTTTTTGTCGTGGTTCTTTTCAAGGGTTTTGTCTGAAACGGGTGTAGTTAGTTTTTCTAGGAGTAGAAAATCTTGTGCTGTGATTTTAAATGCAAGTAATATCTCTTGACTGTATTGTGCCTTAAGAATAGTAATTGCTTTAGTTATGACACTTAGACTCTGTTTTTGACTCTTGTATAAGCAGCTTAAATTGTATGATCTTAACTTTGCTTAACCACTTTTATTAGAGTGTCTTGATGAGTCCGACCCTGAGTGAGTCTTATGCCATGTGTGTGTGAGATTTTGCGTATTCTGTGCATAGCATTTGATGTCTAGAACTTGCCCTGTATATTTGCAAAGCGAAAAAGTAGCTTCATTCAGTCTTGGAAGTGATCAGCATTTCTTCGTTGAGCCAATTATATGTTGTACCCACCTAATTATTATGTATCTTAGTCACCCTCTTTAAGCCTGGAATCCTATTTCTTTGGCAACCACATTGCAAGCCTTACCCATTTTTTTGAATTGACAATCTATTCGAACCCTTTTTACCTCTCGCGGGCACTTTAATTTGTTATGAACTTTGTAAAAGTTAAAGTGCGGTGTTTTGGTTTGGATTTTGAGTGAAACTATTGAAATAAGAAGAAATGTGCATTGTTTTGAAAAAGTAAGAGCAGTTGAACTAAAAAAAAAATTAAAAAAAAATCATTGATAGTGGTAACTCTTAATATATTTATGCTTAAAGAAGTGGGGAGTTGACATATATTGATGTAAAGGTGGAGATATGGTTTGGCATAAGTGTGGGGTTTTGAACGGCTAATTGTATGTATTAAAGTGCTTAGGGAGATGTATTTAATATGTTCAAACATATTCTACCCGTTTCGCAGCCTACATTACAACCAAATAAAGCCCTACTTGATCCTTGATAGAATGAACTCAATTAGTAGAGTAGTACGTTACGGGCAAGTTTATGGTACATCTTTTGTGGCACATGAATGTTGTTTCTGAGAGTGAGCGAATTCTTCCTATCTTAAATTCGTAATTGTCTTTAAACTTTATTGTCTGTGGAACTACTCTATATTCTTGTGTGAGGGCACTTGATTCATGAAGGAAGGGTAATGTCATTGACCTTTGTGTTAGAGTAAGTGAGCAGGAAAAATGTGTGGTGCTCTTGAGTCAAATCTTGAGGCAATGATGTTACGATATAGTGCATAATCTGTTTTATTATTCTTGGTGTGATGAGTTATTAGAGTTGTTTAAAAAGGTCACGTCTATGTGAAGTATAATTTGATTATTCGAGGATGAGCAGTGGTTTAAGTGTGGGGTATTTATGGTAGGCTATAATTCCGTATTTTAGTCGCTTATTGCACTCTAATTCACTGTATTTTACTTATGTTGAGCTTTAATTAGGCGTGTTTTGCACTTATTGTGTGTTTTATGCCCTGTAGGAGTGATTACAAACTATGTAGATGTTGTGGCATGAATTAATGCTATTTTTGAGTTTTGAAGTCTGAGTAAAAGCCCAAGGATTAAGTCGGGATCGAGTTTGTGGATCAACGGATGATAGTGGAATGAAACGAAGAATCGAGCAGGAATATTGTGTTGTGTCCAATAAAATGCACATAACCTTTTTGCTCGAACTCCGTTTGGACTCCACAATATATCATTGGAAAGCTATTTAAAAGATCTACAACCTTTATGTTTTACACTTTCCCAAATTCTTAACTTATATAACCCAGGTGAGCGACCAAGTGCGCGATCGCGCACTGGGCGCGCACTTGGGACAGAATGGTGTGCAAAGTGTGCGACCAGGTGCGCGGTCGCGCATATCCTTTACAGGAAAAGCCCTATTTCGCTAAGAAAGGGTAGTTTCGTTCGGGATTTATTTTGGAGGCGGATTAAATACCCTAAAATATTATTTTTGACACACTTTTGACATACTTTAGACGTAGGGAAGCTTAGGAGAAGAAGCAAGAGCAAGAGCACAAGGATTTAATTCTTCCTTTCTCACTCAAATCATGGTTTGGATTGTATTTATGTTTTCCTCTATTTTTATTTCATTTGTGAACTTCTCCATATTTATGGAGTAAAATCTTTTGGGTTTTGATGGATTTGGTGTATTGATGGTTGTTTGTGGATTATAAATCTATGTTTATGTATTTGAATCGTTTTAGGAAGATTTAATTATTGCATCTATGTTCACTTATTTTTGTAATCGAAAGAGGCATAACTTGTGATATATTTGCACTGTGTTGTTGGTTGAGTTCATAGATTCTTCTAAGTAATCGAAAGAGGCTAGTTGAATCCTTGATTAAACTTAGTTAGGAGGATAATCGAAAGAGGTTCTCCTAAAGACCAATCCATTACGAATTCTTGCATATCTTCACCGAGCTTAAATTGGTTCATATTGTAAGGTTGAAACTTAATCGAGAGAGGAGTTTCTACTAAATATTTGTACTAATAATTAAGTGAATTCGAGAGACTCACTTGAATATTAGAAGTGAATTATCTAGAGTTAGATCATGATTAATTATCTTGCACTTATTCTATCAACCCATATTTTCTCCCATTGATAACTTCCTTGCTTACCTTTGTTGAGATTGTCATTAGTCAATAATTTAGGTTCTTATTTAATTTTAATTTTTAATTATATAAATATCCATTGTTGAACCTCTTGGATAGCAATCGAGCTACGAACTGCGATAATAATGTTTAAATTCAATCTCTATGGAGATGATAATTATACTATATTATATTTGACTAGCAATCATAATTTAAGTGTGTGTTTTGCGCTCGTCAGCTAACTCGTGGTGATTCCAAATTTTTTGTAAAAGGTGTTAAAAGATTAATATATATTTATAAAAAGTAATATTAACCTATATACGTAGAATAAGTTTTATATAATAATATAATTATTTGACGAAGGGGTTTATGAACACCTTTTACTCTATGTGCCTCAACCACTAGTGCTTACTAAATTACCACTGTTATAAAAATGAGTTATATTCTATACATTATTAGTGTAAATAATTTGTAGACTATCACGATACCTAGAGGATATTTACGCGTAAATTTTCTTAAAATCAGTGGCGGAGCTATTCTTTCGGCTGCGGGTTCGGCCGAACCCGGTAACTTTAGTGCAATCATGTATTTGCCTTAAAAAATAATTAAATATATACAAATTATTATTTTAAAACTCAGTAATTTAGAAGAAATAGAATTTCGAACTCATAAGCTTTAAATTCTAGCTCTATCTCTGCTTAAAATGTGAAATTTATAATTATAAAAATAAGACATGTTACCTATTTAATACATATAACGAGCAAAAATTACATAAAATATAAAAACTTCTTTCACTAACAATTGTGGTCTATCATTTGATCAAGGGATTCCCACACGTGCAATCGTGCATGTGCAACAGTTACCAAGAAAGTGAACAGTAGAGTTTGTCGTGGGCCAGCTTTTGCATGGATTAGTGGGCCTTACATATCTGGCCCATGTGATTAGCTTAGCTGGTAAACATGTGATTAACCATTAAGCAAATCCCTAAAATTTCAAGAATCCCGTTAATAATACTGATTCCCTTAATTATTCAATACCTCAACTTGAGGGGGTTGCACGTGTGATACAAAGGAAGAATATTTGTATTAATATGTACTTTAATTGAGACACTGTTAAATTATAAATTTACTCCCATCAATAATTTAAATTATGTGAACTGACAATATAAAAAAAATATTAATGTATATAATTTAAATTCATGAAATTATTATGGTTAAAAAATAATTAAAAAGATTTAATCATTACAAAACAACATCATAACTTCATCATTTAATGCGACTTATTAGTATAAAAGATTCTTGGGCTGAAATGATTTCACCTAATCATAGTATTGCTTCAAATGATGAGAAGCTAACGCAACAAAATGCGATCTTAACATCTTCATTATTCTCCGTATTTTATGGCATTTTCATGTAAAGTGAGGAAAATCTGTATTATTTAAGGTTGTATTATTCTTTAATAAGATGCTATTAAACTTTTGTTAAACTTTTGCTATTCAATGAAGAATATGACAAGAAATAATCTATTTTTTTACTTGGTCATAAATAGCTTAAATTCCTTTCACGTACCGTAAAGGCAGTTCGGTATACAAAACATCTCGTATTCAGGGTCCGAGGAAGTGCCGCATTCGAAGGGGTGTAATATAGACATCCTTCCTTAATGCAATAATTAATGATTGCTTCCAAGACTGGGATACGTGACCTGTAAGTGACACATAGACAACTTTATCGTGCTCCACCGTCCCCTTCAACAATGAAAAATGTTACTCCATCTTTTTCAAATTATGAGAATCTATTTGACTAGGCACGGAATTTAAGAAGAAAAAAAGACTTTTTAATTTATGGTGTAAAATGAGACACATATTTTGTATGGTTATAAATAATTGCAAAAAAGTAAATTGTTTTCAAATATGAAAATAAATTATTCTTTTTTATATGGACTAAAAAGGAAATAGATTTATATAATTGAAACGGAAGGAGTATTTTGTGTGCTACTTTCAATAACATAGAGGATTCTTGATCAAATAATACCAAAATTAGGTTTAAATTTTATAGGGTCTTTCCTCAATGCCACTCATTATTTCTTCTTCGTACCTTCATTCTATTCACACCGGATCCACAAAAAGGATGCTTAAAAGGAAAAGAAAAAGAAAAAGAAAAGAAAAAGAAAAAAATGAATTTAAAATGTAAAATGTCACAAGATTTCAAGCTTGTGGCTCATACTACAATCACAACTTTAAATAGTTAGAAAAGAAGAGAAAATAAAGAAAGGGGAACAAAAATTTGCCTTTAGGAAAATTTGACCACTTTTTTCGTTTGTCACAAATCTTTATACAGCAAAATACGACATCTTCCATTCACTTAAAGGCATTATTGTCACACTTTTTATGTATTTTTGGCACTACAATTCATGACCTAATTGTTGCATTAACGAAACGTCAACTTGTGGACTTAACATTTGTGTGGGTCTAAAAAAAAAACAAAGCTGGTATATAACATACTACTTGTGGTTCGTGGCCGAAACTCTTAATATCTAGTAGCCTTAAAAGTATATATATATATATACACACACACGAAAAATGGTTAAAAATGCCCTAAACTATTGGAAAAGGTTTAAAAATACCTTTCATCCATTTATTAGGCTAAAAATACCCCTTCATCCACCTTTTTTGCTCACTTATGCCCCTTTGACTATTAAATCAATACTAAATTAAAAATAATTATTATTTAAATTACAAGTGACAACTTCTTATTGGCCAAAACTAAAACATTTAACTTATTAGAAAGACCCATCCATATCTAACAAATTTTCATACTAACCCGCTTCAAATACTAACCCGACCCAAACAAAAAGTTCAACTAAAAAAAGAGGCCCCACTTCTATCAAACTCCATGGAGCAAAAGCTCCATGGAAGTTACAGCGAACATTTAGACACAACTTTAATACACGGTTTTCTTTTTCTTATTATGGCATCTAGTTCAATTTATATGATAGACACTGATTGCATTATATTCAAGATGAGTTTAATTTAATAATTTTCATATAACAGAAAGATCTCAAAGTGATTGTTTGGAAGATATCATAAATCGTTGGACTATTCCTAGTTTTCCGTCCCACATTATTGTCAAGAAAATTATTGACTCATTCATGCTAGGCTTTTCTTATTTGTTCATGAACCTTTATTCGATGATAATGCTATACATGAGATTAATCAAGAAAATGAACACACATAAATCCATGAGTTAGATGTAATTGGGGCCTTTTTTTTATTTGAACTTTTTATTCGGGTTAGGTTAGTGTTTGGAGCGGGTCAGTCCGAAAAACGAGTAGATATGAGTGTGTCTTTCTAATATTTTGACCAATAAGAAGTTGCCACATAGAATTTAAATAATTATTTTTTAAATTCAGCATTGACATAACGATCAAAGGGTATAAGTGAATAAAAAAGGTGGATGGAGGAGTATTTTTAGCCTAATAGATGAATGAAGATTTTTTTTAGATCTTTTTTAATAGTCTAGAGGCATTTTCACCCTTCTCCGATATATATATATATTTTGACTATTATTTTAAAAACGAATATACAATTTCAATGTCCGTCCTTTTCTACTTTCAAATCTGACAATTTAACTCAAATGCCTGAAGACCATTCAATTCCCATTATATAAATTTGGTGTTGAAACGTGATATTGACAAATCAAATCAATCAACATTTACCACCTTTCTTCTTTTTAAATTGTTATATATATATATAATATAATATAATGTAGAGTTCGGAGTTATATACCATAACATCTTTTATTTACTAGGTACGAACTTTATTTTTTGAAATTTAATGAATCTTTTAAATATATACAAGGTTCGAGTTAACATTATTGAGTTCATGTGAATCGATATATCTTTAACTACATTCCATGTTAAAATATCGCTAAAATGTGTACCCATAATACTAATTATTGAGCAAGATACATTTTTAATATGGCATCAACATCAATATATCCCTATTTTTGTCAGGTGTTGTCGTGATTTTCTGACCATATTTATTTTTTCAATCTCTTGAAGGAAAGGGCAACATGTTTATCATAATTGAGTTTTATTTTCTTAGAAAGAAAATATAATTCTTTCATATTTAGCTAATCTCTTTTCTTGTAGGAAAATATTTGAATTTCTATAAATTGAGGATCTTTCCTTCTCATTCAATGACATCCACAATGTAGCCATATGTGGTTTGAGAGTTGTGTTTGTAGGGGAACTTTACATAATAAATGTTAGTGTGTCACTTGTGTTTGCCTCTTCGTGAGGTTGTCCTCTCGATATTTATACTCTCTTTTATTATATTAGATTGCTCATCTCTGCCCGTGGACGTAGATCAATAGTCCGAACCACGTTAAATATTTGTATCTCTTTTGATATATTTCTCTTTTGTTGTTTGATTTATCGTCATTCAAAGTTTGTTTTACTAGCTTCCGCATGACACCTGATTTTTTCGGTCATAACATTTTTGATTTATTCGATGTTGAGATCCTATATTATGTTATCCACGCTTTAGATCTTCAATCCTGGACGCGCAAAAAAGGAGGAAAAATGTTAAGGGTCTCACCTTAGTTGAAGGAATTAATATGTTAGGTTCAGTTCCATCTTCTTTACATACTATCATTTACATCAAGATTGCAAACCTTACCCTATGTTTGGCAAAATAGGATAAAGGTGCTTTCATTTGTAAGAATATCAATCCTTCTATGTCCAAATTAGCCAATAGAAAAAAAGAAAAAAATCCAGTTAGGAGCACATCATGTCATTTAATAAGTTGATAAAAGTTGAAACCATAAAAGACTATACTAGGATCTTCAATTAATGTCCATTTGAACACTGTACTTTGATGTTTTTATCTGTTTTGCATCTATAGCCACTAGTTGGTTACGTTAGAATAGGGCCATTTGTGTTAGTTATGATGCTACACATAATAATACTTGACTTTAAATGGCCATTTTATTATTTTGATTGTGACAACTCTTTGATTTATGGACAACGGTATTGGTTGATGAGAGTTTATTTGTCATTTTCTACTTTTTTTGATCAAGACAGAAAATGCCTAGTTTAAATAAGGCTGAATTTAGTTATGCAATTTCTAATAATTGAGTATAGCTTGCCATCAAATTTCTAATAAGTTCAAGGGATTTATTTCTTGGGATTGGGAAGAAGTTTCTGAACTTGAAAATATAAAAAACAATCTCGAATATATTCCCAAAATCTACTCAAGGCAAAAGTGGACACGAAAAGACTCAAAATTAATCGGTGCAAAAACTGTTACAATTGTTTCAACGGAAGCTTCTATCGATACTAAGAGTATTTTTAATTTCTAAATTTTCTCCTTAAAATATATTCATTGGAAAAATTATTTGCTTTAACCGAAAATATTGTCTTGTTTTCCTTAATGACGACTTTCTTAATCCCTTTGTCTTTTAGAAGAAAAAAGAAGAAGAAATTTTATCGAAAATTTGCATGATAGCCTTTTTTGAGGCCCTTTTCTAAATTATGTTTCAATTTTTTCATATGAAAAAGTCACCCAGAGAACTAATTTTCTTTTTCATTTTTTTTTACCCAAATAACCGGCTGGAGTTACTATTTACTTTTTTCTAACAATATACATATATTATACACTGATTATATATAATTACATATATTATATAAGAATAAATTAGATATTATACATAAGTTGACTTTTTTATTTTAGCGACCGTGCGAGACAACTATTTAGGTTAATTCTTTTTCTTCCGTCAGAAAAAAAAACTAATTTTTCTTGTTGCAGACAAATTTAACTCCCTGAATTATATGGGCCGAAATTTGTCTTTTTGTATTTGGCCCAATATATTGTATATGAAGGCCTGGTAATTCTACCACTAACTGTAGCAATTGGCCCATACTTCAAAACCGAAAATAAGCTGAGAATCCCCCAAATCAAATTACGTTCGAATCTGAAAGGATTTTTGCATTTTGTCACAAGCAGTGTCCGTCTTCTTGTTGCCCGCCAGTGATTTGAATTTCAGGTTTGACAAATTTGGAAAAACAATTAAGCTTTTCGATATTTTGTTATATCTTGTGATTTTAGGAATTGTTTCACTGGCTATTAGGCAAATATTGGGTCTGGTTTTATTTATTTAGTTGTTAATCTGGAAAACTGCAACTGGGTATGGGGGAATTCTACTCCAAGCCTAGACGGATGATAAGAAATTACTTACATTTTTTGTCTTTGCTGCGATTTGTATCTTGTTTCTTATGGTATTTATAGTAAGCTTTTATGATGTTAGTCACACACTTGGTGCCAGAGTCGGAGCCAAGATTTCAATCTTATGGGTTCTGGATTTTTGAACGATAATTTCAAGTGTAATGACTGGGTTCTAAATTTTATATAGTGGCACATATTTTATGAATTCTAAACACCAAATATACTATTTGAGCAAAAGCTACTGGATTCGGCCGAATCCATAGCTTGGCTTGTGCCTCCACCCTTGCTTGGTGCTCTTATGGTATTTATTGTAAATTTAAGTTTGTTAATTTGATAGTTAGTGGTCGTTTAAAACATGGTTCTTTTGATGCTATATTAGTTGCAAAATTTGATTTTCATCTTCACATAGGAAAAAGCCAATTTTTTTAGGTGTTAGATCTGGTGGATATCTTATCGTGGGTTAATCAAAAGAACGGTGAAGTTCATTTGCTTGGAATTATTCAAACGGCTTCTCATGCTAGTTTTACAAAGAGTAGCCACAAATACATAAGGTTTCATATATTAAAGAATAGTTTCGAGCAGGTGGGGTTCACTTTGGTGCTTAATATTGATTAGTTTAATTCTATTTTCTCTTCAAAATAGCAGATACTTCTTCCTTTCTATTGATGTTAGATTTACTGTTTGAAGTTTTAATGTCATGCTTTAATCGTGTAGCCATTTTAGTTTGCGATGGTAATTTGGGAACTGCACCAGTTTTTCATTATATAGATGTTAGATTTGATTTTTATTTTGGGGGTTTGCTTTATATTTGAAATGCATTTGACTCTAAACTTAAAATCAGAAATTCCAAAAACAGGTTACACTAACGATGTATATAACTTAAAACTTTAAAAAAAAATAAACTTCATGTATTTATTGGTATGACAAAAGTACTCGCTGTCTTAACCATTCTTTTATTCTCTCTCTTTCTCCCTTCGCAGACAAACCACTTTTGGTGCATTGCAAGAAGACACACAGGCAACATTTCCAAAAGAGGCATGGTCGAAGGAGATGAGAAGGTTGGTATGCTCGTGAAGTCGGAGAAGAAATTGAAGAAAAGTAAAAAGAGTGCTAGCACCAATTGTTTAGGAGTGACGAAGGGTGATGTCGAAGCTATTGCATGTGATTTAATTTTCAAGGAAGAGAGTCTCTCTTTTATAGGGACCAGGAAAGAAAGGGATAAGGCAAAGATAGAAACTAAAGCACCCGAAAAAAGTGAAGATTGTGATGTCAAGAGAAAGAAAGAAAGAGGCGGTGGGAAATCCAGTAAAGGCAGTTGCGAGGATGCTGTTAAAAATGTGATGAAAAAGAAAAATAAGTCGAAGAATGAGCAGGGTACATTGACAATGCATGATGCTAGTTTTGATATCAAAACAGTTGCTAATGAAAGTGCGAGCGAAACACAGGAAACCAAGGCGGTTGAGACGCTCAGCGAGGGCTCTGATGGAAATGTTATAGACGAGGTGAAGAGTAAGAAAAGGAAAAAGGAAAAGAGGAAAAAAAAGGATGGACAGTTAGATATCGTGGCTGGTGTCAGTCAAGGTGATGTTACATCTACAGAAGAGATAACAGATAGCAAAATAGATGAAGCTAATATCAGAAGGAGGAAAAGGACAAAGTTAGGACACAATTCTAAAGATCTTGCACATGGAAAGAGTAAAAAAAGAGTGCGATTTTCAGATCATGTACAGTTTTCCCCTCCAACCAGTGATCCTAGTGATGAGAAGCATGAAAATAAGGATGAAAAATTACTGTACGGCAAATGGTTCACAAAAGAAGAAGATGAAATAGTCAAAGACGCTGTTTATAGATACATAGAGGTATATAACTTGGGCGAAGAAGGGTTGCAAAAGGTTTTGAACCCTATATCTAATCCTGAAGTAAGGGGCTGCTGGAAAGAAATAGGGAAGGCTATACCGTACAGGCCTTATAGAGCAGTTTATTCTCGTGCACAATGTTTGTTTCGAAGGGTGAAAAGCGTAAATGGACTGAAGAAGAGTATGAGATGGTGCGAAAGTTCCATGGAGAACATGGAACCAAGTGGAAGGTCTTGGCCAATGAACTTGGGAAACATCCGGTTCATGTGGCAAATGCATGGAATAGGATAAAACTGGCCAATCAGAAGAAAGGAAATTGGTCTCAGGAGGAAATTCAGACTTTGTTTGATTTGGTAAACGCGGATCTGCAACTGAAGCTCTGTGAAGAGAAGAAATCGAAGCATGGGATGTTACGGGATAATATTTGCTGGAATGCAATTAGTGACAATTTGTCCACCAGGATTTCTCAGCATTGCTGCAATAAATGGTACAGACAATTAACATCACCGATGGTGGCCGCAGGTGAATGGGCAGATACTGATGACTATCGCCTAGTTGATGCCCTTTTTGAACTGGATGCAAGCTGCATAGAGGACGTGGATTGGGACATTCTCCTTGACCACAGGGATGGAGAGTTATGTCGAAAAAGATTGAAACAGATGGTTCGTCAAATAAGTCAACATGAAAACAAGTCATTTGCTGCACAAGTAGAAGTGTTAGCTAAGAGATACCGTCCTGATTTGGTTGGAGCAAGAGAGGCCTGGGATAGAAAACCACTTGTTCCATGAAGTGTCAGCACGGACGTTTCTATAGAGAGAGATGCTCAAGGAACATGTATTCCGAGGCGGATCCAGGTTCTTAAATCGGTAGGTGGTGGTATCCAGTATTTATTTTCCAGTCAGTTTGAACATAGCGTCAATAATTTTAAAAATTATTCAACTTTATATAGGTCAAATTGAAGGCATTGAGTGCAGACAATACGTACACTAAATACGTCACTGGATGTACTAAATACATCCTACTCCTATATTCGAATGCATCTTCATCAACTTGAGTATTAGTTATGACATATTTTGGAATATGTACTTATTTTAAGACTTGGGAGTCTGGTGGGAAAAAATAAGTAGTTGTTGCTTTAGACTGAGTTTTAGAAAAGAAGACTCCAAAAAGACTGATCTAGTGCAAAAGGGGGCCATATGTGTGTGTCCAGGAAATATCGTAGTAACTGCCTTTGTTTGTTTCATTTTTAATACAGGAAATATATCTGGTCATTTGCCATGGCATGATGCAAAGAATCATAATGTTGCTAAGTGGAAGGAAGGGGCAGGATCATATCGCTACCAAACGCTGATCTCACAATGTCAATCCAAAAGCCTGAAGACCATTTCATTCCCTGTACGTAAAGTTGGCGAGGGCAGGATCATATCGCTACCAAACGCTGATCTCACAATGTCAATCCAAAAGCCTGAAGACCATTTCATTCCCTGTACGTAAAGTTGGCGATGAAACGCAATGTTGACAATCCATCAAATAAAATAATCAATTCGTAATTCTAGTCATGGTAGAACTGTAGTTTTAATTACTAGGTTTTCTCCTGTATGTTAAAGAGGCCAGATAAACTTGCCCTGATATAGTGTACGTGTGTCTGCCAAAGGTAACTGTTATGAATGTGGAGTAGGGCATTTTCTTGTGACTGTTCCAGTGTTCAGATGAAGGGGAGTCTTGGCCTAACTGGTAAAGTTGCTGCCATCTGACCAGGAGGTCACGGGTTCAAGCCGTGTAAACAACCTCTTGCAGAAATGTAGGGTAAGGTTACGTTCAATAGACCCATGTGATCCGTCCCTTCTCTTGAGCCCTGGCCCCGCGCATAGCGAGAGCTTGGTCCGGGCTGCCTTTTTTTTTTTGTTCCAATGTTCAGATGGATGAATATTACTAGGAGAGTGCAAAATAAACTAGCTGAAGAATGAATTGTGAACATTGTCGAGCCTAGAGCCCGAGAAGCTATAAAGATAAGTTCAAAGCTTGCGAAGGGCTGAATGAGAGATAGAGCTTCGATCAAGAAGTATATTGTCGTAGTATTTGCAGTTAAGGTGAAGAAGAATATTTACAAGTAGTTGTGTTTGATCATGAAGTTTAGTTGGAAAAAAAAACTGAAAATTTGTGATTAAAACTATATTCACTTGAAATACTTTTCAAATTAATTTTTTATTTTTCACCAGTACTGCGAATAGTAAAGTTCGTTATGTTGAGAACCAAACCAATATTTACAATTATTTTACAATCAAATGAGGTTGAAAAAAGTTAATGTTTCCATACTATAGTAAGGGGATTCAAAAAAAGAAATTAAAAAAAGCAAACTTAGATAGTGAGTGAATACAACTAACTATATAGGAAATTCAACATATATATATATATATATATATATAGAACTAAACACACAGATAAAATATTTTTGTATATTCTTTTTTAAAAAAACTCGCTATTTTTCGAAGTCAGTGTTTGATTATGAAATTTTTAATTTTTAGTTGAAGATAAATTTTAGAATTTTTCGAAAATTTAAAAAGCTGTAAAAAGTTAATTTTTGAAAATTTTCACTTCAAAGCACTCACAAAATTTTAAAAACAATCCAAAATTGTATTTATGTCGAAATACAACTCTAATTATTAAATAACATTATGACTTGAAATTTTTTTCACTTTTTTTCCGGATGTTTACAATTCTTATGTCCAAACAACAACTTAGTTCCGCAACTAATGTTTAGTTTATGTCACTATTGTTTTAGTTTGTTATTAAAAAGAATACTAATATATTTTCATATGAATATACTTTCAGTATGCATAAAAAATGTTTCTTTCTCCCTTAAACTACCTGCTAATCAGATACCTCAAAATATAAAATGAATCAAAGAGAAAACTTTAGGGCTGTCCACAAGGCAGTATCTACCTCTGTTCAAGCTCTCGCACTTGGCCTGTGACTCCTTGCTGCCCGCCATTGCCTTTGAACATTCAGGTTTCACAAATTTAACTTCAACATTTTAAGCTTTTGAAGTTAATTTTTTTTTGAAGCTGGTGATTTTTAGGTATTTTTTTTATTCACTTGCTATTATCCGAATGTTAAGGTGTCCTTTCGACGAAGTTCTTGCAAAAAATTGATAGATTTTTCGCATAACATTTCATAAACTTAAAAAACAACTAGAAATTCACTCTTTGCAAGAAGTGGTGTTGAACAAATGCCTCCTAAATTTGGTGAATTTTTAGGCTTCAGGAAGTTGATTGGTTACTGTTTCTGGGTATACAAGGTGAGTTTTTTAATTAAAAAAAGGTGAGTTTGAGTCTTGAAATGTAACATAATATTGCTGTTTGTTGCAGCTTGTTCTGGTAAGGAAAAAAGATGGTCTTTTTAATGCTATGTTGTTTACAAAGTTTGGTGCCCATCTTTAGAAGGGAAAAAGAAATCAAATATATTAGGTGTTAGATCTGATGGGTATCTAATTGATATGAATTGAGGTTTTCAAGGGTCAATGGGAAATAATCACTCATACCATCAACAACACCCCCCCCCCCCCCTTATTTTTTGGTTAAGTAAAGCCACATCGTTCCTGTAAAATGAGAGAATGTCGTTTGAGATGGTCCACGTGTTACGTAGACCTCCAGATGCATCACCTCTTAGATGTGAAAACATGATAATTAAAGTTGCTAAACGAGGAAGACATAGACTTAAAATCACATGTAGAGGATAAAATGATAGAATGTCACTTGCCACGTGTTAGATAGGCTTCTAGATGCACCAGTTCTTAGAATGAATACATGATGATTGAACGAGCTAAAAGAGGAAATAGACCTAAAATCACATGAAAATATGTTAACTCAAAAGACGTAGAAATCTCGGAATCCAAGCAAATCTAGAAAAAGATAGAAAACAATGGAAGTTGAAAATCCGTATAGGTAGTACTAACTAAAATATTAGTGCTTACTAGAAGACTCTTAGTATATTAGTGATATAACCACTAGAGAATCCCTAGTGTTAGATAATCCTCAAGTCTGGAGTATTTTTTTTTTTTTTGATAAGGTAAGTTGCTTTATTGAAAAGCATCAAGTAGATGCAATGATTACAAAAATAAATATGCTAACTCCATTACAAGATGTTATGATGGGATCTTGGAGCTAGCCACTAACAAGAAAATAAGTAGTTTACTGCCTGTTGCTTTTAATTTAAAAGTACGAAAAATGTCCAAATATGCCCTTGTACTATACGAAATTGAGCACATTTGCCCTTTGTTAATACTTTAGCCCATATATGCCCTTACCGTACACAAGGCAGTGTGTACCCTGTTGGAGCTCTCGCACTTGGCCTATACATCCCTGCTCACCATTGATTTGAACATTCGGGTTTGACAAATTTGACTACAACATTTAGCTTTCGAAGTCTTTTTTGTCAAGCTGTTGATTTTTGGGTATTATTTATCTTCCTATTATGCAAATGTTGGAGGTCTTATGCATACCAATTTCTCTTCAATCCTACATTTTTTGCAAAGATTTCATAAACTTTGAAACGAAGTACTATGTTTTTTTTTTAAAAACCATTCTTTGCCAGGATTGTGTAGTCAGTGCAAGACCATCCTGTGTGGATCTCACACCCACAACTATGTCGTGTCGACATGGGTGCGCCAGGGATTTTGAAGAGTCCGCACAACATAGCTCCCAACCCCTTTTCTTGAGTTTGTGTCCACAAAATGTTCAAAGATAAAGGATTTTAGGCTTCTCGAAGTTGACTGGTTACTTTTTCTTGGGTTTAGAAAGAGAGTTTGAGTTTTGAAATTGTAGCATATTCTTCTGGTGAGGAAAAAAGATGGTCTTTTTAATGCTATATAAGTTACAAAGTTTGATTCCCATCGCTGAAAGGAAAAAAAATCAGTTATCTTAGTTGTTAGATCTGATAGATATCTTGTTGGGGAGTGATCAATACAGAGGCAGATGTAGTGCTTTAGTTACAGGTTCATCCGAAGCCAGTAACTTTTGCGTAGGCTCTTTATATGTATTAAAATTTTTTCACTAAATAAGTATAAATAATAGAATGCTGAAGTCTATTTGTTTGGACTTTATCTGCCTTTAAGGAAGCTAAACTTATAGAAATTTAGCAAGATCTTGATTGTTCTGGTTTATCAGATAGATATGCTTTGAGACACAAGTGATTTCTTCCCATCCGCCTAAACGTTGGTGGGGAAGGTTACCCGATGGAATTGTAGAGGTGCGAGCAATTTGGCCGGACACCACTGTCACCAGAAAAAAAGATCGATATGTTCTTTCTATCACATATATTGAGGTTTCAAGAGTCTATGGAATTATGCACTCATACTGTTCCTTTTTTTTGGGGGGTGATAAGTACAGTCAGACTGCTCCTCTTGAATTATTTTTTGGAACTCTTTCTGTTTTAAAGGTTTTTTGGAGACTGCCAGAGAGAATAGCAGTTTTAAGTTTTGGTAGTTTGATAGAAATTTAGTCACAAATATAGGTCTCATATTAGAGACTAATTTCTAGCATGAAGGGTTTTAGTTTGGTGCTTAAAATTGATTAGGTAATTCTATGTGCACTTAAAGGTGGGATATATTTCCTTATTCTTTGGAGTTTTAGCGCCATGCTTTAATTGAATAGCCATTCTAATTTGTGATGGTAATATGGGAACTGAAACAGTTTTTCGTTTTTACAGATGTTAGATTTAATATTTTGTTTTGGGGTTAGTGTCTGAAATAACATTGACTCTTCTGTGCAACTTGATACTTAAAATCAGAAACTCCGAAATTGAGAACTTCGGTCTTGAAGTAAGTAGTTTATTGAGTGTTGCTTTTACTTTCAATTGAATTGGATAATACGAAACAAAAGTAAACTAAATTTTAAATATTTTAAGTGGGTTATGGTAATCTCATCAGGGGGTAGCAGTATACTCGGTCTCCTAACCATGCTTTTTCTCTCTTTCTCCTTCTGCAGAGAAATCGTTTTTGGTGCATTGCAAGAAGAGTATGCTCATGAAGTTGGAGAAGAATCCAAGAAAAGGAAAAAGAGTGCTAGCACCACTGGTTTAGGGGTGACAAAGGGTGATGTTAAAGCCGTTGAGCGTGATTTAATTTCCAACAAATAGAAGCTCTCTTTTGTAGGTATCACTATCAGGAAAGAAAGGGATAAGGAAAAGATGGGAATTAAAGCACCCGGAGAAAGTGAAGATGGTGACATCAAGAGAAAGAAAGAAAGAGCTGGTGGAAAACAGCCTGGGAAGTCCAGTATAGACAGGTGCGAGGATGCTGTTGAAAATATTGTGAAGAAGAAAAATACATTCAAGAATGAGTGGGAGAAAATGCATGATGCACTTGTAGACACCAAAACAATTGCTCATAAAAGTGATAGTGAGACACAGCATAGTGAGATGAAGAGGAAGAGAAGGAAGGAGAAGAGGAAAAAAGAGGATGGACAGGTAGATATTGTGACTGGAGTCAATCAAGGTGATGTTTCAACCATAGTAGAGATAGAAGATAACAAAACAGATGATGCTACTATCAGAAAGAGGAAAAAGAAAAAATTAGGAAGCAATTCTAAAGATCTTTCACATGAAAGGAGTGAAAAAAGAGTGAAATTTTCAGGTGATGTTCAGGTTTTCCCTCCATCTGTTTATCCAAGTGATGAGAAGCATGAAATTAACGAAGAAAAATTACTGTACGGCAAATGGTTCACAAAAGAAGAAGATGAAATTGTCAAAGACGCTGTTTATAGATACATCGAGGTACATAACTTGGGCAAAGAAGGATTGCAAAAGGTTATGAACTGTATATCTCATCCTGAAGTAAGGGGCTGCTGGAAAAAAATAGGGAGTGCTATACCGTACAGACCTTATGGCGCAGTTTATCAGCGTGCACAACGATTATTTCGAAGTGGTGAGAAGCGTAAATATACTGAAGAAGAGTATGAGATGATACGAAAGTTCCATGAAGAACATGGAACCAAGTGGAAGGTCTTGGCCGATGAACTTGGGAGACATTCGAGTCATGTGGGAAATGCATGGAATAGGATAAAACTGGCCAATCAGAAGAAAGGAAATTGGGCTCAGGAGGAAATCCAGACTTTGTTTGATTTGGTAAACGCTGATCTGCTACTGAAGCTCTGTGAAGAGAAGAAATCTAAGCATGGGATGTTACGGGACAATATTAGCTGGAGTAAAGTTAGTGACAAATTGTCCACCAGGAATAGTGTATGTTGCTACGTTAAATGGTACAAACAATTAACATCACCGATGGTGGCCGCAGGTGAATGGGCAAACACTGATGACTATCGCCTAATTGATGCCCTTTTTGAACTGGATCCGTGCTGCATAGAGGACGTGGATTGGGACAATCTTCTTCACCACAGGGATGGAGAGTTATGTCGAAAAAGATGGAAACAGATGGTTCGTCAAATAAGTCAACATGAAAACAAGTCATTTGCTGCACAAGTAGAAGTGTTAGCTAAGAGATACCGTCCTGATTTGGTTGGAGCAAGAGAGGCCTGGGATAGAAAACCACTTGTTCCATGAAGTGTCAGCACGGACGTTTCTATAGAGAGAGATGCTCAAGGAATATGTATTCTGAGGCGGATCCAGGTTTTTAAATGGGGTAATCCTGTACCCCTTTATTTTCCGTTTGAACGTGCCATAAGTATATATTTTAAAATTCATTCAACTATATATAGTTCAAATTGAAGACATTGAGTGCAGGCGTAGCACACTAGATTCGTCACTGTATGGACTATTGTTGTTTACAAACTTCTGCCACTCTTTTTTCCTCTTTTTTTGGGGTCCTTTTCTTTCCTTGTTCTTCTAATGTCCCATCCGCTAAAAACTAGTGATGCCTTTATTAGCAGAGATTCTGGCCTTGCTAAATTTAACAAGGAATACTGTCTCATCCTTGCTAACAGTTAGCAAGGAAATTAGGGAGACTTTTGTTCCTTGCTAATTTTGGTCCCTCATCAATTTGCAGTTTCCTAGTAGTAATTAGAATATTACTTAGTTATTGCTGTCTGTATCTGTAAAACTACACTGCTTGATAACTCTAAGATTGCTGACATGAGATAGATTGAACCCTTGGTGGAGATGATAAAAGAAAACTGAGCCTCTTTTTTTGGTATGTGAGCATTTGAGCTACTTTGCATTAGGCTCATTAGAATTGCCCCTGTAATGCACAATAATGTTCCTACAATTTTGACTTTGCTGTATTTGCACCTTAACTCCACCACCTCTAATCTGCATGTAAGGTCTTAGAAATTAGAATTACAACTAAAGTAAGTAAATAGTTGCAACTAAAGCAAGTAAAGATTTATAGAAGTTAATGGGATAACGAATGACAAAGCCAGTTTCTATTATTATTATTATTTTTTTTTATTTTTGGTTTTCAACTCGGGGTTCGTTATCTATATTGAAGTTTCTACTAATCTGAATTTGTTACGCGTAAAGCCTATTAAAGGGGAAGACGATCTCTGCTAAAAATAATTCATTCCTAAAGCTCTTACATGAGACTTCTAGTTAAGAATGGATAAATTTTTATTCATTCCACCTCAGTTTCTAGAACTCAATAAAACTAACTACGGATGGCTCGTAAAATATACAAGTAATCATCTGTTGGGTTTTGTTGAAAGAAAAAGAGAATTGACTGGTCATTAAATAACTTAGAGCCCATTTGGAGTGAATTTTAAGCCAAAATAGCTTTTAAGTTATAAATTAGGAATTCTATCTTTTGGCTTTTGGCATGTTTTTGTCATTTTAACTTAAAAATAAGTGTTAAACAAGTGTCATTTTAACTTAAAAGCACTTTTTACTTTGAGTTTGGCTAAGCTTGTAAGCTGGTCAAACTAGCTTATAAGTACTTTGCGGCTTATCTACGCGTTTGGTAAAGTTAAACGTGCTTATAAGTCAAAAATAAGCCAAAAGCCAAAAGCTGGTCACCCCCAGCTTATGAATTTTTAGCTTATAAGCACTTTAAGTTTGACCAAGATTTTTACTATTTTATCCTTAAAATATTCCTCTTTGGAACAAAACTATTACATCGATACTCGCTGCCTCAAGTATTTTTACAACCTAACCCCCCTCCCCCCTCTTCAAGTCTGTAATTCTCATTGACTATTTAAGATAAGCAAATTCTCTATTCCTTTTGCATATTTGTATCTATGTGATTGTGTATTAATCTTTGAACTATATGTAATAAATGATGACATATAAAAATTTTGGTGTATTGCTTTCTAAGTGTTGTGGTAATGAAGACAATGTTTGTTTCTCTTCAAAGATTTTATCCTATTTAGGTTTATTTTTTACTAAGAAACCTTTGTCAATTTATTAATTATTATAACTTATGATTATATGCTTATCATAAAATAAATTATATTTATCATAAAAATTATCCTATCTAAGCACAATTGTATTTAAAATAAAATGACAAATAGAATATTTTGTATTTGAATCGATCTAGTATCTAAAATTTTGAATAAATTACGCCCTTATAAGTGTAAACAGTTCTAAGGTTATTTAAGTCATTTTACTAGAAAAAGAGCTTATCAACACTTTTTTTTTATCAAATATTGCAGCAACTTATTATCAATTTCAGCACTTATATCCAAACATGTAACTGCTTATTTATTAAATCAGTTTCAACACTTAGAAGTGCTTTTTAGCACCTAATGTTTATCAGCTACTTTAAATCAGCTAATCCAAACGAGCTCTTTATCCAAACACTACAAAATAACTTAAAAGTTATTTTGTCTTAAAAGCACTTAAAATAAGCCAATCCAGGACTTCGTTGATCGGCTACAACCTCCTTTTTTGGGGGTGAGCGACATGAGGATCCCCAGGACTTCGTTGATCGGTGTAGGGACAGACTGCACAACATGATGATATTGGAGTCCCATGGGGTAGACTTTACTACTTTTCAACTGGAAGGCAGGGCCCATAGATGGTGCCAGTCCTATCTTCTTGGCAGACCAGCAGATTCTCCTCCCATGACTTGGGACAGGTTCATCCGTATCTTCCTGGATAGGTATATTCCACCCTCCCAAAGGGAAGAGTTGTGGTTTCAGTTCGAGCAGCTCCAACAAGGTTAGATGTCAGTGACCGACTATGAGGCGAGATTCTCTGAGTTGTCTTGCCATGCACTTATGACCTACTGATGTAGAGAGAGTACAGAGGTTTGTTGCGGGTTTGCACACTGGTCTTCAGGCCACTATGGCCCGAGAGGTTGAGATAGGGACTTCTTACGAGCTAGTTGTAGAGATAGCCCGGATGATCGAGGGTGTGCGTCAGCGTAGCCGAGAATAGGCTATGAGAGATAAGCGGTTCTGATATTCTGGGGAGTTCAGAGGTGCTCCAGCTGGGGGTAGAGGTCAGTTTGTGAGAGGTCAGTCCAACGGTCCCCCATACCCAGCATTGCCGCCTTCTCGGTGTGTTCCAGTGCGGCCTTATTTCAGTGCTAAGCCAGAGAGTTCCTACTGCTCTCCAGCTATTCAGGGTTCCTCCAGTGGGTATTCGGGTCATCACGGCCAGACTTCAGGTCAACAGGCCACCGTACCGAGAGGTTATTTCGAGTGTGGAGATCACAGTCATGTGCGGAGGTTCTGCTCCAGGCTTCGGGGTAGGGCAGTGCAACAGGGTCAACATCCTATGATTACAACACCAGTTGTTCCACCAGCTGTCCAGCCACCTAGAGGCCAGCCAGGTCAGGTGGGTAGGGGCGTCCTAGAGGTGGAGACCAACCAGGTGGAGGTCAGTCAGGTGGCGCTCCAACTAAGTTCTATGCTTTTCCGGCCAGACCAGATGCAAAGGCCTTAGATACCGTGATCACAAGTATTATTTTTGTCTGCGATAGAGATGCCTCAGTATTATTTGATCCAGGGTCTACGTATTCCTATGTTTCATCTCGGTTTGCTCATTTCCTGGGTGTTTCTCGTGAGTGTTTGGGCACTCCTGTTTATGTGTCCACTCTTGTGGGCGATTCTGTTGTTATGGATCGGATATACCGGTCCTGCATTGTTACTTTCTGTGGTGACGAGACTAGAACAGATCTTCTACTGCTTGAGATGATCGACTTTGATATCATCAAGGGCATGGACTGGTTATCTCCATATCATGCCATCCTAGATTTCCATGCCAAGACTGTTACCTTGGCGATGCCAGAGTTGCCTAAATTGGAGTGGAAGGGTTCGTCTGCCAGTGCATCTAGTCGAGTTATTTCATTTCTGAAGGATCGACACATGGTCGAGAAGGGTTGTTTGGCTTATCTGGCCTATATGTTCGGGACACTACTGCAGAGACTCCGGTGATTGATTCATTGCCCGTAGTCCGAGAGTTCTCTGATGTGTTTCCTTCTGATCTTCCAGGCATGCCACCAGATCGTGATATTGATTTCTGTATTGACTTGTCTCCAGGTACCCAGCCTATATCTATCCCACCGTACCGTATGGCTCCAAAAGAGTTGAAGGAACAACTTTAGGAGTTGTTGGCAAATGGGTTCGTCAGGCCGAGTGTGTCGCCTTGGGGTGAACCGATATTATTTGTGAAGAAGAAGGATGGGATTATGCAGATGTGTATTGATTATCGCCAATTGAACAAAGTTACCATTAAGAATAAGTATCCGTTGCCACGTATTGATGATTTGTTTGACCAGTTACAGGGTGCCAGAGTGTTATCTAAGATCGACTTGAGATCGAGATACCATCAGTTGAAGATATGGGATTCAGATATTCTGAAGATTGCTTCCCTGACTAGATATGGCCATTATGAGTTTTTGGTGATGTCCTTCGGTTTGACTAACTCCCAGGCGACGTTTATAGATTTGATGAACATGGTGTTCATGCCACATAATTATTCATTTGTCATTGTCTTCATTGATGACATTTTGATCTACTCGCATAGTATGGAGGAGCATGAGCAGCATTTGAGGAGTGGTGCTTTAGACCTTGCGGAAACAAATGTTATATGCTAAGTTATCCAAGTGTGAGTTTTGTGTAGACTCTATAGCATTCTTGAGGCATATTGTATCAGGTGAGGGTATTAAGGTTGATCCCAAAAAAATCCAGGCAGTTCAGAATTGGCATCGTCTCACTTCAGCGACTGAGATTAGGAGGTTATTATCATCGGTTTGTGGAGGGTTTTTCATCTATTGCAACACCTTTGACTAGATTGACCTAAAAGGGTACTCCGTTCCGATGATCCGATGATTATGAGGTGAGGTTTCAGAAGCTCAAGACCACATTGACTTCAGCATCGGTGTTTGTGTTGCCTTCCAGTTCAGGGGTGTATACAATGTATTGCGACGCTTCACGCGTTGGCTTGGGTTATGTATTGATGCAAGAGGGACGAGTTATTGCATATGCTTCATGTCAGCTGAAGCCCCACAAGAAGAATTACCTGGTGCATGACTTGAGTTGGTTGCGATTGTTCACACTCTTAAGATCTCGAGGCATTATCTTTATGGGGTGTCCTATGAGGTTTACACTAATCATCACAACTTGCAGTATTTGTTCAAGCAAAGTGATCTCAATTTGAGGCAGCGCAGGTGGCTTGAGTTACTGAAGGATTATGATATTACCATCCTTTATCATCCGGGCAAGGCGAATTTAGTGGTGGATGCCTTGAGCATAAAGGTAGAAAGTATGGGTAGTTTGGCATTCATTTCAGCAGAGGAGAGACCTCTAGCTTTGGACATTTAGTCCTTGGCTAACAGACTTGTGAGTTGGATATTTCAGAGCCCAACCGAGTTCTTGCCCGTGTTGTTGCCCAGCCTTCACTATTTGAGCAGATCAAGGCTCACCAGTTTGATGATCCACACTTGTTGGTTCTCCGAGAGACGATACTGCGGGGTGGTGCCAAGGAGGCTACTATCGGAGAAGATGGTGTTCTGTGACTCCAGGGTCGTCTATATGTTTCTAATATGGATGGGCTGAGGGAAAGGATCCTAGAGAAGGCACACTGTTCTCGGTATTCTATTCATCCAGGTGTTACAAAGATGTATCGCGACCTGAGGCAACATTATTGGTGGCGGCGGATGAAGAAGGACATAATTGAGTATGTAGCTAGGTGACTAAATTGCCAGCAGGTTAAGTATGATCACCAGAGGCCAGATGGCCTACTTCAACAGATGACTATACCGGAGTGGAAATGGGAGCGCATTACTATGGACTTCGTAGTTGGGTTGCAACGGACCTTGCAAAAATTTGATACAGTTTGGGTCATTGTCAACAGGTTGATCAAGGCACAATTTATTCTGGTTGTGACTACGTATACTTCAGAGAGGTTGGCACAAATTTATATTCAGGAGATAGTTCGGTTGCATGGTGTGCCCGTTTCCATCATATCATATAGGGCCCCTAAGTTTACTTCACATTTCTGGAGAGCAGTGCAGAGTGAATTGTTGACCTGTGTAGAGCTTATCAGAGCCTTTCACCCGTAGACCGACGGGCAGTCGGAGCAAACAGTTCAGATCTTGGAGGAGATGCTCAGAGCATGTGTGATTGACTTTGGAGGGCAGTGAGATCATTTCTTGCCTTTGGCCGAGTTTGCTTATAACAACAGTTACCAATCCAACATCGAGATGGCTCTATTTGAGGCTCTATACGGTCGGCGATGTCGTTCGTCCATCAGATGGTTTGATCTCGGCGAGGCCAAGTTATATGGTAGGGATTTGGTGAATGATGCCTTGGAAAAGGTAAAGTTGATTCAGGAGTGATTTCTTACTGCACAGTCCAGACATAAGAGTTACGCGGATCAGAAAGTACGTGATTTATCATTTATGGATTTCGCCGATGAATGGAATCATGAGGTTCAGGAAGAAGGGCAAGTTGAGCCCAAGTTTTATAGACCCATTTGAGGTATTGAGACGAGTTGGGGATGTTGCTTACGAGCTTGCCTTGCCTCCCAGTCTATCGGGAGTTCATCTGGTATTCCGTGTATCTATGCTCCGGAGGTATCATGCTGACCTGTCGCATGTGTTAGACTTCAACACGGTTCAGCTAGATGAGAGCTTGGGTTATGAGGAAGAGCCAGCTAGCATTATTGATAGGCAGGTTCTCCAGTTGAGGTCCAAGAAGATTTTTGGGGTAAAAGTTCAGTAGCGGGGTCAACCAGTCGAGGAAGCGACTTGGGAGGCCGAGGAGGACATGCAGAGAATATATCCACACTTGTTTGGCACTCCAGGTATGATTCTAAACCTGTTCGAGGACGAACGTTTGTTTAAGAGGTGAAGAATGTAACGACCCAATCGATCGTTTTACCTTTTAGAATCCCGTTCCCCTAAGTAAGACTCATCGTATGTGCTTTTACTGTTTTATGACTTGCGGGGATGATTAGTTCGGGATTTGGAAGGGTTCAGATTGAAATCGGAACACTTGGTTCCTTAGTTGGCTTTAAAAAGGCTAAGTTTGACTTCGGTCAACATTTTGAGTAAACGACCCCAGAATCGAGATTTGACGGTTCCAATAGGTTCGTATGATGAATTTGGACTTGGGCGTATGCTCGAATTGGGTTTTGGACAATCCATGAGCGTTTCAGCGCTTAATAGTGAAAGCTGGCTAATTGAAGGTTTAAAGTTCTTCAAATTTGGTTTGGAGTAGGTTTTGGAGTAATTGAGGTCCGTTTGGAATTCCCAGCCTAGGAATAGTTCAGTATGGTGATTTAAGACTTGCACGCAAAATTTGGTGTCACTCTGAGTAGTCTAAGTATGATTCGGCGCGTTCGTAGCAATTTTAAAATTTGAAGTTTATATTTTGATTCAATTTGGTTTTGAGGTGAAATTTCTAGTTTCGCTGTTATTTTACGCGTTTTGAGAATTCGAGCAGGTCCGTATTTCGTTTATGGACTTGTTGGTGCATTTGGACGGGGTTCCGAGTGGCTCGGATGAGTTTTTAACCACCCAGAGCTAAGTTGGAAAAACCAAAATTTTCCAGTTCTGATTTCCTTCTTCGCGAATGCGGTAAAACTCTCGCGTTTGCAATGAAGGATTTGGAGAGCTAGGCAGTTACCCTTAACGTTCGTGGGAAGGGGGTCGCATTCGCTAAGCTTGGGGATCCCAGACCTTCGCGTTCGCGAAGGCCATCTCGCGTTCGCATAAAAGGAACGGGCCTGGAGGGGGGTCAGCATATTTACCCTTCGCGTTCGCGAAAGGTAGGCCAAGTAAGCCTTCGCGTTCGTGATTCCCCTGACGCGTTCTCGAAGGGAAATTTCTGGGCCTGGGAGGTTTGCCTTAGCGAACCTGAGGCCCTTATCGCGTTCGCGAAGAAGGATTTTTCTGTGCCGGGCATAATGTTTTTAAAACGGGGCTCAGCCATTTTTGAGCCCATTTTCTTCATCCTTGGGCAATTTCTGAGCTTCTTGAGCGGGGTATTCACTTATCAACTTAGAGGTAAATAAATTCTACCTATTATGAGTTAAATACATAGATTATGGGTAGATTTTAATATATAAATTGTGGAAAATCGTGGGTTAGATGAAAAAACTTAAGTTTTGATAAAAATAAAAATTTTACCATGAAGATGATTATGGAATGATATGAAAATTGTATACTTGAGTTCTTAAGGTTATGGGTAACGATTTCCTCGGAAATTTTTTGGAATCCGGGCACGTGGGCCCGGGTGAATTTTAGGAATTTTTTCAAATTGAGTTGGGTAATTACTCTAAAAGACAAATTATGAAATTTTGACCATGTATTGATTAAATTATATAACATTTGGCTAGTTTCGGATTTTTCGGTGCCAAATTGATACTTTAGCGCGAAATTGTGACTGGGAAGTGAGCTTTGAGACGAGGTAAGTCTCTTATCTAACCTTGTAAGAGAAAATTTACCCCATAGGTGTTGTAAATAAATATTTGTTTGTAATTGTGGGGGCTACGTACGTACGAGGTAACGAGAGTCCATACGTAACTATTAGTTATGCTTATGTCCGGGTAGTTTTAGGACCCAATGCATGAACTATTTGGAATTTTTGCACCATACTTGTTAAGTTAAAATGCTTAAATTATATTAGAATTTGTTAGAGAAATTGTGAAAAGTAGTTAATGAAATTTGTATTACTTTGTATATAAATCCTTAATCATGTTAAGTCAAATGCTTATAAAGTATACTTCTCTTCTTGTGGAGCGGGCCGAATGGCTCGGCAGTAGATAGATGTATCTATGGATCGTGTCGCACGTCCCTCGGCAGTATACACGTCACTCTGAATTGGGCTGTATGACCTCGGCATAAATCGTGCTTAATAATAATACTTGCTATCATTAATATTTTGTTGTGGCTTGTAAGGTTACAACTTTTAAAGGGAATGACTTATTTGGAAATTATATAACTGTAAAAGAATTATTTGCTTCTGCTTGTTGAGATGATTTGAATTTATTTATATATTCAATATTTATTTAAAGATCTTATCTGAATATTATTGATCTATAGTAAGTGTCGAAGTCGACCTCTCGTCACTACTTCTTCGAGATTAGACTTGATACTTACTGGGTACACGTTGTTTACGTACTCATACTACACTTGCTGTACTTTTTGTGCAGGATATGAGCCAGCTGCATTAGGCGGTCCTACCGGCGCACATACCCGTTACCTCGAGGCATAGTGGTGAGCTGCTTTTCCTTAGCCGTACTGCAACACCTAGTGTCTCTCTTTTGTATTTGTATCATGTCTATTTCAATTTCAAACAACAGATGAAATTTTGTATAATCTACTAGATGCTCATATACTTGTGACACCAGATCTTGGCACACACACTAGTAGAATTGTGGTATTGAATTACTACTTTGGTTTTATTTATTTAAACCTTTTATTTTCTCAAATCTTGCAAATCAGGAAAGCTTAATTGCTCGGAAACTTATTAAAAGAGGAATAGTATGTCTAATTCACTAGTTGGCTTGCCTAGCGGTGATGTTGGGCGCCATCACGACCTATAGGTGAAATTGGGTCGTGACAATTTTGTTCGTTCTAACAGTAGTCATTAGGTGCACAGTCCTTTGTGATGAAAGTATTACGATTTACGTTGGATTTAACTATATATTAGCTGCAATTAAATATTTTTACACTCTTATGTCCATTTAAAATTCATCTAATTAATTACAATATTATATAGCAACGTACTTATTTATATCATAATCAAAGTTTGCTCGAAATTGTATTAAAAGTCATTATTGAATCACTGGTTTAACTTTGTTTCTTTTCCTTTTTCTCTGAAGATACTAATGTTTATTCGCATATTTCTTTTGTATGTCAAACTATGGTAAGCAAATATGGATACCTCATAAAGCAAACTTGGATCAAAGTTTATTTGTAAAAATATTTGTTTAATTGATTCATTTGCGAAACGTACAATATTCAAAGAGAAGAAATATTTCTCCCATTTAACTATGTGTAAGGAAGATGTTACTACAATTTCTGGTAGCAGTAACCTAATTGAAGGCTTTGGAAGAGCTACTATAATGTATCTAGGGGAACAATACTTATCATAGATAATGCAATGTTCTCCTTCCAAGTCCAAGAGGAACTTGTTGAGTTTTAAAGATATCCGCCGAAATGGATATCATATTGAGACAATAGATGAGAATAATCTTGAATATATCATCGTTACTAAGAATGTCTCTGGCCAGAAAAAAAGTTATTGAGAAGTTGCCATCTTTATCTTGTGGCATGTATTGGACAAGAATTAGTGCAATTGAGGCACATTCTATCGTAAACCAAAAGGTTATTGATTCCAATACTTTTGTACTTTGGCATGATCGATTGGGACATCCTGGATCAATTATGATGGGACGAATTATAGAAAACTCAAATGGGCATCCATTAAATAATTAATTTTTTTTTTTAAATAATGAATTTTCTTGGACTTCTTGTTATCAAGGCAAGTTAATTATTAGACCATCACTAACAAAGGTTGGGATTGAGTTTCCTGCGTTTTTGGAACGTATACAAGGGGACATTTATGGACTTATTCATCCACCTAGTGGGTCGTTTAGATATTTTATGGTCTTAATAGATGCATCTTCTAGATAGTCTCATGTGTGCTTATTATCATCTCGCAAACCTGGCGTTTGCAAAATTAATGGCACAAATAATTCGATTACGGGCACAATTTCTTGATAATCCAGTTAAGTCTATTCTACTTGATAATGCTGTTGAGTTTTCATCCAAGCATTTAATGATTATTTCTTATCAATTGGGATAAAAGTGCAACATCCTGTAGCTCATGTTCACACTCAAAATGGCCTTGCATAATCTCTGATTAAACATCTACAATTAATAGCAAGATTGTTATTTATGAAAACGAGGTTACCCACTTCTGTTTGGGGTCATGCCATTTTGCATGCAGCAATGCTAGTTCGTCTCACACCGACACATTATCATAAATATTCCCCATTCCAATTTGTTTTGGGTCATGAACATAATATATCCCATTTACGAATTTTTGGATGTGCAGTATATGTGCCTGTAGCACCGGTATATCGTACCAAAATGGGTCCCCAAAGAAGGTTAGGAATATATGTTGGGTTTCAATCACCCTCCATTATTCGCTACCTCGAAATATTAACAGGGGATTTGTTCACTGCTCGATTTGCAGACTGTCGATTCGATGAGACAATTTTCCCAAAATTAGGGGGAGAAATTGGTGAACCCAAACGGGAAATTTTGTGGGAAAATCCATCATTGTCTAATCTTGATCCACATGCCTCTATTTGTGAAAAAGAGGTGCAAAAGATTATTCATTTGCAGAAAATAGCAAATCAAATTCCAGACACATTTAAGGATCTGAAAAGGATAACAAAATCACATATCCCTACAGAGAATGTTCTAATACGTATTGATGTCCATGTTGGAAAATCTTCTAATGTCATAGCTAATGAGTCAAAAGCACACCTAAAACATGGAAGATCATTGGGTTCTAAGGATCGAAATCCTAGAAAAAGAAAAATTAATGATCAAGATGACACTACGAAAGAGTCTCATGAACAAATCCACAATTTAACCAATCCTGAGATTCATGAGGAAATCATTGAGCCTGAGACTCAAGAAAATAAAGAACTATCAATAAACTCAATCGATATTAAGACAGATTTGAATCAGTTAAATATAGTAGTGGATTATGTCTTTGCATATAATTTTGCATCTAGCATTATGCAACATAGTGAGGCTCTTGAACCTCAATCTGTTAGAAAATGTTGACAAAGGCATGATTGACCAAAATGGCAAGAAGAATCCAATCAGAGTTGAATTCACTTGCAAAACATGAAGTTTTGGGCCTGTAGTCCAAACACCTAATGGTGTTGAGCCTTTTGGCTATAAATGGGTCTTTGTACACAAGAGGAATGAGAAAAATGAGGTACAAAGATAAAAAGCATGCCTTGTTGCACAAGGATTTTCACAAAGGCCATGTGTTGATTATGAAGTGTCACGACCCAAAACCTAACCCGTCGTGATGGCGCCTATCGTGGTACTAGGAAAGCCGACACATATCCAAAACACATCGATATTTCATTTAAAAGATAAGTCAAAGCTTTAATTTACTAGAATCTTCATTAAAGAGTTCAAACCAAAATAAAAAATAAGAAATGCGGAAAAGATAGCCCGATATCGGGGTGTCACTAAGTCATGAGCAACTACTACAAACTGTTTGATAACATCAAGATTAGCATAGTCCGGGAAAAAACAACCAATACAACTAAGGGGAAGATAAGGAAGGAGAAAAACAGGGTTGCGATCGCCAGGAAGCTACCTTACTATCTCCGATGATCCGCTACTGAATATATCAACAACCGCTACCGTGGCCAGAAATGGCTGGATCTACACACAAGGTGCAGGGAGTAACGTGAGTACACCAACTCAGTAAGTAGCAACAGTAAATAAAGGCTGACAAATAGTGACGAGCTAGATGCAAGTATAGTTCATATCACAAAAATTCCGTAGAGTACAATATGCTTTAAAAACCAGTGTTTAAGTCAAATCAACTTATTTAAAACCAGTTCAGGTGAAAATCAATAAAAATATCTTTCAACAGTTCTCAAACAAGGACTCAAAGCAGCTATGAGCACATATGATGAAATCATATACCGCACCTCAGGCAAAACATCACTCAGCCCTCCCAATCACTCCAACCTCACAATTACTCATGCCTCCCAATCGCTCATTCCTCCCAATCACTCAGCACTCGTCACTTGACACTCACACTCAGTAGGTACATGCGCTCAATGGGGGTGTTCAGACTCTGGAGGGGCTCCTACAACCCAAGCGCTATAATCTGCACGGGCAACTTACGTGTTGCACGGACAACTCACGTGCTATAATATCATATCAGAATCTGCACGGACAACTCACGTGCTAAGGTACAATACCTCACAAATAGGCCCTCGGCCTCACTCAGCCATAAACCTCTCCAGTCTCTCGGGCTCTCAGAAATCAAAGAAATCAACCCAAACTATATTAACATGATGCAACAAATAGAATAACAGAGACTGAGCTATGATGTAAGAATGCATGAACATGACTGAGTACGGGATATCAACTAAAGCAGTGAGAGGACAGCAAGAAATGACCTCTAAGGGTCCAAACAATACTGGAATAAGGCCTAGACATGGTATCTAGCATGAATTACAGTAAATCTTTCTAAAGCACATAAAGAGCATATAGCTACAATAGGTTGTTCAACTTTACAATTGCTACGAGACGGACTAAGTCATAAATGCCCAATATTGCACGCCCGTCACCTAGCATGTGCGTCACCTCCAAATAGTCACATGACACAAAAATCCGGGGTTTCATACCCAGAGAACTAGATTTACAACCGTTACTTACCTCAATCCGAGCAAATCTCTACTCTGTAATGCCCTTGCCTCTCGAATCGGCCTCTGAGCGTCCCGAATCTAGCCACAAGCAGTACAATACCATTAATATATGCTAAAGTAATCAATTCCACAAAGAAACTACTAAATTAGACTCAAAACCTGAAATTGGCTCAAACCCGGCCCTCGGTCCCATGTCTCAAAATCCGACAAAAGTCACAAAACCCGAAAGCCCACTCACTCACGAGTCTAACCATACCAAATTTACTCAAATCCGACAACAAATCTCCTTTAAAACCTAGAAATTCCATCTAAAGAACTCTTCCACTCCCCCTCCCCCCCCATTTTTCACCCCAAATCACAATTTGGATGATAAAAATCAAGATATAATCATGGAATTTAACCAAAATCAAATGAGAAACACTTACCACAATCAACTCCCTCAAAATACTTTCAAACATCACCTAAATCCATGGTCTCTAGCTCAAAATATGAAAAATGGGTTCAAACCCTCGATTTTGAAATTTAACACTGCTTCCTAGATTTCCTTCTTCGCGAATGCGGAAGTACACTCGCGTTCGCGAAGCACAACTGCCTTTTCCCAGAAATCCCTTCTACGCGAACGCGAACCTTTACTGGACCTTCTCTTCGCGAACGCGACCTCATCCTCGCGAAGTGTAGACCAAATGAATGGGGTCCCCAACTGCCTCTTCTCTTCTTCGTGAACGCGTTACTCATCTCGCATCCGCGATGCACTCTATTCCTAAACCTTCGCGAACGCGTCCTTTACTTCGCTAAATTTCCAGATAATCTTCGCAAACGCCTTACTCATCTCGCATCCGCGATGCACTCTATTCCTAAACCTTCGCGAATGCGTCCCTTACTTCGCTAAATTTCCAGATACTCTTTGCAAACGCCAGACCTACCTCGCGAACGTGTAAGATGAAACCAGCAACAGCAAAAACCAACAGATCAGCTATCTATCAAAGGCCATAATTGGTTTGTTAACCATCCGAAACTCACTCAAGACCCTCGGGACTTCAACCAAACATACCAACATATCCCACAGCATCATACGAACTTAATCAAATCATCAAATCACTCAAAACAACATCAAAACACCAATTTACGCTCGGATTCAAGCCTAAGGACTTCTAAACTTCCGAATTCCATCAACGATGCAGAAACCCGCTAAACCACGTCCGAATGACCTCAAATTTTACACACAAGTCAAAATTAACACCACAAACCTATTCCAACTTCCGGAATTCCATTCCGACCCTGATATCAAAATTTCCACTACCGACCAAAATTTCCAAAATTCTAACTTTCACCAATTCAAGCCTAATTCTACCACGGGCCTCCAAATCTCATTCCGAACGCTCTCCCAATTTCAAAATCACCCAACGAAGTTAACAAAACCATGAAAATTCAAATTTGAGGTCGTTTACACATAAATCAACATCCGGTTGATGTTTCCAACTTAAGCTTTGACTTTAGAGATTAAGTATCTCAATTCACTCTGAAATCACTCCGGACCCGAACCAACTAACCTGATATATCATAATATAGCTGAAAAGTATAAAAGGAAGCAGAAATAGGAAAACGGGGCTATAACTCTAGAAACGACTGGCCGGGTCGTTACATCCTCCCCCTCTTAAACAATCGTTCGTCCTCGAACGGGTCTAGAAACATACATGGAGCCTCAAATAGGTATGGATATCTGCTCCGCATCTCCCGCTCGGTCTCCCAGGTAGCCTCCTCCACAGGCTGACCTCTCCACTGCACTTTCATTGAAGCTATATCCTTTTACCTCAACTTCCGAATCTGCCGATCCAAAATGGCCACTGGCTCCACATCATAAGTCATATCACCCTCCAACTGAACCGTGCTGAAGTCCAAAACATGGGACGAATCGCCAACATACTTCTGGAGCTTGGAAACATGAAATACTGGATGCACACTCGACAAGCTGGGTGTCAAGTCAAGCTTATAAGCCGCATCCCCTATCCTCTGAAGCACCTCAAAAGGCCCAATAAACTAGGGGATCAACTTTCCCCTCTTCCCAAACCTCATAACACCCTTCGTAGGTGATACCTTCAGCAAAACCTTTTCCCCAACCATAAAATACACATCACAAACCTTCTTGTCCACGTAGCTCTTTTGCCTAGACTGCACCGTGCGAAGCCGCTCCTGAATTAATTTCACCTTATCTAGTGCATCCTGGACCAAGTCTGTACCCAAGAGCCTAGCCTCACCTGGCTCAAACCATCCTAATGGAGATCTACAGCTCCTCCCATATAAAGCCTCGTACGGAGCCATCTAAATGCTCAACTGATAATTGTTGTTATATGCAAACTCCACGAGCGGCAGAAACTGATCCCATGAAACCCCAAAGTCAATGACACAAGCGCGCAACTTGTCCTCCAATATCTGAATAGTGCACTCGGACTGGCCGTCCGTCTGAGGGTGAAAAGTTGTGCTCAACTCAACCTAAGTACCCAATTCTCGTTGCACGGCCCTCCAAAACTGCGATGTAAACTGAGTGCCCCTATCTTAAATGATGGAAACTGGGACACCATGCAGGCGAACAATCTCTCGGATGTAAATCTCCGCCAACCGCTCTGAAGAGTAAGTAGTACCAACTGGAATGAAGTGTGTAGACTTGGTCAGCCGTTCCACAATCACCCAAATAGCATCGAACTTCCTCGAAGTCCGTGGGAGCCCAACTACGAAGTCCATGGTGATTCGCTCCCACTTTCACTCTGGGATCTCTAACCTCTGAAGCAAGCCACCCGGTCTCTGATGCTCATACTTAACCTGCTGACAGTTGAGACACCGAGCCACAAGCCCAACTATATCCTTCTTCATCCGCCTTCACCAATAGTGTTGTCTCAAATTCTGGTACATCTTCGCGGCACCCAGATGGATGGAATACCGCGAGCTATGGGCCTCCTCAAGAATCAACTCCCGAAGCCCATCTACATTAGGCACACATATCCGGCCTTGCATCCTTAACACGCCGTCATCACCAATAGTCATGTCCCTAACATCACCTCGTCAGACCTTATCATGAAGAACGAGTAGGTGGGGGTCATCATACTGACGCTCCCTGATACGGTCATAAAGAGAAGACTTGGAGACCACACAATCCAATACCGGACTCGGCTCCGAAATATCCAGTCTAACAAGCTGGTCCGCTAAGGCCTAAACATCCAATACCAAGGGTCTCTCTGCTGCCGGAAGATATGCTAAACTCTCCAAACTCTCCACCTGGTGACTCAAAGCATCGGGTACCACATTGGCCTTCCCCGGATGGTACAAAATAGTGATATCATAGTCCTTAAGAAGCTCTAACCATCTCCACTGAAGCAAATTAAGATCCTTTTGCTTAAACAGATACTGCAGACTCCAGTGATTAGTATAGATCTCACAATGAACCTCATATAAATAATGGCGCCAAATCTTCAAGGCGTGAATAATGGTTGCTAATTCAAGATCATGGACATGATAGTTCTTATCATGGATCTTTAACTGGCACGAGGTATAGGCAATCACCCTACCCTCCTGCATCAGAACACATCCAATACCTACTCTCGAGGCATCACAATACACAGTGTAAGAACCTGAAGTTGATGGCACAACTAACACTGGAGCTATGGTCAAAGCAGCCTTGAGCTTCTGAAAGATCTCCTCACACTCATTCGACCACCTTAATGGAGCACCCTTTTGGGTCAATTCGGTCAAGGGCGATGCAATAGATGAAAATCCATCCACAAAGCGACGGTAATAGCCCGCCAAACCAATGAAGCTCCTAATCTTCGTGGTTGAGGATGGTCTAGGCCAACTTTACACCGCCTCTATCTTCTTCGGATCTACCTGAATACCCTCACTGGACACCACGTGCCCCAGGAATGCTACTGAATCGAGCCAAAACTCACACTTGGAGAACTTTGCATAAAGCTTCTCCTCCCTCAATATCTGTAATATAATCCTCAGATGCTGAGCATTCTCCTCCTGGCTACGAGAGTACACCAGGATGTCATCAATGAATACAATAATGAATGAGTCCAAATAGGGCTGGAATACACTGTTCATCAAATGCATGAACGCTGCTGGGGCATTGGTCAACTCAAAAGACATCACTAAGAAATAAGAGATTTACTCTGGTCTCCAGACCCCCAATAGTCACCATACATGACTGATATACGCGGTCCACAATAATAGTATCGTCCACAAGAGTAGATACATGAACAGATGAAACTAAAGACTCATGGGGTATATCTAGAAAATGAGCAAAATACAAGAAAACATATGAATAAGTGGAACTAGGGTCAAATAATACAGAGACATCTCTGTGGCAAACTGAGACAATACTTGTAATCACAGCATCTGAAGCAATAACATCTGGTCTGGCTGGGAGGGCATAGAAATGGGCCTGACCACCTCCTGATCGGCCTCCCCCTCTAGGGCGACCCCTACTAATTGTACTCCACCCCTAGCAGACTGGGCGGGTGGTGAAGTAACTGGTGCTGAAGTCGAAGTCTGACTTCTCTGCTGAGATGGACGCCCATGGCGACGAGGACACTGCCTCCATATATGCCCAAACTCCCTACACTCAAAACAACTCCCTGATGTGGGTGACAGGGACCGAAGGGAACCCCTAGCACCGGGATAAATGGTAGAAGAACCTGGCATGGAGGAGCCCTGAACTGACAGAGCATAAGACGAACTTTGGGCTAGGAGGGCACTGAGTGATGAGTGTCCCTGATGAGAACTGTGAGAACGATGGCCCGATAATGCACCACGGTGAACTGGGCGGGTTGGCTGAGCATGCCTGAATGGACGACCTCTGTCGTGCTGTAACTGACCCCCATAAGGAGCACCACTAAATCCTCCCTGTCCTCGAGGCCTCTTGGCCTCCCTCTCAATCCTTTCCTGACCACGAACCATCTCAATCTGTCGAGCAATGTTAATAACCTAATCAAAAGTAGCACCAGACACCCTCTCTCTGGTTATAAGCAACCGCAGCTGAAAAGTGATACCATCTATAAACCTCATGATCCTCTCCCTGTCTATGGGAACCAACCAGATAGCATGACGGGCCAACTACGAGAATCATATCTCATACTGCATCACAGATATATCACCTTGGTAAAGCTGCTCAAACTGTCTGCGCAGATCCTCTCTGCGGGACTGAGGCACGAACTTCTCCAAAAAGACCATAGAGAACTGCTGTCAAGTAAGGGGTGTTGCGCCAATAGGCCTACACCTCTCGTAAGTCTCCCACCATCTAAGTGCAGCCCCAGAAAACTGAAAAGTAGTGAATTAGACCCCACAAGTCTCCAGAATACCAGCTGTACGAAGTATCCTCTGACACCTGTCCAAGAAGTCCTGAACATCCTCTCTCTCTGTGCCACTGAAAGGTGGAGTCTCCCAAACCTCTCCGACCTATGCTGATCATCCTCAGGCATAGCAGGAACCACATAGTCCTGAGCAGATGCAACCGGTTATGCTGGTGGTGCCCCCGGTGTTTGGAGTCCCTGAACAACCTGCTCGGATGTGCGAGCGGCGGGAGTCTTAGTGCCTCCCCCAGCCTAAGAAGTAGTTATTGCGGTCAGAATAGACACCGCCTGAGAAAGGCTGGTGCACACTGCCAGAATTTGAGCTAGGGCCTCCTGAAGGCCTGGAATCACAATAGGCACAAGTGGTGCCTGAGTTGGTGCATCAACAACTGGAATCTGGTCCTTATCTGGGATAACTGGTGGATTTGCAGGTACTGCCCCAGATGATGTGCGGGCTGCACCTCTGCCCCTACCTCGGCCTCTACCGCGACCTTGGCATCTATCGCGACCTCGACCTCTCATGGCCCTGGCTAGTGGTACTGGTGGTTGTCCATCCTGTCCGGTAGTACGAGTCCTCACCATCTGTGAGAGAATGAAATAATAGATGTTTAGTTACTAGAATCAACAGATTCGCACGACAAGAATTCAAGAATGTGAAATTTTTCCTAAAGGTTCTGCAGCCTCTCGAAGATAAGTACAGACGTCTCCGTACCAGTCCACAATACTCTACTAAACTCGCTCATGACTCGTGAGACCTATGTAACCTAGGCTCTAATACAAACTTGTCACGACCCAAAACCTAACCCATCGTGATGGCGCCTATCGTGGTACTAGGCAAGCCGACACATTTCCAAAACACATCGATATTTCATTTAAAAGATAAGTCAAAGCTTTACTTTACTAGAATCTTCATTAAAGAGTTCAAACCAAAATAAAAAATTAAAATGCAGAAAAGATAACCCGACATCGGGGTGTCACTAAGTCATGAGCAACTACTACAAACTATCTGATAACATCACCACTAGCATAGTCCGGTAAAAAAACATCCAATACAACTAAGGGGAAGATAAGGAAGGAGAAAAACAGGGTTGCGATCGCCAGGCAGCTACCTTGCTATCTCCGATGATCCGCTACTGAATATATCAACAACCGTTAACGTGGCCAGAAATGGCTGGATTTGCACACAAGGTGCAGGGAGTAACATGAGTACACCAACTCAGTAAGTAACAACAGTAAATAAAGGCTGAGAAGTAGTGACGAGCTAGATGCAAGTATAGTTCATATCACAAAAATTCCGTAAAGTACAACATGCTTTAAAAACCAGTGTTTAAGTCAAATCAGCTTGTTTAAATAAAACCAATAAAAATATCTTTCAGCAGTTCTCAAACAAGGACTCAAAGCAGCTATGAGCACACATGATGAAATCATATACCGCCCCACGGGCAAAATATCACTCAGCCCTCCCAATCACTCCAACCTCACAATCACTCCAACCTCACAATCACTCATGCCTCCCAATAGCACATGCCTTCCAATCACTCAGCACTCGGCACTCACACTCAGTAGGTACATGCGCTCACTGGGGGTGTTCAGACTCCGGAGGGGCTCCTACAGCCCAAGCACTATAATTTGTACGGTCAACTCATGTGCTGCACGGACAACTCATGTGCTAAGGTACAATACCTCACAAACAGGCCATCAGCCTCACTCAGCGATAAACCTCTCCAGTTTCTCGGGCTTTCAGAAATCAAAGAAATCAGCCCAAACAACATTAACATAATGCAATAAATAAAATAACAGATACTAAGTTATGATGTAAGAATGCATGAACATGACTGAGTACTGGATATCAACTAAAGCAGTGAAAGGACAGCAAGAAACGACCTCTAAGGGTCCAAACAATACTGGCATAAGGCCTAGACATGGTATCTAGCGTGATTTACAGTAAATCTTTCTAAAGCACATAAAGAGCATATAGCTACAACAAGTTGTTCAACTTTACAGTTGCTACGGGACGGGCCAAGTCACAAATCCCCAATGGTGCACTCACACACGCCCATTACCTAGTATGTGTGTCACCTCCAAATAGTCACATGACACAAAAATTCGGGGTTTCATACCTTGAGAACTAGATTTACAGCCGTTACTTACCTTAATCTGAGCAAATCTCTACTCTGCAATGCCCTTGCCCTCGAATCGGCCTCCGAGCATCCCGAATCTAGCCACAAACAGTACAATACCATTAATATATGCTAAAGTAATCAATTCCAAAAGGAAACTACTAAATTAGACTCAAAACCTGAAATTTGCTCAAACCCGGCCCCTGGCCCACGTCTCGAAATCAGACAAAAGCCACAAAACCCAAAAGCCTACTAAATTTCCTCAAATCTGACAATAAAAGCCCCTTTAAAACCTCAAAATTCCATCTCAAGAACTCTTCCAATTTTCCCCTAGTTTTTCACCCCAAATCACAATTTGGATGACAAAAATCAAGATATAATCAAGGAATTTAACCAAACTCAAGTGAGAAACACTTACCCCAATCAACTCCCTGAAAATCCCTTTAAAAATCGCCTAAATCCGTGGTCTCTAGCTCAATATATGAAAAATGGGTTCAAAGTTCAAACCCTCGATTTTTAAATTTAACACTGCTGCCCATATTTCCTTCTTCGCAAACGCAGAAGTACACTCGCGTTCGCAAAGCACAACTCCCTCTGCCCATAAATCCCTTATACGTGAACGCGATCTACCACTCGCGAACGCGAATCTTTAGTGAACTTTCTCTTCGCGAACGCCACCTCACCCCCGCGAATGCGTAGACCAAATGAATGGGGTCCCCAGCTGCCTCTTCTCTTCTTCGCGAACGCGTTACTCATCTTGCGTCCGCGATGCACTCTACTCCTAAACCTTCGCGAATGCGTCCCTTACTTCGCGAACGCGAAGAACAATTCTTCCTAAATCTCCAGATACTCTTCGCGAATGCGAGACCTACCTCGCGAACGCATAAGAGGAAACCAGCAACAACAAAAACCAGCAGATCAGCTATCTCTCAAAGGCCATAATTAGTTCGTTAACCACCCGAAACTCACTCGAGACCCTCGGGACCTCAACCAAACATATCAACATATCCCACAACATCATACAAACTTAGACAAATCATCAAATCACTCAAAACAACATCAAAACACCAATTTACACTCGGATTCAAGCCTAATGACTTCTAAACTTTCGAATTCCATCAACGATGCCGAAACCCGCTAAACCATGTCCGAATGACCTCAAATTTTACACAAAAATCAAAAATAACACCACAAACCTATTCCAACTTCCGGAATTCCATTCCGACCCCGATATCAAAATTTTCACTACCGACCAAAATCGCCAAAATTCTAACTTTCGCCAATTCAAGCCTACTTCTACCACGGGCCTCCAAATCTCATCCAAACGCGCTTTCAAGTCCAAAATTACCCAACGGAACTAACAGAACCATCAAAATTCAAATTCGAGGTCATTTACACATAAGTCTACATCCGGTTGACTTTTCCAACTTAAGCTTCTACTTTAGAGACTAAGTATCTCAATTCACTCTGAAACCACTCTAGACTCGAACCAACTAACCCGATATATCAATATATAGCTGAAAAGCACAAAAGAAAGCAGAAATAGGGAAAATGGGGCTATAACTGTCGAAACGACCAGCCGAGTCGTTACATCCTCCCCCTCTTAAACAACCGTTCGTATACGAACGGGACTAGAAACATACATGGAGTCTCAAATAGGTGTGGATATTTGCTCCGCATCTCCCGCTCGGTCTCCCAGGTGGCCTCCTCTACAGGCTAACCTCTCCGATGCACTTTAATTGAAGCTATATCCTTTGACCTCAACTTCCGAATCTGCCGATCCAAAATGGCCACCGGCTCCACATCATACGTCATATCACTCTCATTAGTTCTGTTGTCCATGAAAAACTTGACATGCATTTAATGGATTTCGTTACAACCTACCTTTACGACTCACTTGATAATGAGATATACATAAAATATTTCGAGGGATTTAAAATACTTGACGCACATAATTCAATGTCCCGAGAAATATTTTCAATCAAATTGCAAAGATCTTTGTATGATCTAAAGCAATCGGGACGAATGTGGAATAACCATCCTAGTGAGTATTTATCAAAGGAAGATTATATAATTGATGTCATTTGCCCATGTGTTTTTATAAAGAAAAGAGTATCAAAATTTGTTGTACTTTACGTATATGTTGATGACATAAACCTTTTTGGAAATCCTATAGAACTCCAAAAGGCAATTGATTATTTAAAGAAGGAATTCGAGATGAAAGATCTTGGAAAGACAAAATTATGTCTTGGTTTGCAAATTGAACATTTGGCAAACGGAATTTTTGTTTGTCAATCTACCTACATAGAAAAGGTATTGAAATAATTTTACATGGATAAAGAACATCCACTAAGTACTCCGATGGTTGTTTGATCACTTGATGTGAATAAGGATCCATTCCGACCTCAAGAAAAGAATGAAGAGCTACTTGGTCCTGAAGTACCATATCTTAGTGCAATTGGTGCACAAATATATCTTGTTAACACTACAAGGCTTGAGATAACTTTTTCAGTTAATGTCTTAGCAAGATATAGCTCTACTCCTACAAAGAAATATTGGCATGGAATCAAACACATACTTCGGTATCTAAAAGGGACTACCGATATGGGCTTATTTTATGGAAATAATTGCAGTTCCGATCTTGTTGGTTATGCCGACGCTGGTTATTTATCTGACCCACACAAGGTTCGATCTCAAACAGGCTATGTGTTTACATGTGGAGGCACTGCCATATCTTGGCAATCAATTAAGCAATCAATCGTGGCTACTTCATAAAATCATGGTGGGATAATTTCTATTCATGAAGCAAGTCGAGAATATGTATGACTAAGGTCTATAATACAACTTATTTGAGAAAAATAAGGTTTGAATTGTGACAAACTACCCACGATTTTGTATGAAGAATATGTAGTATACATAGCCCAATTGAAGGGAAGATTCATAAAAGGAGATAAGACAAAGCACATTTCACCAAAGTTACTTTTCACACATGATCTTCAAAAGAATGGTGAAATTAATGTGCAACAGATTCGTTCAAGTGATGATATGGTTGATTTGTTCCCAAAATCTCTACCAATGTCAACCTTCAATAAAATAGTGTACAAGATTGGGATGTGAAGGCTCAAGGATGTGAATGCTCTCATCAAGGGGAGTTAATATGCGTTGTACTCTTTTTCCCTTATAAGTTTTTGTTCCACTAGGTTTTCTTTGCAAGGTTTTTAACGAGGCAACCAAAAGGCGTATTTTTAAACATGCGTACTCTTTTTTCTTCTCTAGAATTGTTTTCCATTGAGTTTTATTTTACATAAGGTTTTAACGAGGCATATTATCTGTTGAATAGACATTCAAGGGAGAGTGTTATAAATAGAATTTTATTTAAGGTGAATGTCTATATTTTAGAAAGATTCTAAGGTTTGTTACTTTGTGGCTGTTTTACCCTCAAAATTGTATAACAATTAAATTTGTAAGTGGTTATAAGAATACGCGGATCAACTTATCACAAAGCGGTAAATTAAGTTACTATTGAATAAATAAAGATAAAATAAATTTAAACCACACGAGTTGGATAGTTTTAGCCTTAGTGAAATAGCCACTCTCGAGCTGAGCTCACCACGATCGGTACAGATAAAAAAGAACAAGAGCTAAAGACAGAGAAAATAATAATATATTGCTTTTGAGTCCGTGTTACAATGTCATATTAGACTCCCTTTATATAGTAGGGGAGTCCCACTTTAGGTACAACTCTATAAAAGGTAAAAAATCTTCTGATTCACTGATTGTCGATTCATTATTGATACGTGCCGAGATCCTCGCCGTAATATTCGGCCGGTCACAGATATTTCGACTTTCTGTTGTCTATGCTAGATTGTTTGACAATGTTCTTCGAAGTTGTTCGAGGTCAGGATCGATTCTGGGACCAATGCCTCAATATTCTCGAGGGCAGGCATCATGCCCCCCAGGTCCTCGTTTTTCGGAGAGTAAATGACGAGAAACGACATGAGCTTCCAATTATCACTCCGACACGTCGTGACAGAAACGACAAAATATCCGAAATATCTCGTCAGTCAAGTTCTAATGGCATTAAATGCATGTCAACCGTCGGTCGGCCGTCCCTGGACGTGAAACGCCGATGAACTACTATAAATACCCCCTCCTTTGTTCATTTTTACTTTACATCAAACCTTCTACCCCCATACCTTTAGGATTTCAATACTCTTTAGCACTTTTACCCCGGTTATTCGAGGTCCTTTGCAAAAATGTTTACCCATCTTCTTCTCAAGCCAACAAGTCTAACCCTTCAACTTTCTTTCTTTCTTTATTCATCTTTTTGATATTTTCCTCCATCTTCATCTTCTAAAAGAATGGCAAAGACTTCCAAAATCGTTCCCCAGAAAGAATCTCTTTCCACTTCGCGTGCGGCCGTTGATGAACTGACGAGCGCAAAACACACACTTAAATTGTACTCACTAGTCAAAGATAATATAGTATAATATCGTGTCCACATGGATTGGATTTAAATAGTATTCTCGTAGTTTCTAGCTTTATTGCTATTCAAGAGGATCAACAGTTGAGATTTGTATAATTAATAATAAAATTTAACTAAGAATCTAAAATCTACAGCTATTGACTTATGACTATCGAAACAAGGAATAAGTAATTAAGGTTATCAGTGGAAGAGGATAGGTTTTTCACAGAATAAGTGCAAGATAATTGTCTAGGATCTAACTCTAGATAATTCACTTCTATTGTTCAAGTGAGCCTCTCGAATTCACTCTATTATTAGTTCAAACGTTCAGCAAAAACTCCTCTCTCGATTAAGTTTTAACCTCATAAGATGAACCGAATTAAGCACTATAAAGATATGCAAGAATGCGTAGTGGATCGGTCTTTAGGAAAACCTCTTTCGATTATTCTCCTAACTAGATTTAATCAATGATTCAACTAGCCTCTTTCGATTACTTAGACGAATCTATGAACTCAACCAACAATATAATGCAAAGATATCACAAGTTATGCCTCTTTCAATTACAAGAACAAGTGAATATAGATAGAGTTATAATACACAAATAATCATCAATACACCAAATCCATCAAAATCCCAAAAGGATCTACTCCATAGACATGGATAAGTTCTAAATTATAGGAAAACATAAATTCAATCCAAAGCCGTATCTTGAGTGAGGAAGGAATGATGAAATCCTTGTGCTTGTGTTCTTCCAAATCCTCCTTAGCCTCCTTAGGTCAAAAATGTGTCAAAAGTCCCTAAAATGGTATTTTCCTGTGTATTTAAGCCACCCCCCAATAATCCATGGACGGAATTACCCTTTTTACCGGAATTGGGAAGTCACTCAAACATATTTGGGCTACCTCGCCGCATGACACGCCGCCCCATACGGCGCGCATGTAGGAAATTCTAGAACGTGCCAAAATATGATTTCTGGCCACTTTTTGCACTAGCGCACGGGGCATGTCGCGGGGCGGTAGTGAAAATTGTTTCCAGAAATGAGTTTTTCAAAATTTTGACATCCAGACTTGATTTTCGACCCCCGAACGTGATCTCAGATTAATTGCTTAGGCTTCTACTCAGAATTCAAAGCTCCAAATAGCTTGAATTAGCTCCACAATATCTACATAATGCGAAATCACTTCTACAAGGTATAAAACACACAATAAGTGCAAAACCACTACCAATTAAAGCTCAACACAAGTAAAGTGCAGTGAATTAGAGTGTAATAAGCGACTAAAATACGAGATTATAGCCTGTTATCATAAACCAGTACTCGAACCCCCTCTAAAAATGTCCATCCTCGGGGGATGCTCGATCAACGTCGATTTCAAGGTTGAAAAGCCTTCTTCCGTACAGGGCCGGTGTGAGGAGGTCTCGAGATACATATGCTCGATTACTGAATAGGTCCTCCCTACAGTCCAAAAAGACTGCAACTGGGCCGATAAAGACATAGTGGTCCCCGACCCCGAAGAAGCCATTACCACCTATGTCGAGGGATATCTAAGTGTTTACACTTATCCTTTTACATTGGGTCCGGTAGACCCCAGTCATTTTGGATTTCTGCAAGAGGTACATCGTGTTCCTAGGCCAGATTCATCCATCACTCTGGAGGATCGTGATCTTCCTCCAATTTTTTGTGAACAAAATCGATGGGTGCTCGTTCACCATTGATCATCTACTATACTTATACAGTCCCCGAATCTTCCGGGGGGACTGATAAAGCTTGTGCGTCGGGCCAGTAAAGCCACGTTCTCAAGTATTGATGAGGACTGGGATCGAGCTTGGCAAGGCCATTTTGTCCGAGTGAGGACTTCAGACTTGATCCCGGCTGAGTGCAGGCCATTCCTCGAGAAGTGGAATACGTCACGAAAGTAGAACTTATTTTAGAATGCTGAATTTATACTTACTTCTCTTTTCCTTATCGGTGCTTTGTGGTGGTGCAGCTGTTGCTCGACTCCCAAATGTTGTCCCTCGACTCAAGTAGTGGGTCGAGGGTATCGTTTCAAAAATGCCCTACTCAGACCATTCGTGGCGCAAACTCTCGAAGGGCCGTTGGGAGGCCCGTTCCCATGCGAGACTTTTTTCCTGAGTAGGTTGTATTAGGATTCTCCTTTTAACATTAATCCCTTACTCCCTTTACTTCTTTTTGTAGGCTTATCTAAGGATGTCGAACTTAGGCCTCCAGTCGGTAGAGAGAAAAAGAAAACAAAGAGAAACCTGGTGCGCAAGTCAAAAGAAACACCAACTCCCGAGCACCAGCTTCAGATTTGCTCTATCGGTTAAGGGACGAGTCTGAGAGAGAAGAACCTTTTGTTCTGGAGTCCCGCGAGCCATCTCAGCTCGAAGATCAGGGGGCTCTAAACCAGAAATCCGTGAGGCCGATCTGCCTCAAGCTAGGGAGGTCGATGAGGAGACCGGGGCCGAGGCTTCCCGAGATGCGGGCAGTGCCTCGAAGGAGGCATTTGGCATGATAGACATCACCGAGTCACCCTCATTTACCGATTCCTTGTAAAACAAGGCACAAATGGTGAAAGAGCGCCCTAATAAGGGGCCCACAAAGCAGACGACCCCCTCCGCTGCTTTTTGATGTCGCAAATTCCACCACCACGGAGGACGTCACCGGATTAGGTAACTTAGAGGTACCAAGGAAAAGTCCATCCTCGGGGTAGGTAGGCAGGCCTATCTCAAGCCCGAAAATGATCAAGTGGTTCCCTGCCTCGAGTGTGGATCCTGATCTGAAGTGGTCCATTAACATCACTATTCCGGAGGATGCCTGGGTTCTTTCCGCCCCCGTAGGGGTGGCCAGTTATCATTACCAAGCCAAAATGAACAAGGTAGATGTGCCCTACCTATTCAATGAAGCACAACAGGCGTTGAACCGAGTAACCCTAGATAACTCCTGGTGATTTCAATTTCTCCTTTGATACTTGAACTAATTCATTGATAATACTAACATTTTTCTTCATATTTGTAGGCCTCAGTGCTTTACCACAAAACGTTCCTCCGGTATCGGGATGAGCTGAACCAACTCGAAGTCGAAGTCAAAGAGCTTGTTGAGAAGAGAGATACGTACAAACTTCTAAGCGAGCAACGTGAAGGAGAGGCTAAGAGCCTTTAAGCTAAGTTGGAAGCGGCTCGGAAAGAACACGCCGACCTAGTTGAACAGGTAAAAATCTTTGAATTTAGTGATGATGAGATAGATACGGTGACTAATGGTCGGAACCTGCATGTCCAACAAAATATTGATCGAATTGACCAACTTCGAGCCGAGATAGATGCGATCAAGGTCGAGGACGAAGAGTTGAGAGGCAGGATGGACCACCTGGCCTCGAAAAAAGAGACTGCCAGGGAGTAGTTGACCTCGATGGAGGCCCAACTTAGAGTGACGAGGGAGAAGATGTAGGCACAGTCCTAAAAAGCTAAGGAGCTCCAGTCTAAGCTAAGCTAGGCTGTTGCCGATCGAGAGGCCCTTGCCAAAGAGCTTAAAGTGGCCAAGTCGGTGGTTGAAGTAACTAAAGCCAATGCCGATGAGATGGTGGACCAATATAAATCCAATGTCGAGGCAGCCCAGGAACACCTGAAAGATATTGTCAAATACGAGAAGTGGCAGTCCCGAAGGGAGCCCCTCAAGGAAATTCATGCTCGGGGTTTTGATTTGTTGCCCGAGGTCGAAAGTGCTAAGGGGTTCGAGGCCGAGGCCAAGAAATTGGCGTATCCCGAGGATGAAGATGACTCCGAAGATTCAGGCAAATTCGGCGGCGGAGAAGACTCCGATAGCCCCGGTGATGAGGCGGGCTCCGGTGGAGACCAAGCCGTTTAGGTGCCTTATAAAGTTTTCCTTATTTTTGTACCTTTGTACTTTTTTGTCGAGGTCGTTTGGCCTTTGTAAAGATCTTTATATATATATATATATATATATATATATATATATATATATATATATATATATATATATATATATATATATATATAAAGGCCCTTTTTCCTTTCGACAAATTTTAAGCTTGTTTCCTTTTGCACTTTTCTTTATGCTTGTAAAGATATCGAATGCCTTAGCACGTAATAATAAAGTCTTGTTCAGAGGTTCGAACAGGCCTTGCTCTCGATATTATTTTGCTTAAGACTTGTGGGGGGCTTGGTATGACCAGAAGCTTTTCCCAAAGTACTAAGAATATTTTAGATTACAATTTGCCGATGGTAGCCTTTTGAACTGGTTTAGAAAATTTGAAGGCCTTATGTTTTGGTTACGGATCTCGAACATCTTCGCCCCATTCTAAGGCGGCTGTAGCCTTTCTAGTTTGGGTGTTTCCTAGTAGGATTGTTACCCTGAGTCGTCCGGTCTTAACCGAGACAACCGTCCCCGAATGGGATTGGCTGTAGCCTTAAAAGTTCAGGCACTACCTAATAAGCTTTGTGCCCCCGGGCTTCATTATCCCGGGTCGTCCGAACCTTCCTTGGGCGGAATTCCCCATGTGAGGTGGCCCTTGGGCTCGATGTCTTTAGGGGATCAAATATAAGAAAGAAAACATTTTCAAGGGACAAAATATTTATCCACAAGGTAGAAACTTCCTTTCATTTTTGTGAGTAATATACAAAGTTACACATGTGTTCAAGCTTTGTGTCCGGGCTCGGGCGGTGTATGTGGGCACGATTCATTTGACTGTTGAGTCCTTATAGTAAATCCTATCGATCGAGCCTAGACTATTCGAGCACAAAGTTTCCTTCCTTGCCAAAATCATTATCCGAGAGTGATGCCCCCCAGTGTTCGAGGCCAATCATAGAGAAGCCTCAGATATTGTTGATGTGATCCTTGACATTGGTTCAAAAATGGTCTTCAATTCTTAGTTAGCACGATCCACTGTTGCCTCGTTAGAAACCTTGTCAGGAAACCCATTTGGGACAAAACAGGTTCAAGGGAAAAATAGTGCAACGCGTGCTTTCAGGCCTAAAACATTATATCGTTCTTTGACGGTCACCTGCAAGTATTAGTCCAAAATGTAAATAAATAAAAGAAGTAAATGGGGTCGTACCTTATTAGTAATATCGTTTCAAGTGAGTTATATTCCAGTTGTTCGGTAGTCGCTCACCGTTCATTTCTCCTAGTTTGTACGACCCTTTTCTGGTGATCTCGATAATTTGATACAGACCTTCTCAGTTCGGCCCTAGCTTCCCTTCGTTCGGGTTCCGAGTGTTTAATGTGACATTTCTTAACACTAAGTTCCCGACATTGAACTGTCGAATGTTGGCTCTTCGATTGTAATACCTCTTGATCCGTTATTTTTGTGCGGCCAACTGGGCGAGGGCTACTCCGCACCTTTCATCTAACAGTTCCAGGCTCGTATGCATGGCCTCGTTGTTTGATTTTTTGATTGCATATCAGAACCTGAGACTCGGTTCTTCAACTTCGACCGGTATTAGAGTTTCGATACCGTAAACCAACGAGAATGGGGTAGCCCCGGTACTGGACTTCGAGGTCGTACGGTATGCCTATAAGACTTCGGGCAAGATTTCTTTCCATTTTCCTTTAGCGTCGGTCAATCTATTTTTGATGTTTTGGAGTATGGTTTTGTTCGTGGACTCTGCTTGCCCGTTCCCACTAGGGTGATAGGGTGTTGACGGAATTCTTTTGATCGTATGATCTTCGAGAAACTTGCTTACTTTACTGCTAATGAATTGCTTCCCATTGTCACACACGATCTCGGTCGGCATTCCGAACCGACATATTATGTGGTACTAGATGAAATCAAGGACTTCCTTCTCCTTGACTTTCTCAAATGCCTGGGATTCCACCCATTTAGAAATATAGTCAGTCATAAACAATATAAATTGAGCCTTACCGGGTGCCTATGGAAGGGGGTCGACGATGTCCATCCCCCATTTCATGACAAGACCAAATGTAGTAGCTCCCTGGGCAGATGAATCATTAGAGCATGCCTTTGACATCCATCATATTTTTTGTACGAACTCCTTCGCACCTTTTTCCATGTCGATCCAATAGTAGTTGGCTCTGATTATTGTTTGAACTAATGATTCGATGCCCGAATGATTTCTGCAGGTGCCTTCATGGATTTTTCTCAGAACATACTCGGTGTCTCCTGGTCCTAGACATATTGTGAGTGGGTCCTTGAATGTTCTCTGGAATAATGTACCATCTTCGGACAAGCTGAACCGGGCCGCCTTCGTACGCAGAGTCCTCGATTTCTTAGAGTCCGAGGGCAGTTTTCCGATCTTCAGATATTCTATATATTTGTTTCTCTAATTCCAAGTTAGGCTTGTTGAGTTTATCTCAGCGTGACCTTCTTCCACTACCGATCTCATGAGTAGTACGATCTCCCTGAGTTGAACTCATTGTCATTGACCGACGATTCCAACTTAGCAAGGGCATCGACCTCACTGATGTAACATTACCTGCAATTTATCTAGGTATCTTTGCATTCGTTTCTCTCTGACTTCGAACGTCACATTAACTTGGTTCACCACAAAGAGGGAGTCGCACTTAGCTTCGATCACCTCTGCCCACAAGCTTTTAGCTAGTTTGAGACCTGTAATCATGGCCTCATACTCGGCCTCATTGTTAGTTAATTTTACAATCCTAATAGATTGTTTAACTACATTACCTGCAGGTGGCTTCAATAGAATTCCAAGTACAGACCTATTTGCGTTCGAGGTGCCATCCGTAAAGAGGGTCAAGACTCCCGAAGAAGTGCCCGAGTTTAACAACAACTCTCTTTTGACCTCGGGTATTAGGGCCGGCGTAAAGTCGGCTACAAAGTCTGCCAAAATTTGACATTTAATAGCAGTCCAAGGCCGATATTTGATATCGTACCCGTTGATCTCTGCGGGCTGTTTGGCCAACCGTCCCGAGAGCTTCGGTTTATGCATTACGTTCCTTAATGGGTAAGTGGTTACGACACATATGGGGTGACATTGAAAGTACAGTTTCAGCTTCCTAGAGGCGCTTAGCAAGGCGAGCGCCAATTTTTCTAGGTGAGGGTATCTAGTTTCGGCCTCACCTAAAGTCCTGCTAACGTAGTAAATTGGAAATTTCCTACCTTTCTCTTCCTGGACTAGGACTCCACTTATCGCTATCTCTGATACTGCCAAGTACAGGTATAGTTGTTTGTCTGTCTTCGGTGTGTGAAGCAGTGGTGGGCTCGTTAGATATCACTTGAGCTCCTCCAAGGCTCGTTGACAATCCAGGGTCCATGAGAAGTTACTTTTTTCTTCAACAGTGAGAAGAACCGGTGGCTCTTGTCGAAAGACCTCGAAATAAATCATCCCAAGGCGGCTATGCATCCGGTTAACCTTTGTCCGGCCTTCACTTTGTCCACAACAGTGATATCTTCGACGACCTTGATCTTATCGGGGTTGATCTCAATTCCCAGGTTGGATACCATGAATCTGAGGAATTTATCGGACCCGACTCTGAATGCACATTTCTCCGGGTTCAGCTTCATATTGTATTTCTTCAATATGCCGAAGGTTTTCTACAAATATTTCAAATGGTTCTCTGCTCGCAGGGACTTAACCAACATATCGTCAATGTAAACCTCCATTGATTTTCCTATTTATTTTTCGAACATCAAATTTACTAGGCATTGGTAAGCGTCGCCAACATTTTTTAGTCCGTACGGCATCACGTTATAGCAGTAGGTGTCGTACTTGGTGATGAAGGAAGTTTTTTCCTGATCACCCGAGTCTATCCGAATTTGGTTGTACGTGGAATAAACGTCGAGAAAACTGAGGATCTCGTGGTCGGCCGTTGCATCGATCATGCGATCGATGTTAGGAAAAGGGAAAGAGTCCTTGGGACACGCTTTATTCAAGTCTTTATAGTCCACACACATTCTTAAGTTGTTCCCTTTTTTGGGACTACTACTACGTTTGCTAACCAGTCTAGGGATTTAAGCTCCAGGATGGACCCTATTTTAAGAAGTTTAGATACCTCAGCCTTGATGAAAACATGTTTGACCTCGGACTAGGGTCTCATCGTATGCTTGACCGGGTGTAACTTCGGGACCAGACTTAGCCTGTGAGAGGTAATTTCCGGCGGGATCCCTGTCATATCAAGGTGAGACCAAGAAAAATAATCTTCGTTAGCTATAAAAAATTGAATGAGTTTTTTCCTGAGCTCAGGATTCAACCTCGTGCCCAGATATACCTTTCGATCAGGTAAGTGTTCGATCAGTACGACTTGCTCCAGTTCCTCAACCGTTGATTTGGTAGTATCGGAATTGTCGGGAGCTATGAAAGACCTGGTAACCCAGTAGTCATCGTCCTCACCTATCTCCTGCTTCTCTAATTGGGATGGAGTCGGTGTCAGTAGTTGCTATTTGGTTTCTCCATTGGTGACCGGACCCACCTCCTTTGGTGTCGAAAGTGTGGATATAGGGACCACCTCATCAACCACGAACATCTCTTTTGTGGTCGGGTGTTCTCCATAAACTATTTTTATTCCTCCCGGCATCGGGAACTTCAACACCTGGTGCAGAGTCAAGGGTACCGCCCTCGTGTTATGAATCCATGGTCTTCCTAACAAAGCATTGTACCTCATGTCCCCTTCAATCACATAAAACTTTGTTTCCTGAACGGTTCTGGCGGTGTTCACCGGTAGTGTTATCTCCCCTTTAGTGGTCTCACATGCCATGTTGAACCCGTTTAGGACTCGGACAGTAGGCACGGTCTGATCTTGTAGGCCGAGCTGTTCTATGACCCTCGATTTGATGATGTTGGCCAAGCTACCTAGATCAATTAACACACACTTAACTCAAGATCTATTTATAAGTAATGATATTACTAGTGGATCTTTGTGGGGCTGTACGATCCCCTCATCATCTTCGTCGTTGAAGGACAAGGTTCCCTCCGACATGTAATTTCGAGTCCATTTTTCTCGTGTGATTGATACTTTGGCGCGCTTTAGCATCGGCCCCTAGGGAATGCCGACCCCACTGATGATCATGTTAATGACGTACTGAGGGTCCTCCTGCTCAATCTGTTTACTAGAATATCTGTTCCTGAAGTAGTTCTTGGCTCGATCGCTCAGGAACTCTCGGAAGTGTCCGTTTTTGAATAATCGGGCTACTTCCTCTCTTAATTATAGGCAATCTTTTGTTTTGTGGCCGTGAGTGCCATGTTATTTGCACATTAGGTTAGGATCCCTTTGGGCTGGATAAGAATGTAGAGGTCGAGGTCATTTGGTATCTTTGATGCGTCCGATGGGGGATACGATGGTGGCGGCATCGACTTTAAAGTTGCAATCCGATAGCCTTGGCACCTCCTTATGCTCAATGTGCCTGTCGAAACTATTTTTTCTTATGAGTCCCCGATTGCTTTGACCCCGATCACTCATTCTTTCACTTTTTATGGGTTTTCACCCAACTCGGCCACCTCTTTGTCTTTATTGTATGTCTGCTACTGATCCATGTTCGACCTCGGTTCAGGATCAACGTCTCTACTAACTTTGTCGACGGCTCTGACGGGGTCAAAAGACCCGGAAGGGCCCCCGAATTGATCATCTTCGACCCTGATATTTGATTGATACCGATTATGCACATTGGCCCAAGTAACACCCGGGTACTCCACCGGATTTTGTTTCAACTGTTGTGAAGGCAACGAGCTTCGAGCATTGAGTCCTTGGGTGAAGGCTTGAACGGCCCAGTAGTCCGTGACCGAAGGCAAGTCCATCTGTTCCATTTGAAACCGGGACATGAATTCCCTGAGCATTTCATTATCCATATGTTTCACTTTGAAAAGGTATGACTTCCTAGTTTCGACCTTGATTGCCTTGGCGTGTGCTTTTACAAAGGAATCTGCAAGCATAACAAATAAGTCAATAGAATTAGGAGGTAGGTTGTCATACCACATCATAGCTCCCTTGGATAGAGTTTCCCTGAAATTTTTCAGCAGGACAAACTCGATCTCATCATCCTCCAAGTCGTTCCATTTGATGGCGCATGTATAGGAAGTCACATGCTCATTTGGGTCGGTCGTTCCGTTGTACTTAGGAATCCCGGGCATGCATAACTTATTTGGGATCGGCTTCAGGGCTGCGCTCAGAGGAAAAGGTTTTTGAATAAACTTCTTGGAATCTAGGCCCTTCAATATTGGAGGTGCTCCTTGGATTTGGTCGACCTTGGAATTGTAGGTTTCCACCTTTTTGTCATTTGCTTCAATTTCCTTCTCCCCCGATTCTATCCGTTTTATCAATTCTTCGAGCATTTTTATGATCTCGGGGTTGATCTCCGATTCATTTTCATTCGGCCTTTCCGTGATCGGTTCATTCTGCGGGTGATTTCCGGGGATGGCTCGGGCTCAACCCTGCTCGGCGCTCAGCTTTATTTTTGTAACTGGCCTATCACTGCCTATTGAACATGTAATATTTCGAAGAACACCCATAAATTCATCCCATCATTTTCACTGTTGTGTTTATTCTGGGAAATCGATCGGACTTCCTGGCACACACTGTTCTCAGGACTGGTAGGCAAATTTGTATTGATGGCCACATGCGAACTGGTGTCGATAGGGTCATCGACGGGAACTCTGCCGAGATCGACTGGGGGCACCTCGTTACCGGGTGCTACATTGTTGCTCTCGCCATGGTGGCTGGACTCGGCATCTATGTTTAGAGGGGGTTTGACATTTCGACTTTGACTTGGAATTGAAAACACTTCAAAGAACAATTGTAAAATAGGGTGTGTTACGAGAATTTGTATCAAATTGTCGCTATTGTCGTTAGCCCTACGGTGAGCGCCAAACTGTTTTATCCTCAAATCGGATAACAATTAAATTTGTAAGTGGTTTTAAGGATACGTGGATTAACTTGATACAAAGCGATAAATTAAGTTACTATTGAATAAACAAAGATAAAATAAATTCAAACCACACGAGTTGGATAGTTTCAGCCTTAGTGAAATAGCCACTCTCGAGCCGGGCTCACCACGACCGGTACATATGAAAAAGAACAAGAGCTAAAGACAAAGAAAATAATAATATATAGATTTTGAGTGCATGTTACAATGTCCTTCACGAATTATCAGATCCTCTTTATATAATAGGGGAGTCCTACTTTAGGTACAACTATATAAAAGGTAAAAAATCTTCTGATTGTCGGTTCCTTATCGATACGTGCCGAGATCCCCGCTGTGATATTCGTCCGGTCACGGATATTTTGGCTTTCTATTGGCTATGCGGGATTGTCTGACAATGTTCTTCGAAGTCGTTCGAGGTCAGGATCGATTCTGGGACCATGGCCTCGACATTCTCGAAGGAAGGCGTCATGCCCCCAGGTTCTGGCCCAGTGGGACTTTGGCTCGATTTCGATCCCTTGCCGCCATGTCTCGAGCCTGACTTATTTTGTCGAAGGTCGGGATGTACCATGAGCTCGATTTCACCCGCACACACTGGCTAACTTACTTTTCCCCTATAAATAGAGGGGTTCTATTCCATTGTAATTCATCCAAATCAATAAGAATTCTCTCTCTTTCTTTGCAATATTCTTCTTTATTGTTTCATTACACATGATTTATTTCTGTGTTATTAGCGTAGCCTATTTTTCAATCTATTATGTCCTTCCGGCTACACCTCCGGCCTCCTCTTGCCGTCTCAGGTAAATTTTTCCAATTCATATCCTCTCCCCACATCTGTCAATCTGTTATGGTTTGTACGTATCTGTATTTTTTTTCGTTTTTTTCCCTTTAGTTTGTTTCGATTATGATAAATTCATGTTTAGTACTCAGTTGAACCCAATATTTTTCATACATTGTATATTACCCCTCCATATCAATTTATGTAATGTTATTTGATATTTACTACGTCCCAAAATAATGATCTAACTTTAAACTTCTCATTTTATCCAGAATTTTTAGCCAAACAAATATTTGTGATTTGTTTTAGACCATTAATTTCCAAAGTTTTTTAAAAATTCGTGCACAGTCAAATGGCATAATTCAATAGTAATATTTTAGAGGTCAAATCCATCAAGTTTGACTACAATATTTAGCTTTCGTAGATTTTCATTTGAACAGGTGATTTTTGGTGTTTGTTTCACTTGCTATTATGCAAATATTGGAGTTCTTATCCTGACTAATTTTTAAAGATGACCTTTTTAACCTTTGAAATGAATAAAGTTTTTCAATATTTTATTTTCCACTCTTTGCAAGAAGTGATGTAGAACTAATGCCACCTACGTTTGGTGAATTTTTAGGTTTAGAAAGAGAGTTTAAGTTTTTAACTGTAATATAGTATTGCTGTGAGTTGCAGTTTGCTCTGGTGAGGAATAAAGATGGTCTTTTTAAATGCTATGTTGGTTACAAAGTTGGAATGCCATCTTCAAAAGGAAAAAAAAATCAAATGTCGTAGGTGTTAGATCTTATGGATATTTTATTATAAAGTGATCAATAGCACCGGCGAAGCTAGTATTCCCAAGGCTGTTCTAACTTGAAAAACGTAAAAAAAAGTTTCCAACAAAGAGTGTTCAATATATTGTATACCTTTAAAACTTAATATTTTACCTATATACGCAGTGTGATTTTCTGACGAAGCTAGAGTGTAGCTTCGCCCATGATCAATAGAATGATGAAGTTTATTTTTGTTCGAATTATCTCTTTAAGGAAGTTAAACTTGCAAAAATTTAGTAAGATTTTGATTGTTGTGGTTTATCTTAATTTGCTTTGACACTCTGGTGATTACATCTCATCTGTCTAATGTGAGCACCTAACGTTTGCCCCACATAGGAAATTACTCCTAAAAATAATTCAAAAATAATTTTAGTTGCTTTTTAGAATGCTAGGATTTTTTTTTATTTGTTTCCTATGAAGTTTATTTTTGTTCGAATTATCTCTTTAAGGAAGTTAAACTTGCAAAAATTTAGTAAGATTTTGATTGTTGTGGTTTATCTTAATTTGCTTTGACACTCTGGTGATTACATCTCATCTGTCTAATGTGAGCACCTAACGTTTGCCCCATATAGGAAATTACTCCTAAAAATAATTCAAAAATAATTTTAGTTGCTTTTTAGAATGTTAGGAGTTTTTTTTATTTGTTTTGCATTTATTCGCATTGTTCATGCATGCATATTTAGAAATATTTTAAATCATAAAATTCATCAAAAAATATTTTATCTTTCATTAATTGCATTTAGGAATTAATCATAGGTCAAAAGCATGATTAAAATAAAAGTCATTTGATTAATTGGCCAAAATGTGAATTTTAACAAAGTTAAGGGGATGGGCTACCAAGTCTTGAGCGATTTGGGCCAATCTTCAGCAGCCCAATGCCTGCATCCTGCATCACCCGCCCCAGTCCATTTTCTACCCGGTCCAAGTGCCTTAAGGCCTAAACAATACAACGACGTAGTATGTGGAAAAACTACGTCGTTTACCCTCCTCTCTTAGCTAAAACTACAAAAATCCTCCCCTTAATCAGATGAACGGACCCCCTCACCGCCGCCCCTCTCTTTCTTTTCTCTCTATCACAATTCACACAAGCTCATTCTCACCTCACCCTCATCTGAATTCACTGATTTTCCTTTTAAAAAGGCTGTGGAGAAGTTGCATCTGTTTCTGCTTGATTCTAGAGAATTTCTTTATTATTTCTGGGTTTTTGGCAAGCCGATTTGGTCTGCAATTCTGCTGTTAGCTGTTGGAATCATTGCTGAGCTCTAGTTGAGGCCATTTCTGACCTTTATTTCGTCTGTTCCCTAGTGTTTTCTCAGCTTTGAACTGGTAAGTTCAACATCTATGTACTCACATTTTCCTTTGAAATGACAGCCCCTATTCTCTATGAAATCTGGCATAATTTGTTAAACTCTCATGTATGGACTGTAATATGATTATGGACATGAATGCATTTGTCACGTAGTGTAATTAAAGTAGATGCTGAAATTTGGTTAATTCAAGATATGAACACCAGCATAAATGTAAGAATGACTATTGTAGTTGATTTTGAGATGTTTGAAATTAGCATTAAATCCTTTCAATTTAGAATAGCTGTTGTTTACAACCAGTGGCTATAACTGTAATAAGAGTAATGTTTCAACTCTATTAAGGGCTGAGTGGGCCTGCCACTATTCAGACGCAAGCCTAAAGTCACATGGGACTAAGGCTTCATTCGAGCCCAACCTTATTTTTTTATCCTAGCCCACCAATGCTAGTAATTTTAAATACTGTAACTTTGCTATCATGTGTTTTCCTTTGGATTCGAACACACTTGTTTGAAATTATCTCATTGTTTACCATCCTACATGCCAAATTCATAAAGCTGAGCGGTGGTTGTCGTGTGGACTCTAATAAATTGGCCAACAGATTCTCGTACACATGAGACATTTGAAATTACTTAGTTATTCAACATACAGTTTCTTTTACAAAGCATGATCCATAATCTCTTTGGCCTTGCACAACGAATCTCAAACTAGTTTAGAAAATAATTAACTTATGAATACTCGTAGAATGATTTAGACGCATTTTAATTTTACTATCGTGATTATGTACACGTTCGCGTGACATAATTATGATTCCCAAAATAATTCGAGGTACGCGTTCGTGCGACCTTGACCAAACAATCTTAAAATTAATAAAGTGTTATTAATTATGTACACGTACGCGTGACATGATTTTGATGCCCGAACAAAACGGATTTACATACGTGGTTCGTTTCAAGATTGTTCCATAACACCATAATTTAAAAGCGGTAAAAGGCAAAACGTACATAGGTTCTAAAACACGTAATTAACAATTAAGCCATGTATAATTGAAGCGACCGTGCTAAAACTACAGAATCCGGGAATGCCTAACACCTTCTCCCGGGTTAACATAATTTCTTACTCGGTCTTCTGTGTACGCAGACCATAAATAAGAGTCAATTTCCTCGATTTGGGATTTTAAAATAAACCGGTGGCTTGGGACACCATAACAAATATTCCAAGTGGCGACTCTAATTAAATAAATAATCCTATTTCGATTAATGTCACTTTAATTAGAAAAACTCCCCGATTCCTCGGAAAAAGGATGTGTGACACCTAAGCAGGTAGAATTACCTGATATTTGTACTGGTGGGAGATAGCAAGTACCCAATGAAATAGTCGAGGTGGGCTCTAGCTGGCCCGAGCATCACTGTCACTAAAAAGTAGTTTGATAGAAACTTAACCACAAATACAGAAGGTCTCAATGTTAGTGACTGATTTTTAGCAGGAAGGATTTACCTTGGTGCTTAGAATTGACTAGGTAATTCTATTTGCCCTTCAAGATGTGTTATATTTTCCTTATACTTTGGAGTTTTAGTGCCATGCGTTAGTCGAGTAGCCATGCCATTTAATTAGCAACCATAATATGGGAGCTGAAATAGTATTTCATTATACAGATGTGAGATTTAATGTTTATTTTGCGGTTTGCTTTATGTTTGAAATACAATTGACTCCTCTGTGCAACTTGATACTTAAAACAGAGATTCCAAAATTGAGGACTTCGGTCTTTAATTTAGTAGATTACTGAGTGTTATTTTTACTTACAAGTGAATTAGATAATATGAATATAAGTATATAAATGGGTTCTGGTAATCTCATCAAGGGGTTGTAGTATGCTCAGTCTCCTAGCCATACTTTTTTCTCTCTCTTCCTTCTGCAGAGAAACCATTTTTGGTGCATTGCAAAAGAATTCTAGCACCACTGATTCAGGAGTGACAGGGTGTTGTTAAAGCTGTTGAGCTTGATTTAAGTTTCAAGAAAGAGAAGCTCGCTTCTGTAGGGACCAAGAAAGAAAGAGATAAGGCAAAGATGGAAACTAAAGAACCCACAGGAAGTGAAGATCGTGATCTCAAGAGAAAGAAAGAAAGAGGTGCTGGAAAACAGCCTTAGAAGTCCAGTAAAGACAGGTGTGAGAATGCTGTTAAAAATGTTGTGAAGAAGAAAAATACATTGAAGAATGAGCGGAATACAATGCATGATGCACTTGTAGACACCAAAACAATTGCTCATAAAAGTGCAAGTGATACACATGACAGTGAGGTGGTTGAGACACTCAGCGAGGGCTCTGGTGGAAATGTTATAGCCGAGGAGAAGAGGAAGAAAAGGAAAAAGGAAAAGAGGAACAAAGAGGATGGACAGGTAGATATTGCGTCTGGAGTCAATCAAGGTGATGTTTCAACCATAGAAGAGATAGAAAATAGCAAAATAGATGATGCTAACATCAGAAAGAGGAAAAAGACAAAAGGACACAATTGTAAAGATCTTACACATGGAAAGAGTGAAAAAAGAGAGATTTTCAGGTGATGTTCAGGTTTTTTCTCCATCCGATGATCCAAGTGATGAGAAGCATGGAATTAACCAAGAAAAATTACTGTGCGGCAAATGGTTCACAAAAGAAGAAGATGAAATTGTCAAAGATGCTGTTTATAGATACATCGAGGTACATAACTTGGGTGGAGACGGGTTGCAAAAAGTGTTGGACTCTAAATTTATTCCTGAATTAAGGGGCTGCTGGAAAAAGATAGGGAAGGCTATACCATACAGGCCTTATATAGCAGTTTATAAACGTGCACAACGTTTGTTTAGAATGGGTGAGAAGGGTAAATGGACTGAAGAAAAGTATGAGATGGTACGAAAGTTCTATGGAGAACATGGGCCCAAGTGGAAGATCTTGGCTGATGAACTTGGGAAAGATAGGGTACATGTGGGAAATGCATGGCATAGGATAAAACTGGACAATCTCAAAAAAGGAAATTGGGCTCAGGAGGAGATCCAAAATTTGTTTGAATTGGTGAACGCTAATCTGCAACTGAAGCTTTTTGAAGAGAAGAAATCTAAGCATGGGATGTTACGGGATAATATTTGCTGGAGTGAAATTAGTGACAAATTGTCCACCAGGATTGCTCTAAATTGCTGCAACAAATGGTACAGACAATTAACATCACCGATGGTGGCTGCAGGTGAATGGGCAGATACTGATGACTATCGCCTAATTGATGCCCTTTTTGAACTGGATGCAAGCTGCATAGAGGACGTGGATTGGGACAATCTTCTTGACCACATGAGTGGAGAGTTGTGTCGAAAAAGATGGAACCAAATGGTTCGTCAGCTAAGTCAACATGAAAGTAAGTCATTTGCTGTACAAGTAGAAGTGTTAGCTAAGAGATACCGCCCGGATTTGGTTGGAGCGAGGGAGGCTTGGGATAGAAAACCAGTTGGCCCATGATATACCCATCATTCAGCATGGACATTCACATTTCTGTAGAGTAGATGCTCAGGGAACATGTATTCTAAGGCAGATCCAGGTGTTTGAATCAGTAGGTGGGGTATTCTGTACCCTTTACTTAGCAATCAGTTTGAAGCTAGCTTAGAAATATTTTTTTAAAATTTATTCAACTTTATATAGGTCAAATCGACTTCATCGAGTGCAGGCAGTCTGTACAGATCAGTCACTGAATGGACTGTTGTCTACAAACTTCCGCCGCTCTTTTTTCCTCTTTTTTTTTTGTTGGGTCTTTTTCCCTCTTTGTTAATGTAATTTGAAAGGTTTATGTAACATCTACAATGCTAGCTACTCGGTACCTATGCTGGTAGGATGTATGCCCGTGAAATTAATTGAGGTGCATGCAAGCTGACTCACTCCATCGTTATTAAACATAAGAAAACACGCATGTTTTGGAAGAAAGGAGGGTTCTCACAGTTTGATGTTGATAAATGATCTATTGTGTTAAGAGGTCAATCTATTCCTACTGCAGTCTGCAACTATAGATGACAGAATAGTATTAGCACAACTCCCACTCTTATATCCAAGTATTGATCGAAGCAATTTCAAGAAAAGGTCTTTCAACTGAGCTGCAAAGTGAATCACTTTCCTTTGATTAGTTGTACATGAGATAATGTCTTCTAATCAAGATTGATAAATGACTTGTATTCCTGATTTTATATGATGCTCTTTCCTTTTAAGTTTGTTTCAGAAAGAATGTTACCTTACTATATTTGAAAACCCTTTATTTTAACTTCTCATTTCGCCCTTGATGAATGTGCTTATAGTCATAAAAAAATCATGGTTGTTTAAGAGTACAAGTTTTAAGGTTACTTTAGGTATGTGCCAAAAATCTCTTCTTTTTTAAACTCCGTATCTGATCAAGTCAAACACTGTCATATAAATAAAATAGAGGGAGTACTTTGTTAATATTTGATATCTGTAACGCTATTCATTTCCAATGAGTGGGATAATACTGGGTATGTTGTTGTATTCACTACAACCTGATCCACTTGATCATCGCAATTCTTATTCTTAAGGAGGCAAAAAATGTGATGTATCGTGATAACAAAACACTATGAGTTCAAATGATATCTTCATAAACTTGAGTATATTTGTGACATATTTGGAGTATATACTTATCCTGCTATAAACAAATGTCACACTACATGGGTAAAAGAATAAAGACTTGGGAGTTGCAGTGGCAAAAGATAGACCTTGGCATTGAATTGAGTTTTACAGCTTGTTTGGATGGTTGTTATTCATTGTATCGTATTGTATTGTTATCACAAAATAATGTTTGTTTTGATTGTTTCATTAAAATTGGTTGGATTGTATTGTTAAATTTATTGTTCCGGAACAACGATAAGTCCCATTATCGATTTGGTGTGGTGGGATTGTTTCCTATTATTATTTCCTATTATGCCCTATCTTATTACTCCATAGTTCTATTTTACCCTTTACCTTCTTTTTTTTAATTTATAATTTTAACTCCAAATCTCCCACCTATAACCTATTTTGTCTTTGTTCCTTTTTCTCTAGAACTTTTGCCGCTTTCAACTCCAACGTAAAATAGCTAATTTTGTTAGAATTTGTATGAATTTAATTGCGTAATCTATTTATAAGACATATTTGGTGATAAATTAGTAGAAAGAGATTTTCTTAAATTATATTTATGCGTAATTCTTAATAAATTTAATATTTAAACAATTGGAGATATTTTAGTAAACTTATTCGTTACAGTACATGATTACGATTCAGGCAAACCAAACTGTAAAATATTATTTAACAGCATCAAACAATACAATCTATCCAAACATTGCATTTATAAAACGATATAATATAATATAACATAATACAATACATTATAAAACGATAGATAACAACGGTCCAAACAAGCTGTTAAATTAAAAAGAACTCCAAAAAGACTGGTTTAGAGAGGGGGGGGGGGGGGTGTACTCCTATGTTTAGGAAAAATAACCAATATCCATTTCGCTCATTTGGACCCGTTTATGCTCTTGAAGACAAAAGGCCATAAAAATAATAAGTGTGCAGCATATCCCTCTGTTAAAATATTATTACTAGTTAAAACCTGGTAAAAAGGAATTCATTACTAAAACAAATCTTATTAGATTTTAGTGATCATCATGCAATCAGTGAAAGCCAAATGCAATTGTCAGTTGTTTACTATTAGGCATGTAAATATTACTCCCTCTGTCTCATATTATGGGTGAGAAAAGTGAGTTGCTCCAGTGGTGAGCACCCTCCACTTACAACCAAGAGGTTGTGAGTTCGAGTCACCTCAAAAGCAAGATGGAGAGTTCTTGGAGGGAGGGAGCCGAGGGTCTATCGGAAATATCCTCTCTATCCTAGGGTAGGGGTAATGTTTGCGTACAAACTACCTTCCCCAGACCCCACTAGTGGGATTATACTGGGTTGCTGTTGTTGTCGTCTCATATTATGTGTCATGTTTCTTTTTTACACGCCCCTTAAGAAATATTAATTAGGAAAGGGATTGAATTATTCTACCCTTATTTATGTCTTAAGATATAATCTCTCTTCATTGAATATTTATTCTATTTATGTGTTATCTCCATCTTCAAGAACAATTATTACTAAGGGTAAAAAAAAGGAAAAAAAATAATTAATTTTGTCTTGAACTTCTAAAATGACAAATAATTTGAGACAACTAGTTTTAGTAACCACGACTGTTAATATGAGGCGGGGGGAGTATTAGATATGGTAAATATATTGTATTATAGAGTTTGTATTATATTAGGATCTTCTTACCATGCTTTTATGAATTCCTTAATCAGAGTTGGACAAACTTGTATATATATTCTCTTTGATATCAATAGAAGAGGCAAGTTTTCCCTTTCTCTCTTCGAAACTCAGTCCACATTTTGGCATAATATCAGAGCCCTTTAATTGATATACTTATGGTCGGAGACATTGATAAAGAAAGCGACGTTGCCGACAAGAGTAATACTGGCGATAAGACTAGCTAAGGGAAGACAATCTCTCCATACGATATCTAGTAATGATCCTGGGATACTGATAACACGTATATAATTGAAGGGAGAAAATTATGATGGGTGGACTAGGTCCATGAGAGCTGCCTTTTGAGCAAGGAAGAAGTTTGGTTTTATAGATGGGATGATCAGGAGACCGAATGAACAGTCTCCGTATCTAAAGATCAGCGGATCATCAATTCATTGTTAGTTTCTTAGATCTGAAAAGCAATTGAACCCACTCTGCGTATGACCATACCGCCATGCCCGTTCAGCGTCTTTTGATATTTTAGGGCCATAAAATATGAATTCATGACGATTTTCAATTTTTCGTATGCTAATATGTCCATGCCATATTCATGAATTTGGGTGAAAGGGTTCTGAATCGCCTAAAATTTTGTGAGCCCATCAGAAACGATCTAATAAATAATAGTCATTGCTTCATCATGGATGTTCCTAATTTTTAGTGTTTTAGAGCCATAAAACAAAAATTCAGGATGATTTTCGATTTTTCGTCTGCTAATGTCCACTCCATCTTCATGAATTCGGGCAACGACTGAATCGTCTAATTTTTTTTCGGGAGGGCGGGGGGGGGGGGGGGGGGGGGGGGGGGGGGCATCAGAAATGACATAGTAAACAATAATAATTGATTCGCCATGACCGTTTCTCGATTTTTTTCTTTTGCATTTTAGGGCCATAAAATAGAAATTCAGGACGATTTTTGATATTTGTGTGCTAAAGCCATCTTCATGAATTCGGGCGACGGGCTTCTAATCGCCTAATATTTTATGGGATCGTAAATAATGACCTAATGAATAATAATCATAGCTTCACCATAACCGTTTATCATTTTTTGACGTTTTAGGGCCATAAAATAGGAATTCATGACGATTTTCGATTTTTTGTGTTAGTCCACGCCATATTCATGAATTCGGACGACGAGCTCTAAATCGCCTAAAATTTTGTGGGCCCATCAGAAATAACCTAATAAAAAATAGACATGGTTTTTTCATGACCATTCCTCATTTTTTGGCATTTTAGGGCCATAAAATAGGAATTTAGTATGATTTCTAAATTGCTAATGTTCACGCCATCTTCATGAATTTAGGTGATGGGCTCCGAATTGCCTAAATTTTGTGCGCCTATCAGAAACGACCTAATGAATAATAGACATGAATTTTCTATGACCGTTCCTCATTTTTAACGTTTTAGGACCATAAAACAAGAATTTAGTGTGATTTTCAACATATCATGTGCTACAAACAACGAGGAACGATAAATCAAATTATACAGAGGTCCAAATGACCCTCCATTATAGATTGGTTTGGAGCTCCAGTAAGAGCCTAGAGCTAAAAATGAGACAATTTGTTTAACGGTAATTATAAATCAAATTATACACAGGATAAAATAAAATAATTTGACACAGTAAACATATTTTTACTCTCCAAAAAAGAAGGAAGAAGAGGAGGAGAAAGGATATACTCCCTCCTTTTATTTTTAGTTGTCCACTTTTGACTTTGTACTCCCTTCAAGAAAAAAAATAAATGAAGCATGTATTTTATAATTTTTTCCATAATAATGGTAATATTTTTAAAAGTCTTGGGAAATGATTATAGTAAAACAAGAAAAAAAAGATTATCTTTCTCTTAGTTTAATATAGTGAACAAGTAAAAGCGAAAAAATAAATATTAATCGTTAGTAAAAAGCTATCCTATTAGAAAGTCAAAGACGTCAAGAGTGGCCGTAACGGACCAAATTATAAAGAAAGTCAAAGCTATCCTATTAAAAAATCAGTACATATAGCCTTTTTAAATTTATATGAGAAGACCCTATTGCGATTTTTATTTAGCTTAAATACATGAAAAACATAAGATATTTTCATTTAACTTGAAAATAATTCATATTGAGAGATTCGTTAATTACTTTGATAGTGGATTAAAAGAAAGAATCATATGCGCTCAAAGGTTCCTAGTTTGCAAATAAGTTATACCGGGATTATAATATGAAAGTTGAAATATGATAATTAAATAATAATGAGATTATTTAGTAGATATACTTTTATTGATAAATATTTATTTATTTAGATAAAAAATAAAATATATTGAATATAATGTGAAATGTGTAATGGGTTTAAACTAGATAAACTTGTATTTTGAATTTTAACCTACGGTTACTTGAACGACACCGGGATAAAAGTTTTGAAAAGAACAAATATATTATTTTGTGGTTTAATTCCAATATTAATAATACAGAAATTGTTATCCCACATAATGTATGATATAAAATTAACCAAAATTACGATAGAAATAATTTCGAGATAATTAATCAAGAAACTAAAAATTCTACCAAACGGGAGATAAAGTAATCCCACAAAACGATCATAAAGTTAATATGTAGGGACTAGAATAGATTTACCTCCAAACATGAAGGACTATTTGGGTTAAAAAACCGATATCACAAGTCAACGAAATCTTTCTTAACGTTAACCATAGTTGGTCTTGATAACCGACTAACCATAGTTTGTAGGTCCACTTTTCCTTTATAAATAATGGAGCATAGAATAAGCGTGAGAAAGACTAACCATAATTGACGAGAAAGACTAACCATAGTAACTGAACCAAATGCTTTGCTTAACTCAAGTTTTGCGGTCTTAATACTTCATTTCTTTTCTGATAATGTTATAAAGATCCCGTTTGGATTAGCTTATTTTACGTACTTTTAAGTCAAAATAGCTTTTAAGTTATTTTGGAGTATTTGGATAAAGTAAAAAAAAAAAAACTTTTAAGCACTTGTTTTTAAGCTAAAATAACCAAAAGCCATATGACTTATGCTTAAAAGTCGCTTAAAATAAGCACATTCAAACGGCTCTTAACTTGTATTTTGAATTTTAACCTACGCTTTCTTGAACAGAATCGGGATATAAGTTTTGGAGAAGAACAAATGTGTTATTTTATTGTTTTTTCCAACTATTAGTAATCCGAAAATTAGTACTCCCACATAGTGTTTGATATAAAATTAATACCACAATTGTGGTATAAATAATTCTGAGATAATTATTCCCGACACTAAAACTTATACCAAATGGGAGAATTACACCCCTTATCACTTGGCCCAACAATCCATCAGAAAATGACTCACGTTTGAAGCCCTTACCTAGTGTAGCTCGGGTTGTACATAACCTGAAAATTACTTTTCACCAGTTAGTCCACCCCTTTTTTCTTGGTTCTTCGTTCTTATTCTTTTCCCCGTGTCACGGCTTTGCACTCCAAAATTTCTCTACCATTGTTATTCTTCTTCAATTCTTCTCCCAAATTTAAAGTTGATAACCACTATTTTGATGAAGAAGAAAACCAATTTGCAAGAGAATTAATTTTTTGGAGATCACTTCCTCCATTGTAATGGGGAGAAATATGTTTATTGTCATGCACTAAAGAGGTTCACTCAGTGGGTTATTGGATCATCAAACCAGAAAGAAGGTGTCAGCATTGTCTTGGACTTATCCTCATTCCACATGTAATTTTGACCCAATGGTTAACTAAAAATTTAAAAAATAAAAGTCACCATTAAAGGTGGTTCAAAGATTCGATTTTAGAAATTGGGTTTTTCGATTTGTTAGTTATTTGGAATGAGTATTGTCCCAATTGATTGGAATCATCAAGATGAATTCAAAACTTAAATTTGAAGTGATATGGATTTAAGCTAGATTTGAGTTAAATTTCAGAGGATGCCCAAGGAAGAAGAACCCGTGAAGCTCCATTGATAGAATTCATTTGTATAATAATGTATAATAGTGTATAAACACCTCTTATACACTATTATATACAAGGTTGATACATTATTTACAGGTATTTGGTGAATTTCTCGTATTTTCTTCTTCTTTTTATTCTTCTTATACACCTATATACATAGTATATCACGAATATTTTTACTACTATGATTATACATCTTATACACTTTTATACAGCTATATACATAATGTACCTCTTTGTATAAAAGTGTATAACATTGTATAAAAGTGTATAAGCATCTCTGATGAACTTCTGTGCGATTTTCACTTGCAATTTTTCTTCAAAACTAGTCTAAATCTCCATCAAATGACTTCAAACTTTGTATACAACCTACTTAGACTATTTCTAATAAGTTCAAACAATACCCACTCCAAATTTCTTACAAAATTATATTCGAAATTTAACAAAATTACCATTGAAGAAGATGAGATTTTATGTTTCTCGCATCTGTTTTTGCATTTTTGTAATTGTGATATGTATTTATAAACTTGAAGAAAAAGGAGTGAAAACTCACGGATATTTTATGCCTGAAGATATAGAGAATCAAAAATGCGAAATTGTTTTTCCGGATATGAGCTTATTGATATTTGGCTACAGATTTAGAAATTTGTAATTGGGTTAAAATACTGCAAGGTCAGCTTATGGAGTGATTAATTGTGTAATTCTTTCTAAAGTAATCCACATTTTATCCGGGAATTATATTTCCTTATCTTTGTAACCAAACTATCACAAAGGTAATATATTAGGACTATTTGGGTTTAAAAACCGACATTACGTTGACGAAATATTTCTGAGCGTTAACCATAGTTGGTCTTGATGACCGACTAACCATATTTTGTAGGTCTACTTTTCCTTCATCAATAATAGAGCATAGAACCCAAGTGTTTTAATTGCTTAACTCACCATAATTGGCTGGTATATATAATTCACTACTCTTCCATAGTAACTGAACCAAATGTTTTAATTGCTTAATACTTCTTTTCTTTTCTGATCTACTTTGCCAATGGCGGATAATACTAGAACAAGATCAATTCGTCGACTTGTTACCCTCCCAAGCGTGGTACTGTTCGCTGATCAATCCAACCAAGGTTTCATGGCCGTGCAATTCCACATTTTCTACTTGTACGAGGAACAACTATTATTATTAGACGACAGTACTATTAGCTCCTCCTTCCCTACTGTTTTTGCATCATTCTACGGTCTTATCCTCGGCTTTCTGCAGCTTAAATATCAAGGAAAGGACATGTCTGATCCATTTCAAACACATCCCAGAATCATGTTTGTTGCAGTAAGCACTTTGCTTGTTTACTGGTTACTGTATCGAATTAAGCAGAAATATTATTCCAGGCGCGGCCATCTAATTTTTCATGGTTTGGTATTCTTTGGTTCCTTGTCAATGGCATGTACTAGCTCGGTTTTGTTTCCTGACTTTGTTCGACCACTTGTGTATTTGCTACCGGCAGTTGAAATCTTTCATTGGATCTGTAAGAAATCCATGCAACAGATTGCTGAAACACGGTTTTGGAGAAGAAGAGTAAAACATTTTTTATACAATTTGAGGAGGAGGATGCACGATGCTTTTTACCCCGTGGAACAAATATCTAGGCTTCCTCTATAAATTCAGCTAACAAAAGAAGTAAACCTTGCCATTTTTAATTTGTAGTACACAGGGTTATTTATTAGTTTTCATAGTTATGTATTTTCACGAGCAAGAGAACACACTACTTGTTTATTTATTTTTTATTTATATTTGTAGCGGGGGTGGGTGGGGTGGGAAGTATGCCCGGCAAAAAATGTGCGCAATCATGTTGGTACTCTTAAAATTATATAGTCAAACTTCCTATAACGGTATTATTTATTTCGATATTTTTGGGTTCAATGTGATCGACTATTATATATCTATAATAATATTTGATGTTTAATGCGATTATTTGATTGTTATAGACAAAAATTATTCATTTTTTAATGTTCCGAAAGATGAGAAGTCTATTTAAGTGGTATATAGTAAAGTTTCAAAATAAGTGGTATATTAATTTTAAAATATTTGGTCAAAACTTTTAAACCTATTATTGGTAATCTTAGAGATTTTATTTCTATAAATATCGATGTTGTATCCTCCCCCCCCTCCCCCCCCCAAAAAAAAGATGAATGTTAAAAAGGGATAATTCTACAAACAACGTACTATTATACAAATAGTTGTTATTGCTATAGATAAATAAAAAAGCTATTATAGAGATGTGACATATAACACAAAAACCCGATTATGAAAAAAATTTGATTTTTATATAAAAAACTGTTATAAAGAGATCTGACTGTATTTGTGCGATAATGTTTACAAGTACACTTTAGGGGTCATTTGGTTCAGCTATGGGATATCACATGAGATTATAATTCTGGGATATTTCATGGGATTATATATCTCACCTCCTATATAGGATTAATACTCCATCTGTTTCATTTAGATGAGCTGCTTTGACTTAGCACAAAGTTTAAGAAATTTTTTTTTTAAACAAGTAGTCCGAAAAGCTTAAAGGGCAAAAGCATTGTGGGGCCATGACATTTGTGTGGCTATAAAAACTTCTCATTAAGGGTAAAGTGGGTAAAATAATTAAAATTGAATTGTTTCCAAATATAGAAATGTGTCATTATTTTTAGAACGGACTAATAAAGAAAGTATGTCATTTAAATTGAAACAGAGAGAGTAATAATTTTTGGTATAATATTTATATTCATATTTGCGAATACCTAAAATCAAATACATAATAACTATAATTCTAAATTTATATCAAAATTAATATTCTTATCTAGATAAACCAACAACCTCTTAATATATTAATACTGTAACGACCCAATCGGTCATTTTGAGCTCTAGCATGTCGTTCAACGGTTTGATATTTTGAGTAGCTTCACTTTATGTATTACAACTTAAACGTGTGGTTGATTTTGAATTGCGAAACGTTCAGAGTTGATTTGGAAGAATAATTCTCAATTCAGAAGCTTTAAGTTGGAAGAGTTGACCAAGTTTTGACTTTTGAGTAAACAACCTCACAAGGTGATTTCAGACTTGAGCGTATATTCTGGTCGAATATCGGATGGTCTGGGAGCGTTTCAACGCTTAATATCTGAAGCTTGCATTTTGTAGGTTTTCAAATTTGCTAAGTTTGACTTATAATGAACTTTGGTGTTATCGGGGACACTGAGCGGTATTCCAGGACCTTTGATAGGTTCATCATATTGATTGGAACTTGTGCATTAAGTTTAGTCGTAATCCGGTATGTCTAAGTATGATTCGAACGCGTTCAACAAAGTTTGAAGGTTTGAAAGTTAAAAGAAGGATTTGATCATCGATTCTTGATTTTGATGTTATTCGTGGCATTTCGAGCCTTTAGATAAGTTTGGATAAAGTATTAGGACTTGTTGGTGTGATTGGACGGGGTCCTAGGGGCCTCAGATGTATTTCGGGGTAGTTTCAGATCATTTCTCCTTATTTTGCAACTGCTGGTGCTGGTTCTGGTGTTGTCCTTCACGAACACGGCGGGGAGCACGCGTTTACGAAGAAGGATTTGAGATGGAGGTTTTTTGTTCATCGCGTTCGTGATAGGCAAGCCGCGTTCACGAAGGTTTCGACAGTGGTGCTCCGCTTTAGCGACAAACTGGTCACGTTCGCGAAAGGGAAGCTGAACGTTCGTGTTCACGAAGGGCCGGCCTGGTAAGGCATCGCGTTCGCGGGCTTGGTCTTGTGATCACGAAAAGTAATTTTTCATCATCTATCATGAGGTTAGTTATTCCCACTTGCTGTAAGTTAAATATATGGATTATATATGGATTTTAATATAGAATTTGGTAGAGATTGAGTATTTTTGAAGAAAACCTAAAAATGAGATTTTTGAGTTTTGACCACGAAATTGGACATGGAATTGGGAATAAATTATATATTTGAGTTAATTACTATGGTAATATTTAGCTTCGAAAATATTTGGAATCCAGGCGGGTGGGCCAGGAGGTTAACTTTATTGACTTTTCGAGTACAGTTGAGAATTTTTATAAATTATTAAATTACGAGTCTTTGATTATATTTTGATTGGTTTGCACGTTGTTTGATTAGTTTCAAGTCGTTTGGCATTGGTTTGAGGAGTTAGAGAGGCATTGGAGCCGGTTATCAAATTTTGGAGCACGGTAGTCTCATGTCTAACCTTGTGAGAGGGAATTTACCCTGTAAATATTACATTTATTATGTGCTACATGTTGTGGGAGCTACGCACGTATGAGGTGATGAGTGTCCGTGTGTATGCTAGAATTCTTAATTATGTTCGAATAGACTTAGACTCATGCCATGCTTTAATTGTAGAATTTGAGTTATTCTTGCATGTTTAAATGCTTTAAATTATATTTTCTCAGACTATACTTGCATAAAGTAATAGACTTGTTATTTTAGATATTTGGCGAACTGCATGATTAGTAGTAGAAATTGTACCTCCTTTTGTGAATTTCTCCTACGTTGTATGAAATTGTTCGAAAAATTTCTTAAATTTCATAACTCACATATATATTCGTGAGCGGGGTCAGTGACCCGTCAAAGTCTTCACTATTCCTACGGGATCGGGTTGAACACCTCAGCAGTATCATTATGGGATCGGTCTGTTCGCCTCGACAATATTATGAGATGCATCAATGGTTCACGTCGGTTGACCCTCAGTAGTGCACATGATTTTGGGATTTAGCTGAACGCCTCAGATGGGATCAGATCAAATGCCACGACAAGAAATCATGCCATTAATCTTGCTGGATCGGGTTGTTCGTCTCTGCAGAATCGTGCGTAATATTTGATAAGTAGTCAGTGTACCGATCCTTGAGCCGAGGGTCTATCTGAAATAGCCTCTCTATCTTTATAAGATAGGGGTAAGGTCTGTATACACACTACCCTCCCCAAACCTCATTTATGGGAATACACTAGGTTCGTTGTCGTTGGTGTTGTAGTCAGTGTACCGATGAGTTATCTTGACTTAAGATGGGATATTTTATCTAGTGTTGACCATTATGTATTCCATTAGAGGTAGTATTTGGTTATTGAGGACCTCGTATTTGCTCTTCTGTTGAGGATCGTGTTATGTACATATATTTGTTATCACTATTTTACTTGCCATGCTTATTATATGTCTACTTTTATTATACTTGATTTATTGGACTACTAGTAAGTGTCGATGTCGACTCCTCGTCACTACTTCTTCGGAGTTAGGCTAATTACTTACTGAGTATGCATTGATTTACGTACTCAAACTACACTTCTACACTAATTGTGTAGGTATTGAGATATGTATATTTGGTGGTCATTTGGGCACGTAGGCGCAGTTGCTGAGGAGACTTTGTGGTGAGCTGCTTCTTATGTTTCGATCCGCAGCACACAGAGTCCCAGTCTAATCTATTTATTGTATTCTATCTATTTTCTATTTCAAATAGTTGTGTAACAATATTGTATATTCAAGTAGATGCTCATGCACTTGTGAGACAAGATTTTGGGGGTTTCTAGTAGATGTTTACAGTTGTACCCAATATGGTTATTATTGCTTCAATTTAAGATTCATCTATGCACAGAAATTTGGTAAACAAGAACATGTATTCATGATTTCTATATAATTAAGGAATTACTATTTTTTAAAGGTTAAAATGGATAATTAAGTGGAGATTCACTCGTTGGCTTGCCTAATAGCGTCGTTGGATGCCATCACGACCTATTGTGGGACTTGGATCGTGAAAGTTTGGTATCAGAGATCTAGGTTCACTGAGGTCTCAAGAGTCATGAGCAAGTCTAGTAGAGACTTATAGATCGGTATGGAAACGTATGTACTTATCTTCGAGAGGCTACAAGACTATTAGGAGAACTTCCCTTTCTTAATTTCTTGTTATGCGATTTGATTTTAGTGAAGCTTATGCCATCAGTTTCTTCATACTCATTTGTACGCGATGTTGGGCACTCGATATCAGTTGGGCACCAACGAGTTGTGGAGATGCTACAGATATGGTGCAGGATATTTTTCCATGCATATGCGGGCGGACTATTATCGTCACCTTATGGAGGGTTTTTCTGTCGTTTCAGACCTTAGCCCCTAAATGACAAAATCCAATTTCCAACATTCGAAATTTGACCCGAATCTCGCATCTACATACTGTATAAGTCTGAACAAGTTGTATGTTGATACCCAATATTTCCCTCATATTTTCTTAAAATGCATATATACTTTCAACATGGTATATTTGCATCATCATTTAGTTTACAAACCTATACAAGTATTTTCTATAATTTTTCATAATTTTTAGAGCTTTTAAATTGATTACTTGAATAATTATTAATTACTCCTTCAAAGTATTTGATGATGACTTAACTACTTAAAGTTATTATTTTCGCACCTATAATACATGTTTCAAATATTTTACTTCATTTTATGTAATTACATTAATATTGTTAAGCTATTTGCGCAATTTTGCAGTAATAGCCTATATCTGTACAAAAATGCTCTTTATTTATATTACTTGTGTCAAAATAGTATTTTATATTTTTATAATACAAAGTTATTATTGTTAAGCATTTTAGTGTAAAAATAATATTTTTACTTATTTGTCAAGCATTTTTATAAATTATTTTCGTGTATTTAAATAATAGCCTAGCTTTAAACTAATTTTATGAACCAAATTGGCCCAATATATTTAGCCCAACCCTTAGCCCAAGACCAAACGACCTGGTCCGCGACCCGCCCGCTTCTCCTCTAATCCTGGCCATTGATCTCAAATGATCAACGACCCCTAGCCATTCCCCCGTTTTAATTAACTACCCATCACCCAAACCCTAACCCCATTTCCTAAACCTGCCGCCCCTAAACTCTCTCATCTCTCTTCTTTTCTAATTAAACCCTAGTTGTCGTAACCCTTAATCCTCTCCGATTCTGACTCAAACATAGAATCAATCCATGATCTACTTACCTATTTTGCGATACTCTATCATTATACATATGTTTACGGTGTTACTTAGTTCTTTCCATGTGTTACTTAGTTCTTGCCCTATTTTTGTCAAGAACTACTTCTCAAGAACAAACCGATTTACTTTGATTCTATGAGGATCTGGACGATCTTTCGTCTATATGTATGTTATATTGAACGATTCTTGCATTATTGGTTCGATTCAAGTCGTCAGTCCCAACTGGGGTTTGAGACTTTCCTTTTGTTTTCCTTTACTAATTTTTTGATTGATTGATATTTTTCTTTTTCCGTGTTTGACTATTCTTTTCCTATTTTATACTTTATTTTGCACTAAATCTGACTCTAAATAATTTTTGGTATGATATTTTCCTTATTCTCTGTTTAATCTTCTGTATTCCTTTATTTTTAGTATTATTTGCGTGATAGTTGTTATTCCCGGTTGATTTACTGAACCCCTTTGTTCACGCCCTAAAAATAACCGATTATAATTGACTCTAGTATATCTTTCTTTATTTGTGTTTGAATAATTTGTTTTCCATGTTTACTTGGTTTATTTCTACACTATATAAACCCCTCCCTTAAAACCCCTTAAAGAGACCTGGTAATCTCCTAATCACTGCTATTATTCTCATTGTTCTCCTCCTTCCACTTACTCATTCACTCTATTACACTCGAATATTCTATGAAATTCTGGGCCGGCTGAAAGCCAAGGCTATTAAACGACCTCCTTCGGTGCAAGCACTTCTCGGAGCCCTTATCGAGGCTCTTGTAAACTCTGAAGCATCGGAGATTTGGGGTTCTTACTATTAAGCTCTTTACTATTCTCCTGTTCGTATAATCTTTGCTATTGGTTAGTGCTTTAACCCCTGCAATGTTAATTTTCTTTCTTTCCTTCTGCATACTTATATGTGTTTGAATTATATGAGTATGATTTAGTTTGTGAATCCCTGATATAGCACTATTATGATAATGCTCGATACTCTTTTTTCATCCTATGATATTTGAATGCATGATATAGTTTACTGCTTTGTCCTTAGTTTGTGTTAGGCTGGTCTGCACTTCTATGTTGGTTCTTTGTTTTCTTTTGGAATCAGTCCTGTACTTCTAGCATCTAAATATGTTTCAGTTTTGAGTTTCAATGCATGCCTATTTTGATCTAAATCTGACTGTTGCGACTATCTGTTGTTAGTTATAGAGTTTCTTCATACTTTGGATACTACTACAACTCTATGGAAATCTCCCTCTATGAATCATTTAGTGTTGAGTTTTGTACCTGATTGACTGTTCTTTGTGTACTAGCCACAACTATATAGAACACTGCTTTAAGGTTCACTCTAAACATGTTTTCCTTAGCATCACTTAGTATGTTAAGATAAACATTCATTTCTGCCTCAACTATGATCTTGCTCCCATGCTAATATGTGTTTCCAGTCTGTTTTTAATGTCTTGCCTCTTCAGTGTTTATCACAATGTCTAAATACTGATTAGTATGACCCTAAGATGCATGCTTAGCTTAATCCAAACTTCTTAGGTCTCAATTGGTTTAATGTCATGAATGATAATCTATGTATATCTTGCAAACTTGTTGCTTCCCCAATTTCTTTCAATATGAGACTATCTATGTGGTGCTTTGCTGTCTTGCTGAACCCACTGGCCTGCTTGATTAGTTGCTCTGTATGCTTAACTTGGTGTAGTACTTAATTTCTGTCCCTCTATTACTACCCACTCTCCTTATTTACTACTCATGCTATTCTGAATTCTCATTCTTAGCCGGCTGAAAGTCAAGGCTATCTAGGTTCTATTGTCGACCTCCCTAGTGTGAGCACTGCTCGGGGTCCAATTGAGACTCTTGTGAACTTTGACACACTAGGTCTTGGTCCTTAGTCACTCCCTCAACCTCCAAAAATGTTCCTACTATTCCATTTCCCCCTGTCATGTACTGTGTGTCTGAATTTGGTTGTTTCAAGTGGCGTAACACTTGGTGCTGTGGTTAAGTAAATTGGTTTGGATCCTTCTATGGACCCTTGAGTCATGTATTGAACGTGACTCTCTGTTGAAGGCCTGGGTATGCTGTAGGAGATGTTGAAGGCCCATGCAATGCTGAGTATTTATTTGAGACTACTGTGGGCCTGTTTACTGTTATGTGACATTGTTATTTTACTCACTATTGGGCATGTAATAATCTTTGTATAAACAATTGGGGTTGATAGTAAAAGGAAAGGGGTAGATTTAATATTCATATGCGATGGGTAGATAACATGCCTATAGGACTTAATGATGTATTTTCTATATGTGTCGTTCACTCTCTATGTACACTATTAGAAATCATGCCATTAGGGAAATCAAACACTCACACAACTTGTATGCTATCAAAGCATAAGTGCTTTATTTATCCCATGTCTATTGCTATGTGTCGCTAGACAGCATGCCTATAGGAAATAAATGCCAATAACTGTTGCACCATGTTCATTAGATATCATGCCTATAGGATTTTAATGATTTAATTCGCTATTGCACCTAGAAAACATGCCTATAGGAGCTAAAATATAAAAATCGGCTCCAATCGCCAATTTTTAGAAATCCTGCCTATAAGGTATTACTACTCGCTCTAAAGTGCTAATACTGGACTCTTCAAACATTGTTTACTACTTAGCCATGCCACTATTAGAAAGCATGAGCAAATTCTGAGCATTTCCAATAACCTTTACCGTCCCTTATTGTGTAAACCACTTAGAGATCATGCTATAAGTTTTATTAACTTATAATTTATAATCTCAATAAGCAACTTAGCAGTATCAGATACTCTCAAACTGGTAATTTAGAAATCATTGGTCTAAAGTGGCGCCCTGCATCTGAAACTGCTTGCACATTTGGATCAGATAGAAACCATGTCTATAGAGCTTAATGACTTCAATCTTCCTCAATTCTGAATCTGTCTAATGCCTAACGTAAAAATTTGTTTGCGTGCATTTGTTGTCTAACTGCGGAGGATAACTTGAGCCTTTTAACTGTCCTTAAGTGCAGTTCTATTTGTTTTAAATTGTTGCCTAGTTTTGATATTTTTGAGCAGCCTAAGTAAAGCCTAGAACTACCTAAAATAGAGGTCCAATGCCTCATGGACCATAGGTATGGGACGGGTAGTGCACACATAAGGTACGACTTATAATTGAACTAGTGCGCTTTAGGTAATATCTTAAATATAGTAATCGGGTAGCAGGAGATGATAGTCTGTACCCGCTGAATAATACGAGTAACACCCCATCTTGAGGGAGTTACGAAGTATTATTTATGTAGCACGGGGTGATCCTTTAGGCTAAAAAACTTAGGACCCCCAATCTTATTCCCTTTTTATATTTGAATCAAGTGTTTGTATTTCCTCAAAGCCCTTTCAATAATAAAATTTCTCAAACTTCTTGCTTTCTTTGTCTTTATTTATCCGAATAATTCATATAATTCAAGTTCAGCCGGGACCCACAGTTATGGACCTCGAAGAGTGCCTTACACCTTCTCTTCGAGGTAATTTCGAGCCCTTACCCGATCTTTGGTGATGCAAACTAGTCAAATCTGAGTCATATGTGAATAGGTGCCCTAACTCACCTTAAACCGTTAGGTGGAAACTCTCCTCTTTTAATGCCTTCTTTAAAAGAGTTGTCACATATCGAAACCTGATTTTCGAGGGAGAAAAACGGGGACGCGACAATGTTTGCTTGAGTGTTGTGGCAGTGAGTGCTTCATGAGGAGGATTATTCGATTTGTGACTGGAAGATTTGACATTAAATTCCAGCGGAGGAGAGGCAATCAAACTATGGATGTTCAGGCGTTGGTTGGCGGAGTCGCGAGATTGGATATTTCCAAACATTGGTGGAATTATTAGTTATGTTATGGTGTCATCGTCCTTGTTTGAATGCATTATGTTTTTAGCCTTTGGGCCATGATGTTGTGAAATGGTACCTAAGAAGTTATTATCTGAGATGGCTGTGTATCACGACTTCAGGGTCGGATCGGTGGTTCCGGTGTTGATGGCTCGAGGAAGATGATCTTGATGAGGTTTTAAGTCGATGGAAACCTATTTGTTCGGGTGCTACGGAGGTGGATCATGATTTGGAGCAGTATGACTAGTGCTGGATGATGAGAAGGAACATGGTAGGATATGTCTTGCGGTGGTTGGATCGTTAGCAGGTCAAGTACGAGCAATAGAGATCGACTGGTTGCTTAGGAATATGGTTTAACCGGAATGGGAATGGGAGCGTATCGTATGAATTTTGTGGTAGGATAACCACATGCTTTGAAAAAGCTTAGAGCGATGTGGGTCATGGTGGACAAATGACTATGTATGGGGTACTTTGTTCAAGGTGGTGGCTTCTATACTCAGAAAGTTCGAATGTGATGAAAAGAGTTAGCTGGGATGCGGAGGAAATGGGAACGCTTGATTGTCATTTTAGGATGCAACATAGTTTTGGGTTTTAAACATATTGTCGGACCTTCAGTTGATGTTAATGAAATGAACGGACTCTACAACTGATGGACGAGTGTGGAATCAAGAGGATTAGCCGGTTTCATAGTGGTTATAACCATGGCAACGTTGTCAGAGGATGTCGACATAAGGGTTACACATGTGGGCTATCTACTATGGGAAGGTTAAGGGTGGATGATTTCTTATTAAGTTCCTATGAAGAGCTCTACCTTTTATTCAACGGGGAGCATGCACTACCATGTGGGTTTGTATCACTTGAGAAGATGGTGCGACTATTAGGAGGTTGAGTGTGCATTTGGGGCTAGTAATTCATGGTGAGTTATGAGTAGTACAACAAGAGCTTACGAGTGATTTGTCTGAGTAATGGTGTGGGATCTGGTAGCTAGCGGGAGAAGTCATTGTGTGTCCTAAGATTTTGCGATTGTGGCTTAAAGACAAGAGGAGGAGCCTACCGTCGATGCTTGGGTCACATGATTATGTGTCTTTGAAATTTCTAATTATCAGTACGTTGGTGGATTAGCTATGACTGAGAAAGAGAACATGAAGGGTAATTCGAGCAAGGAATCTGATAGATGTGTGATATATTTCGCCCTATTCATTAATGTGTAGATTGTGGGATGACTCAGATTTTACACTTCTTTGTGAACATGATGTTCAAGGTGCGTGATTCATTCGATTGCTTCTTTAATATATTCATGTGCTAACAGAGCACTAATTGTTGGTTATACAATCGGGACTGGATTAGAGTGGGAGACTCTCAATAATGGTTATAGCGGATTCGAGATTTAAGGTGAGGTGCTTAAGGATTTTTGGGTTCGTTATGTGGCTAAGGATTAAGTATTGCGGCGAATTATGATGGATACCTGGAGTATTCCTATGTTATCATCAAGTATATGGTATAATGTTAGAAGGATGGAACAAATAAATTCGGATTCGCAAAAGATCTTTCATCGCGGGTGTATCAGTTGGAGATACTGTAGAATGCATGAGAAAAGTATAAAGTGACTTATGGATATTGAGGCAATGTGGTCTTGCGGTTTGGGGCCACTCGAGATGAGTGTCGATTGAGGTCCATTGTGTGCTGGAAAAGAGAGGTACTGATTCTGAAGATAAGTCAAGAGAAAACTCAGGAGTTAAGTTAGTTTAGCAGTGGTTTAGATCGGCATGGTAAAGGAAATGACCGATTCTTTCGCTGTGATAAGGCTATATGAGTGTTTAGTGACTATACTTGTGGGTTTGTCAGCCTCCGCAATTTTGTTGATTTGGAGGGATCCAATCTAGACGGTTTGGATATATGCAAATGGGTCCGAAGAGGTTATGACAGTTTTGACCATGATTTGAGGTTTGTGTCTTCTACGATTATGAGAAGTTGGTTGCGTGCTGTGATTCTTTCTCTTGAAATGAGTTGCAGAAGGTTCTGGACGATGAAGTGTTTGTTCCATCAGTGGTTCAGTAATTATGATGGGATTCTTGCATTATCGCATAATAGCATGACAGGTGCAGTAAGCGATGTTGAATTTGAATTGAAGGATCAAGGTTGCGGTTCATTTGTGACAGGGATGTCAGGAGCTCGGAGGAGTGGGGAAAGATTTTAGATGTTCAGAGTATGTTGACGCTATATTAGTGTCACTTGAGAATGGTGTTCTGTGGAAGAGGCATTGCATATTGATCTGCGGATTCTTGAGTTATATTACAGAAATAGTATGGCTGGCAGCTATGGATGTGTAGATTTGCTACCTGGTATGGAAGGTTGTGAGAGTATCTCCCACGGAATGATCGTATAAGTATGACGTATTAGTCATTTAAGTGGTAGAGATCGAAATCAGGTATGAAGATTCTGGTACTGTCGCTGATTGGAGAGTTTATGTCTGAGAGACACTCTATTCTTTAGATTGCAGACCGTGGAAGTTTGTTCCGGATTTGATGGTTAATCGTATGTGACATTGATAGGGTCATTATGAATCTTTGGAAGGTTATTGGCCTATTTTGGAATGATTGAAATCGGCTTTGAGGTTCGTTGGGAGACCTAATGTCAAGGTATATTCTCCACCATGTTTATATGATGCAGCATTGTCTATGGATGAGTCTTCGGGTTTGGTAGATGTTATTCCTGTCGTTATCTATTTCATGTATTATTCTATTATACCATGTGGGTTGTGAGACAACTCGATTATTCACACGTGAGTTGTGATCCTCTGTAGCTAGTAGTATTATATGAGCGAGATGGCTCTCGAGATACTGGTTGGTTATTTCACCCTAGTAGTGCTTGGCCTTTTGTAGCATATGGCACTATCCTTCTCCCTAGGGTTATGTTTATGTACTTTGCATGCTCATGGTTAATATACGTGTTTTTAGTGGGTATGAGCTTTTGAGCTCGATGGTTATTTCCTTACTGATTGTTATGTGTGGATTGGGTGGCACGCCGCCATGGGTATGATGTTTTGATGGGGTTGCGCACCGCAATGATATCATGTGTGGATCGGGTTCACCCCGCAATGGTGAGATGTTGGGTACGATTCCTTATAATTATTTTGTGTGTCTTTATCCTCATCTCTTTGGTAGGTTCATAGCATTGTCTGATTGTTTTATTTGTTACACGGGCTGGATAGTTCTTTACTCGGGTTTGCTTTTCCTTATTGGTCATATTCGAGTTGTAGCTTGTTGGTGCATTGATGGAACCATATGAGATTTTTTTATGGTTTTGATGAGGCTTATCGACTGAGTAGCTTGTACTGGGTGAGACGTGGTTGTTGGACCTGGAATTAACACAATTATATTTGAATAATGTATGTCTGGGGGAGAATGTCACTAATTGGTTCATACTGTGGCAATGGTTCTTGTCGAGCAAAAGGGCTCCATGATTTGTTGGTTTGACAGGTGGTTATGAGATTCTGCATGTCTTTTTCTTTGGTGCAGTATTGCAAGGGTACGAACATGGCTTTGATATCTTAGGAGGTGTATTAAGGGTGCTAAATTTGGAAATTGGTTGTTGTTACGGTTGGATGATATTACTGCGGGCATATGAATTATGCGATGCATCGCATGGTTATGACTTGAGTGTATACGTATGTTCTGGTACAACTTGTGGAGATTGCTACAATGTATATATGCAGGAAATTCGATCTTGTAGGAAATTTGGGATATTGAGATTTGGTTCAACAGCTTGTGCGCTAAGGTAGCAGGAAGAATCTTCACTTTGGGTTGAACTAATGTGCTCATATGGATTTTGGTGGCACGGGTAGGTGCACAAGGTGTTAAACAATGATATTGAAGACTTTGGAATGATTCTTGGCACATTCGAGAATGAACGTATGTTTAAGTGGGGGAGAATGTAATAACACGACCGGTCATTTTGAATTCTAGCATGCCGTTTGACGGTTTGAGACCTTGAGTATTTTCACTTTATGTATTATGACTTGCACGTGTGGTTGATTTTGATTTTTGAGAAGTTCGGAGTTGATTTGGAAGAATAATTCTCAATTCGGAAGCTTTAAGTTGGAAGAGTTGGCCAAGGTTTGACTTTTGAGTAAATGACCTTGGAATCGGGATTTGAAGGTTCCTATAGGTTTGCAAGGTTATTTTGGACTTGAGCGTATATTCGGGCCGAGTATCGGATGGTTCGAGAGCGTTTAAGTGCTTAATAACATAAGTTTTTATTGAAGGTTTTGAAATTTGCTAAGTTTGACTTAGAGTGGACTTTGATGTTATCGGACTCCGGACAATGTTCTGGGACCTTGTGTAGGTTCATTTTATTGATTGGAACTTGTGCGTGAAGTATGATGGTGATTCGACATGTCTAAGTGTGATACGCGTTCGGTGAAGTTTGAAAGGTAAAAAATGGATTTCATCATCGATTTGTGGTTTTGATGTTAATCGTGGCATTTCGAGCCTTTGTATTGGTTTTGCAAGGTATTGGGACTTGCCGGTGTGATTCAACAGGTCCCGGGGGCCTCGGGTGTGTTTTGGGGTGGTTTCAGACCATTTCTTCTTGTTTTGCAACTACTAATGCTGGTTCTGATGTTGTCCTTCTCGAACGCGGTGGGGAGAACGTGTTCGCGAAGAAGGATTTGAGATGTAGGTCTTTTGTTCATCGCGTTCCCGATAGGCAAGCCGCGTTCATGAAGGTTTGTGTAGTGGTGCTCCACGTTCGCGACAACCCGATCGCATTCACGAAAGGGAAGGTGGGCCTGGGAGTCTTGGCCTTCGCATTCGTGGAGGCACGGTGGCGTTCGTGAAGGGCCGCCTGGTAAGGCATCGCATTTGTAGGCCTGGTATCACGATCATGAAGAGTAAGTTTGTGCTGGAGCTGAGTTGTGTTGCGCGAACGCGAGGCACATATCGCATTCGCGAAGAAGGATGGCTGGGCAAACTATATGTTAGCCAAATCGGGTTTTGGCTCATTTCATCTCATTTTCTTATTTGGACCTGATTTTGGGCAGTTTAGAGGAGCCATTTTCATCATAATGAGGTAAATTATTCCCATTTGTTGTAAGTTAAATACATGAATTATATATGGATTTTAACATGGAATTGGTAGAAATTTTGCGATTTTTGAAAAAATCTAGATAATAGTATTTTTGAGTTTTAACCACAAAATTGGACATGGAATTGAGAATAAATTATATATTTGAGTTCATGATACTATCGGTAATATTTATCTTAGAGAATTTTCAGAATCCGGGCGCTTAGGCCCAGGTGTTGACTTTGTTGACTTTTCGAGTAGAGTTGGGAATTTTTATAAATTATTAAATTACACGCCTTTGAGTATATTTTGATTGGTCTGCACGTTGTCTGATTAGTTTCAGATCGTTTGGCATTGGTTTGAGGAGTTAGAATAGCGTTGGAACCGGTTATCGGATTTCGGAGCAAGGTAAGTCTCTGTCTAACCTTGTGAGGGGGAGTTTACCCTATAGGTGTTTTATTTGTTATGTGCTACATGCTATGGGAGCTATACACGTATGAAGTGACGAGCGTCCGTGTGTATGCTAGAATTCTTAATTAGGTCCGTGTAGACTTAGACTCACGCCATGCTTTAATTGTAATATTTGAGTTATTTTTGCTTGTTTAAATGCTTTAAATTACATTTTTGCCTAAGACTAGACTTGCGTAAAGTATCAGACTTGTTATTTTAGATTTTTGGAGAGCTGCATGATTAGCAGTAGGAATTGTACATCCTTTTGCGAATTTCTCCCGCGTTGTACGAAATTGTTTGAAAAGTTTCTTAAATTTCATAACTCATACATATATTCGTGAGTGGGGCAAGTTACCCGTCAAAGTCTTTACTATTCTTATCGGATCGGGTTGAACGCCTCAACAGTATCATTATAGGATAGGGTCGTACCCCTCAGCAGTATTATGATATGTATCTATGGTTCGCACCGGTCGACCTTAGCAATGTACACGATTATGGGATCAGGTTGAGTGCCTTAGCTAGGATCGGGTCGTATGCCATGGCAGGAACTCATGCCATTATTCTTACAGGATCGAGTTGTTTGCCTCGACAGAATCGTGCGTAATATTTGATAAAAAGTCACTGTAATGATGAGTTTTCCTGACTTATGATGTGACGTTTTATCTGTGTTAGCCATTATGTATTCCATTCGAGGTAGTATTCGGTTATTGAGGACCTCATATTTGCTGTTCTGTTGAGGATCGTGTTATGTACATATATTTGTTATCACTGTTTTACTTATTGGACCACTAGTAAGTGTCGATGTCGACCCCTCGTCACTACTTCTTGGGAGTTAAGCTAAATACTTACTGAGTACGCATTGATTTACGTATTCATACTATACTTCTGCACTATATTGTGCATGTACTGAGATAGATATATTTGGTCGTCATTTGGGCACGTAGGCACAATTACTGAGGGGACTTTATGGTGAGTTGCTCCTTATGTTACGATCCGCAACACAAAGTCCCCGTCTTATCCATTTATTGTTTTCGGTCTATTTTAGAAAGTTGTGTAAGAATATTATATATTCTAGTAGATGCCCATGCATTTGTAACATCGGGTTTTGGGAGTTTCCAGTAGATGTTCAGAGTTGTACCCAATATGGTTATTATTGCTTCGATTTATGATTCATCCATACTCGAAAATTTGGTTAAGAATAACATATGTATTCATGAGTTATCCATTTAATTCTATTTGATTAAGGAATTTCTGATTTTAAAGGTTAAAATGGATAATTAAATGGAGATTCACGCGTTGGCTTGCATAATAACGTCGTTGGGCGCGCCATCACAAACCTATTGTGGAATTTGGGTTGTGGAAAATACTAACTATTTTGATGACCACACTTAATTACACTTTAATGCTGATTTGTGGTTTCCATGTTCCATCCAATAAAAAAGATAGCTAAATGTCACGTCCTTAGTCGTTAAATAAGTACACGTGTGGCACTTGACAACTCGCTCACGATGTTGCACAACTTGCTCACGTTCTTGCTATGCCAAGTCAGCCTTGCTACACTCAAGATCGCTAAGGATTTTTAGAACACAGGATAATTGCCAAAGGAAGCTTTTGTATTAAAGAGAACTTGATTGTTTTTGCTTGGTGATTTACAAATGAATGACCCCCTTTATATACTAGTCTCCTTGGGGCTAGTGTGTAAATATTAATTATTACACAAGTCCTTAATATTTACAAGATAAGGGCTTTCTGTAGAATTCTCTATAAGCCTAGAAGATTCCAAGGACTTTTCTAGCAGTTCCATAAGGATCTCGGGTCTTCCAAAGGAAATGTCCATACTTCTCCAGAATCTTCTCACAAATGCTAGCCTTCCTCCTATGTAAGCTTCCACATAGCATTAATATATGCCAAATGGCACCTACGTGACATGATGATATGGTAGGTTATGACACTCTCCCCCTGTCACGACCCAAAATTCCCACCTTCGGATCGTGATGGCGCCTAACATTTCACTTGCTAGGCAAGCCAACGTTAGAATAATATTAACCATTTTAAAACAATTTTTAAATGTATTGATAACAAGGAAACAAATGCGGAAGCAAAGTTTGAAATATAGTGAAATAATCCATCAAACAACGGTGTCTAAATACCATCCCAGAATTGGTGTCACAAGTGCACGAGCTTCTAGAATAAATACAAATAAAGGTCTGAATAAAGTAAGGCTGTCGGAAAATAAACACACAGCTAAAGTGAAATAGACGGGGACTTCAGAACTGCGGACGCCATGCATTTATACCTCAAGTCTCCTCCGAGTAGCTGAAATCCGAGCAAAAGTATGGCACGCCGCTGGGACCAACTCCAAAATCAGCACAAGAAGTGCAGAGTGTAGTATTAGTACAACCGACCCCATGTACTGGTAAGTGCTGAGCCTAACCTCGACGAAGTTGTGACGAGGCTAAGGCGGGTCACTTACATTACTTGTACGCAATATTAGATACAATAACAGTAATAGAAATAAATCAAGTAACTCATTTATAATAATTGAAGCCAACTCAGCAGTCATAACCAATTATCATTTCCATCAATTCAGTTGCAGCATGCAACCCGCTCTTACCATATATTCACACTCAATTCTGTTGCAGCGTGCAACCCGCTCTCCCATTATATTCACATTAATCAAGTCTGTTGCGGCGTGCAACCCGATCCTCCAATATTGACTTTTAATAAGTCTGTTGCGGCGTGCAACCCGATCCTCCAATATTGACTTTTAATAAGTCTGTTACGGCGTGCAACCCGATCCTCCAATATTTTCATTATAATCAATCCTGTTGCGGCGTGCAATCCGCTCCTCCAACATTTTCATTTACCAATTCTTATAGAAGAAATTTTTCCAATAAATGTAACAATTAATATAGAATTTCAAGACAACAAGCATACAATAATTATGGTTTAATTATGAAGCAAACAATAACAAATAGCAAATTATTATGGAAATCAGGGAGCAAATAGGCAGTTTAATATTTAATATGCTAAATGTAAAATAACAATTAAGGCACATAATTCAAATAGCATGTAACAATTAATGCAGGAATTCAAGAATTTATATTTGTAAAGAATAAGAGAGAAACAAATATTATAATAATTAATTTATGATTAAAAATAATTTATGATTTTTCAAGTAAGCAGGCAAACAATTAGTTTGACGACGTATAGACACTCGTCACCTTGCCTATATGCCGTTTACATGCAATTCACATAACAAACAATTTAAGGGTTCTATTCCCTCAAGTCAAGGTTAACCCCGACACTTACCTCGCTTTGCAAATTCCAATCAATTATTCAACCACAACTTTTTCTTTTAAATTTGCCTCCGAAAGCTTCAACTCTATTCACAAACAATTCAATATATTCAATACTAATCATAGGAATTAATTCCATATGAATTTATAATTTTTTCGGATAAAAATCCAAAATTCATTAAAATATTTGGCAGTGGGACCCACGTCTCAAATCCCGGAAAAACTCACAAAATCTGAACACCCGTTTCGATACGAGTTCAACCATACCAAATTTGTCCAATTCCGATATCAAATGGACCTTCAAATCTTAATTTTTCATTTTTGGAATGTTTTACAAAAATTCCAATTTCTTCCATCTAAATCCGAAATGAATGATGAATATAGACATGGATTTGTGAAATATATTCACTTTATGATAAAGAACACTTACCCAGTTCAAAGTCGTGAAAATCCCCCTTGAAATCGCCCAAATCCGAGACTTAAAACTAAAAAATGAGTAAAAATGGCTAAGACCCAATTTTATGTATTTTGCCCAGTATTTTCGCATTTGCGGGCTATAATTTCGCACCTGCGGTCTCGCATTTGCGAGACAAAGCTCGCATTTGCGAGACAAAGCTCGCATTTGCGAAGTGGGCTGCCAGGCGAGGTTCCGCATCTGCGGACAAAAATATCGCACCTGCGACGTCCGCTTCTGCGCAAAAGGGTCGCACCTGCGAAGACCGCATCTGTGATGGAAGTCTCGCTCCTGCGAGCTCGCACCTGCAGTCAAAATTCCGCAGGTGCAATTACACCAGAACTCAAAATTTTAGATTTTGCTAAAGTCCAATTCTTGTTCCGATTTCGATCCGTTTCACTATCGGGGTACTCGGGACCCCGCTCGAATATACCAACAAGTACCGTAACATAATACGAACTAACTCGGGGTCTAAACTCACGTCAAACAACACTAAAATTACAATTCACACCCCGATTCGAACTTTGAGTTTTAAACTTTCAATTTGCAAATCTCATGCCAAAACATATTAAATGAATCCGGAATGACTTCAAATTTTGCACACAAGTCATAAATGACATAACGGAGCTGTTCAAATTTCCAGAATTGGATTCCGGCTCCGATATCAAAAAGTCAACCCCGTGGTCAAACTTGGAATATTTAGCCTTTAAATTGCTAATTCCGTTAAATGGTCATAACTTGAGCTAGGGACCTCCAAATTAAATTCCGGTCATACGCCCAAGTCCCAAATCACGATACGGACCTACTGGAGTTTTCAAAATACTGATCCGGATCCGTTTGCTCAAAATGTTGACCAAAGTCAACTTAGTTGAGTTTTAAAGCTCTATTTCCCATTTTAATCCATTTTCACATGAAAACTTTCCGGAAAATTTTAGGGACTGCGCACGCAAGCCGAGGAATGATAAATGGTGCTTTTCAAGGTCTTAGAACACATAATTACTTATTAAATTTAAAGATGACATTTTGGGTCATCACATTCTCCACCTCTAAAACAAACGTTCGTCCTCGAACGAAGTTAGAAAAAGTACCTGAATTGGAGAAAAGGTGTGGATATTTACTCTACATGTTCGACTCGGACTCCCAGGTAGATGCACCCGAACTGAAGAATAACTCTTTGACCTCAATTGTCGGACCTGCTGGGCTAGAATAGCCACCGGCTCCTCCTCGTAAGTCAAATCTTTGTCCAATTGGACTGAGCTGAAATCTAACACATGGGACAGATCACCATGATATTTCCGGAGCATAGACACATGGAACACCGGATGAACCGCTGATAAACTAGGTGGTAATGCAAGCCTGTAGGCTACTTCACCCACCCTTTCAAGAATTTCAAAGGTTCCGATATACCTAGGGCTCAAGTTTCCCTTCTTTCCGAACCTCATTACACATTTCATAGGTGAAACCCAGAGCAATATTCGTTCTCCAACCATGAATGCAATATCACAAACTTTACGATCGGCATAACTCTTTTGCCTAGACTGAGCTGTGCGAAGTCGATCCTGAATAATCTTGACCTTATCCAAGGCATCCTGTACCAAATCGGTACCCAACAATCGAGCCTTTCCCGATTCAAACCAACTAACTGGCAATCGGCATCGCCTTCCGTATAATGCCTCATATGGAGCCATCTGAATGCTCGACTAGTAGCTATTATTATAAGCAAACTCCGCAAGTGGTAAGAAATGATCCCAAGAACCTCCAAAGTCTATAACACAAGCGCGAATCATATCTTCCAATATCTGAATAGTGCGCTCTGACTGTCCGTCTGTCTATGGATGAAATGCTGTACTTAACTCCACCCGCGTGCCTAACTCACGCTGTACAACCCTCCAGAAATGTGAGGTAAACTGCGTACCTCGATATGAAATAATAGACACGGGTACACCGTGAAGGCAGACAATCTCACGAATGTAAATTTCAACAAACCTCGCTGAAGAATAGGTAACTGCCACTGGAATGAAATGGACTGACTTGGTCAACCTGTCCATAATGACCCAAACTACGTCAAAATTTCTCTTAGTCCGTGGGAGCCCAACAACAAAATCCGTTGTGATACGCTCCCACTTCCACTCAGGAATTTCTAACTTCTGAAACAAACCACCAGGTCTCTAATGCTCATACTTAACTTGCTGACAATTCAGACACCGAGCTACATGTGCAAGTATATCCTTTTTTATTCTTCTCCACCAATAATGTTGCCGCAAATATTGATACATTTTTGCGGTACCAGGATGAATAGAATACCTGGAACTGTGCGACTCTTCAAGAATTAATTCATGAAGCCCATCCACATTAGGCACATAAATACGGCCCTACATTCGCAGAACTCCATCTTCCCCCACAACAACCTGTTTGGCATCACCGTGACGCACCGTGTCCTTAAGGACAAGTAAATGAGGATCATCATACTGCCTCTCTCTGATGCGCTCATATAAAGAAGACCGAGCGACTGTGCAAGCTAGAACCCGACTGGGTTCTGAAACATCTAACCTCACGAACTGGTTAGCCAAAGTCTGAACATCTGCAGCTAATGGCCTCTCACCAACCGGAATATACGCAAGACTGCCCATACTCACAGCCTTTCTACTCAAAGCATCGGCCACCACATTAGCCTTTCCGGGGTGATACAAAATGGTGATATCATAGTCTTTCAACAACTCCAACCATCTTTTCTGCCTCAAATTAAGATCTTTTTGTTTGAACAGATACTGAAGGCTACGATGATCAGTAAATACCTCACACGAGACACCGTAGAGGTAATGCCTCCAAATCTTCAGCGCATGAACAATGGCTGCCAATTCTAAGTCATGAATAAGATAATTCTTCTCGTGAACTTTCAACTGCTGCGACGCATATGCAATTACCTTGCCATCTTGCATTAATACTGCACCAAGCCCAATGTGAGATGCGTCACAATATACCATGTATGATCTTGAGCCTGTGGGTAATACCAATACTGGCGCCGTAGTCAAAGCAGTCTTGAGCTTCTGAAAGCTCAACTCACACTCGTCTGACCATCTGAATGGAACACTCTTCTGGGTTAGTCTAGTCAAGGTGCTTGCTATAAATGAAAACCTTTCCACGAACCGACGATAATAACCTGCCAAACCCAGGAAACTCCGAATCTCTGTAGCCGAAGTTGGTCTAGGCCAATTCTGAATAGCCTCAATCTTCTTCGGATCCACCTTTATGCCTTCTACCGATACAACATGTCCCAAAGGCAACTGAGTCTAACCAAAACTCACATTTTGAAAATTTGGCATATAACTGATTATTCTTCAAGGTGTGAAGCACACTTCGAAGATGCTGCTCATGCTCCTCCCGACTGCTGGGGTAAATCAAGATATCATCAATGAATACAACCACAAAAGAATCCAAATAAGGCTTGAACACCCGATTCATCAAATCCATAAATGTTGTTGGAGCATTTGTCAACCCAAATGACATCACTAGGAACTCGTAATGCCCATACCGAGTCCGAAAAGCTGTCTTAGGGACATCAGACGCCCTAATCTTCAACTGATGGTAACTTGATCTCAAATCAATCTTCGAAAATACCTTGGCACCCTGAAGCTGATCAAATAAGTCATCAATTCTTGGCAGCGGATATTTGTTTTTGATAGTGGCCTTGTTCAACTGCCGATAATCTATACACATCCGCATCGAGCCATCTTTCTTCTTTACAAATAATACTGGTGCACCCCAGGGCGAGACACTGGGTCTAATGAATCCCTGATCAAGCAAGGCTTGTAATTGCTCTTTCAATTCTTTCAACTCTGGCGGGGCCATACGGTATGGTGGAATAGAAATGGGCTGAGTGCCCGGAGCCAAATTAATACATATGTCAATATCTCTGTCGTGTGGCATCCCTAGCAGATCTGCAGGAAATACTTCTGAAAATTCATGAACAACTGGTACTGAGTCCATAGAAGGGACATCTGCACTGGGATCGCGAATATAAGCCAAATAGGCTAGACACCCTTTCTCTACCATACGCCGAGCTTTCATATAAGAAATAACCCCGCTGGCAGAATGTCCTGGAGTTCCTTTCCACTCTAATCGAGGTAACCCCGACATAGCTAGGGTCACTTTCTTAGCATGACAGTCCAATATATCATGATAAGGAGACAGCCAATCCATACCCAAGATGACATCGAAATCTACCATATCAAGAAGTAGAATATCCACACTAGTTTCAAGATTACCAATAGTAACCACACACTAACGGTAGACATGATCTACTACAACAGAGTCTCCCACCAGTGTCGATACACACACAGAAGCATCAGAGAATCACAAGGCACAACCAAATATGAAATAAAATAGGAGGACACATAGGAATAAGTAGATCCTGGATCAAATAGAACTGAAGCATCTCTATGGCAAACTGGAATAATACCTGTGATCACAGCATCAAATGACTCGGCCTCAGGCCTAGCTGGAAAAGCATAAAATCGGGGCTGGGCCCCACCACTCTGAACTGCATCTCTGGGACGACCTCTAACTGGCTGGCCTCCACCTCTAACGGTCTGACCTCCGCCTCTAATGGCCTGACCTCCACCTCTAATGGCCTGAACTCCACCTCTAACTGTATGACCCCTACCTCTAGCTGGCTGAGCAGGCGGTGAAGTAATCGGTGCCGGTATGATGGCACGAGAATCTTGCCGAGATCTGTTACTCGCCAATCTAGGGCAATACCTCCTGATGCGACCAATGTTCCCACAGTCATAACACCCATCCTGATGCTGTGGCTGCTGAAGCTGAAGCTGACCCAGATGGGCCGGATAACCACTGTAGTAACTCTGGAGTGGTGGTGCACTGATAGGAGCTGAATGTGCACTGAATACTGGCTACCCAGAGTAAGGCATAATAGGACCGTGACTCCCTGAAGCACCGGGAGATACTTGAAGTGCTGAATGAAACGGTCTGGGAGGATAACCCCTACCAAAATTACCCCTGCCTCCAGACGAGGCACTACTGTAACCACCAAATTGATGTGGCCTCTTATCGGACCTCTGCCCTCTTCCTGTGCAAGAACCATCTCGATCCTCCTTGCGACATTAGCAGCCGCCTGAAAAGAAATCTCACCTCCGGTCTTCTTGGCCATCTGAAGTCTGATAGGGTGAGTGAGTCCCTCAATGAACCTCCTCACTCTCTCTCCCTCCGTAGGTAGTAAGAGGAGAGCATGATGGGCCAAATCCAAAAAATGGGACTCATACTGAGAAACAGTCATACTGCCCTACTGTAGACGCTCAAATTGCTTGCGGAATTCCTCTCTCAGTATGATAGGGAGGAACTTCTCCAGAAATAGCTGAGAGAACTGCTCCCAGGTAAGTGCAAGTGATCCGACTGGTCGGGTCAATGTGTAATCTCTCCACCACCTCTTGGCAAAACCCGTCATCTGGAATACAGCAAAATCAACCCCATTGGTCTCAACTATACCCATGTTCCGCAGCACCTCATGGCAGCGTTCAAGATAATCATGTGGGTCCTCAGAAGGTGTACCACTGAAGTGAACTGGAAAGAGCTTAGTGAACTTATCCAGTCTCAATAAGGCCTCAAAAGACATGGCGGGCCTATCACCGGTCTGTGCCGCAACAACTGGCTGAACTACCCCAACTGGCTGAACTACCCCAACTGGCGGGGCTGCTGGAGCCTGATTCTGGGGAGCCATCTGCTCCGGAGCGGGAGTAGTGGGAGTTTGTGCTCTTCCCCCAGCCTGTGAGATGGTTGGTGCCACTGGAAATGTACCATTCTGGGCTACACCCTCTATAAGACTCACCAATCAGACTAGAACGTCCTGAAGCACTGGAGTGGCTATGAATCCTTCAGGGACCTGAACTGGTCCAACTGGTACATTCTGAACTGGTACCTCCTCCTGAAGGTCTACCTGAGGTTCTACAACAGGTGCAACTACTCAAGCTCTGGACTAAGCTCTACCTCGGCCTCTGCCTCGGCCTCTAGCACTACCTCGGCCTCGACCTCTACCCCTGGCCATAGCTGCCACTGGGATTCTGGTCCCTGTCCATCGGTAGAAGTATTACGCGTTCTCACCATCTGCGAGAGAATAAGAGTAGAATGGTTCAATCATCGATGATAGAATAAAATCGCACGATAGAATAAGAAAGAAGTGATATTATTTCCTAAACTTCATAGCCTCTGAGAGATAAGTACGGACGTCTCCGTACCGATCCTTCAGACCCTACTAAGCTTGCTCGTGACTCGTGAGACCTATGTAACCTAGTGCTCTGATACCAACTGTCACGACCCGAAATTCCCACCTTCGGACCGTGATGGCGCCTAACATTTCACTTACTAGGCAAGCCAACGTTAGAATAATATTAACCATTTAAAAATAATTTTTAAATGTATTGATAACAAGGAAACAAATGCGGAAGCAAAGTTTGAAATATAGTGAAATAATCCATCAAACAACGGTGTCTAAATACCATCCCAAAATTGGTGTCACAAGTGCACGAACTTCTAGAATAAATACAAATAAAGGTCGGAATAAAGTAAGGCTGTCTGGAAATAAACACACAGCTAAAGTGAAATAGATGGAGACTTCAGAACTGCGGACGCCATACAATTATACCTTAAGTCTCCTCAGAGTAGCTGAAATCCGAGCAAAACTATGGCACGTCGCTGGGACCAACTCCAAAATCAGCACAAGAAGTGCAGAGTGTAGTATCAGTACAACCGACCCCATGTACTGTTAAGTACTGAGCCTAACCTCGACGAAGTAGTGACGAGGCTAAGGCGAGTCACTTACATTACCTGTACGCAATATTAGATACAACAACAATAATAGAAATAAATCATGTAACTCATTTATAATAATTGAAGCCAACTCAGCAGTCATAACCAATTATCATTTCCATCAATTCAGTTGCAGCATGCAACCCGCTCTTACCATATATTCACACTCAATTCTGTTGCAGCATGCAACACGCTCTCCCAATATATTCACATTAATCAAGTCTGTTGCAGCGTGCAACCCGATCCTCCAATATTGACTTTTAATAAGTCTGTTGCGGCGTGCAACCCGATCCCCCAATATTGACTTTTAATAAGTCTGTTGCGGCGTGCAACCCGATCCTCCAATATTGACCTTTAATAAGTCTGTTGCGGCGTGTAACGTGATCCTCCAATATTGACTTTTAATAAGTCTGTTGCGGTGTGCAACCCGATCCTCCAATATTGACTTTTAATAAGTCCGTTGTGGCGTGCAACCCGATCCTCCAATATATTCATTATAATAAGTCCGTTGTGGCGTGCAACCCGATCCTCCAATATTTTCATTATAATCAATCCTGTTGCGGCGTGCAACCGGCTCCTCCAACATTTTTATTTATCAATTCTTATAGAAGAAATTTTCCCAATAAATGTAACAATTAATATAGAATTTCAAGACAACAAGCATACAATAATTATGGTTTAATTATGAAGCAAACAATGACAAATAGCAAATTATTATGAAAATCAGGGAGCAAATAGGCAGTTTAATATTTAATATGCTAAATGTCAAATAACAATTAAGGCACATAATTCAAATAGCATATAACAATTAATGCAGGAATTCAAGAATTAATATTTGACAAAGAATAAGAGAGAAACAATTATTATAATAATTAATTTATGATTAAAAATAATTTATGATTTTTCAAGTAAGCAGGCAAACAATTAGTTTGACGACGTATAGACACTCGTCACTTTACCTATACGTCGTTTACATGCAATTCACATAACAAACAATTTAAGGGTTCTATTCCCTCAAGTCAAGGTTAACCCCGACACTTACCTCGCTTTGCAAATTCTAATCAATTATTCAACCACAACTTTTCCTTTTAAATTTGCCTCCGAATGCTTCAAACCTATTCACAAACAATTCAATATATTCAATACTAATCATAGAAATTAATTCCATATGAATTTATAATTTTTCCGGATAAAAATCCAAAATTCATTAAAATATTCGGCAGTGAGACCCACATCTCAAATCCCGGAAAAACTCACAAAATCCGAACACCCGTTCCTATACGAGTTCAACCATACCAAATTTGTCCAATTCCGATATCAAATGGAACTTTAAATCTTAATTTTTCGTTTTTGGAAAGTTTTACAAAAATTCCAATTTCTTCCATCTAAATCCGAAATAAATGATGAATATAGACATGGATTTGTGAAATATAATCACTTTATGATAAAGAACACTTACCCAGTTCAAAGTCGTGAAAATCCCCCTTGAAATCGCCCAAATCCGAGACTTAAAGCTCAAAAATGAGTAAAAATGGCTAAGACCCGATTTTATGTATTCTGCCCAATATTTTCGCATTTGCGGGCTATAATTTCGCACCTGCGGTCTCGCATTTGCGAAGTGGGCTGCCAGGCGAGGTTCCGCATCTGCGGACAAAAATGTCGCACCTGCGACGTCCGCTTCTGCGTAAAAGGGCCGCACCTGCGAAGACCGCATCTGCGATGGAAGTCTCGCTTATGCGAGCTCACACCTGCGGTCAAAATTCCGCAGGTGCGATTACACCAGAACTCAAAATTTCAGATTTTGCTAAAGTCCAATTCTTGTTCCGATTTCGATCCGTTTCACTCTCGGGGTACTCGGGACCCCGCTCGAATATACCAACAAGTCCCGTAACATAATACGAACTGACTCGGGGTCTAAACTCATGTCAAACAACACTGAAATTACAATTCACACCCCGATTCGAACTTTGAGTTTTAAACTTTCAATTTGCAAATCTCATGCCAAAACATATTAAACAAATCCGGAATGACTTCAAATTTGGCACACAAGTCATAAATGACATAACGAAGCTGTCAAATTTTCAGAATCGGATTCCGGCTCCGATATCAAAAAGTCAACCCCGTGGTCAAACTTGAAATATTTAGCCTTTAAATATCTAATTCCGTTAAATGGTCATAACTTGAGTTAGGGACTTCCAAATTAAATTCCGGTCATACGCCCAAGTCCCAAATCACGATACGGACCTATCAGAGTTTTCAAAACACCGATCCTGATCCGTTTGCTCAAAATGTTGACCAAAGTCATCTTAGTTGAGCTTTAAAGCTCTATTTCCCATTTTAATCTATTTTTCACATGAAAACTTTTCGGAAAATTTTACGGACTATGCACGCAAGCCGAGGAATGATAAATGGTGCTTTTCAAGGTCTTAGAACACATAATTACTTATTAAATTTAAAGGTGACATTTTGGGTCATCACACCCCCACCCAATTTTGTGCCGTCATCGGCATAAAGCATTGACACGTATGCGCACACCTCGCCTTGGCGTTGCCGGATATCTTTGTCCATTAGCCATGATGCTATATGAAGAGATTCGCCTTCCCATGTCACAAGGTACTGGTCCCCTTTCTTCTTGGACCGTTTGTACTTTGGACGGCTAGCAATGATGGCCTCGATCCTCTGCCCATCGGATGCCTCTCCTTGCTCTTGGCCTGAATCTCCCCATGACCGAACTAAGTCTAAAAGCTTCTCAAGCATCGGGTACATGATTCCACTCCCTATTTGGTTGCCCTCCGTGATCCCAGCCTTGCTAGAAAACTTGTCCCCTCTGCCTGGTGCATCGTCTAGATCCGATAGCGTGCCATCACATTGTAACTTGCCATCCTCTTCAACTATGTACGCCCAATATTTCTTGCTACCAACATGCTCCAGTTGCATGGAGCCAAGATAGGCTTTGGAATCCTCTACTTTCGGCTTAGATTCCAAGCGCATCCCTCCAATGCAGGCGGTCTTTCCCATGTTACCCTTGTGTGTCTGAGCAATGTTCCTGATCATTGTTGCAAGGTTCCCCAACTCTAGGCATTCATGTCACGAACCAATATCTCACATGTCGTGATGACACCTATCCCAATACTAGGCAAGCCGATAACCTCAATAAATCACAATTAATCCTTTTTAGTTTGAAAACATAATATTTTGATTTAATAAAAAATCCCACAAATACTGATACAAATACACTCCCAAAATTCGGTGTCACTGGGTACAAGAGTATCTAAGTGACAACACAGTCTGACTGATAAAAAGAACTGTCTAGAGATATAGAAAAATACAAATAACTGAAAGGCAAGAGAGTCAAGGTCTGCGGATGCCAAGAAGCTACCTCGATAGTCTCCAACAGATAAATCTCCAAAATCTAGCAGCCACCATATCCGGGAGTACCTGGATCTGGACACGAAGTGCAAAGTGTAGTATGAGTACCACCAACTCAATAAGTATCGTAGATAAACAAGGCAAGGTTAAATAAGCTTGGATTATAGATGATACTAGTCACTTTGGTATGGTCCTTCCTTTACAGATCAACATAAAAATAATGTTTACAACCAACTCCTTAAATACCATGCTCAAATAATATCATAAAATGTAGAGGAAGGAAAAGCAATTAAATCAGTAGATGATCATTGGAATGCAAATCCCACCCACTGCAAGGACAACTCGCATGCCACACGGATAACTCACGTGTCAATGATATCAATATAAGGATCCGCACGAACAACTCACGTGCTGCACGGATAGCTCGCATGCAAATAGTATCAATATATGTATCCGCACGGATAACTCACATGCTGCACGGATAACTCACGTGCCAATAGTATCAATATATGGATCCGCACAGACAACGCACGTGCTGCACGGACAACTCACGTGCCAATAGTATCAATATATGGATCCGCACGGACAACTCACGAGCTGCACGGACAACTCATATTCCAATAGCATAATCCGCCTGGTATGGTCACATGCCTTTAGTCCGAACATATCATACAGGAGCAATTAAGCAAATATATATGTCTATGTTGAATGAAATAAGACTTTCATACTCCTAGACATGCATAAACGTAATGCTAAAGAGTAGGCATGTGCAAATGTACTATCGTAGCTAATTTCGACAATATTGTCATTTAAAAGCATTTATCAAGGTCGTTCAGGGATTAAACCTCTATGTAGCCTCAAACCTGGCTCAAATATTTCACAACAAATGTTACAAATAGGTAAACGTCATAATTTTAAGCTTAGCAGTAAATCCCCAACTCAAAAGAAGCCGGGCATAACCCGATCATGAATAAATAAATTCTTGGTACCCGTACGTAGGTTCATTCCCACACCCGTGTGTATCCAATAGCGTGTAGATATCATAAGAATTCAGGCAACTAGTGCCTTGACCAAATTTAAATAAGATACTTACTTCCAGCAAATTGAATCACTCCGCTTGCAAGCCCTTGCCTCGCGAATTGGCCTCCGAACACCTCAAATCTAGTCACAATTAATTCGATAAAGTCAACACAAATTATAGGAATTAATTTCATATAAAAAAATACTAAGTTTCCCAATTAAATCCGAAAAGTCAAAAGTGGGGTCCAAATCCCGTAACCCGACAAAAGTTATAAATTATGAATGCCCATTCAACCACAACACCAACCATACTAATTTTACAAAATTCTGACACAAAACCGACCTCCAAATCCTCAAATCGTATTTTCAAATCCCTAAGCCCAAATTCTCGATTTACACCTCAAAAAGATGTAATCTAGTCGGAATATTCGATGATAATTCAATATTATTAATTCAAAAATGATCACAAGTGACTTACCTAATGAAGTCCCGTGAAATCTTGCTCAAACATCACCCCAAACCATGCTTGAAAGGTCCAAAAATGGCAAAAGCTCGGAACCCCTTCGAAATGTATACTACCCAGGGGTCCCGCACCTGCGACTCACTTAGCCACTTTTGTGGTCTCGCAGGTGAGATAGAGGACTGTGCTTCTGTGACTGTACTCGCTTTTGCAGACAGAAGTCTTCTTCTGCGGACTGGCTTCTACGGGAGCGCTACCGCTTCTGCAGAACCAGCTACCCTCATATTTTCTGCTTTTGCGATCGACCAATCGGTTTTGCACCTTCGCAGATGCGGCAAAAACTCCGCACCTGCGCGTACTGACCAGTCCCTCACATGGCCTCTTCTGCAATGGTCCTTGCACATATGCGGCATTGCACATGCGATCAAATCTTCGCAGGTGTGGTTGCACCAGAGGCAAAAATTCTAGCAGTGGTTTTAAGTCTAAATTTGATCCGTTAACCATTCAGAATCCACCCGAGGCCCTCGGGACCTTAAACAAAAATACAAACAAGTCCTAAAACATCATACAAACTTAGTCGAGGCCTCAAATCACATCAAAAAATGCTAAAAACATGAACCGCACCCCAATTCAAGCCTAACAAAAACTAACGAATTCCAACTTCTACATTCGATGCCGAAACCTATCAAATCAAGTCCAATTGACCTCAAATTTTGCACATAAGTCATAAATGACATAACAGACCTATGAAAATTTTCAGAACTGGATTCCAAGCCCTTTATCAATAAAGTCAACCCCCAGTCAAACTTTCTAACCTTTATTTCTAATTTTCTCCATTTCAAGCCAAAATTAACTACGAACTTCCAAATAATTAGCCGGACACACTCCTAAGTCTAAAATTACCATATGAAGCTATTGGAATCATCAACACTCTATTATGGGGTCATTTACACATAAGTCAACATCTGACAACTATTAAAACTTAATCATTAAATCATGGAACTAAGTGTCCCAATTCATTCCGAAACTTCCCCGACAAATCACATAATCACAATTGAGCATAAAATATTTAGTAAATGGGGGAACGAGATTGTAATAATACTCAAAACAATCGGCCGGGTCGTTATATTCTCCCCCTCATAAACAAATGTTAGTCTTCGAACAGGTTTAGAATTATACTTGGAGTCTCAAATAGGTGTGGATATCTTCCCCGCATCTCCCACTCAGTCTCCCACGTAGCTTCTCCAACTGGTTGGCATCTCCACTACACTTTCACTGAATCTATGTTCTTTGACCTCAACTTTCGAACCTGCTGGCCCAAAATGGCCACTGGCTCCACATCATAAGTCAAAGCACCATCCAACTGAACCGTACTAAAATCCAAACCATGTGATGGATCTCCTACATACTTCCAGAGCATGGATATATGAAACACTAGATGAACACTCGATAGACTAGGCGGCAATGCAAGTTCATAAGCCACCTCTCCAATCCTCTTAAGTACTTCAGAAGGACCAATATACCGAGGACTCAATTTTCCCTTCTTCCCGAACCATAAAACACCCTTCATAGGCAAAACACAGAGTACTACCTTCTCTCCTACCATGTAAGAAACATCGCGAACCTTCCGATCGGCATAACTCTTCTGTGTAGACTACGTCGTGTGAAGTCGATCTTGAATAAATTTAACCTTTTCCAAAGCATCGTGAACTAAATCAGTACCCAATAGTCTAGCCACACCCGGCTCAAACCAACCCACCCGAGACCGACACCGTCTCCCATACAAAGGCCTCATACGGATCCATCTGAATGCTCGATTGGTAGCTGTTGTTATAGGCAAACTCTGCAATTGCAGAAATCGATACCAAGAACCCCCAAAATCTATAACACAAGCACGTAACATATCTTCCAATATCTGAATAGTGCGCTCGAACTGTCCGTCCGTCTGAGGATGAAATGTTGTACTCAACTGCACCTGTGTGACTAACTCTCGCTGCATTTCTCTCCAAAACTATGATGTAAACTGCGTGCCCCGATCTGAAATAATGGATACTGGCACATCGTGAAGGTTAAAAATCTCGCGGATATAAATTTAGGCCAACCGCTTCGAAGCATAAGTAGTACTAACTGGAATGAAATGCACGGACTTGGTCACCCAATCCATAATCTCCCAAATAACATCAAACTTCCTCGAAGTCCGTGGGAGCCCAACTACGAAGTCCATGGTGATATGCTCCCACTTCCACTCAGGAATTTGAAGTCTCTGAAGTAATCCGCCCGGTCTATGATGCTCATACTTCACCCGCTGACAATTTAAACACCGAGCTACAAACCCTACTATATCTTTCTTCATCCTCCTCTACCAATAGTACTGGATCAATTCTTGATACATCTTTGCGGCACCCGGATGAATGGAATACCACAAACTATGGGCCGCCTCAAGAATCAACTCACGCAACCCATCTATATTTGGTACACAAATCCTACCATGCATCCTCAACACCCCATCATCTCCAATAGTAACATTTTTCCCATCGCCATGTTGAAATTGTTCTTTAAGACAAGTAAATGGGAATCATCATACTGGAGCTCTCTAATGCGGTCATATTGTTACAACCCAAATTCACGTACCTTAGATTACGCCGTAAGTTAGTCGATGTAAATCCAAGAAGAGATTATCTTTGAGATGATAAGAAGTTAATCCTATTGGTCTTAAACGATACAAGGGTGTATAGAAGTGGTTAACAAGTATTAGAAGTTAAACGAATTAAGGATGCTGTAACCTTTATTTTCGAGTAAATCTAGAGGTTCTTAATTGTCCCAAGAGTTCATGTTTTAATGTATTTTAATCATATAATATCCGTATCATAAGTCTTGAAGTCAAGCGAGTTATGAAACAAAAGTCGACAAAAGTTGTCGCAATTTACGTTTATAATTTTACTTAAACTTTAGGTCAAATGTTACAACATTTTCTCCCAATGTGCTTGGAATTACGGGGAGATCTACCCAAAACATTGAAGATCTATGAGTCTAGTTTCCAACGCATTAAACCGTTCATCAATACGATCTCGGAATAGAGAGATATTCGCATTTTCGCAAGACTGCGCCAAGCAGCTCTCTATGGGCCCCACATAGGCGGTTTAAGACATATGGATATATATAAGATGCCTCAACCCCGTTTTAAGTCATTACTTTTCAGTATATTCAGACCTTAGAACCCTAAAAACACTCTCTGAAGGTTCTCTCATGATCCAAGACCCAAACAAAGGGCAAACAATACAAATCAAGTGTCGGGAATCCCGTGGCGCTAGTAAGTTTCTTGTTCTTCTTGTTGTTGCTGATTTTTGTGTTGTTACAGCTCGTGTGGGAGGTTGTTTTAAGTTTTTTATATTCTGTAAATACTCCCTCAATTTTTTAATATCAACCCTAGGTGATTTGAAGTCTTCTAAAGTAATTCTAGTGCCGAAAAACCCGAATTGATTGCTAGTTTTGCTTCCTTGTTCTGGTGGCAGAATTGGAGGGATATTTCGTGGACAATTAAGGTCAAATTGGAGTAGTTATTTCCATTTAAAGGTAAGGAACCTCTTACTCTTCATGTATTTAAGATTATCCAAGTTGCGGCTAAGTTGTTGAAGCTAGAACTTGTGAAATATATATCGAAATGCTTGGTAGTAATGTTGTTGGTTGGTGGACTGTTTTGGGAGGCTCAATATGATTATTGTTGATGTTTTTTGGGCTGTTTGGTGATTTTATTGACTTGTGGGATGTCATATAAATAGGGGAGGTGCTGTCCGTTTCATCGTAAAATAGGTTGCGGTCGATACATAATAGTTACGATGCTTAAATGATAATGATAAGGTCATTTCTCTTATTGTATACTAAGGAGTCGTGACATTTTGCATAGCTTGAGGTTGGGAAGTATATACAAGGTATGTGAGGCTATCCCCTTCATTCTTTTGCACGACTCCGATTGTACATAATGTAATGAACGAGCTTCCAAAGATACTCTACTCTTAGAAGCTAGCAGTACTTACATTGCTGCCCTTCTTATGGAACGATTGATGTTGATGTTACTTCTCTTATTTTTATGTTATCAATGTTGTTGGTAGTTCCTGATTCTTATAAGATTCTTGATGAAGAGTTAATCCTAATAACGTGTACGAAGGATACCGACCTTACGTCACTCCGAAAGGTTCAAAATGTGATTCCAATAAGTCCAGCATGCATCATATATATGTATCTATTTTACTCTACCGAGCCGCGCTATAGTCGGCCGGGTACGGCACCTATTGTGCAACCACTGATCAGTTGGGTTTTACCGAGCTCCACGTGGCCGGGTACGATTCTACCGAGCCCTATGATAGCCGGGTACGTTTTACCGAGCCTATTACGGCCGGGTACGATATGATGATGGTGATGCCCACAAAGGCGTATGTTTTAAAAGTTTATGTATATATATGTATGTATCATGTATTTCATGTCAGTAGCCCTTAGAGGTACCCAGATGTCACAGGTTGTATATTCTCTATCCCTGTTTACATTACTGTCTTACTTATGCTTTCCTGCCTTACATACTCAGTACTTTATTCGTACTGACATCCTTTTTATTTGTGGACGCTGCATGTCGTGCTGCAGGTCCTGATAGACGGGTAGACACAGCTCCCCCATCATAGTAGGCTGTCCAGTTCAGCAGTTATTGGCGAGATCCCTTCTCCGGACTTGCCGTGGTCTTGGTATGCGTTTTTGTTATAGACATTATGGGTATGTCGGGGCCCTGTTCCGGCAATGTTGCAGCACTTATGTTCCTTTAGAGGCTCATAGATAGGTGTCGACTCATGTATGGTTTGGAATGCCTTGTCGGCTGATTTTTGTTGTATAGTCTTTCATGGCAGCATGGTAGCTCGTACCTTTTATATAGTTTCTTAACAGTCTTGTCGTCCCATGTTATGTATGTTCATGCCATTATCTTTCATTGTTGGATGTTCATGATCCATGTCTACCATTTAAATTGATCTTGTCGACCCTTAAAGATAATAAGGAAGGTTAGATAAAATGTACGTTGGTGCTCGACAAGTATGGTCCGGGTGCTAGTCATGACCCTCCAGTTGGGTCGTGACAAACTTGGTATCAGAGCAAGTCTGTCCTAGGGGTTATCTATGAGCCGTGTCTAGTAGAGTTTTGACTATGGATGTGTAGCGCGCCATATTTATAATCAGGAGGCTACGTGACATCTAGGGTTGTTACCTTCTTCCTGAATCTAGATCGTGCGTAGAGTTGAGTCGTAAGTGTTCATATCTAATATTCACCTTGTTTTCTTTCAGCGATGCCTTCGACTAGGAAGCAAATGATTAGTAAACGGCTTGGTACAGCTGTGGGAGAGGGTACCGGTCAGGTGCCTCCAGCCAAAGCAGGACAAAGTGAGGCTCAGAGTGAGATGCCGTCTCATACCTCTCCGTCTCCTCCAGAGGATATTAGAAGGCACCCAGTACATCCAGTTCCTCCATCTGGTACTACAGACCATGATATGCGCAGTGCGGTGCAGTTGTTGACTAGCTTGGTAGCTGCTCAGGCTCAGAGGTAGAATATCGGTGCTACTGATAAACCGGTTAGTGCGAGAGTTCGTGATTTTATTAATCTAGACCCTCCAGTGTTTACCGGATCAGACCCCAAGGAGGACTCGCAAACTTTTATTGATCAGGTTCATCGTACATTGCGGGTTATGCATGCTAGTGATACGGAGGCAGTAGATTTGGCTTCTTATCGGTTACAGGATTTAGCAGTTTTCTGGTATGATAGTTGGGAGAGATCTAGGGGTCCGAATGCTCCTCCAGCCGTGTGGAAGGAATTTTCTGAGGCCTTTCTTCGTCACTACTTGCCAGTTGAGATACGGCGAGCTAGAGCTGATAAGTTCTTGAACCTCGGCAAATTTATAGTCGTCAAACCTCGACAAATTTATTTGAGTTAGAAATGGTTGATTTTGATGTGATAATGGGAATGGACTGGTTGGCCTCATGCTATGCAAATATTGACTGTCGTACGAAGATGGTTAGGTTTCAGTTTCCTGGTGAACCCGCCATTGAATGGAAGGGGAACATTGCTATGCCGAAAGGTAGGTTTATTTCCTATCTTAAGGCAAGGAAGATGATCTCAAAAGGTTACATTTATCATCTTGTTCGCGTTAGGGATGCGGAGGCGCCGCTGCCTACTCTACAACCAATCCTCGTGGTCAATGAATTTCCAGATGTTTTCCTAGATGAACTCCCAGGCCTTCCTCCTGAAAGGGAGATTGAGTTTTAGAATTGATGCGTTGCCTGACACTCAACCGATCTCTATCCCTCCATACAGGATGGCCCCGACAGAGTTGCGAGAGTTGAAGGCGCAGTTGAAGGACTTGCTGGATAAGGGTTTCATTAGGCCTAGCACTTCACCTTGGGGTGCGCCAGTCTTGTTCGTGCGAAAGAAAGATAGGTCATTAAGGATGTGTATCAATTATCGACAGTTGAATAAGTTTACTATAAAGAACAAGTATCCACTTCCAAGGATTGATGACTTGTTTGACCAACTCCAAGGTGCCAAGTATTTCTCCAAGATTGACTTACGTTCAGGGTATCATCAGGTGAGGGTTAAGGAGAAGGATATTCCAAAGACGGCCTTCCGGACAAGATATGGACACTTTGAGTTCTTGGTGTTGTCATTCGAGCTAACAAATGCCCCAGCAACTTTTATGGATCTCATGAATAGTGTATTCAGGCCCTATCTTGATATGTTCGTGATCGTATTCATTGATGACATTCTGGTGTATTCTCGTTAGGAGGCGGAACATGCGGGTCACTTGCGGATAGTATTACAGACCCTTCGGGATCATAAGTTATATGCTAAGCTCTCCAAATGTGAATTCTAGCTGAACTCAGTGGCATTCCTTGGCCATGTGATATCTGATGAGGGTATTAGTGTCGACATTCAGAAGATCGATGTAGTGAAGAATTGGCCGAGACCTATAACACCGTCAGAAGTCTGCAGCTTCCTGGGGCTAGCAGGATATTATAGGCGGTTTGTGGAAGGGTTTTCCTCTATATCAGCACCATTGACTAAGTTAACACAGAAAGCTACCAAGTTCCAGTTGTCTGACGCTTGTGAACGTAGTTTTCAGGAGCTAAAGAATCGATTGACATCCGCGCCAGTGCTTACTCTCCCAGAAGGAATAGAAGGTTATGTGGTATATTGTGATGCCTCAGGTATAGGTTTGGGGTGTGTATTGATGCAACATGGGAAGGTGATTGCTTATGCATCAAGACAATTGAAGAAGCATGAAAAGAATTACCCGACTCATGATTTGGAATTGGCTGCAGTAATATATGCTTTGAAGATATGGCGGCACTACTTATACGGCGTCCATGTTGACATCTACACAGATCACAAGAGTTTACAATACATCTTCAAGTAGAAGGAGTTGAATTTGAGGCAGCGTGGGTGGCTTGAATTACTGAAAGACTACGACGTCGAGATATTGTACCATCCCGGTAAAGCCAATGTTGTGGCAGACGCTCTCAACCGTAAGTCAATGGGAAGCTTAATATATATTGAGGCAGGTAGACAAGGGTTGACCAAAGAGCTTTACCAGCTGGCCAATATGAGAATCAGATTGTTGGACTCTGATGACGGAGGTGTTACTGTATAGAATACAGCAGAATCATCTTTGGTAGCCGAGGTAAAAGCACGAAAATATGAAGATCCTACCTTAGTAAGATTGAGAGAGGGCATTCAGCAGTGTAAGGTTACAACTTTCGAGATCGGAGGAGATGGGACACTAAGATACCAGGGCCGATTATGTGTGCCTAGTGTGGCAGGGTTGCGAAAGAAGATTATGATTGAGATTCATCAGTCCCGATATTCTATCCATCCCGGCTCGACAAAGATGTATCATGACGTTAAGGAGCAGTATTGGTGGGATAACATGAAGAAGTCTATTGCGGAATTTGTAGCCCAGTGTCCTAATTGTCAACAAGTAAAGATCGAGCATCAGAAACCCAGTGGATTGATTCAGAATATAGAGATTCCGACCTGGAAATTGGAGGTGATTAATATGGACTTCATTATTGGATTACCTCGCTCTTATCATAAGTTTGACTCCATTTGGGTGATAGTTGATCGACGTACAAAATCTGCCCATTTTTTGCCAGTTAAGACAACTTACACGGCTGAAGATTATGCGAAGTTGTATCTCAAGGAGATTGTTAGGCTTCATGGTGTGCCGATATCTATTATATCAGACCGAGGAGCTCAATTTACGGCTAACTTTTGGAGGTCTTTTCAGAAGGTTTTAGGCATACAAGTAAATCTCAGCACTGCATTCCATCCGCAGACTGACGGACAGTATGAATGTACCATTCAGATGCTTGAAGATATGCTACGAGCATGTGTTCTAGATTTCAAGGGGAATTGGGATGACCATCTGGCACTCATAGAATTTGCCTACAATAATAGCTACCATTCCAGTATTAAAATGGCCCCGTATGAGGCACTGTATGGGAGGAGATGTAGATCACCAGTTGGATGGTTTGAAGTCGGTGAGACAGAATTATATGGGCTAGATTCGATTCACCAAGCCATTGAGAAGGTGAAAGTGATACAAGAGCGACTGAGGACAGCACAAAGCAGGCAAAAGTCTTATTCCGATGTCCGACGTCGTGATCTGGAATTTGAGGTTAGTGATTGAGTTTTCCTGAAGATCTCGCCGATGAAGGGTGTTATGCATTTTGGGAAGAAGGGTAAGTTGAGTCCGCGGTATATTGGGCCATACAAAATTCTTCGACGAATTGGACGGGTTGCTTATGAGTTAGAATTGCCATCCGAATTGGAATTTATCCACCCGGTATTCCATGTATCTATGTTGAGGAAATGTATTGGAGACCCTTCTCGGGTCGTCCCCACCAAAGATGTACAAGTTACAGAGGATCTATCATATGATGAAGTGCCAGTGGATATATTAGATCGACAAGTCCACAAGCTGAGAACAAAGGATGTAGCTTCCGTCAAAGTATTTTGGAGGAACAAGAATATATAAGAAATGACATGGGAAGAAGAAGAGGAGATGAAGTCTAAATACCCTTACCTATTCCAGAGTGATGATAACGAGGATGCCGGGGGAAAGCGGGACGCATTATAAGGTGAAATGGCTCTATGAGGTAAGCAATAGCTTGTGAATACTTTTTTTTAATACAAAATGGTGATATGCAGATAATGTACATATCCATAATGCGTTGTATAGTCTTGTAAGGCCATTGGTTGGGTTTAACTGCTTGCAAGTTTGGCTAGTGTCCATTTTATAGGGGAAACTCAGCCGGAAATTTCCATCGGAATCCATGATGAGTTAGACTCCCCATAAACCCTTACATTTGAGGACGAATGTTCCTAAGGGGGGGAGTGTGTTACAACCCAAATTCACGTACCTTAGATCACGCCGTAAGTTAGTCGACGTAAATCCAAGAAGAGATTATCTTTGAGATGATAAGAAGTTAATCCTATTGGTTTTAAACGATACAAGGGTGTATAGGAGTGGTTAACAAGTATTAGAAGTTAAACGAATTAAGGATGTTGTAACCTGTATTTTCAGGTAAAACTAGAGGTGCTTAATTGTCCCAAGAGGTCATGTTTTAATGTATTTTAATCATATAATATCCGTATCATAAGTCTTGAAGTCAAGCGAGTTATGAAACAAAAGTCGACAAAAGTTGTCGCAACTTACGTTTATAATTTTACTTAAACTTTAGGTCAAATGTTACTATGTTTTTCTCCCAATGTACTTGGAATTACAGGTCGATCTACAAACCATATTGAAGATATATGATTCTAGTTTCCAACGCATTAAACCGTTCATCAATACGATCTCGGAATAGAGAGATATTCGCGTTTTCGCAAGACTGCGCCAAGAAGCTCTCTATGGGCCCCACATAGGCGGTTTAAGACATATGGATATATATAAGATTCCTCAACCCCGTTTTAAGTCATTATTTTTCAGTATATTCAGACCTTAGAACCCTAAAAACACTCTCTCAAGGTTCTCTCATGATCCAAGACCCAAACAAAGGGCAAACAACACAAATCAAGTGTCGGGAATCCCGTGGCGCTAGTAAGTTTCTTGTTCTTCTTGTTGTTGCTGATTTTTGTGTCGTTACAGATCGTGTGGGAGGTTGTTTTAAGTGTTTTATGTTCTTTAAATACTCCCTCAAGTTTTTAATATCAACCCTAGGTGATTTCAAGTCTTCTAAAGTAATTCTAGTGCCGAAAAACCCGAATTGATTGCAAGTTTCGCTTCCTTGTTCTTGTGGCAGAATTGGAGGGATATTTCGTGGAAAATTAAGGTCAAATTGGAGTCTTTATTTCCATTTAAAGGTAAGGAACCTCTTACTCTTCATATATTTAATATTATCCAAGTTTCGGCTAAGTTGTTGAAGCTAGAACTTGTGAAATATATATCGAAATGCTTGGTAGTAATGCTGTTGGTTGGTGGACTGTTTTGGGAGGCTCAATATGATTATTGTTGATGTTTTTTGGGCTGTTTGGTGATTGTATTGACTTGTGGGAATCATATAAATAGGGGAGGTGCTGTCCGTTTCATCGTAAAATAGGTTGCGGTCGATACATAATAGTTACGAGGCTTAAACGATAATGATAAGGTTATTTCTCTTATTGTAGACTAAGGAGTCGTGACATTTTGCATAGCTTGAGGTTGGGCAGTATATACAAGGTATGTGAGGCTATCCCCTTCATTCTTTTGCACGACTCCGATTGTACATAATGTAATGAACGAGCTTCCAAAGATACTCTACTCTTAGAAGCTAGCAGTACTTACATTGCTGCCCTTCTTATGGAACGATTGATGTTGATGTTACTTCTCTTATTCTTATGTTATCAATGTTGTTGGTAGTTCCTGATTCTTATAAGATTCTTGATGAAGAGTTAATCCTAATAACGTGTACGAAGGATACCGACCTTACGTCACTCCGAAAGGTTCAAAATGTGATTCCAATGAGTCCAGCATGCATCATATATATGTATCTATTTTACTCTATCGAGCCGCGCTATAGTCGGCCGGGTACGACACCTATTGTGCAACCACTGATCAGTTGGATTTTACCGAGCTTCATGTGGCCGGGTACGATTCTACCGAGCCCTATGATGGCCGGGTACGTTTTACCGAGCCTATTATGGCCGGGTACGATTTGATGATGGTGATGGCCATAGAGGCGTATGTTTTAAAAGTTTATGTATATATATATATATGTATGTATCATGTATTTCATGTATAGCCCTTAGAGGTACCCAGATGTCATAGGTTGTATATTCTCTATCCCTGTTTACATTACTATCTTACTTATGCTTTCCTGCCTTACATACTCAGTACTTTATTCGTACTGACGTCCTTTTTATTTGTGGACGCTGCATGTCGTGCTGCAGGTCCTGATAGACGGGTAGACGCAGCTCCCCCACCACAGTAGGCTGTCCAGTTCAGCGGTTATTGGCGAGATCCCTTCTTCGGATTTGCCGTGGTCTTGGTATGCGTTTTTCTTATAGACATTATGGGTATGTCGGGGCCCTGTTCCGGCAGTGTTGCAGCACTTATGTTCCTTTAGAGGCTCATAGATAGGTGTCGACTCATGTATGGTTTGGAATGCCTTGTCGGCTGATTTTTGTTGTATAGTCTTTCATCGCAGCATGGTAGCTCGTACCTTATATATAGTTTCTTGATAGTCTTGTCGTCCCATGTTATGTATGTTCATGCCATTATCTTTCATTGTTGGATGTTCATGATCCATGTCTACCATTTATATTGATCTTGTCGGCCCTTAAAGATAATAAGGAAGGTTAGATAAAATGTACGTTAGTGCTCGGCAAGTATGGCCCGGGTGCTAGTCATGACCCTCCAGTTGGGTCGTGACACATATAAGGAAGACCGACAAAACCACACAAGCTAGAACCCGACTGGGTTCCGAGACATCTAACCTGAGGAACTGATTGGCGAAAGCCTAAACATCTTATGTAAGTGTCCTCCCACTAACAGGAATACAAGCAATGCTACCCATACTCACCGCCTTTATACTCAAGGTATCATCCACTACATTGGCGTTCCCGGGATGAAACAAAATAGTAATATTATAGTCCTTAGTAGATCCAACCATCTGTGCTGTCTCAAATTTACAGCCTTTTGTTTGAATAAATACTGTAGACTCTAGTGATCTGTAAATACCTCACAAGACACACCGTAGAGATAGTGCCACCAAATCTTTAATGCGTGAATAATAGTTGCCAACTCTAAATCATGAACATGGTAGTTCTTTTGATGTGGATTCAACTGGCGCGAAGCATAAGAAATCACTCTACCTCCCTTCATTAATACACACCCAATAGCAATCTGAGAAGCATTACAATATACAGTATAAGAACCCGACATTGAAGGCAAAACTAGAATTGGAGTTGTGGTCAAGGTAGTCTTGAGCTTCTGAAAGCTCTCTTCACACTCATCCGACCACCTGAATGGATCACCTTTCTGGGTAAATTTAGTTATAGGCACTGCAATGGACAAGAAACTCTCCACAAAGCGATGATAATATCCGACCAAGCTGAGAAAACTCCAAATCTCGGTAGCTGAAGATGGCCTGGGCCAACTCTGAACTGCCACTATCTTCTTCGGATCCACACAAACCCCTTCGCTAGACACCACGTGTCCCAAGAATGCCAGCGAATTAAGACAAAACTCAAATTTGGAGAATTTGGCATTCAGTTTCTTCTCCCTCAACCTCTGTAATACAATCCTCAAATGCTGGGCATGATCTTCCTAGCTATGTAATACACCAGGATATCATCAATAAACACTATGACGAACGAATCGAGATACTGCTGCAACACACTATTCATTAGGTGCATAAATGTTTCTGGGGCATTGGTCAGCCCAAAAGGCATCAAAATGAACTCATAGTGACCATAGCGGGTCCTGATTGTTGTCTTTAGAATATCCGAATCCTGAATCTTCAACTGGTGATACCCAGACCTCAAGTCAATCTTAGAGACTAACCTCGCTCCGTGAAGCTGGTCAAATAAATCATTAATATGTGGTAAAGGATACTTGTTCTTGATTGTAATTTTATTCAACTGCCTATAGTCGATGCACATCTACATAATACCATCTTACATTTTCACAAATAGGACTGGTGCACCCCAAGGAGACACACTATATCTTATAAACCCCTTATCAAGAAGTTCCTTAAGTTGCTCTTTCAATTCTTTCAATTCATCTGGTGCCATAGGATACGGGGGAATAGAAACGGGCTTAGTGCACGACACCAAGTCAATACAAAAGTTAAAATCTCGGTTGGGTGGCATACCCGGTAGGTTTGCAGGAAATACATCCAGAAAGTCTCACACTGTTAGTACATAATCAATAGTAGGGGGATCTGCATCAATATCTCTCACAAAATCCAAATATGATAAACATCCCCCCCAACCATTCGTTGGGCCTTTAAGTAAGATATTACCCTGTTGGGAACAAAATATGGAGAACCTCTCCACTTGATCCTTGGGAACCCTTGCATCGCCAATGTCACGGTCTTAGCGTGACAATCAAGAAACTAAATTGACCTAGAAAGGTTCTCTATTCAGGTTGTCGGATGAATGTGAAGAGAGCTTTCAAAAGCTCAAGACTTCCTTGACCACAACTCCATTTCTAGTTTTGCCTCCAGCGTTGGGTGCTTATATTGTATATTGTGATGCTTCTCATATTGGTATTGGGTGTGTCTTAATAAAGGACGGTAGGGTGATTGCTTATGCTTTACGCTAGTTGAAGCCACATGAAAAGAACTACCCTATTCATGATTTTAAGTTGGCAACTATTGTTCATGCATTAAATATTTGGAGGCACTATCTCTACGATGTGTCTTGTGAGGTATTTACATATCACAGGAGTCTACAGTAGTTATTCAAACAAAAGGATATAAATTTGAGAGAGCAAAGATGGTTGGAGATACTAAAGGACTATGATATTACTATTATGTTTCATCCCGAAAAGGCCTATGTAGTGGCCGATGCCTTGAGTAGAAAGGCGGTGAGTATGGGTAACATTACTTTTATTCATGTTGGTGAGAGGCCACTTACATCAGATGTTTAGGCTTTAGCCAATCAAATCGTAATGTTAGATATGTCGGAGCCCAGTCGGGTTTTGGCTTGGGTGGTTTCTCGATCTTCCTTATATGACTGCATCAAAGAGCACCAGTACGATGATCCCCATTTGCTTGTCCTGAAGGACACAGTTCAGCACGGCGATTCCAAAGATGTTACTATTGGAGATGATGGGGTGTTGAGGATGCAAGGTCAGATTTGTGTACCAAATGTAGATCGGCTGCGTGAGTTGATTCTTGAGGAGACCGCAGTTTGTGGTATTCCATTGATCCGGGTGCCACAAAGATGTATCAGGAGGTATTGGTGGAGGAAGATGAAGAAAGATATAGTGGGATTTGTAGCTCGGTGTTTAAATTGTCAGAAGGTGAAGTATCAGCATCAGAGAACGGTTGATTGCTTCAGAGACTTGAAATTTTGAAGTGGAAGTGGGAGCATATCACCATGGACTTCGTAGTTAAGCTCCCACGGACTTCGAGGAAGTTTGATGCCAATTGGGTGATTGTGGATCGGTTGACCAAGTCCTCACATTTCATTCTAGTTGGTACTACTTATTCTTCGGAGCGGTTGGCCGAGATTTATATCCGCGAGATTGTTTGCCTTCCTAATGTGCCTGTTTCCATCATTTCAGAACAGGGCATGCAGTTTACATCACAGTTTTGGAGAGCAGTGCAGCGAGAGTTAGGCACACAGATGCAGTTGAGTACAACATTTCACCCTTAGACGGACAGACAGTCTGAGCACGCTATTCAGATATTGGAAGATATGTTACGCGCTTATGTTATAGTTTTCGGGGGTTCTTGGGATCGATTTATGTCACTTGAAAAGTTTGCCTATAACAACAGCTACCAATCGAGCATTCATATGGCTCCGTATGAGGCTTTGCATAGGAGACGGTGTCGGTCTCTAGTGATTTGGTTTGAGCCGGGTGAGGCTAGCAAATCGGGTACTGATTTAGTTCAGGATGCTTTGGAAAATGTTAAATTGATTCAGGATCGACTTCGCACGGCGTAGACTAGACAGAAGAGTTATGCTGACCGGAAGGTTCGCGATGTTTCTTACATGGTAGGAGAGAAGGTACTACTACGAGTTTTGCCTATGAAGGGTGTTATGAGTTTCGGGAAGAAGGGCAAGTTGAGTCTTCGGTATGTTGGTCCTTCTGAAGTACTTAAAAGGATTAGAGAGGTGGCTTATAAACTTGCATTGCAGCCTAGTCTATCGGGTGTTCATCCAGTGTTTCATGTATCCATGCTCCGAAAATATGTCGGATATCCGTCTCATCTTTTGGATTTCAGTACGGTTCAGTTGGATGGTGATTTGACTTATGACGTGGAGCCAGTGGCCATTATGGACCGGCATGTTCGAAAGTTGAGGTCAAAGAACATAGATTCAGTAAAAGTGCAGTGGAGAAACCAGCCAGTTGGAGAAGCTACCTAGGAGACTGAGTGGGAGATGCGGAGAAGATATCCACACCTATTTGAGACTCCAGGTATGATTCTAAACATGTCCGAGGATGAATATTTGTTTAAGAGGGGGAGAATTTAACGACCCAGCCGATCGTTTTGAGTATTATAGCCCTGTTTCCCAATTTACTGAATATTTTACGCTCAACTGTGATTATGTGATTTGTCGGGGAAGTTTCGGAATGAATTGCTACACTTAGTTTCAAGATTTAAAGCTTAAGTTGAAATAGTTTTTGGATGTTGACTTATGTTTAAACGACCCCAGAATAGAGTGTTGATGATTCAAATAGCTCTGTATGGTGATTTTGGACTTAAGAGTGTGTCCGGATAATTATTTTGAAGTCCATAGTTAATTTTTGCTTTAAATGGCAAAAATTATAAATGAAGGTTAGGTAGTTTAACTAGGAGTTGACTTTATTGATAACAGGTTCAGAATTAAGTTCTAGAAATTTTCATAAGTGCGTTATGTCATTTATGTCTTGCGTGAAAAATTTGAGGTCAATCGGACATGATTTTATAGGTTTCGGCATCAAATGTAGAAGTTTGAATTTGTTAGTTTTCGTTATACTTGAATTGGGGTATTGTTCTTGTTTTTAGTGTTGTTTGATATGATTTGAGGCCTCGCCTAAGTTTGTATGGTATTTTAAGACTTGCTGGTATTTTTGGTTAAGGTCCCGAGGGCCTCGGGTGGATACCGGATGGTTAACAAATCAAATTTGGACTTAAAACCACTGCTGGAATTTTTGCCTGTGGTGTAACAGCACCTGTGAAGATTTGATCGTAGGTGCGATACCGCATGTGTGCAAGGGCTATCGCAGAAGAGGCCATGCGAGGGACTGGGCAGTATGCGTAGGTGCGGAGTTGTTTTCACATCTGCGAAGGCACAGAAGCGGCTTGTCGATCGCAGAAGCAAAAAATGGGAGGGCAGCTAGTTCTGCAGAAATAGTACTGTTGCCCGCAGAAGTGAGTCCACAGAAGTGGACTTCTGTCTGCAAAAGCGAGAGCAGTCGTAGAAGCACAATCCTCTCTCGCACCTGCGAGACCGCAGAAGCGTATTAAGTGAGTCGCAGGTGCGGAACCCCTGGGCACTATACATTTCAAAGGGGTTCCGAGCTTTTGCCATTTTTGGACCTTTAGAGCACAGTTTAGGGCGATACTTGAGCGAGATTTCACGGGACTTCCTGAGGTAGGTCACTTGTGATCATTTTTAGTCAATAATATTGAATTATCATAGAATATTCCGACTAGATTACGTTTTTTTGAGGTGTAATTCGAGAATTTGGGCCTAGGGATTTGAAAATAAAATTTGAAGATTTGGAGGTCGAATTGGTGTCGGAATTTGTTAAAATTAGTATGGTTGGACTCGTGGTTTAATAGGTGTTCATATTTTTTAACTTTTGTTGGGTTACGAGACATGGGGCCCACTATTGACCTTTTGTTGACTTTTCGAATTTAGTTGGGAAATTTAGTATTTTCATATGGAACTGATTCCTATAATTTGTGTTGCAATGGACAACAAACTTTCCTCAAAGTGATGATAATATCTGGCCAAGCCAAGAAAACTCCGAATCTCGATAGTTGAAGATGGCCTGGGCCAACTCTGAACCGCCTCTATCTTCTTCGAATCCACACAAATCCACTCTCTAGACACCACGTGTCCCAAGAATGCCAGCAAACTAAGCCAGAACCCAAATTTGGAGAATTTGCATACAGTTTCATCTCCCTTAACCTCTGTAATACAATCCTCAAATGTTGTGCATGCTCCTCCTGGCTATGTTAGTACACCAGGATATCATCAATAAACACTATGACAAACGAATCAAGATATGGTTGGAACACACTGTTCTTTAGGTGCATAAATATTGTTGGGGGTTGTTCAGCCCAAAAGACATCACAATGAACTCATAGTGACCATAATGGGTCCTGAATACTATCTTTAGAATATTCAAATCCCGAATATTCAACTGGTGATACCCAGACCTTAAGTCAATCTTAGAATACCCTCGCTCATTGAAGCTGGTCAAATAAATTATCAATACATGGAAAATGATACTTGTTCTTGATTGTAACTTTGTTCAGCTGCCTGTAGTCGATGCACATCCATATAGTACCATCTTTCGTTTTCACTAACAAGACTGGTATACCGCAATGAGACACACTAGGTCATATAAACCCCTTATCAAGAAGTTCCTAAAATTGCTCTTTCAATTCAGCTGGTGCCATATGATACGGGGGAATAGAAATGGGCTCAGTGCCCGACACCAAGTCAATACAAAATTTAATATCTCTTTTGGGTGGCATACCCGGTAGGTTTGCAGGAAATACATCCAAAAAGTCTCACACTATTGGTACATAATCAATAGTAGGGGTATCTGCATCAATATCTCTCAGAAAATCCAAATATGATAAACATCCCCTCCCAACCATTCGTTGGACCTTTAAGTAAGATATTACCCTGTTGGGAACAAAATTTGGAGAACCTCTCCACTTGATCCTTGGGAACCCTAGCATCGCCAATGTCACGGTCTTAGCGTGATAATCAAGAATAGCATGACATGGAGACAACCAATCCGTACCCAAGATCACGTCAAAATCGACCACACTAAGCAATAAGATATCAACTCTAGTCTCCAATCCCCTAATAGTCACTGCACACGACCGATATACGCGATACATAATAATGGTATCGCCCACCGACGTAGATACATGAACATGTGAAACTAAGGACTTACGGGGCATATCTAGATAATGAGAAAAATAGGATGATGCGTAAGAATAAGTAGAACCAGGGTCAAATAAGGTGGAAGCATCTCTATGGCACATTAAAATAATACATGTAACCACTGCATCTGAAGCAACGGTCTTTGGCCTGGTAGGAACTTCGTAAAATCGAGCTTGACCTCCGCCTGATCGGCCTCCCCCTCTAAGGAGACCTCTAGATGGTGGAGCCCTACCCCGAGCTGGCTGAGCGGGAGGTGAAGCTGCTGGTGCCGGTATCATCGGCCGAGAACTCTGAGGTGGTACCCCATCCAATAATATGGGACAATCCCTCATGAGATGACTGAAGTCTTCGCACTCGAAACTACTCCTTCTATGGCGGAACTACTGCTCTTGATAACCTGAGGAACTCCCTATAGAAACTTGAGCAGATAAGGTAGGGTAAGAATTCTGCGCTGGTAATGCACTGAATGATGACTAACCCGGATGAGTACTGTAAGAACCGTGGCTAGCTGATGCACCGCGATGAGCTGGGCGGATCGTCTGAGCGGGCCTATAAGGTCGACCCCTGCTGTGATAGGACTGTCCTCGAGAAGGAACACCGCTGGAACTACTCGGACCACGAGGCCTCTTGGCCTCCCTTTCCTCACGCTCCTGAGTACGGTCCATATCTAGCCATCGAGCACTATCAACCACCTCGTCGAACCTAGCACCTGCTACATTTACCAGTCATAACAAAATGAAACTGCTGGTTGAGGCCATTAATGAACCTCCTAATCCTCTCCCTCTCAGTGGGAACTAACCAAACAACACGACGAGCCAAATCTGAAAACCTCATCTCGTAGTGGGTCATAGACAGGTCCTCCTGACGTAGTTGCTCGAACTGCCTGCGTAGCTCCTCTCCGCGGGTCTGCAACACAAACTTCTCTAAGAATAATATGGAGAACGCATGCCATAAAAATGCTAATGCACCAAATGGTCTGCTCCTCTCATAAGTCTCCCACCATCTGAAGATTACCTCGGTCAGCTGAGAAGTATTAAATGAGACCCTACTAGTCTCCAGAATACCCCCTATACTAAGAATCCACTGGCATTTGTCTAAGAAATCCCGAGCATCCTCTGACTCTGCTCCATTGAATGATGGAGGCTTGAGCCTCTCAAAGCTCTCTAGTCTCCTATGCTCATCATCACTCAAAATGGGACTCACCTGGGACTGAGCAGCTGCAACCAGCTGGACTGGTAGTACCCCCGGTATCTGAAGTCCCTGCACTACCTGTTATGGAATACAGGTGACAAGAGTATGGGTACCTCCCCTGGCCTGAGAAGTGGCTGGTGCGGCCTGAGCCAAAACTACCTGAGCAAGGCCAGTGCAAGCAGTCAATATCTGGGCCAAAGCCTCCTGAAGGCCTGGAATCACAATAGGCATGGCTCGTGCCTGAGCTGGTCCCACTGGCTCAACTATATCTGGAACCTGCTCCTGAGCTGGAGAACCTGGTGGGTTTACAAGTGCTGCTCTAGCTATACCTCGGCCTCTACCGCGGCCCCGACCTCTACCACGACCCTGTCCTTTCGTGGCCCTAACTGGTGGCACTAGTGGCTGGCCATCTAATCCGGTAGCACATGTCCTCACCATCTGTCGGAGGATAGAATAACGTAATTTCTTTTAGTTTCTGGAATCATCAAATTCACACGACAAGAATACAAGAAAGTGAATTTCTTTTCCTAAGGATTCAACAGCCTCTCGAAGATAAGTACAGACGTCTCCGTACTGGTTGTCAAGACTCTACTAAACCCGCTCATGACTCGTGAGACGTATGTACACTAGGCTTTGATACCAACTTGTCACGGTCCAAAATGTCACATGTTGTGATGGCGCCTATCTCAATACTTGGCAAGCTGATAACCTCAATAAATCACAATTAATCCTATTAAGTTTGAAAACATAATATTTATATTTAATAGAAAATCCCACAAATATTGATACAAATACACTTCCAAAACTCGGTGTCACTAGATACATGAATATCTAAATGACAACATTGTCTGACTGATAAAAAGCACTATCTAGAAATATAGAACAGTACAAATAACTGAAAGAAAGAGATTCAAGGTCTGCGGATGCCAAGCAGCTACCTCGATAGTCTCCAACAGATAAATCTCCAAAATCTAGCAACCGCCATATCTGGGAGTACCTAGATCTACACACGAAGTGCAGAGTATAGTATGAGTACAACCAACTCAATAAGTATCGTAGATAAATAAGGCAAGGTAAAAGAAGATAGGATTATATATGATACTAGTCACTTTGGTATGGTCCTGCCTTTATAAATCAACACAAAATAACGTTTACAACCGACTCCTCAAATACCCTGCTCAAATAATATCACAAAATGTAGAATAAGGAAAAGCAATTAAATCAGGTAGATGATCATGGGAAAGCAAATCCCACACACTGCACGGACAACTCACGTGTGACACGGACAACTCACGTGTCAATGATATCAATATATGGATCCGCATAGATAACTCACGTGCTGCACGAACAACTCACATGCCAATAAAATCAATATATAGATCCGCACGGACAACTCACGTATCGTACGGACAACTCACATTCCAATAGTATCAATATATGGATCAGCACGGACAACTCACATGCTGCAAAGACAACTCACGTGCCAATAGTATCAATATATGGATCTGCACGGACAAATAACGTGCTACTCGAACAACTCACGTGCCAATAGCATAATCCGCCTGGTATGGTCATAGGCGTTCTAACCGAACATATCATACTTGAGCAATTAAGAAAATATACATGTTTGTTCAAGGATTAAACCTCTATGTAGCCTCAAAGCTGGCTCAAAAGTTCACAACAAATGTTACAAATAGGGAAAATGTCATAGTTTTAAGCTTAGCAGTAAATTCTCGACTCAAAGGAACCCAGGCATAACCCAATCATGAATAAATAAATTCTCGGTACCTGTATGTGGGTTCATTCCCACACCTGTGCACATCCAATAACATGTAGCTATAATAACAATTCACGCAACTAGTGCCTTGACCGAGTTTAAATATGATACTACTTCCAACAAATTGAATCACTACGCTAGTAAGCTGTTGCCTCGCGAATTGTCCTCCGAACGCCTCGAATCTAGTCACAATTAATTAGATACAATCAACACAAATTATAGGAATCATTTCCATATGAAAATATTAAATTTCCCAATTAAATCTTAAAAGTCAACAAAACGTTAACAGTGGGTCCCACGTCTCGTAACCCGACAAAAGTTACAAAATATTAATGCCCATTCAACCATGAGTCCAACAATACTAATTTTACCAAATTCTGACACCAACTCGACCTCCAAATCCTCAAATCTTATTTTCAAATCCCTAGGCCTAAATTCTCGAATTACACCTCAAAAACACGTAATCTAGTCGGAATATTCGATGATAATTCAATATTATTGACTAACAATGATCACAAGTGACTTACCTCAGGAAGTCTTGGGAAATGTCGCTCAAAAATTGCCCCAAACCTTGCTTGAAAGGTCCAACAATGGCAAAAGCTAGGAACCTCTTAGAAATGTATACTGCCAGGGATCCGCACCTGCGACTCACCTAGCCGCTTCTGCGGTCTCACAGGTGCGAGAGAGGACTGCACTTCAATGACTTCTCTCTCTTCTGCGGACTCGCTTCTGCGGGTAACACTACCGCTTCTGTCGAACTAGCTGCCCTCCCTTTTTCCGTTTCTGCGATCGACCAGCCGCTTCTGCGCCTTCGCAGATGCGGCAAAAACTCTGCACCTACAAGTACTGCCCAGCCCCTTTCCTGGCCGCTTTTGCAATGTCCCTTGCGCACATGCAGTGTCGCACCTGCGATCAAATCTTCGCAGGTGCGGTTACACAGAGGCAAAAAATTCCAGCAGTGGTTTTAAGTCCAAATTTGATCTGTTAATCATCCGGAATCCAGCCGAGGTCCTTGGAACCTTAACCAAATATACCAACAAGTCCTAAAATATAATACGAACTTAGTCGAGGCCTCAAATCACATCAAAGAACACTAAAAACACGAACCTTACCCCAATTCAAGCCTAACGAAAACTAACGAATTCCAACTTCTACATTCGATGTCGAAACCTATCAAATCAAGTCTAATTACCGTCAAATTATGCATGCAAGTCATAAATGACACAACGGACCTATGAAAATTTTCAAAACTAGATTTCGAGCTCGTTTTCAGTAAAGTCAACTCCCGGTCGAACTTCCTAACCTTCATTTTTAATTTTTGCCATTTAAGGCCAAAATTAACTACGGACTTCCAAATAAATATCCGGACACACTACTAAGTCTAAAATAAAAATACGGAGCTATTGCAATCATCAAAATACTATTCTGGGGTCTTTTACACATAATTAAAGATCTAATCAACTATTACAACTTAAGTTTTAAATCTTGGAACTAAGTGTACCAATTCATTCCGAAAGGACAAATTACATAATCACAATTGAGCATAAAATATTCAGTAAATGGGGAAACGGGATTGTAATACTCAAAACTACCGGACGGGTCGTTACAATTCATTTGCTCGATGTGATTATTTATAGAAGAAGCACCCTCCCTTAGGCACATACTCGCTATTATTTTCCGGCCCTGTAACGACCCAACCCTTCATTTTGCATATTACAGCCCCGTTCCCCCATTTACTGCTCAATTTATACTTTATAGTTATGTGACTTGCCAGGGTAATTGGTTCGGCTCCGGTGAGGTTTCGGAATAAATTGCAACACTTAGTCTCAAAGATGAAAACTTTAACTAAAAAGGTTGACCAGATATTGAGTTATGTGTAAACGACTCTGAAATAGAGTTTTGATCATTCCAATAGCTCTGTATGGTGATTTTGGACTTAGGAGTGTGTCCGAAAAATTATTTGGAAGCTTGTAGTTAAATTAGGCTTGAAATGGCGAAATAAGAAGTTTAAGTTTGGAAGTTCGACCGGGGAGTTGACTTTTTGATATTGGGGTCGGAATCCAGTTATGAAAATGTTCATAGATCTGTTATGTTAATTGGACTTGATTTGATAGGTTTCAACATGGAATGTAGAAGTTGGAATTTCTTAGTTTCATTAAGCTTGAATTTGGGTATGATTCGTGTTTTCAGCGTTGTTTGATGTGATTTGAGGCCTCGATTAAATTTATATGATGTTTTAGGACTTGTTGATATATTTGGTTTAGGTCCCGGGGGCCTCGGGTGAGTTTCGGATGGATAACAGATCAAATTTGGACTTAGAGGAAATGCTGAAGCTGGGCAGCAGCTAGTGTGAAGGTTTCTGTGATGCATTGGTCGCAGAAGCGAAGCCGGGCTCGCAGAAGAGAAAAGGGAAGGGGCAAGGTAGTAGTCGCAGGTGCGAAGAGATGCCCGTACCTGCGGAATCGCGGAAGCAAGAAATGAAGCCGCAGAAGCGGTTGGTCCGCAGATGTGCGATCATCCATCGCAGAAGCGAAAATGATTCCATAGCTGAGAGGCTCAGTTGGGGTAGTGTACTCCGCATATGCGCATTTTGGCTTGCAAAAGAGAGGCCGAAGGTGCGCAAATATGTCCGCAGAAGCGGAAACTGAGCAGAATCATAAGGACCAAAAATGGTCATTTCATCATTTTTGATTGGGATTTTTGGAGATCGATTTTGGGCGATTCTGGAGGGATTTTTCACAATCTTGATTGGGGTAAGTGTTCTATATCCGAAAGTAATTATATTTCATGATTCTATCATTATATTCATCGTTTAATTCGAGTTTTAATGGAGGGAATTGGGATTTTTGTAAAAACTTTTCAAAAACTGAAGTTCAAGATTTGGAGATCGAGTTGTTGATTTAGTACGATTGGACTCGTGGTTAATTGGGCGTTCATATTTTATAACTTTTGTCGGGTTTCGAGACGTGGGCCCCACTGCCGATTTTTGAGTGGAATTTTAGATTTTGTTGGAAAAGTTGTATTTTCATGTGGAATTAATTTCTATAATTTGTGTTGACTGTATAGAATTAATTGTCACTAGATTAGAGGTACTCAAAGGCCGATTCGCGAGACAACGGGATATTGGAATAAAGAATTACACGGTTTGAGGTAAGTAACACTTCTAAACTTGGTTCTGAGGGTATGAATCCATGAATTATGTGTTATGTGAATTTCATAGAGGTGACGCACATCCTAGGTGACAGGCGTGTGGGCTTACACCATAAATATTGTGACGTGAATAAATTCTGTAGAGTTGTACAATCAAAGAATCATGTCATTATCCGCATATCCTCCAAGTGTTAGAGGAAATTATGTTGAGACTCATGTTAAAGATCATGTTTAGGCTATATACTGATATTTTGGGACCCACATGGTCGTGTTGTTGTTGAATTATTTGTTTAAATTGTAATTTTGTACTCAGTCACATTTATCATTTGCATATCATATCTCAATCTCTGTTGTCATTTATTGATACATCATATCATCATGTCGGGTTGATTTTCATATCATTGTGAGCCCGAGATACTGGAGATTTTGAGTGATATTATATGGGATCTGGCTGCATGCCGCATCATGTTTTATTTATTTATGCCTTGATCTAGCTATTATAGCGCTTGCGCTGAAGGAATCGCTCCGGAGTCTGCACCCCCCACAGTGAGCGCGATTCATTTATATTGAGAGATGGATATTCCCTGGACATGGATCTTGTCCGAATCATTTATATCTTGGGATTGATCTTCCTCTAGGCTGGATTGGCCTTATACAACACTGATTGACTGATTGTCAGTTGTTGTGTATATATACGGGATGGATCTTCCCTGGGCTGGATTGGCCATATACAATACTAAGTGATTGAGTATTTTGAGATTGTGAGTGCACAGGGTTTTGCACAGAGGTGCATCACATTAGCATGTACATTGGAATGTAGATATAGAGATGTCACATTCCTCATATCATTCAGAATTGACCTATTTTATTTGTACTGAGTTTAACTATTGAACTTGAAAGCATGCCTACATTTCTGTACTGTTATTCTATATTGGATTGTACTTGTGGAGCTCGTCACTACATTCAGCCCAAAGGTTAGTCTTGTTACATATTGAGTACATGGGGTCGGTTGCACTCATACTAGACTCTGCACTTCGTGTGCAGATCCAGGTACTTTCGGACACAACGATTGCTAGATTTTGGAAGATTAGCTGTTGAAGACTATCGAGGTAGCTGCTTGACGACCGCAGGACCTTGACTTTCTTTCCTTTCAGTTACTTGTATTGTTCTATATTTCCGGACAGTTTTGGTATTAGTCAGACTATGTTATCATTTATATGCTCATATACTTAGTGACACCGGGTTTTGGAAGTGTATTTATATCACTATGTGTGGGGTTTATCTATTAAAATTAAATATTATGTTTTCAAACTTAAAAGAACTTGTGGCTTATTAAGGTTGTCGGAATGCCTAGTAATGAGATAGGCACCATCACGACATGCAGATTTTTTGGTCGTGACAAGTTGTTATCAGAGCCTAGGTTACGTAGGTCTCACAAGTCATGAGCAGGTTTAGTAGAGTCTTGAGGTTCGGTACGGAGACGTCTGTACTTATCTTCGAGAGGCTGCCGAACCCTTAGGAAATTTCACTTTCTTGTATTCTGTCATCTGAATTTGTTGTTTCTTGAAACTGAATTTTTGTTATTCTATTCTCTCACAGATGGTGAGGACACGTACTACCGGATAGGACGGCCAACCACCAGTGTTGCCAGTTAGGGTCGCGAGAGGCAGGGCGGTGGTAGAGGTCGAGGTGTAGCTCATACAGCAGTTAGAGAAGCACATGTAGAACCACCAGTTGCTCCACCTCAGGAGCAGGCTACAGATATAGTTGAGCTGGCGGGACCAACTCAGGCACCAGCTGTGCTTATTGTGATTCCATACCTTCAGGAGGCTCTAGCACATATATTGACTGTTTGCACTGGCCTTGCTTAGGTGGTTTCGTCTTAGGCCGCACCAGCCACTTCTCAGGCTGGGGAAGGTACTCATACCCCTGTTGCCCGTACTCTAGAGCAGGTCGTGTAGGGACTTCAGATACCGGGGGCACTACCAGTCTAGCCTGTTGCAGCTGCTCAGGCCCAGGTGGGTCATATTATGAATGATGAAGAGCATAAAAGATTAGAGAGGTTTGGGAGACTCCATCCTCCAACTTTCAGTGGAACTGAGTCAGAGGATGCTCAGGATTTCTTGGACAGATGCCAGCGGATGCTTCATACAACGGGTATTCTGTAGACCAGTGCGGTCTCATTTACTAATTTTTTTAGCTGACCGGAGCATCCCTCAGATGGTGGGAGACTTATGAGAGGAGCAGACCAGTTGGTGCATGGCCAACTCGAAACACACTTAAATTGTGCTCGCTAGTCAAAGATAGTATAGTAAAATATTGTAATCGCAGGTATTTGAGTTAAAACAGTATTACCATAGTGGTGCATCAGCTAGCGATTGTTCATACAATGCTCGACAGAGTCAGTCTTCTCTTAGTGCACTTCCAGCTCAGAGTTCATCTCGTGCACCATCAGTCCAGGGTTCATCTGTACCAGGTTCCTTTGATAGTTATTCTGGTTCTCGAGGTCTACCTCAGTACTTGCCAATATTTTTATAGAATGGTTGCTTTGAGTGTGGAGATTTGGGTCACATAAAGAGATATTTCCCCCGCATTACAGGAGGTTCAACTCATCAGAGGAGTCAGACTACGACTTCAGCACCAGTTGCTTTACCACCCACCCGCCCAGCTCGAGGTAGGTCTCAGTTAGCTAGGGGTGGCCCATAGGGGGAGGCTGATCAAGTGGCGTTCGGACCTGATTCTATGCTATTCCGTCCAGGCCAGATATCTTTGCTTTAGATGTAGTGATCACATGTATTGTCTTAGTGTGCCACAGGCAAGCTTCTATATTATTTGACCTTGGTGCCACATATTCGTATGTATCATTATATTTTGCTCGTTATCTAGGTATGCCCCGTGAGTCCTTAGTTTTACCTGTTCGTGTATCCAGCCATATCTTGATTTGTTTGTTGTAGTATTTATTGATGACATCCTAGTGTACTCACGTAGCCAGGAGGAACATGCACAACATTTGAGTATTGTACTACAAAGGTTGAGGGAGGATAATCGTTACGCCTAATTCTCCAAGTGTGAGTTATAGCTTAGCTCGGTGGCATTCTTGGGACACATAGTGTCTAGTAAAGGAATTAGGGTGGATCCAAAGAAGACAGAGGCAGTTCAGAATTGGCCCAGGTCATATCAGCTACTAAGATTCAGAGTTTTCTCGGCTTGGCCGGTTATTATCATGCTTTGTGGAGGGTGTCTCGTCTATTGCATCGTCCTTGACTAAATTGACCCTGAAAGGTGATCCATTAAGGTGGTCAGATGAGTGTAAAGAGAGCTTTTAGAAGCTCAAGACTGTCTTGACCACAACTCCAGTTCTAGTTTTACCTTCAACTTTAGGCCCTTATACAATGTATTATGATGCTTCCCGGATCGGTATTAGGTGTGTCTTAATGCAGGAGGGTAAAGTGATTGCTTATGCTTCGCGCTAGTTAAAGCCACATGAAAATAACTACCTTGTTTAGGATTTAGAATTGGCAGCCATTTTTCATGCATTGAAGATTTGGAGGCACTATCTCTATGGTGTGTCTTTTGAGGTATTTACAGATCATCGAAGTCTTTAGAACTTGTTCAAACACAAGGATCTAAATTTGAGACAGCGGAGATGATTGGAGCTACTAAAGGACTATGATATTACTAGTCTGTATCATCCGGGGAAGGCCAATGTGGTAGTCGATGCTTTGAGTAGAAAGGCGATGAGTATGGGTAGCCTTGCATTCATTCCTGTTGGTGAAAGGCCTCTCGCAGTTGATGTTCAGACCTTGGCCAACCAGTTCATGAGATTAGATGTTTTGGAGCCCAGCCGGGTTCTAGCTTGTATAGTTTCTCTTTCTTCCTTACATGACCGCAGCAGAGAGCGCCAATATGATGAACCCCATTTGCTTGTCCTGAAGGACACAGTTCAACACGGTGATGCCAAAGATGTTACTATTGGAGATGATGGAATGTCGAGGATGCATGGTTGAATTTGTGTGCCAAATGTAGATGGACTGCATGAGTTGATTCTTGAGGAAGCCCACAGTTCGTGGTATTCCATTCATCCGGGTGCCGCTAAGATGTATCAAGACTTAAGACAACACTATTGGTGGATAAAAACGAAGAAAGATATAGTTGGGTTTGTTGCCCGGTGTTTAAATTGTCAACATGTGAAGTACGAGCATCAGAGACCGGGCGGATTGCTTTAGAGACTTGAAATTCCGGAGTGGAAGTGGGAGCGTATCACCATGGACTTCGTAGTTGGACTACCATCGACTTTGAGGAAGTTTGATGCTATTTGGATGATTGTGGATCGGTTGACCAAGTCCGCGTATTTTGTTCCAGTCGATACTACTTATTCTTCGGAGCGGTTGACTGAGATTTATATCCGCGAGATTGTTCGCCTACACGGTGTGCCAGTGTCCATCATTTTAGATCGGTGCACACAGTTTACATCACAGTTTTGGAGAGTAGTGCATCGAGAATTCGGAATGGATCTTCCCTGAGCATGGATCTTGTCCGAATCATTTATATTTGGGGATGGATCTTCCCCTAGGCTGGATTGGCCTTATACAATACTGATTGACTGATTGTCAGTTGATGTGTATATATACGAGATGGATCTTCCCTGGGCAGGATTGGCCATATATAGTACTGAGTGATTGAGTATTTTGAGATTGTGAGTGCACAGGGTTTTCCACAGAGGTGCATCACATCAACATATAATTGGCATGTAGATATATAGATGTCACATTCCTCATATCATTCAGAATTGATCTATTTTATTTGGACTGAGTTTAACTATTGAACTTGAAAGAATGCCTACATTTATGTATTGGTATTCTATATTGGACTGTACCTGTAGAGCTCGTCACTACTTTCAGCCCAAAGGTTAGTCTTGTTACTTATTGAGTACATGGGGTCGGTTGTACTCATACTACACTCTGCACTTCATGTGCAGATCCAAGTACTTCCAGACACGGAGGTTACTAAATTTTGGAAGATTACATATTGGAGACTATCGAGGTAGCTGCTTGTCGACCGCAGGACCTTGACTCTCTTTCCTTTCAGTTATTTTTACTATTCTACATTTTCGGAAAGTGTTGGTATTAGTCAGACTATATTATCATTTAGATACTCATGTACTCAGTGACACCGGATTTTGGGAGTGTATTTATATCAGTATGTATGGGGTTTATCTATTAAAATTAAATATTATGTTTTCAAACTTAGGAGAAATTGTGTCTTGTTGAGGTTGTCGTCTTTCCTAGTATTAACATAGGCGCCATCATGACTTGTGGATTTTGGGTCATGACAGGCCCCCTGCCATTTCTCTTGGACCCCTATACGTTATGGGATGACCCCTTGCCATTACCCTTGTATACCACGGCTATGCCTTTCCCATTGTCCCCATCACGATCTCCCTCAACCCTCTCAGTGTTGCCTTCATTGGAGTTGCCAGGATCCATCTTGAAGTCAACGAGAAACTCGGCTACTGCTATGGCCTCGTCCACATTGGCTACTTGATGTCTTCTTAACTCCTTCTTTGCCCAATTTTGCAACCCATCCATGAAATAGAAGAGGGATTCTTTCTTGGACAACGACGGGCTTTGTAGCATTAAGGTAGTGAACTCGCGCATATACTCCCAAATTGCGGCCGTCTATCGGAGCTCCCTTAGCTTCCGCCTAGCCTCATACACGATATTCACCGGGTAGAATTTATTCTTCAATTCCTTCTTGAACTGTTCCCATGTCTCAATCTTGCATAGCCCCTTTTCCATGTCAACACACTTTCGACGCCACCACAATGCGGTAATCTCTGAGAGGTACAACACATCAGTGTTGATCTTGGCCTCGTTGTCTTTCACTTTTTCATGCCTGAATTAGTTCTCCAAGTGCCAAAGGAAATTCTCCATTTCTTATGCATCACGAACACCTTTGAACATTGGCGGTTTAGGAGCCTCGATCTTGGCCTCCCTCATCACAACAACATTACTATTTGCCTCGGTCATGCTAGCATCGACACGCTCCTCGAGTGACTTTATCTTAGCCTTCATGGCATCGATAGTTCTCAGCGCCTCCATGAGTCTGCACTCCAAGGTAGTGATGGCTGGTCTTAGCTCCATCTCGACCTGCGTGCACCCTCCAAGTAATTTTGGATACTCTCAATCTCCTCGAGTGTGTCCCTCAAGAACGCCAAGGGTGCCTTCCACTTTCCCAAACATTGGCCAAAGATCTCGGCGGCATCCATCCCTGTGTTCACCTTCATCACCTACTCTTTACCGAGTGAGACATCCATCGACAAGACCCCCACTTTATCCTCGCTCGCCTCAGTGGCAGATGGTTCTTGGGATGTAAGCCCCTCGTTTGGCACAACCTCGGGCGGCATCTCCTGGCTCTTGTTGGTGGTATTCCTCTTTTTGTTATGATCGTTCTTGCCAACAACATCCTGGAAGAAGTTGGCTTAGGTGTTGGCAGTATGGCTATCCAATGGGACGGGACGAGACGGGAAGTGACAGGACCAAATAAACAGGACGAGATGATATTTAGCTGGGACGGTGGCGAGATGGGACGAAACGGTAGGCCCATCACATCCCACTAACAAACTGGATGGGACGGGACGAGATGGTTCACGGGCCTTAAGTTGGCCTTTCTTATCAAAACAAATTTTTTATATACGCATTAAGTTTAGCAACGGCTAGTTTTTTAACAATGACTTAGTTTTTAAAGTTTGCAACGGCTAGTTTTTTGACTTATTTAATAAACTGAAAACTTAATTAACTATAAAAACAACTAGGTAAAGAATTATAAAATATTCAAAAAAAGACTTGTAATGAAATATTTTAGTAATTAAATAGAGTTTTAATTTATTTAATATAATTTCAAGCCATTAAGTAACCAAGTAAGAGTGTAAGATAATTCATAAAAACAATTCAAGGCTTAGAGCCTTTTATTTTATTAATAGAACTTTCAAATTTCACATATAAATATAATTCTTTTGAATATAACATAATCTACGCAACCACCTTCTAGGTGTCACGATCCCAAATTTCCTCCATAGGATGTCTGTGATGGCATCAATCCAGCCTGAGCCAAGGTGCTGAACATGCCCAGAAACTAGGCAAGAGTCTCCTGGAGGGCTGGTGCAACAATAGGTATATCGGGTGTATGTGCTCCTACTGGAGCTACTGGTGGCTCCTCTGTAATAGCTTGTACGGGTGTTATGGCTACACCACGTGGACGTCCTAGACCTTTACCCTCGCCCCGGCCCCGGCCTCTCATGGCTCTAGTAGGGGGCACGAGGTCCTGGTCATATGATCTGGTTGTACGTGTCCTCACCATCTGTGAAAGAATAGAAGACAAAAGTTTAAAATTCCGAAGTCAACAATTTCGCACGACAAGGAATCAAAGAAGTGAAATTTTCCTAACAGTACCATAGCCTCCTAAAGATAAGTACAAACATCTCCGTACCGATCCGCGAGACTCTACTAAACTTGCTTGTGACTCATAACACCTACGAACCTAGAGCTCTGATACCAACTTGTCACGACCCCAATATCCCTCTATAGGATGTCGTGATGGCACCTAATCTCTACGACTAGGTAAGCCTAATAAATTGCATAAAAACCAAATATAAAACTGAACTCCAATCTCAACACATGATATATAAATAGAAAACTGCATTTTAAATAATGACAACTCCCAAAATCTGGTAGAAATAAGTCACAACCTTCTAAGAAAAAAATGCTAAGTGTCTTTATACATCAAGTCTAAAGAGAATAAGGGGAACAACATAATAGGGATAGAAGGGGGACTCTGCGGTCTGCGATCACTGGCAGATATACCTTGAAGTCTCCACATAATCACTGCTCACTGATATCGGGGCTGATGGGAAGAACCTTGATATGCACAAAAGGATGTGCAGAAGTATAGTATGAGTACACCACAACGGTACCCAATAAGTGTCAAGCCTTACCTCGGTACAGTAGTGACGAGGTCAGGTCAGGGCCCTACTGGTTTAAAAGATAATTAAGGCAGAGGATATAATAATATTTTGAAATGATTGAGAATTTAAGCAACGAGAAGTTTTAGAAAATAACAGCACAACAAATAGAGGTAAACAACATAGGGCACTCCCGAGGTACTACCTCGTAGTCCCAAAAGTAAATGCTCAACAGGTGGATCTCCTGAGGTACCGCCTCATAGTCCCAAAAGTAAATATGCAAAACATGGGGGATCTCCCGTGGTACCTCCTCGTAGTCCCAAAGTAAATATGCAAGATAGGGGGATCTCCCGAGAAATCGCCTCGTAGTCCCAAAGTAAATATGCAACAGGTAACCGAAGGAACAACAAATTTACAGCAAGAAATCTTATAGTTAATGATATTCAAGTTAAGGGAAGCAGGTAATTCAACTAAGCATATTGCATAGATTGCAAGTAAGCATTAAGGCACGTAGACACGCGATACTAGGCTAAACATGATCACTACAAATACTAAGGCAACTCAGTTAAGGAAGTTAAAAGAAGACAACTTAGCAAGAACCGGAATTTCCACATTTAGCCTATGTACATACTCGTCACCTCGCGTACACGGCGCTCACATATCATAGATTGTTACAGCAATGTCAAATCCTAAGGGGATTTCCCCCACACAAAGTTAGACAAGCCACTTACCTCAAATCTTGCTCAATCAGTCAAGTAGTATGCCTTTCCCTCGATTTTCCGACTCCGAATGACCCAAATCTATCCAAAAGAAATTACATACTATAAATATAATTATAAGAAACTAATCTAAATAAAGAAATCATGACTTTAACAAGAATTTAGAAAATCACCCCAAAACGTCGACCCAGTCCCATGTCTCGGAATCGGGTAAAAGTCATAAAATACAAACACCCATTCGATATCAAGCTCATCCGTATCAAAATTACTCAAATCCGACCTCAAATCATCTTTTAATTCCCGAAAATTCGGTCAAAGAACTTTTATCATTTTTCTCCAAATTTCACACCCCAAATCCTTAATTAAATGAAGAAATTAACGATAGATTAGTGGATATTAATTAAAAAAATGAGTGTAGAATCCTTACCCAAATATTTCCTCTGAAAAATCTCTCAAATTTGCGCCTCAAACCGAGTTTTCTAAGTCCCAAAAAAGAAAATGAGATCAAATCCTTGATTTAGCCCTTATCTGCCTAGGCCCTTTGCTTTTGCAGTCCAAAATCGGCTTCTGCGGTGAAGTCTCTGCATCTGCGGAGTTCACTAAAACTCCCAGGTTCCGCACCTGCGCGCAAATATCCGCACCTGCGGAAGCACTTCTATGGTCCCTCGTCCGCTTTTGCGGAAACCTTGGCAGCCCAGCTCCCTCGTCCATTCCGCTTCTGCGATCATACTTCCCAGAAGCGTCTCTATTTCTGCGCCCTTCGCATCGCATCTGCGACTACTGGCCATACAGATTGCCCCCGTATCTGCGACTCCAAGCTTGCTTATGCGAGACCGCACCTGTGGCCAACCCCACCGTAGGTTCAATGACACTAGAACCAGCCCAGCACCAAAAAATCTTCTAAGTCCAAAAATGATCCAAAGACGATCCGAATCACACCCGAGGACCCCGGGACCTCAACCAAATATATCAACCGGACCTAAAACATCATAAGAACTTAGTAGAGCCTTAAAATCACATCAAACAATGCTAAAAACACAAATCACGCATCGATTCAAGCCTAATAAACTTTAGAACTGCCAACTTCTACATTCGATGCCGAAACCTATCAAATCAAGTTCGATTGACCTCAAATTTTGCACACAAGTCATAATTAACATTATGAACCTACTCCAACTTCTGGAATTAGAATCCAACTCCGATATCAAAAAGTCCACAACCAGTCAAACCTTCCAAAAATCATCCAATTTTTCCAATTTTTGCCATTTGATGCCCTACATACCTCCAAATCAACATCCGGACACGCTCCAAAGACCAAACGGAGCTATTGGAACCGTCAAAACTCCATTACAAGGCCGTCTTGATATACTTCAACCTACGACCAATTCCTAAAACTTTAGCTTCCATTTTAGGGGCTAAGTGTCTCAATTCACTCCGAAACGAAAAACAAATCCTCCCGGCAAGTCACATAAGCATATAATGAAACAGAGGGAATAATAAATAGGGGATCGGGGCTAATACTCTTAAAACGACTGACAGGTCATTATACTAGGAAGGGTTTTATTTGAACTAGGCCTCCTAGTAGCCAAATACAAATCATCAGACTAATATTTGAAAGCTCCAATATTACTTCATTGTAACTTATCTATAATTTCTCTCGGACATTGTTCTGGAATTGACAATGATGATTGATGTTCCATGAGTTCCATGCCGTCATCGCTCCCAGTGCTAGGTATCTCATTTTATTCTTCTTCTTCCCTAGTGGTGAATTTTTCAAAACCAAGATTTCTTCTTTCAAAACCAGAAGCAGGGTCAAGTTGTTGTTGTATAAAGTTAGAACCCCCGCCAGATCCACTAGGGGTGTTGGGAAATGAAGTTTCATCAACATGAGTCATTTTATCTATATGTTTTCTAATTCTAGGAGAAGAATTAGGATTCGGATTAGGACTAGGATTAGGATTACTACTACTATCACCTTTTCTACATTTTTTACTACTTTTTTTAAACATGCCAAATATATTTTTAGGAGCCATAATTTAAATACAAAATTAAATTAAAAAAGTTAACATAAAAATTAAACACACAAATGAAATATGAAAATAGAACATATAAAAATTAAGCACTAAAATGATACACATAATTTATATATTAAAATTAGGAGATGGTACGAGTGCACTGTGATTAAATATTAAAATTTGAAGAAATTGCCTAAATATTGCTCCAAATACTTGACAAATTAATTTGAAGCTTGAAAGTTACTCCAAACATTTTCCCAAATATTTAAAACTTAGTTGATTGTGAGAAAATTGATAGAATAATATAGATAGAATGTAAGATATTTGAGAGAGAATGGTTGATTTTTGTGGGAAAACAATGAAGAAGGAGGGGGTATTTATAGTTAAAAATAGGGTCAAGGTATAATTTAATAAACTTATGGGTTAAATTAAAAGTTTTGGGGGGTGTTTTTTTTTTGGGGGGGGGGGGGGGCAAATATGGCTGTTTATAGCCGTTGGCCAACGACTCTATTTCAGGAAAAAATGAAAAAACACGCGAGACAGATGGGACATGCGAGACGAGACGAAATGGGCAGCCCGTCCCATCCCATGTACCGTTTAATATGGGATAAATGAGGCGGGACAAGATCGGGACCGGGACGGCCCGTCCCGTTGGACAACCTTAGTTGGCAGCATTAAATTTTCCGTCGTTCACCATTCTCTTAGTTGCAACCTATGCTCTGATACCACGTTGTTACATCCTTAGTCGTTAACTAAGTACATGTGCGGCACTTGACAACGCGCTCACGATGTTGCACAACTTGCTCACGTTCTTGCAATGCCAAGTCAGCCTCACTACACTCAAGATCGCTAAGGATTGTTAGAACACAGGAGAATTGCCAAAGAAGCTTTTGTATTAGAGAGAACTTGATTGTTTTTGCTTGGTAATTTACAAATGAATGGCCCCCTTTATATACTAGTCTCCTAGGGGCTAGTGTGTAAATATTAATTATTACACAAGTCCTTAATATTTACAAGATAAGCACTTTCTCTAGAATTCTCTACAAGTCTAAAAGATTCCAAGGACTTTCCTAGCAATTCCATAAGGATCTAAAGTCTTCCAAAAGAAATGTCCATACTTATCTAGACTTTTCTCACAAATGATAGCCTTCATTCTATGTAAGCTTCCACATGGCATTAATATATACCAAATGGCACCTACGTGGTATGATGTCGTGGCGGGTCATGACATAAATTGTAACGACTCGACCGGTCCTTTTGCGCATTTGCACTTCACTCGGTAGTTTGAGGGCATGAGTAGCTTCGTATGATGTATTATGTCTTGTGTGAATCTTTGGTTTTGGTTTTCAGGTTATTGAGAATTGATTTGGAAGAACGATTCTCAACTAGGAAGCTTTAAGTTGGAAGAGTTGACCAAGTTTGACTGTTGTGAATTTTACCTCGGAATAGAGTTTTGATGATTCCAATATCTCTGTATGGTGATTTTTGACTTAGGAGCGTGTTCATAAAAATTATTTGGAAGTCCGTAGTTAAATTAAGCTTGAAATGACTAAAATAAAAATTTAATTTTGGAAGTTTAACCGGGGAGTTGACTTTTTGATATCGGGGTGAGAATCCAGTTATGAAAATTTTCATAAGTCCGTTATATCATTTATGACTTGTGTGCAAAATTTGAGGTCAATCGGACTTGATTTGATAGGTTTCGGCATCGAATGTAGAAGTTGGAATTTCTTTGTTTCGTTAAGCTTGAATTGGGATATGATTCGTGGTTTTAGTGTTCTTTGATGTGATTTGGAGTTTCGACTAAGTTTGTATCGTATTTGAAGACTTGTTTGGATGACTGAATAGGGTCCTGAGGGGCTCGGGTGTGTTTTGGATCATTGGTTGAGAAACTAGTTAAGTTAAGGATTTGGAGTTTGATCATGGCTAATATCGGGTCAAGATAACCTCGTTTCGGTATTTTGAGTGAACGAGCAGATTCGTAGCGTGTTTTATGATTGAAACACATATATGGTTTGCGTCCGAGAGGTTCCAAATGAGTTTTGGGTGCTAAAATAAAAATTCTTTCGTTGCTGATTTTCCGGTGTAAAATAATTACGAAAAATGTCATTTGTTTTATCCCTTAAATTTTCAAACTTCATTTAAATCTTCAAAATATCATATCTCCCTCATTTTAAGGTCAAATTGGGTGATTCAAAAGCCTATCTTGACTAAAATTTCATAAGGAATCCACTAGACCATCAAAAGGTAGTTTTGAGATTTTTTGGAATACAAAACGAGACAGAACAATTGGGCAAAAAATATTTAATATCGAGGGCTTGTTCATTTTCCATTTTTAACGAATTAGAGCTCGGGAAGAGACGATATTCGGGAGATTTTCAAGAAAAACAATGGAGTAGGTGTTCTTAACTCAATAATTGTCAAATTACCCGAATACATGATTGTTTTTAACATATAATTGGTGAATTAAGTTGGAAAATTTAGAAAACTCTCTTGTTTTAATTTGAGGATTTGAGGGCCGAGTTGATGTCAGAATTTGATAAAATTAGTATGGTTGGACTCGTAGTTGAATGAGTATTCATATTTTGTACCTTTTGTCGGTTCAAGACGTGGGCCCCACAGACGATGTTTGAGAATAATTTCGGAGTTTTTGAGAAATTAGTATTTTGATATGGAATTAATTTCTATAATTTGTGTTGAGTGAATCGAATTAATTGTGACTAGATTCGAGCCGTTCGGAAGTTGATACGCGCAGAATGGAATTTCTGGAGCATTGTTTAGCTTGCTCGACATTGGATTAGGCTTGTTCGATGTAAGTAACATCTCTAATCTTGGAGCTGAGGGTATGAACCCTGACTATACGTGTATGTGAATTGTTTGGAGGTGACACACCTGCTAGGTGACGGGCGTGTGGGCGTGCACCGTAGAAATTGAGATTCAGTTGATTCCGTAGAGCTGTATAGTCAATTAACTTGTTTCCATGTATTTTTATGTGTTAGAGAAACTGAGCCGTGACTCATGTTAGTGTCACGACCCGAAATTTTCACCTTCGGACCGTGATGGTGCCTAACATTTCACTTGCTAGGTAAGCCAATGTTAGAATAATATTATCTATTTTTTTAAAACAATTTTTAAATTTATTAATAACAAAGAACAAATGCGGAAGTAAAGTCTAAAATATAGTGAATAATCCATAAAAACAACGGTGTCTAAATACCATCCCAGAATTGGTTTCACAAGTGCATGAGCTTCTAGAATAATACAAATAAATATTTGAATAAAATAAAGTTGTCTGAAAATAAACACACAGCTAAAGTAAAGTAGATGGGGACTTCAGAAACTGCAGACGTCGTGCAGTTATACCTCAAGTCTCTTCTAGTAGCTGAAATTCTAGCAAGTCTATGGTACGCTACTGGGACCAACTCCGAAATCTGCACAAGAACTGCAGAGTGTAGTATCAGTACAACCTACCCCATGTACTGGTAAGTGCTGAGCCTAACCTCGACGAAGTAGTGACGAGGCTAAGGCGGGTCCTTACATTAACATGTATACAATATTAGTAACAACAACAAATAATAGAAATAAATCAGATAACTCATTTATAATAATTGAAGCCAACCCAACAGTCATAGCCAATTATTATTTCCATCAATTTCCGTTGCAGCGTGCAACCCGCTCTCACAATATATTCTTATTCAATTCTGTTACGGCGTGCAACCCGCTCCCACAATATATTCATTTTCAATCCTCTCATATAATTATTTTTAATCAAGTATATATATATATATATATATATATATATATATATATATCTCATATGATTATTTAATCAAGTATATATATTGACTTTTAAATAAGTCTATTGCGGCGTGCAATCCGATGCCCCAAATATTGACTTTCAATAAGTCTATTGCGGCGTGCAACCCGATCCTCCAATATATCCATTTACCAATTCTTATAGAAGAAATTTCCCCAATAAATGCAACAATTAATATAAAATTATAAGACAACAAACATACAATAATTATGATTTAATTATGAAACAAACAATGACAAATAGTAAATTATTATGAAAATCAGGGAGAAAATAAGCAGTTTAATATTTATTATACTAGATGTCAAGTAGCAATTAATGCACATAATTCTAATAAGCATGTAGCAATTATTACAGAAATTCAAGAATTAATATTTGACAAGGAATTGTGAGTGAAACAATTAATATAATAATTCATTCATGATTTAAATGATTTATGATTTTCAAATAATTATGCAAATAATTAATTCGACGACGTATAGACACTCGTCACCTCGCCTATACGTCGTTTACATGCAATTCACATAACAAATAATTCAAGGATTCTATTCCCTCAAGTCAAGGTTAACCACGACACTTACCTCGCTTTGCAAATTTCAATCAATTACGCGATCACCATTTTTCCTTTTAAATTTGTCTCTAAAAGCTTCAAATCTATTCATAAACAATTCAATATACTCAATACGAATTATAGGAATTAATTCCATATGAATTTACTAATTTTCCGGATAAGAATCCGAAATTCATTAAAATATTCGATAGTGGGACCCACGTCTCAAATCCCAGAAAAACTCGCGAAATTCGAACACCCATTCCGCTACGTGTTCAACCATTCAAAAATTATCCAATTCCGATGTCAAATGGACCTTCAAATCTAAATTTTTCATTTTTGGAAAGTTTTACAAAAATTCCAATTTCTTCCATCTAAATCCGAAATAAATGATGAATTTAGACATGGATTCGTGAAATATAATCACTTTTGGTTATAGAACACTTACCCAGTTCCAAATCGTGAAAAATCTCTCAAACCTTCGCATTAACCGAGCTCAAAATGACCAAAATGAGTAAAAATGTCGGACTCTTCGATATATACACTTCCCAGGCATTTCCGCAACTACAGTGCCTGGGCTCACACATGCAAGCTCGCATCTGCGAGAAAAATCTCGCATCTGCGAAATAGGGCTGCCAGGAGAGGCCTCGCACCTGGGGAGGAAAAATGCGCACCTGCGCTGCCTTCCGCTTCTGCGATTGCCAAGTCCGCTTCTGCGGACACGCGGGTGCGTGCAAGTTTCCGCACCTGCGGATCTTTTCCCAGCCTTCCCAAGCCGCTTTTGTGATGGAAGGCTCGCCTTTGCGAGCTCACACCTGCAGTCAAAAATCCGCAGGTGCGATTATAACATAAGGCAAAATTTCAGATTTTGCTTAAGTCCAATTCTTGTTCCGATTTTGATTCGAGTCACACTCGGGTACTTAGGACCCCGTCCGAAAATACCAACAAGTACCGTAATATAATACGGACTTACTAGGGGTCTAATATCACATCAAACAACGCTGAAATTATAGTTCACACCCCGATTCAAACTTTTGAGTTTTAAACTTTTCAATTTGCAAATCTCGTGCCAAAACATATTAAATGAATCCGGAATGACTTCAAATTTGGCACACAAGTCATAAATGACATAAAGGAGCTATTAAAATTTCTAGAATCGGATTCCGGCTCCGATATAAAAAATTCAACCCCGTGGTCAAACTTAAAAATCTTTAGCTTTTAAATTATTACTTTCCGTTAAATGGTCATAACTAGAACTAGGGACCTCCAAATTAAATTCCGGGCATACGCCGAAGTCCCAAATCATGATACGGACCTACCAGAACTGTCAAAACACTGATCCGGGTTCGTTTGCTCAACATGTTGACCAAAGTCAACTCAGTTGAGTTTTAAGGCTCGATTTCACATTTTAATCCATTTTTCACATAAAAACTTTCCGAAAACTTTTACGGACTGCGCATGCAAGTAGAGGAATGATAAATAGTGCTTTTTGAGTTCTTAGAACACGGAATTACTTATTAAATTTAAAGATGACATTTTGGGTCATCACATTCTCCACCTCTAAAACAAACGTTCGTCCTCGAACGGAGTTAGAAAAAGTACCTGAGCTGGAGAAAAGGTGTGGATATTTATTCAGCATGTCCGACTCGGACTCCCAGGTAGATGCCTTTACCGGCTAACCTCTCCATTGCTCTCGAACTGAAGGATAACTCTTAGACCTCAACTGTCGTACCTGCCGGGCTAGAATAGCCACCGACTCCTCCTCGTAAGTCAAATCTTTGTCCAATTGGACTGAGCTGAAATCTAACACATGGGACGGATCACCATGATATTTTTGGAGCATAGACACATGGAACACCGGATGAACCGCTGATAAACTAGGTGGTAATGCAAGCATGTAGGCTACTCTACCCACCCTTTCAAGAATTTCAAAGGGTACGATATACCTATGGCTCAACTTGCCCTTCATTCTGAACCTCATTACACCTTTCATAGGTGAAACTCGGAGCAATATTCTTTATCCAACCATGAATGCAATATCACGAATTTTATGGCCGGCATAACTCTTTTGCCTAGATTGAGCTGTGCGAAGTCGATCCTGAATAATCTTGACCTTATCCAAGGCATCTTGTACCAAATCGGTACCCATTAACCGAGCCTCTCCCGGTTCAAACCAACCAACTGGCGATCGGCATCGCCTTCCGTATAATGCTTCATATGGGGCCATCTAAATGCTCGACTGGTAGCTATTATTATAAGCAAACTCCGCAAGTGGCAAGAAATGATCCCAAGAACCTCCAAAGTCTATAACACAAGCACAAAGCATATCTTTCAATATCTGAATAGTGCGCTCTGACTGTCCGTCTGTCTGTGGATGAAATGTTTTACTCAACTCCACCCGCGTTCCTAACTCACGTTGTACAGCCCTCCAAAAATGTGAGGTAAACTGCGTACCTCGATCTGAAATAATAGACACGGGCACACCGTGAAGGCGGACAATCTCACGAATGTAAATTTTAGCTAACCTTTCTGAAGAATAGGTAACTGCCACTTGAATGAAATGTGCTGACTTGGTCAACCTATCCATAATGACCCAAACTGCATCAAATTTTCTCTGAGTCCGTGGGAGTCCAACAACAAAATCCATAGTGATACGCTCCCATTTCCACTTAGAAATTTCTAACTTCTGAAGCAAACCACCAGGTCTTTGATACTCGTACTTAACTTGTTGACAATTCAGACACCGAGCTATATATGCAACTATATCCTTTTTCATTCTCCTCCACCAATAATGTTGCCGCAAATCTTGATACATTTTGGCGGTACCTGGATGAATAGAATACCTGGAACTGTGTGCCTCTTTAAGGATTAATTCACGAAGCCCGTCAACATTAGGCAAACAAATACGACCCTGCATTAGTAGAAATCCGTCTTCCCCCACAAAAACCTGTTTGGCATCACCGTGCTGCACCGTGTCCTTAAGGACAAGTAAATGAGGATCATCATACTGCCCCTCTCTTATGCGCTCATCTAAAGAAGACCGAGCGACTGTGCAAGCTAGAACCCGACTAGGTTTTGAAACATCTAACCTCACGAATTGATTAGAAAAAGTCTGAACATCTGCGGCTAATGGCCTCTCACTAACCGGAATATATGCAAGACTGCCCATACTCACAACCTTTCTACTCAAAGCATCGGCCACCACATTGGCCTTTCCGGGGTGATACAAAATGGTGATATCATAGTCTTTCAACAACTCCAACCATCTTCTCTGCCTCAAATTAAGATCCTTTTATTTGAACAGATACTGAAGGCTACGATGATCAATAAATACCTCACACGAGACACCGTAGAGGTAATGCCTCCAAATCTTCAACGCATGAACAATGACTGCCAATTCTAAGTCATGAACAGGATAATTCTTCACGTGAACTTTCAAATGCCGCGACGTATATGCAATCACCCTACCATCTTGAATTAATATTGCACCAAGCCCAGTGTGAGATGCATCATAATATATTGTATACGATCCTAAACCTGTGGGTAATACCAACAGTGGCGCCGTAGTCAAAGCGGTCTTGAGCTTCTGAAAGCTCAACTCACACTTGTCTGACCATCTGAATGGGACACCCTTTTGGGTTAGTCTGGTCAATGTGCTTGCTATAGATGAAAACCTATCCACAAACCGATGATAATAACCTGCCAAACCCAGGAAACTCTGGATCTCTATAACTGAAGTAGGTCTAGGCCAATTTTGAATAGCCTATATCTTCTTAGGATCCACCTTTATGCCTTCTGCCGACACAACATGCCCCATAAAGGCAACTGAGTCTAACCAAAACTCACATTTTGAAAACTTGGCATATAACTGATTATTCTTCAAAGTATGAAGCACACTCCGTAGATGCTGCTCATTCTCCTCTCGACTGCTGGAGTAAATCAAGATATCATCAATGAGTACAACCATAAAAGAATCCAAATAGGGCTTGAACACCCGATTCATCAAATCCATAAATGTTGCTGGGGCATTTGTCAACCCAAATGACATCGCTAGGAATTCGTAATGCCCATACCGAGTTCGAAAAGCTGTTTTAGGAATATCAGATGCCCTAATCTTCAACTGATGGTAACCAGACCTCAAATCAATCTTCAAAAATACCTTGGCACCCTGTAGCTGATTAAATAAGTCATCAATTCTTGGTAACGGATATTGTTTTTGATAGTGGCCTTGTTCAACTGCCGATAATCTATACACATCTGCATAGAGCCATCTTTCTTCTTTACAAATAATACTGGTGCACCCCAGGGCGAGACACTGGGTCTAATGAATCCCTGTTCAAGCAAGTCTTGTAACTGCTCTTTCAATTCTTTCAACTCCGGCGGGGCCATATAGTATGGTGGAATAGAAATGGGCTGAGTGCCCGAAACCAAATCAATACAGAAGTCAATGTCTCTGTCGGGTGGCATCCCCGGCAAATCTGCAGGAAATACTTTTGGAAATTTGCGAACAACTAATACTGAGTCCATAGAAGGAACATCCGCACTGGGATCGCGAATATAAGACAAATAGGCTAGACACCCTTTCTCTACCATACACCGAGCTTTCATATAAGAAATAACCCTACTGGGAGAATGACCAGGAGTTCCTTTCCACTCTAACCGAGGTGACCCCGGCATGGTTAGGGTTACTATCTTGGCATGACAATCCAATATAGCATGATAAGGTGACAACCAATCCATACCCAAGATGACATCAAAATCTACCATATCAAGAAGTAGAAGATCCACACTAGTCTCAATACTACTAATAGTAACCACACACAAACGATAGACATAATCTACTACAACAGAGTCTCCCACCCGTGTAGATACATATAGAAGCACTAAGAGAATCACAAGGCACAACCAAATATGAAGCAAAATAGGAGGACACATAGGAATAAGTAGATCCAGGATCAAATAGAACTGAAGCATCTCTATTGCAAACTAGAATAATACATGTGATCACAGCATCAGATGACTAGGCCTCAGGACTAGTTGGAAAAGCATAAAATTGGGGCTGGGCCCCACCACTCTGAACTGCGTCCCTGGGACTGCCTCTAACTGGCTAGCCTCCACCTCTAACGGTCTGACCTCCACCTCTAATGGCCTGACCTCCACCTCTAATGATCTGACCTCCACCTCTATGTGCCTTTCCCCTATCTCTAGCTGGCTGAGCAGGCGGTGAAGTAACCGGTGCTGGTATGATGGCACGTGAATCCTGCCGAGATTTGTTACTCACCAATCTAGGGCAATACCTCCTAATGTGACCAACGTTCCCACACTTATAACACCCATCCTGATGTCGTGGCTGCTGAAGTTGAAGCTGACCTAGATGGGCTGGATAACCACTGTAGTAACTCTGGAGTGGTGGTGCACTAATAGGAGTTGAATGTGCACTAAATGTTGGCTGCCTAGAGTAATGTATAATAGGACCGTGACTCCCTAAAGCACCGAGAGATGCATGAAGTGCTGAATGAAACAGTCGGGGAGGATGACCCCTACCAAAATTACCCCTGCCTCCAGACGAGGCACCACTGAAACCACCGAACTGACGAGGCCTCTTATCAGACCTCTACCCTCTCTCTTGTGCAAGAACCATCTCGATTCTCCTCGCGACATTAGCAGCCGCCTGAAAAGAAATTTCACTTTCAGTCTCCTTGGCCATCTGAAACGTGATAGGGTGAGTGAGTCCCTCAATAAACCTCCTCACTCTCTCTCCCTCAATATGTAGTAAAAGGAGAGCATGACGGGCCAAATCCACAAAACGAGACTCATACTGAGTAACAGTCATACTGCCCTTCTGTAGATGCTCAAATTGTTTGCGGAATTCCTCTCTCAGTGTGATAGGAAGGAACTTCTCCAGGAATAGCTGAGAGAACTGCTCCCAGGTAAGTGCAGGCAATCCAACTGGTCTGGTCAATGTATAATCTCTCCACCACCTCTTGGCGGATCCCGTCATCTGAAATACAGCAAAATCAACCCCATTGGTCTCAACTATACCCATGTTCCGCAACACCTCGTGGCAGCGTTCAAGATAATCCTGTGGGTCCTCATAAGGTGTACCACTGAAGTTAACTAAAAAGAGCTTAGTAAACTTATCCAGTCTCAATAAGGCCTCAAAAGACATAGCGGGCCAATCACCGGTCTATGCCGCAACAACTGGCTGAACTACACCAACTAGCGGGGCTGTTGGAGCCTGATTCTAGGGAGCCATCTGCTCCGGAGCGGTAGTGGGAGTTTGTTCTCCTCCCCCATCCTGTGAGACGGCTAGTGCAACTGGAAATGTACCATTCTGGGCCACGCTCTCAATAAGACTCATCAATCAGACTAGAGCATCCTGAAGTAATAGAGTGGCTATGAATCCTTCCGGGACCTGAACTGGTCCAACTGGTACATTCTGAACTCGAACCTCCTCCCGAAGGTCTACCTGAGGATCTAAAACAGGTGCAGCTGCTCGAGATCTGGACTGAGCTCTACCTCGGCCTCTGCCTCGGCCTCTAGCACGACCTCGGCCTCAACCTCTACCCCTGACCATAGTTGCCACTGGGGGTTCTGGTCCATGTCCATCGGTAGAGGTATTATGTGTTCTCACCATCTGCGAGAGAATAAGATTAGAATGGTTCAATCATCGATGATAGAATAAATTCGCACGACATAATAAGAAAGAAGTGATATTGTTCCTAAACTTCATAGCCTCTGAGAGTTAAGTACAGACATCTCTGTACCGATCCTTCAGATTCTACTAACCTTGCTCGTGACTCGTGAAACCTATGTAACCTAGTGCTCTGATACCAACTATCACGACCCGAAATTCCCACCTTCGAACCATGATGGCGCCTAACATTTCACATGCTAGGCAAGCCAACGTTAGAATAATATTATCTATTTTTTAAAAATAATTTTTAAATTTATTAATAACAAAGAAAAAATGCGGAAGTAAAGTCTAAAATATAGTGAATAATCCATAAAAATAACGGTGTCTAAATACCATCCCAGAATTGGTGTCACAAGTGCACGAGCTTCTAGAATAATAAAAATAAGAGTTTGAATAAAATAAAGCTGTCTGAAAATAAACACACAGCTAAAGTAAAGTAGATGGGGACTACAGAAATAGCTAACGTTGTGCAGTTATACCTCAAGTCTCCTCTAGTAGCTGAAATCCGAGCAAGTCTATGGTACGCCGCTGGGACCAACTCCAAAATCTGCACAAGAAGTGCAGAGTGTAGTATCAGTACAACCGACCCCATGTACTGGTAAGTACTGAGCCTAACCTCAACGAAGTAGTGATGAGGCTAAGGCGGGTCACTTACATTAACATGTACGCAATATTAGTAACAACAACAAATAATAGAAATAAATCAGATAACCCATTTATAATAATTGAAGCCAACCCAACAGTCATAACCAATTATCATTTCCATCAATTTTCATTGCAGCGTGTAACCCGCTCTCACAATATATTCATATTCAATTCTGTTGCGGCGTGCAACCCGCTCCCACAATATATTCATTTTCAATCCTCTCATATAATTATTTTTAATCAAGTATATATATTGACTTTTAAATAAGTCTATTGCGGCGTGCAATCCGATCCCCCAATCCTCCAATATGGACTTTTTAATAAGTCTGTTGTGGCGCGTAACCCGATCCCCCAATATGGACATTTAATAAGTCTGTTGCGGCGTGCAACCTGATCCTCCAATATATCCATTTTAATCAATTTTGTTGTGGCGTGCAACACGATCCTCCAATATATCCATTTACCAATTCTTATAGAAGAAATTTTTCCAATAAATGCAACAATTAATATAAAATTATAAGACAACATGCATACAATAATTATGATTTAATTATGAAACAAACATTGACAAATAACAAATTATTATGGAAATCAGGGAGAAAATAGGCAGTATAATATTTACTATACTAGATGTCAAGTAGCAATTAATGCACATAATTCAAATAAGTATGTAACAATTATTACAGGAATTCAAGAATTAATATTTAACAAGGAATTGTTAGTGAAACAATTAATATAATAATTCATTCATGATTTAAATGATTAATGATTTTCAAATAATTATGCAAACAATTAATTCGACGACGTATAGACACTCGTCATCGTGCCTATACGTCGTTCACATGCAATTCACATAATAAATAATTTAAGGGTTCTAATCCCTCAAGTCAAGGTTAACCACGATACTTATCTCGCTTTGCAAATTCCAATCAATTTCTCGACCACAACTTTTCCTTTTAAATTTGTTTCCAAAAGCTTCAAATCTATTCATAAACAATTCAATATACTCAATACGAATCATAGGAATTAATTCCACATGAATTTACTAATTTTCCGGATAAGAATCCGAAATCCATTAAAATATTCGATAGTGGGATCCACATCTCAAATCCCAAAAAAACTCGCAAAATCCGAGCACCCATTTTGCTACGAGTTCAACCATACAAAAATTATCCAATTCCGATGTCAAATAAACCTTCAAATCTAAATTTTTCGTTTTTGGAAAGTTTTACAAAAATTCCAATTTCTTCCATCTAAATTCCAAATAAATGATGAATATAGACATGAATTCGTAAAATATAATCACTTTTGGTTATAGAACACTTACCTAGTTCGAAATCGTGAAAAACCTCTCAAAATTTCGCCTTAACCGAGCTTAAAATGACCAAAATGAGTAAAACTGTCCGACTCTTCGATATATACACTGCCCAAGCATTTCTACACCTGCGGTGCCTGGGCTCGCACATGCGAGCTCGCATCTGCAAAATGGGCCTGCCACGCGAGGCCTCGCACCTGTGGAGGAAAAATGCGCACCTGCGCTGCCTTCCGCTTCTGCGATTGCCAAGTCCGCTTCTGCGGACACGCAGGTGCGTGCAAGTTTCCGCACCTGTGGACCTTTGCCCAGCCTGCCCAGGCCGCTTCTGTGATGGAAGGCTTGCTTTTGCGAGCTCGCACCTGCGGTAAAAAATCCGCAGGTGCGATTATAACAGAAGGCAAAATTTCAGATTTTACTTAAGTCCAATTCTTGTTCCGATTTTGATTCGAGTCACACTCGGGTACTTGGGACCCCGTTCGAATATACTAACAAGTCCCGTAATATAATACAGACTTACTCGGGGTCTAATATCACGTCAAACAACGCTAAAATTACAGTTCACACCCCGATTTGAAATTTTGAGTTTTAAAATTTTCAATTTTTAAATCTCGTGCCAAAACATATTAAATGAATCCGGAATGACTTCAAATTTGGCACACAAGTCATAAATGACATAACGGAGCTATTCAAATTTTCAAAATCGAATTCCAGCTTCGATATCAAAAAGTCAACCCCGTGGGCAAACTTGGAAATCTTTAGCCTTTAAATTACTAGTTTCCTTTAAATGGTCATAACTGAGTTAGGGACCTCCAAATTAAATTTCGGGCATATGTCCAAGTCTCAAATTACGATACGGACCTACCAGAACTGTCAAAACACTGATCCGGGTTTGTTTGCTCAAAATATTGATCAAAGTCAACTCAGTTGAGTTTTAAGGCTCTATTTCATATTTTAATCCATTTTTCACATAAAAACTTTTCGGAAACTTTTACGGACTGCGCACGCAAGTCGAAGAATGATAAATAGTGCTTTTTTAGGTCTTAGAATACGGATTTACTTATTAAATTTAAAGATGATATTTTGGGTCATCATAGTTAGAAATCATGCTTTGGCAAATGTTGGTATTATTGGGACCCCCTGAGGTTATTTCTACTGTCGAATTATATGTTTAAACTGTAATTTCATACTTAGTCATATTCATTCATTGCATATCATATCTCAATATTTGTTGTTATTTATTGATACATCACATCATCATTTTTGAGCTGATTTTTCATGATATTGTGAGCCCGAGAGACTGGAGAGATTGATGACTAAGTGAGGCCGAGGGCATGATGGCGAGGATATTTATGGGATCAGGATGCGTACTGCAATATGTTTTATTGATTTATGCCATGATTGGCTTGTTATAATGCTTGGGTTTAAGGAGCCCCTCCGGAGTCCGTACACACCCCCAGTGAGCGCAGGTATCTACTGAGTGCGAGTGCCGAGCGATTGGGAGGATTGAGTGAATCTGAGGACTAAGTGATTGGGAGGACTAAGTAAATTGTTACTCTGAGAGTATGCATATGATTTTATTACTGAGTTGCATCGCATTGACATGCACACTTGACATACAGGTATAGAGATTCATTTTTTCTCATGATGTACGATATTGCGTCATTCATGACTTCACATACATATTGACATGTAGGCATAAAGATGTATTTTCCTCATGCCATTTGAAAATAAAACATTCTATCTGTTGTTGAAAAGTTTTTTTGGAAAAATCACAGTTTTACAAAACGTACTCATAATTTGGTGATTTCGGTAAAAGATTTAGGTTTTCACTGCTACTTAAAAAGAAAATGTTATTTTCCTGAATAGTATACGAGATGAGCATTTTATTATTGAGTTATTACTAGTGCTCCTTTAAATTGTATTGTTATGAGATGTTGTTGGTTATTGGTGTGGACTCTGACCTTGGTACAAGTTCGTCACTACTTTCAACCTAAAGTTAGGTTTGTTACTTATTGAGTACATGGGGTCAGTTGTACTCATACTATACTTCTGCACCTTGCGTGGAGATATTAGAAGTTGATGTTGCTGTGAACGACGAGAGCTGGATTTGAAGATGTACCTGTGTTCTGGTCATAGTTGTCTCTTGTTCATGGTAGTCTTAGATTTATAAAAATCTGTTTATGCACATTTCGAATAGATGATGTATTTATTTCATACCAGCTTGTAAATTCTTATCTTAGAAGCTCATGATTTGTACTACTAGTCCTTGGGAAGTGTATTAGAGGCAATTAAATATTATTGGAATTAGATAGTTATTAGTTGACTTACCTAGCGGGTTAGGTTAGGTGCCATCACGACTAGATGAATTTTGGGTCGTGGCATAAATCTGCCACATAAGTTCATAACAAGGTTCATATGCCGAAAGACTCCTTGTTGTTAGTTTTGACTTTCCTTTCTAGATTTCATGTACTTAATACTCGAAAGGGGAAAGGATTAGCTCCACTGAGAATAACATAATTAGGCAATCCTTTCGCCTTTCGCCTTTCGAGTATTAATGGTTTGGATCAATTTCTACGGTACACTTTGAATCTTTTATTATTTATTTATTTCTACTCTAAATAACAGGAGTATGTAAAACCTCAAGATATTTATATAAAATACTATTTCAGTTTTACTTTACTTAGTTTATACACTAAATAAGTATTCTAATAAATTAAAAAAAGACCTAGACTCTAAAAATCGTTATCCGTGTTCAGAGAAGAAAAATATACGTATCTACTTTGACATTTAAATATAGGGAAAAAAACATAATTAGGTAATAGTTGAGAAAAATTTGTATAAACCTAGCAGTAATAAGTAATTAACAAACATGACAGTTAATTAACTATATTTTTAACACAACACCATTAAAATAGGGATTTCTAATTAATAGCCCTTCATATATCTTACGAGTCCGTTCTCACAGCTTTTAACTCTATTTATTATACTTGTAATGTATTAGATTTAATAATTCTTTGTGTAAGTGTTGGACACACACACACACACACACACACACACACACACACACACACACACACACACACACACACATATATATATATATATATATATATATATATATATATATATATATATATATATATATATATATATATATATATATATATATATATATATATATATATGTATGTTACTTGTCACGACCCAAAATCCCACCACAGGTGCCGTGACGACACTTAGTCTCTAAGACTAAGTAAGCCGATTATAATTACAATTCAATCCAATTTCTTTTTAAAACATATAATTAAATACTAGTGTCAAAACCAACAACGAAAATAAATACAAACAGCCACCCAAGACTGGTAATACTGAGTCACGAACTCTGATTGAATATATGAAATGATCTCGAGGACCGAATATACAATACTGTTCGAATAAGAAATTAACAGTACAATAAAAATGGAAAGACTTCAAGGTACTGCGACGACAAAGCAGATCTACCTTAGAAATGTGTCCGGATACGAACTTATGTGTAAACGACATCGGATTTGAATTTTGATGATTCCAATAGCTCCGTATGGTAATTTTGAATTTAGAAGCGTATCCGAAAAATTATTTGGAGGTCTGCGGTGGAATTAGGCTTGAAATGCCGAAAGTTAAAATTTTTGGGATGTTTGACCGGGGGTTGACTTTTTGATATCGGGGTCGGAATCCAATTCTGAAAATTAAAATACCTCTGTTATATTATTTATGACTTGTGTGCAAAATATGAGGTCAATCGGACATGATTTGATAGGTTCCGGAGTAGTTTGTAGAAATTGGAAGTTTTAAAGTTCATTAGGCTTGAATCTATGTGTGATTCGTGTTTTTAGTGTTGTTGGATGTGATTTGAGGCTTCGACTAAGTTCGTATGATGTTTTAGGACTTGTTGGTATATTTAGTTGAGGTCCCGAGGGGCTCGGGTGAGTTTCGGCGTGATTTCAGACCACTTCTAGACCATTTTAAATTGTTGGTTTTTGTCCACAGAGGTGTGAATCGTGATCGCGAACATCAGGTCGCGTTCGCGAAGAGTAAACAACAGTTTGGGGCATTGTGAATTGCGATCGCGAAAGCTATTTCGCGATCGCGTAGAGCAAACCTCTACTGCACTAACCCGAGTTTGGATGCTTATATCTCGCAATCTATAAGGAATTTGGAGATGATTCAAAAATAAAAGTTGTATTTTTTTGTATCTAGTTTTCAGAAGAGTAAACTATTTGTCATTTGGAGTTGTGTACAAAAGGTTATGATAGATACACTATAGGCTGTCTGGGAAGAGTTTGAAAATTCTCTGTTGCACAGGGCTGAATTTGGAAGCTTATATCTCACAATCTATAATGAATTGGGAGATGAGAAACAAATGAAAGTTATAGGCCTTGGTGTTTAGTTTTCCGAAAACTAAACCAATTGCAATTTGGAGTTTTGTACAAAATGTTATGACTATTATACTAGAGGCTGTCTGGAAGTGCTGGGAATTTGTTCTTTGCGATCGCGAAGCATTTTCCGCGATTGCTAAAGGCAAATTTTGGGCTAAAAATATTTGTGCTTCACGATTGCGAAGAGTAAATGACTGGACATAAGATAAAATCGTGGGTTTTGATTTCTTTCATCATTTTCGGACTTTGGAGAGGAAATTTTTCACACAACTTGGGGTAAGTATTATTGACTCCCTTGTGATTATATTCCATGAATTAATCTTCGTTTTCGGCGTTAGACTATTGATTTTTCAAGAGAAATCGGAGGAATTTCTACAATTTCATAAAAATAAATTTTTGAGATTTGAACACCGATTCAGAGTCGGATTTGAGTGAAATTAGTATGGTTGAACTTGTAATTGGATGGGTTGTCAATTTTTTGGAGTTTCGTCGGATTCCGAGACGTGGGCCCCACGGACAATTTTTGAGCTAAAATTTGAATTTTTATGAAAAATTAGCATTTTCTTATTAAATTAATTCCAATAAATTTTATTGAATGAATCGAATTAATTATGGCTAGATTCGAGGTGTTTGGAGGCAAATTCACGAGGCAAAGGCATACCGGAGTTAAGAATTACACGGTTTGAGGTAAGTAACACTTCTAAACTTGGTTCTGAAGGTATGAATCCCCGAATTTGGTATGATATGAATTGTTTGGAGGTGATACACACGATAGGTAACGAACATGTAGACGTACACCACAGAAAGTGTGTCTTGAATAAATCTTGTGAAGAAGAAAAATTAAAGAATCGTGTTATTATCTGAACATGTGGCACGTGTTAGAGAAATTAAGCTGAAGCTAGCAATAAAGATCATGTTTAGGCTATGTGTCGATATTTTAGGACACGTGGGTTCATGATGCTGTTGAATTAATTGTTCTAAAATATACGTTTCACCCTTAGTAATAATTGTCCATTGTGAGGATTATTTATGGGATTGAGCTGCGCAACGCAGCAGGCCATTTGGCTTTATATATATATCGGGGTTGCCCGCCTGTAGTAGGAAATGGATCAGGACTGCCCGCCTGCAGTAGGCCAGAATGGCTTTATACATTATTATTGTTCTGGATCGGGGCTGCCCGCCTGCAGCAGGCCTTATTGGCTTTACTATTTTATGGCTCGGGGCTGCCCGCATGCAGCAGGCCTTATTGGCTTTATTATTAAATGGATCGGGGTTGCCTGCCTGCAGCAGGCCTCATTGGCTTTATTATTATACGGATCGGGACTGCCCGCCTGCAGTAGGCCATATTGGCTTTATATCACGCTTGGGCTGAAGGAGCCCCTCCGAGAGTCTGCACACACCCCCAGTGAGCGCGGTCGACTTATAACGCTTTGGCTGAAGGAGCCCCTCCGGAGTCTGTACACCCACAGTGAGCGTATATGATTATATATATTCGGGATGGATTTTCTAGGGAATGGACTTGCCTTACTTACTGCTTATATATATGTTTGGGATGGATTTTCTCAGGGCATGGACTTGCCTTACTTATTTATATTGTAATGAATTTACCTGGACATGGATCTTGTCTGTATCATTTGCATTTGGGGATAAATTACCCCAGGGCTGGATTGGCCTTATACGGTACTAAATGACTGACTGTCAGTCGATATGTATATATATATACGGGTTGGTACACCCCGGGACTGGACTGGCCATAAACTGTACCGAGTGACCAAATAATTGGTGATCAGTATCTACATGAGGTCTTGCTACTGAGATATCATATTTCTTATATCATGCAGTATTGATCTATTTCACTTGTACTGAGTTTATCTGTTGAACTTGAAAGTATGCCTACATTTCTGTACTATTATTTTTATTGGACTGTACCTGCGGAGCTCATCATTTCTTTCAGCCCAGAGGTTAGTCTTATTACTTATTGAGTTAGTTGTACTCATACTAAACTTTGCACCTCGTGTGCAGATCCAGGTGCTTTCGGACACAGAGATTGTTAGATTTTAGAGTACTGTCAGTTGGAGACTATCAAGGTAGTTGCTTGGCGTCCGCTGACCTTGTCTCTCTTTCCTTCAGTTATTGTACTGTTCTGTACTTTCAGGCAATGGATTTTATCAGTCAAACATTGTATTCACATTATATGCTCATGTATGCAGTGATACCGGATTTTGGAAGTGATATATTTGAAAATTTGAGATTTCTTCCGCTGAATTTAATTATTTTATTTTCAAATTTAAAAGATAGGTGCACAATAACATCTCAAGATAAAGCATGAATGTATACACAACAAAACGATATCACAATATAATGTATGTCTCTCGTCCTCGCCTTCACGGAAACACCCTTCGTGTCATGAATATATGATAATATAAAAATCATTGCACGGCATCACCCTTCGTGCTTTTAATCTCATCCTCACCTGGTAATATAAATGAAATGACACGGCATAACCCTTCGTACTTTACACTCTCAATGGCACGGCATCACCCTTCGTGCTTTACACTCTCAAATGGCACGGCATCGTCCTTCGTGCTTTACACTCTCCCTCACATGATAATATAATTCAAATGGCACGGCATCACCCTTTGTGTTTTACACTCTCAAATAGAACGGCATCACCCTTCGTGCTTTACACTCTTCCTTACCAAGCACATGTATATCATTAACAAGAAAGGTAGGAAGCATAAATAACATCAAGGAGAGTGTTTAAACCACAAAATAACACAACAATTCATATCACAATTTGCCACTGACCACAACCAAATTCCAAATGTGTAACAGAATCAATAAATTTCTCAACAACGTATATAAAACCTCAAAATAATCAATAGAGGTGAAAAATACTCATTATAGGGCAACAACTTCATTAATCTAAATTCTTGATAATTATATTAACTCCTCAATTTAAACTTATTTAATAAATATTTGCAGATAAGGATTCCATCATGAATTTAATTCCAAGAAATATTATCAAATCAACAAACACACAAAATACACATAAAATCCAAGTAAAAATAACACCAAATTATTATATAAAATTCAAACTTGACAAATAAGGAATGATGCGTGATAATTCAAGTATTTAATAATGCCAATAATTATCCAATTTAATAGATAAAAATGCCTAAAACTTTAAACCAATAAAATTTACACATATAAGCTCGAGTACGTACCCGTCACCTCGCGTACACGGCTTCCAATCACATAATTTCCACATAAGACTCAATGCCTAAGGGGTAATTCCCCCACTCGAGGTTAGGCAAGATACTTACCTTTTTGAAGTTATGCCGATATTCCAAAATCGTCTTCTTGCTTGAATTGACCCCCGGACAGCTCAAATCTATCAAAATTAATTGTATAACTTCATTAAAATGCATCGGAAATAATTCCGGATAATAATACGTCGACTTAAAAATTTATTCAAAAAAGTCAACAAACATCAACGCGGGGCCCACATTTCGGAACTCGACATAATTTTCACGAAATTCGAACACCCATTCCGATACGAGTTCAACCATACCAATTTTATCAAATTCTAACAACAAATCGTCCTCCAAATCTTGAATTTTCGTTTTTTGAAGATTTTTTAAAAATCTCGATTTCTTCCATTTAAATCCGAATTAAACGATGAATATAACTATAGATTCATGAAATATAATCACTTTCGGATATAGAACACTTACCCCAGTCGAAGTCGTGAACAAATCCTTAAAATCGCCCAAAAATCAAGCTCCAAAAATCTCAATCGAAAATGAAGAAATGATGGATTTTCAGTCGTTAGGTTTCTGCCCAGGTTCGCATTTGCGGACAAAAACTTCGCATTTGCGAATGAACAGTATTTTCGCATTTGTGTACAAAAACTTCGCATTTACGAATGAATAGTGTTTTCGCATTTTGCGAATGAACATTATTTTCGCATTTGTGAACAAATACTTCGCATTTGCGAATGAACAGTATTTTTGCAATTGCGGACAAAAACTTTGCATTTTGCGAATGAACAGTGTTTTCTCATTTGCGAATGAACTGTGCCGCACCAGAAACCAGCAAAACGCAAACTTCTCCGAAATGATCAGAAATCACCCTGAAACTCATCCGGAACCTCCCTGACACAAACCATATATGAATTTCAGTCATAAAACACGCTACGGACCTGCTCGCGCACTCAAAACACTTAAAAGAGGTCGTCTTGACCCGATATTGACCATGGTCAAACTCCTAAATTTCTTAACTTTACTAGTCTCTCAACCAATGATCCAAAAATACACCTAAGCCCCTCGGGACCCGTCAAATCATACCAACAAGTCCTAAAATATCATACGAACTTAGTTAAAACTTCAAATTATATCGAACAATGCTAGAACCACGAATCATATCCCAATTCAAGCTTAATGATACTAAGAAATTCCAACTTCTTCATTTAATACCGAAACCTATCAAATCACGTCCGATTGACCTCAAATTTTGCACACAAGTCATAAATGACATAACGGACCTATACAAATTTTTAGAACTGGATTCCAACGCCGATATCTAAAAGTTAACTCCCCGATCAAACTTTTCAAAAATTCTATTTTCGCCATTTCAAGCCAAATTCCACTACGGACTTCCAAATAATTTTCCGGATACGCTCCTACGTCCAATATCACCATACGGAGTTATTGGAATTATTCGAATTCGAATCCGAGGCAGTTTACACATAAGTCAAATCTCCGGTTAATGCTTTCCATTTAAACTTAAAAAATGAGAATTGTTCTTTTAATTAAATTTCGAATCTTCCGAAAACCAAACTCGATCGCACATGCAAGTCATAATACGTATTACAAAGTTGCTCGGGATATTAAGTCGCTGGATGAGGCGTAAATTCTTAAAACGACAAGTCGAGTCGTTACATTCTCCACCTCTTAAACAAACGTTCGTCCTCGAACGTGCTAAAAATTATTCTAAGGTTACCAAATTAATGATTTTACTTTTACACATATACTCACGATTGATCCCACGTTACCGCATTCGAGATAAGACCGACAATACCATCTCAATTGAGATTATTTCTTTTATCCATATTTGTAAATTTTAAGACCACATTTCTTACACTCCAAACATTTTCAAAAAGTTCGATTTTCACATCAATGCACGGTATTAGTCTCAACTGGCTATAGCAACTCGTGCCTACGCACACATCAACTTTCTTAATATCGCTTAAGTACTTTAAAATTTTTCGGGGTGTTACATTCTCTCCCACTTAGTATCATTCGACCTTGAATGAGAAGTAAAGTCCGCCCTCAAACACAAAGCATAACTTATCTCTTCTTTCGCACGTCTTAATCCCCCAAATTTTACTAACTCCCAAATTTTGCAAAAATTTCAGCAGAGTCTTCCCTGTAAATGAGGCCTATCCACCTGCCAGAGTAATACCAAAGCAACTCCTAGCAACACATCCACAACCCAACAAAGCACTACAATGTATATATTAATAACACTAATCTCAGCATTACAAGCACCACATTATCATAATGATATCAGGACATGAAACACATCATATGTATGCCCATAACCACATCTCTGGTCATAATAGTTATTTATAATTAACTTCAGCATCCTAAATTAATCTCATTTTAACTAAAATCTCATATCTAATTTTTTTTCACAACACTGACGGCGACACGCGAGGCATGAAGACCTCATAATTATTTACTCGGGTTAATGAGTCATATTTAATGCCACCTGGGCACTCACCTCGTAGGCTAAAACTCAATAATTACAGCACAATTATGGCACAGAAACACATAAAAGAATTATCACATAAGCCTATCACGCATAACTCCTTATTAGTACGATAGTACAAATTAAACTTCACAAAGGGAGAATTTAAACTCATAAATATTTCACCACAAGGAACTCGTCCTTATATAACTTCCACCATAGTTTGTAGCCCGGTTTAAATATTTTACATCATATAAAAATGCGAGGATCTCGTCCTCAACTCCGAATCACAAGTATTTTACACATTGTGCCAACTGAAATTTTCAATTTCCTTTCTTTCTTCTTTTCAATAAATTTCATAAACAATGTTTCACAACACATAATGAACCCCCATACTGGTAGGGCATATAATTCATAAAATTGTAATCAATTATCCCGAAATCACATCAAACCCACTGTAGTGAGTAATAAAAAGTCACATTTTGGTCTCATAGCGCACAATAATGTACAAAACAAAATGATACATACGAGCTAACACCATAAAATCTCCCAACAGTGATAAACACGGAGTGGAGTACAAATTCACTAACCCACAATATAAGGAGCATGAAAGGAGTTCTCACCTCGATAATCGGAATCGAATCAAAATAAGAATAGTTTTATTGTAAATTGATTCATACCTGTAACGACATTATCTGGTGTATCGGCCTTAGCCAAATCATAGAAATTATATCAACGGGTCGGGCCTCCACCTCTTAGGCGCCCTCTACCCGCCTGTCCTCCACCCCTAACTGGCTACGCAAGTGGAGTATTAACTGGAATAAAGCTTGTAGCTTGAGTGCTCTGATGAAATCCACCCCTCCCAAGTCTGGGACAATTTCTCTTGATGTGTCTAGTATCACCACACTCATAACAACCCATCCGAGGTCGCGGCTACTCGTACCGAGTCTGTGCTACATAACTGAAATAACCACTGTAAGAACCTCATTCCAGTGGTACACTAAAGTATTAACTGGAGCACTACGAGTATTTTGAATTGTAAACTGGCCTGACCAATTGCCCGAGCCTCCACCACGATGAGTCATATCTGCAGAATAGAATCCACTAAATACTTCAAAGTTCCGTGACCTTTTGGCCTCCTTAGCCTCCTTTTCCTCACTTCGAACACGTTCTAACATCCTAGCAATCTCTACTACTTGTTGAAATGGAGTGTAAGTCTGTAACTCTCGAGCCACACATATTTAAAAATCATAATCGAGCTCTTCAATGAATATGCGGACTCGCTCTCTAACTGTACAAACCAACATAGGTGCATGGCGGGCTAACTCACTGAACCTGATATCATATTCTGACACCGTCATGGTGCCCTGATGCAACCATTCAAAACCTGTGCGCCATGCATCCCAGAGAGTTTGGGGAATAAATTATTTCAAAAATATTTCCGAATATTGAGTCCAAGTTGATAGTGTTGCATCGACTGGTCTATCCTCTTCATAAACTTGCCACCATTGATATGCTACTCCTGATAGCTGGGCATCCTCGACAGTTGTGCCACTAAAGTAGGTTGACTATATCTCTTAAACCTCTGAAGCCCCTTTTGTTCTTCTTCTAATGCCTCTGGCTTGACCTCAAACATGAACGGAATAACATGTTGTACTGGCACTACACCCAGAACCTGACCAATGTAGACATGCTGCTCTAGAGTACGGGTGGTAGGAGTCTGAGCTCCTCCCCAAATTTGTGAATATTTGATGCAACGGAGATCAACGCTGCTTGAGTTAATGTACCAAACATGTTCAGGAATTGTGCTAAAGTCTCCTGAAGTCCGAGGGTAACAACAGGTGCTTCCGGTACCTGTCCCTCAACTGGAGCTACTGGCGGCTTCTCAATTGCTACTCTGACAGGTGCTCTAGCTACGACACGTGCCCTTCCTCGACCTCTATCACGGCTTCTACCTCGGCCTCCGCTTCTTGCATCTCTAGCAGTATGCGCGGGTGTTTGCTCAGCTGACTCGGTAGCACGTGTCCTCACATTTGTGAGCGAATATAGATACAAATGCTCAAATTCCAAAATCAACAAATTTCGCACAGCAGGAATGAAAAAAGTGGAAATTTCTTAAGAGTTCTGTAGCCTCTCGAAGATAAGTACAGACGTCTCCGTACCGATCCGCAAGACTCTACTAAACTCGTTCGTGACTCGTAGAACCTATGAACCTAGAGCTCTAATACCAACTTGTCACGACCCAAAATCCTACCACAGGCGTCGTGATGGCTCATAGTCTGTAAGACTAAGTAAGCCGATTATAATTAAAATTCAAGCCAAATTTTATATTTTATATTTTTAAAAAAAATTAAATAAGTAATCAAAACTCATAGCGGAATAAATATGAATATAACAACCTCCCAAAACTGGTAGTACCGAGTCACGAACTCTAACTGAATACATGGGATGATCACGAGGATGAAATATACAATACTGTTTGATTAAAAATTAACAATACAATGTAATGAAAAGACTCCAAGGGACTGCGACGACCAAGCAACTCTACCTTGAATTCTTATGATCCCGCTTAAACTCTACCCAAGTCCTATATCTCCAATACCTGGCTCTGCACAAAAATGTGCAGAAGTATAGTATGAGTACACTACGGTCGGTACCCAGTAAGTATCAAGACTAACCTCAATGGAGTAGAGACGAGGTACAATCAAGACACTCACTAGTCTAATAACCTGTGCAATATGATATACAAAATAATAGGAAACAAATAGCAGTGATAGAAACACCAATCAACTAGTGATTTAAACAGCAAGGCAACAGGAACACCATTAATATTGCTCAACAAATAATGAGTACATGTACAACCAATTAATCAAGTCTTTCAAATATAAATCTTTCGCCTATATGCTTTTCAAATAATAATCTTCAGGATATAATACTTTCCAATAAATATACTTCGAATATACTTCCATCAAATAAATATCTTTCAAATATAATTCTTTCAAACAAATCTTTTTCAAATATAATTCCTTCAAATAAATATCTCCAAATATAATTCTTTCAAATGTAATTCCTTCAAAAAAATATCTTTCGAATATAATTTTTTCAAATAAATCTCTTTCGAATAAATATCTTTCGAATATAATTCTTTCAAGTAAAAGTCACCATGTTACACCTCATTTAACTTTCCTGGTGTGAGAGAAATATTTAATATATCATATCAAATGGCACGACAATACCTTCATGCACTTGTCTCATTCTCACCCAATATATATATGTAGATCAAATCAATTGGCACGGGAACACCCTTCGTGCATTTATATCTTTCTCACCGTGCATTCATATAACAGTACCAACTAGGTGTGATAAATGCCAATAACAATAAAAGAAATAAAGTGGAGGCACACAGGAAGCAACAACGACTACAAGTCACATAGAAAACATAGGTGCACAATAACATCTCAAGATAAAGGCATGAATGTATGCAAAACAAAATGATATCACAATATAATGTATGTCTCTCGTCCTCGCCTGCACGGAAACACCCTTCGTGCCATGAATATATGATAATATAAAAATCATTGCACGACATCACCCTTCGTGCTTTTACTCTCATCCTCTCCTGATAATATAAATGAAATGGCACGGCATCAACCTTCGTGCTTTACACTCTCAATGGAATGACATCACCCTTCGTGCTTTACCCTCTCAAATGGCATGGCATCACCCTTCGTGCTTATACTCTCCCTCAAATGATAATATAATTCAAATGGTACGACATCACCCTTCGTGCTTTACACTCTCAAATGGCACAGCATCAGCCTTCGTGCTTTACACTCTTCCTTACCAAGCACATGTATATCATTAACAAGCAAGGTAGGAAGCATAAATAACATCAAGGAGAGTGTTTAAACCACACCACAATACAATAATTCATATCACAATTTGCCACTGACCTTCAACCGAATTCCAAATATGTACCAGAATCAATAAATTTCTCAAAAAATATCCCAAGTCTCCACACAACGTATATAAAACCTCAAAACAATCAACAGAGGTGAAAAATACTCAGTATAGGGCAACACCTTCATTAATCCAAATTCTTGATAATTATATTAACTCCTCAATTTAAACTTATTTAATAAATATTTGCATATAAGGATTCCATCATGAATTAAATTCCAAGAAAAATATCAAATCAACAAACACACGAAATTCAATAAAATTCCAAGTGACTATAACACCAAATTATTATATAAAATACAAACTGACAAATAAGGAATGAGGCGTGATAATTCAAGGATTTACTAATGCCAACAATTATCCAATTTAATACATAAAATGCCTAGAACTTTAAACCAATAAAATTTGCACATATAAGCCCAAGTACGTACTCGTCACCTCGCGTACACGGCTTCCAATCACACAATTTCCATATAAGATTCAATGCCTAAGGGGTAATTCTCCCACTCGAGGTTAGGCAAGATACTTACCTTTTGTGGACAAAAACTTTGCATTTGCGAATGAACAGTGTTTTTGCATTTTGCGAATGAATAGTAGTTTCACATTTGCGGAAAAAGACTTCGCATTTGCGAATGAACAGTATTTTCGCATTTGCGGACAAAAACTTCGCGTTTGCGAATGAACAATATTTTTGCATTTTGTGAATGAACAGTATTTTTGCATTTGCGGATAAAGACTACGCATTTGCTACTGAACAGTGCCGCACTAGAAACCAACAAAACCCAAACTTCTCCGAAATGATCCGAAACCACCCCGAAACTCATTCAGAACCTCCCCGACACAAACCATATATGAATTTCAATCATAAAACATGCTACGGACCTGCTCACGCACTCAAAATACTGAAAAGAGGTCGTCTTGACCTGATATTGACCATGGTCAAACTCCCAAATTTCTTAACTTTACTAGTCTATTAACTAATGATTCAAAAATACACCTAAGCCCCTTGGGACCCGTCAAATCATACCAACATATCCTAAAACATCATACGATCTTAGTCTAAACTTCAAATTACATCGAACAATGCTAGAACCACGAATCATACCCCAATTCAAGCTTAATGAATCTAAGAAATTCTAACTTCTACATTTAATGCCGAAACCTATAAATCACGTCCGATTGACCTCAAATTTTGCACTCAAGTCATAAATGACATAACAAACGTATACACAATTTCAGAACTGGATTCCAACCCCGATATCAAAAAGTCAACTCCCCAGTCGAACTTCCCAAAAATTCTATTTTCGCCATTTCAAGCCACATTCCACTACGGACTTTCAAATAATTTTCAGGACATGCTCCTACGTCCAAAATTACCATACGGAACTATTGAAATCATCAGAATTTGAATCTGAGGTCGTTTACATATAAGTCAAATCTCCGGTCAACTCTTTCCATTTAAACTTCAAAAGTGAGATTTGTTCTTTTAATTAAATTTTGAATCTTCCGAAAACCAAACTCGATCGCGCATGCAAGTCATAATATGTATTAGGAAGTTGCTCGGAATAATCCATTGTGTTATATAATTTTTGAATACATGATGAATAGTTTATATTCATAGTATCTTAATGGTACGACGTATTTATGATATACACAATATAATATAGTATAGTATATTATAATCATTCACAAATTCTTCGGCCATTGTATATATTGATTGTATATTAATGTTAATGTTAGTGAATAATTATATACATACATGGAATACATATATACACGGTAGTAGTATATAATTATGTATAAATATATATACACGATATAATGAGGATATTTAATAGTGTGTGTGTGTGTGTGTGTGTGTGTGTGTATAGCTTTGTTTCCCCCATTTATGCTTCTTTTTGTGTTCTTCAGCTATATTATGATATGTTGGGTTAGTTGGTTCGGGTTTGGAGTAGTTTCGGAGTGGATTGAGACACTTAGTCTCTTATTTAAAACCGTGAGTTGGAAAAATCAATCGGATATTGACTTATGTTTAAACGATCTCGAATTCGAATTCTGATGGTTGCATTAGCTTCATTAGGTGATTTTGTACTTAGAAGCATGTTCAGAATGTGATTTGGAGGTCTGTAGTGAAATGTGGCTTGAATAGGCAAAAGTTGGAAATTTGGCGATTTCGATCGGCAGTGGAATATTTGATATCGGGGTCGGAATGGATTTACGGAAGTTGGAGTAAGTTCGTTGTATCATTTGTGATGTGTGTGTAAAATTTGAGGTCATTCGGACATGGTTTGGTAGGTTTCGGCGTCGTTTGTGGAATTTAGAAGTTTAGAAGTTCTTACGCTTGAATCCGAGGGTAATTTGGTGTTTTTATGTTGTTTTGAGTGATTCGAAGGCTCGACTAAGTTCGTAAGTTGATATATGACCTGTTTGTATGTTTGGTTGAGGTCCCGAGGGGCTCGGGGTGATTCTGGATGGTTAACGGATTGTTTGAAGTTGGAAAAATGCAGCTGAAGCTGCTGCTACTGGTATTTCCGCACCTACGGAATGGGAACCGCAGGTGCGAGTCCACAAAAGCGGTTATTTGAGCTCAAAAGCAAAAGAGAGAAGGTTGGGAATAGTACGCAGGTGCGAAGGATTTTCCGCACCTACGATGGCCGCAGAAGCGTGGAATAGAGCGCAGGTGCGTGTTGTGTCCGCATGTGCGATGATAATTCCTCACCTGCGATGATCGCAGATGTGGTTCCTTTGGTCATAGGAGAGGCGACCACATTTAAGTGATTCTCCGCAGAAGCGGAGCTTGGTCTGCAGATGCGGCTCCACAGACGCGAAAATACAGCCGCAGGTGCGAAAAGCCTGGGCAGAATTTAGATAGAAGACTTCGCAAATTTTTGTTCATTTCCACCATTTTCAAGTCGGACCTTGGAGCTTTTAGAGCGATATTTGAAGGGTATTCACTGAGGTAAGTTGCTTTAGCTCTATTATCATTAGCTATGGTGTTTTCCCGTTAATTTCTCACCTAATTAGTAGGAATTTTAGAGTTAAATAAGGGTTAGGGCTTGGGATTTTGGAGAGAGTAATTTGGGGATTTGAGGAACCAAATGAGGTCGGATTTGGATAAATTTGGTATGGTTAGACTCATAAGTTAATGGGCTTTCAGATTTTGTAACTTTTGTCAGATTTCTAAACGTGGGTCCGGGTTTGAATCAATTTCGGATTTTGGCTCTAATTTAGTAGTTTTCTTGTGGAATTGATCTCTTTAGCCTTTATTGATTGTGTTGTATTGCCTTCGGCTAGATTCGGGTCATTTGGAGGCCAGTTCGAGAGGAAAGGGCAATTCGGAGTAGGAGTTCTACGTTATTTAGGTAAGTAACAATTTTAAATCTGGTCTTGAGGGTATGATGCCCGGAGTTTGGTATAATGTGACTGTTTTGGAGGTGGAACCCATGTTAGGTGACGGGCCTGTGGATGTACGCCGTGAGGGATTGAGACTTGGTCCGTATCCCGGGAGACTATGAGGTCCAATAGCCTTTATTTGTGTTTATATGCATTCCTGTCTACTAGAACCTGACTGCCTTTCATGTTAGAAATCATGCTTAGGCTATAATCCTGCTCGTGGTAGTTATATTCAGACATAGTGACTCTTGTACATGTTTACCCCAGTCTCTGCTATTTTCCCTGATGATATACTGTAACACTTTGATTTGGGCTGTTTTTCCTTTCTTTATTGAGAGCTTATAAGACTAGAGAAGTTCATGACTGAGTAAGGCTGAGGGCCTGTTGTGAGGTACTATTCTATGGCACGTGAGTTGTCCGTGCGGATCCTTATATTTATACTATGGCACGTGAGTTGTCTGTGCCGATCCAAATATGATATTATAGCACGTGAGTTGTCCATGCAGCACGTGAGTTGTCCGTGCGGATTATAGCGCTTGGGCTATAGGAGCCCCTCATGAGTCTAAACACCCCCAGTGAGCGCAAGTACCCATTGAGCGTGTGCATTGAGGGCTGAGAGTTGAGCTTTGAGTTATTGAGGGCTTGAGTGATAGTGTCTGTGAGGTTTCATCTATTTCACTTTGTTGGTGCATTTAGGTGAAAATTGTCTGGCTGGAATTGGTAATTATGCAACTGATCCTTTACTCATGTTTACTCTTAACTGTGAAATTATCAACTGAATTGTTCTATATAGCTCGTCACTACTTCTCAATTTCTTATTTATTTCTGTTACTTGCTGAGTTAATTGTACTCATACTACACCCTGCACTACATGTGCAGATCCAGGTGTGTTTGAGCACGGAGACTATTGAGTCCAGGCCTGTTCGAGTTTCGGAGACTGCAAGGTAGCTGCCAGCGTCCGCAGGACTTTGTTACTCCTTCCACATTTCTTTCCATTTTGTGCTGATATTTAGACATTGGCTGTAATAGTTTTAAATACTTAGACACTCCTGATATTGAAAGCTTTACTTTACTTTTATATTTAGATTGAAAGTATTTTGGGAAGGTCGTCTTGCTTAGTACTACCGATAGGCGCCATCACGACACGGGTGAGATTTTGGGTCATGACAGTTTGGTATCAGAACGTAGGTTACATAGGTCTCACGGGTCATGGGTGGGTTAGTAGATTCTTGCGGATCGGTACAGAGACGTCTGTACTTATCTTCAAGAGGCTGCAGAACCCTTAGGAAACTTCACATTCTTGAATTCTTGTCATCGAATCTATTGATTCTAGTAATTAAACATCTGTTGTTTCAATCTCTCACAGATGGTAAGGACTCGTATTACCGGGCTGGATGAACAGCTACCGGTACCACCAGTCAGGGTCGCGAGAGGCAGAAGTCGTGGTAGAGGCCGCGATAGGGGTAGAGGTGCAGCTCGCACAACAGCTGGGGCAGTACCTGCAGATCCACCAGTTGTCCCAGATTAGGATCCAATTCAAGTTGTTGATGTACCAGCTGAGGCACCACCTGTGCCTATTGTGATTCCAGGCCTCGAGGAGGCCCTAGCTTAGATTCTGACAGCGTGTACCAACCTTGCTCATAAGGTCTCTATCTCGACAGCCGCAGGCACTTCTCAGGCCGGGGGAGGGACTCAGACTCCCACCGCTCGCACACCCGAGCAGGTTGTTCAGGGACTCCAGACACCGGGGGCAACACCAGCCCAACTAGTTACAACTGCTCAAGACTATGTGGTTCCTGCTATGCCTGAGGATGATTAGCGTAGGCTGGAGAGGTTTGGGAGATTCCAGCCTCCACCTTTCAGTGGAATAGAGAGAGAGGATGCCTAGGACTTCTTGGACAGGTGTCAGAGGATACTCCATACAGCTAGTGTTCTGGAGACTTATGGTGTCTCCTTCACTACTTTTCAGTTTTTCGGGGCTACACTCTAATGGTGGGAGACTTACGAGAGGCGTAGACCTATTGGCGCAGCACCCCTTACTTTGCAGCAATTCTCCATGGTCTTTTTGGAGAAGTTCGTGCCTCAGTCCCGCAAAGAGGAGCTGCGTAGATAGTTTGAGCAGCTTTGCCAGGGTGATATGTCTGTGACACAGTATGAGATAAAATTCTCGGAGTTGGCCCGCCATACTATCTGGTTGGTTCCCATAGATAGGGAGAGGATCATGAGGTTTATAGATGGTCTCACTTTTCAGCTATGGTTGCTTATGACTAGAGAGAGGGTGTCTGGTGCTACCTTTGATGAGGTTGTCGACATTGCTAAGATTGAGATGGTTCGCGGTCAGGAGAGGGTTGAGAGGGAGGCCAAGAGGCCTCATGGTTAGGGTGGATTCAGTGGTGCTCCTTCTGGAGGTCGGCCATTTCACCGTGGTGCGTCATCTGGCCATGGTTCTCACAGTCATCAACAGGGCCAGTCATCATTCAGTGCACTACCAGCGCAGAGTTCTCATTATAGCCCATTCACTCAAACATCCCCGGGTAGTTCTTTTGGGTATCAGGAGCAGCAGTTTCGTCAGAGGAGGGGTTGTTTCGAGTGCAGAGATTTTGGTCACATTATGAGAGACTTCCCTAGGCTATTGGGTGGGACTCCACATCGGAGTACTCGACCGATGGCACCAATACCAGTTCCTCCACCACTCGCCCAGCCAGCCAGGGGTGGAGCTCAGCCAGTTAGGGGTGGAGCCCAGTCAGCTAGGGGTCGCCCGAGAGGGGGAGGCAGGTCAGGGGGCGGCCAGGCCTGTTTCTATGCCCTCCCTGCCAGACCAGATGCTATTGCTTCAGATGCTGTGATTACAGGCATTGTATTAGTTTGTCACAGAGATGCCTCTGTATTATTTGACCCTGGTTCCACGTATTCATATGTTTCCTCGTATTTTGCCCATTTATTAGATATGCCCCGTGAGTCTTTAGTTTCATCTGTTCATGTGTCTACTCTTGTGGGCGATACTATTATTGTGGACCGCGTATATCGGTCATATGTGGTGACTATTGGGGGTCTGGATACCCGAGTGGACCTTTTGCTTCTCAGTACGGTTGACTTTGATATGATATTATGTATGGATTTGTTATCTCTATGTCATGCTGTTCTAGATTGTCACGCTAAGACCGTGACATTAACAATGCTGGGATTTCCGAGGGTTGAGTGGAGCGGTTCTATAGACTATGTACCTAGTAGGGTGATCTCATATTTAAAGACTCAGCGGATGGTTGAGAAGGGTTGTCTATCCTATTTGGCTTTTGTGAGGGATGTTAGTGCAGAGACTCCTACCCTTGATTCGGTTCCGATGGTACGTAACTTTCTGGATGTGTTTCCTGCAGGCCTACCGGGCATGCCGCCTGATAGGGATATCGACTTTGGTATTGATTTAGTGCCGGGCACTTAGCCTATTTCTATTCCACCGTATCGTATGGCACCAGCGGAGTTGAAGGAGTTGAAAGAACAGCTTCAGGAACTCCTTGATAAGGGGTTTATTCGGCCTAGCGTGTCACCTTGGGGTATACCGGTTCTATTTGTAAAGAAGAAAGATGGTTCTATGAGGATGTGCATTGACTACAGGTAGTTGAACAAGGTCATAGTCAAGAACAAGTATCCTTTTTCACGTATTGATGATCTATTTGACCAACTCTAGTGTTAGTTCTGCCATCAGCTTCAGGTTCTTACACCATGTATTGTGATGCCTCGAGGGTAGGTATTGGATGTGTACTGATTTAGGAGGGTAGGGTGATTGCCTATGCCTCGCTCCAGTTGAAGACCCATGAGAAGAACTATACTGTCCATGACCTTGAGTTATCAGCCATTGTTCAGGCCTTGAAGATTTGGTGTCATTATTCGTATGGAGTTCATTGAGAGATCTATGCTGATCACCAGAGTTTGTAGTATTTGTTGAAGCAGAAGGATCTTAACTTGCATCAGCGGAGATGGTTAGAGCTTCTGAAGGACTACGATATCACTATTTTGTACCATCCGGGGAAGGCTAATGTGGTGGCTGATGGTATGAGTCGCCTGGCGGAGAGTTTGTGGAGTTTAGCATATCTTCCAGCAGCAGAGAGACATTTGGCATTGGATGTCAAAGCCTTAGCTGGCCAGCCTTTTCAGATTGGATATTTAGGAGCCGAGTCGGGTATTGGCTTGTGTGGTCTCCAGGTCTTCTCTTTATGACCATATCAGGAAGTGTCAGTATGATGACCCCTACCTTCTCGTTCTTCAGGAATGGGTTCAGTGAGGTGATGCTAGGGATATTACTATTGGTGATGATGGCGTGTTGAGGATGCAGGGCCAGATATGTGTGCCTAATGTAGATGGGTTCCGGGAGTTGATTCTTAAGGAAGCCCACAGCTCGCGGTATTTCATCCATCTGGGTGCCGCGAAGATGTACCAGGATTTGAGACAACACTAATGGTGGAGGCGGATGAAGAAGGATATAGTTAGGTTTGTGGCTCGGTGTCTCAACTGTCAGCAAGTTAAGTATGAACATTAGAGACCGGGTGTCTTGCTTCAGAGGTTAGAGATCCCATAGTGGAAGTGGGAGCGGATCACCATGGACTTCGTAGTTGGGCTCCCATGGACTTTGAGGAATTTCGATACTATTTGGGTTATTGTGGATCGGCTAACCAAGTCCGCGCACTTTATTCTAGTTGGTACTACTTACTCTTCAGAGCGGTTGGCTAAGATTTACATCCGAGAGATTGTTCGCGTGCATGGTGTCCTAGTTTCCATCATTTTAGATAGGGGCACTCAGTTTACATCGCAGTTTTAGAGGGCCGTGCAGTGAGAGTTGGGTACTCAGGTTGAATTGAGCACAACCTTTCACCCTCAGTCGGATGGACAGTTTGAGCACACTATCAAGATATTGGAGGACATTTTACGCGCTTGTGTCATTGACTTTGGGGGTTCATGGGACCAGTTTCTGCCGCTCGCGAAGATTGCATATAACAACAGTTATCAGTCGAGCACTCAGATGGCTCCGTACGAGGCTTTATATGGGAGGAGGTGTAGATCTCGAGTAGGATGGTTTGAGCCAGGTGAGGCTAGGCTCTTGGGTACAGACTTGGTCCAGGATGCATTAGATAAGGTGAAATCAATTCAGGTGCGGCTTTGCACGGCGTAGTCTTGGCAGAAGAGCTATGCGGACAGAAAGGTCCATGACGTGTCTTTCATCGTTGGGGAGAAGGTTTTTCTAAAGGTATCTCCCATGAAGGGTGTTATGAGATTTGGGAAGAGGGGCAAGTTGAGCCCCCGGTTCATTGGGCCTTTTGAGGTGCTTCAGAAGATTAGGGAAATGGCTTACAAGCTTGCCTTGCCACCCAGCTTGTCGAGTGTGCATCTAGTGTTTCTTGTTTCCATGCTCCGGAAGTATGTTGGCAATCCGTCCCATGTTTTGAACTTCAGCACGGTTCAGTTGGAGGGTGATATGACTTATGATGTGGAGCCGGTGTCTATTTTGGATCGGCAAGTTCGGAAGTTGAGGTCAAAGGACATAGCTTCGGTGAAGGTGTAGTGGAGAGGCCAGCCTGTAGGGGAGGCCACATGGGAGACCGAGTGGGAGATGCGGAGCAGATATCCACACCTATTTTACACTCCAGGTATGTTTCTTGACCCGTTCGAGGACGAACATTTGTTTAAGAGGAGGAGGATGTAGCGACCCAGCCGGTCGTTTCGAGAGTGATATCCCCGTTTCCCCCATTTCTGCTTCTTTTTGTGTTCTTCAGCTATATTATGGTATGCTGGGTTAGTAGGTTCATGTCTGGAGTGGTTTCGTAGTGGATTGAGACACTTAGTCTCTTATTTAGAACTGTGAGTTGGAAAAGTCAACTGGAAGTTGACTTATATGTAAATGATCTCGGATTCAAATTCTTATGGTTCCATTAGCTTTGTTAGGTGATTTTGGACTTAGGAGCGCATCTGGAATGTGATTTGGAGGTCCGTAGTGGAATTTGGCTTGAATAGGCAAAAGTTGGAAATTTGGTGATTTTGGTCGGCAGTGGAAAATTTGATATCGGGGTCGGAATGGATTTCCGGACATTGGAGTATGTTCGTGGTGTCATTTGTGACGTGTGTGTAAAATTTGAGGTCATTTGGACGTGGTTTGGTAGGTTTCGACATCGTTTGTAGAATTTGGAAGTTTAGAAGTTCTTAGGCTTGAATCCGAGGGTAATTTGGTGTTGTGATGTTGTTTTGAGTGATACGAAGGCTTGATTAAGTTTGTATCTTGATATATGACCTGTATTTAGTAAAGGTCTCGAGGGGCTCGGGGCAATTTCGGATGGTTAATGGATTGTTTGAAGTTGGAAAAATGCAGCTGAAGCTGCTGCTACTGGTATTTCCCCACTTGGGAAATGGGAACCACAAGTGCAAGCCCGCAGAAGCGAAAGAGAGAAGGTTGGGCAGAGTGCGCAGGTGCGGAGCATTTTCCACCCTTGCGATGGCCGCAGAAGCATGGAATAGAGCGCAGGTGCGTCTTGTGTCTGCAGGTGCCATGATAATTATGCACCGGCGATAATTGCAGATGTGGTTCCTTGGTCGTAGGAGCGGGGACCATGTTTAAGTGATTCTCCACAGAAGCGAAGCTTGGTTCGCAGATACGGCTCCGCATACGCGGAAATACAGCCGCAAGTGCGAAAAGCCTAGGCAGAATATAGATAGAAGACTTCGTGAATTTTTGTTCATTTCCACCATTTTCAAGTCGGACCTTGGAGCTTTTAGAGCGATTTTTGAAAGGGATTCAAGGTTATTCACTGAGGTAAGTTGCTTGAGATCTATTATCATTAGCTATAGTGTTTTTCCATTAATTTCTCACCTAATTAGTAGGAGTTTAGGAGTGAAATAAGGGGTTAGGGCTTAGGATTTTGGAGAGAGTAATTTAGGGATTTAAGGAACCAAATGAGGTCGGATTTGGATAAATTTGGTATGGTTAGACTCGTGAGTGAATGGGATTTTAGATTTTGTGATCTTTGTCAGATTTAGAGACGTGGGCCCAGGGGATCGGGTTTGAGTCGATTTTGGATTTTGGCTCTACTTTAGTAGTTTTCTTATGGAATTAATCCCTTTAGCCTTTATTGATTGTGTTGTATTGCTTGTGGCTAGATTCGGGTCATGTGGAGGCCAGTTCGAGAGGAAAGGGCATTTTGGAGCAGGAGTTTTACGTTGTTTAGGTAAGTAACAATTTTAAATCTGGTCTTGAGGGTATGAAACCCGGAGTTTGGTATAATGTGACTGTTTAGAGGTGGCACCTATGCTAGATGATGGGCGTGTGGGTGTACGCTATGAGGGATTGAGATTTGGTCCGTCCCGGGAGACTGTGAAGTCTAATAGCCTTTATTTGTGTTTATATGCATTCCTGTATACTAGAACTTGACTGCCTTTCATGTTAGAAATCATGCTTAGGCTATAATCCTGCTCATGGTAGTTATATTCAGACATAGTGACTCTTGTACATGTTTACCCCAATCTCTGTTTTTTTCCCTGATGATATACTGTAACACTTAGATTTGGACTATTTTTCCTTTCTTTATTGAGAGCTATGAGACTAGAGAGGTTCATGACTGAGTAAGGCCGAGGGCCTGGTTGTGAGGTATTGTTCTATGGCACGTGATTTGTCCGTTCAGCATGTGAGTTGTCCGTTCTGCATGTGAGTTGTCCGTGCGGATCCTTATATTTATACTATGGCACGTGAGTTGTCTGCACCGATCCAAATATGATATTATAGCACGTGAGTTATCCATGCAGCACGTGAGTTGTCCGTGCAGATTATAGCGCTTGGGCTATAGGAGCCCCTCATGAGTCTAAACACCCTCAGTGAGCGCAAGTACCCATTGAGCGTGTGCATCGAGGGTTGAGAGTTGAGCTTTGAGTTATTGAGGGCTTGAGTGATAGTGTCTGTGAGGTTTCATCTATTTCACTTTGTTGGTGCATTTAGGTGAAAATTGTCTGGCTGGAATTGGTAATTATGCAACTGATCTTTTACTCATGTTTACTCTTAACTGTGAAATTATCAACTGAATTGTTCTATATAGCTTGTCACTACTTCTCAATTTCTTATTTATTTCTATTACTTGCTGAGTTGGTTGTACTCATACTACACCCTGCACTACATGTGCAGATCCAGGTGTGTTTGAGCACGGAGACTATTGAGTCCAGGCCTGTTCAAGTTTCGGAGACTGCAAGGTAGCTGCCAGCGTCCGCATGACCTTGTTACTCTTTCCACATTTCTTTCCATTTTGTGCTGATATTTAGACATTGGCTGTAATAGTTTTAAATACATAGACTCTCATGACTTGGTGACACCCCGATGTTTGGGGCTCGTTTTTTCGCACTTTGTTTCAGATTTGGGTTTAACTTTGATTTTTATGAAAAAATTCTGATATGGAAAGCTTTACTTTACTTTTATATTTAGTTTGGGAGTATTTTGGGAAGGTCGGCTTGCCTAGTACTACCGATAGGTGCCATCACGACACGTGAGATTTTGGGTCGTGACACTTAGACTTGAAAAATATGAAAATATGGAGCTCCCGCTTTTCATAATTTTAGCTCAAAGTGACAAGTGAACGGGTTGAATCAAATTTAGACCGTCAAAACTGATCAAATAAAAAATTGGGTCATGACCAAAATATTCTTTAAATATTAATTAACAAATAATCCTATGTGAGGTAAAGTAGATATTTGACACTTTTCTTAGTACGGAATTACATGGACCTCTAATCTAAGTTAAATTCCAATACTTCTCTCAATTAAATCCCGAATCATCCGAAAACCAAAGCCAAAAATTCACACAAGTCATAGTACACATTATGAAGCTGATCAAGACTTCAAATTGTCGAAAGGAACGTAGATGTTCAAAACGACAAGTCGGGTCATTACACTAAAATTTCGTAAGGTTGGGAAATTGTCACGACTCAAAATTCTCACCTTCGGAACCGTGATGGCGCCTAACATTTCACTTGCTAGGCAAGCCAACGTTAGAATAATTTTAACCATTTTTAACAATTTAATTTAAATAATAGTGAATGAATCAATTAACTGGAATAAAATCTAAAAATTTAGTGAATAAAACAAAATTATAGCGATGTATATATACCATCCCAAAACTAGTGTCACGAGCTACTAGAATAATACAAATAAATGTGTGAATGAAAATAAAGTTGTCTGAAAGAAAATACACAACTAAGATAAAGTAGAAGGGGACTTCAGAGCTGCGAACATCGCGCAACTATACTTCAAGTCTCCTCTGAATAGCTGAATCCGAACAAGTCTACTATATGCCGCTGGGACCAACTCCGATATCTGTACAGGAAGTGAAGGGTGTAGTATGAGTACAACCAACCCCATGTACTCAGTAAGTGCCGAGCTTAACCTCGACGAAGTAGTGACGAGGCTAAGGTAAGTCACTTACATTAACCTGTACGCAATAATAATAATAATAATAATAATAATAATAATAATAATAATAATAATAATAATAATAATAATAATAATAATAATAATAATAATAATAATAATAATAATAATAATAATAATAATAATAATAATAATAATAATAATAATAATAATAATAATAATAATAATAATAATAATAATAATAATAATAATAATAATAATAATAATAATAATAATAATAATAATAATAATAATAATAATAATAATAATAATAATAATAATAATAATAATAATAATAATAATAATAATAATAATAATAATAATAATAATAATAATAATAATAATAATAATAATAATAATAATAATAATAATAATAATAATAATAATAATAATAATAATAATAATAATAATAATAATAATAATAATAATAATAATAATAATAATAATAATAATAATAATAATAATAATAATAATAATAATAATAATAATAATAATAATAATAATAATAATAATAATAATAATAATAATAATAATAATAATAATAATAATAATAATAATAATAATAATAATAATAATAATAATAATAATAATAATAATAATAATAATAATAATAATAATAATAATAATAATAATAATAATAATAATAATAATAATAATAATAATAATAATAATAATAATAATAATAATAATAATAATAATAATAATAATAATAATAATAATAATAATAATAATAATAATAATAATAATAATAATAATAATAATAATAATAATAATAATAATAATAATAATAATAATAATAATAATAATAATAATAATAATAATAATAATAATAATAATAATAATAATAATAATAATAATAATAATAATAATAATAATAATGATTGCATATACATTTCGAGCCATTTTTTTGAAACATATAATGTAACCACCCTACCAGTCGTTTTGAGTGTATTATCCTCGATCCTCTATTTACTGCTTTCCCCGTATCTGTTTCTGCTTATGTGACTAGTCGGGAGGTCTTGTTTTTGGTTTCGGAGTCTTTTGGGACACATAGTCCCTAAAACAGAAACTTAAGTCTTAGGATTTTGACTGTAGTCGAAACTGTATGAAAATGACTCCGGAATGGAGCACCGTCAGTTCTGTTAGCTCTGTTGGGTGACTTTGGACTTAGGAGCACATCCGTAATGTGATTTGGAGGTCCATAGTAGAATAAGGCTTGAAATGGCGCCGAATTTTTGGAGATTTTGATCGGAAGTGGAATTTTTGATATCAGCGACGGATTACAATTCCATAAGTTGGAATAGGTCCGTAATGTTGAATATGCCTTGTGTGTAAAATTTGAGGTCAATCGGACGTGATTTGATAGGTTTCAGCATTGGTTGTAGAAATTTGAAGTTTCATATTCGTTAAGTTTGGATTGAAGGGTGATTCATGTTTTTGTTGTTGTTTGATGCAATTTGAAGGCTCGACTAAGTTTTTATGGTGTTTTAGGACTTGAAGGTATGTTTGGTTGAGGTCCCGGGGGCCTCGGGTTAATTTCAGGTGGTTAACGGATCATTTTAGACTTAGGAAAGATAGCAGATTTTTCTGGTATTTTTGTTGCAAACTTTTCTTCTTCGCGTTCGCGAGAGATGTCCCGCAATCGCGTAGGGCATTTGAGAGGCCAGCTGGATTTGTTCTTCGCATTTGCGAAGATGGGGATGCATTCGCGAAGGTGTGGTCTGTGTGTTCATCACGAACGCGGGAGTGGGGTCGCGTCCGCGAAGTGGAGTGAGGTAGCTGGGGACCCCAGGCCTGGGTCTACGCGTTCGTGGGGCAGGGGTCGCATTCGCGAAGGGTGATGTTGGTAAAGCTTCACATTCGCAAAGTTAGGGTTGCGTTCGCGAACAGTTAAGTTGAGGGGCAGATAGATTGGTCCACGCGAGAGGGTGGTAGCATTCGCAATGAAGGTGCATCTGGGCAGATTTAAAAGATTAGAAACGAGGTTTTCGAGTTCATATCATAAAATTGAAGTGGGAGCTTGGTAGAAGGCAATTTTTGGAGAGATTCTTGTGTGGGTGTTTGGGGTAAGTGATTCCTATCCAATTTTGGTCAAATCCAATGATTATGCCTTTAATTCCACCATCTAATTTGTGATTTGGGGTGAACAATTTGAGGAAAAGAGGAAGAATTCTTGAGTTAGACTTTTGAGGTTTTGAATGGGATTTTGTTAGCGGATTTGGGTAAATTTGATATGGTTAGACACGTGAGTGAATGAGCTTTCGGGTTTTGCGACTTTTGTCGGAATTCGATATGTGGGCCCGGGGGCCGGTTTGAGTCTATTTTGGATTTTGGCATATAATTTTGTATTTTTTTTTTTGTGGAATTGATTCTTTTAGCCAATATTAATTATATCGTACTGCTTGTGGCTAGATTCGGGGATTTGGAGATTGATTCGAGGGGAAAAGGAATTGCAGAGTAGGATTTTGCGCGGTTTGAGGTAAGTAACAGTTTTAAATTTGGTCCTGAGGGTAAACCCTGGATTTGGTATGATGTGATTATTTTGGAGGTGACGCACATGCTAGGTGACGGGTATATGGGCATGCACCATGGGGGATGGTGACATGGTCCATCCCGTGAGACTGTAAAGTTGAATAACTTGTTGCTAGCTATATGCTCTCCTTGTGTTATAGAAATTTGACTGAAAATCATGTTAGAACTCATGCTTAGGCTATGTGATGGTCCTGTTGGGACCCGCAGAGGTCACGTACTTGTTGAATTATTTGCTAATTGCTGTCTTATACTCAGTCATGCTTTTACTTGCATACCATATCTCAGTCTCTTCTTGATTCTTGTTGATACACTATATTATTTTTTTTGGGTTGATCTTCATGATTTCTGAGAGCCTGAGAGACCGGAGAGGTTGGTGACTTAGTTAGGGCTTGAGTGCCGAGCTATGAGCTATATGTATATATATGGATCGTGTTGTATGCCGTAACGAGCCTGAGGGCTGTATGTATATGGATCGGGTTGCATGTCGCAACGAGCCTTAGGGATGTGTGTATATATATATATATATTGATCGGGTTACACACCGCAATGAGCCTTATGTCTGTTTACATATTATGGGATCGTGCTACACGCCGCAGCGATATAGCGCTTGGGCTTAAGGAGCCCCTCTGGAGTCTACACACCCCAGTGAGCGCAGGTACCTATTAAGTGTGAGTACTGAGGGCTGAGAGCCGAGTGATTGAGCTGTTGTGACGAGTTGAGTGACTGTTACCCTGAGATGCTGTACTTGCTTTTTCATTTATTGATGCACTTAGTTGCTATCTGTCATTGTCGTGAAATGTTTGAAATATTCTATATCCGGATTTACCTGCACTTTAACTGTATATTCTTTGCTGGAATTATATTCTTTGCTGTATATTCAAGATTCTATATCGTGAAATGTCTATTCTTTGCTGGAATTATTGAAAATGAAATGTATTTGTATAGCTCGTCACTACCTTCTCAATTCCTTATTTATTTATGTTACTTGCTGAGTTGATTGTACTCATATTATACCATGCACTTCATATGCAGATCCAGGTGTGTTTGATCATGGAGGTCATTGAGTTCGTGCGTGATCGATTACCGGAGACTACGAGGTAGCTGCCGGCGTCCGCAGACCTTGTCTCTCCTTCTATGTTTTCTTTCTTTTTTGTATTGATACTTAGAAATTATTTTTATTAAACTGGATATCTAGATGCTCATGACTCAGTGACACCCCGATGTCGGGCTATTTTTTTGCATTTATTGTTTTTTGGCTTTTACCCCCGTTTTTATGTAAAACTCTGATTATTTTATATATCTTAATTCATTTCTTTTAAACTTTGAAAATGTTTGTGTGAGATGTCGGTTTGCCTAGTATCATGATAGGCGCCATCACGACAGGTTAGGTTTTGGGTCGTGACAAGTTGGTATCAGATCCTAGGTTACATAGGTCTCACGAGTCATGAGCAAGTTTAGTAAAGTCTTGCGGATCAGTATGTGGACGTCTGTACTTATCTTTGGTAGGCTGCTGAACCCTTAGGAAATTTCACATTCTTGAATTCTTGTATTCCTAATCTGTTGATTATGGTGACTAAACATCTATTGTTTAATTCTCTCACATATGGTGAGGACTCGTACTACGGGGCATGACGGACAGCCACCAGTACCACCAGCCAGGGCCACGAGAGGCTGAAGTTGCGGTAGAGGCCACGGTAGGGGCAACGGTGCAGCGCGCACAACAGCTGGGGTAGTACCTGCAGACCCACAAGTTGCCCCAGTTCGGGAGCAGGCTCCATTTGTGGACGAGCCTGTGGGGCCATCTCAGGTACCACCCGTGCCTATTGTGATTCCAGGCCTTCAGGAGGCCTTAGCTCAGATTCTGACCGCGTGCACCAGTCTTGCTCAGGTGGTCTCTATTCCGGCCGTAGCAGCTATTTCTCAGGCTGGGGGAGGTGCTCAGACTCCCGCCGCCCGCACACCAGAGCACGTGGTACAGGGATTCCAGACACCGGGGGCAGCACCAGCCTATCCGGTTGCCGCTGCTTAAGATTATGTTATTCCTACATGCTTGAGGACGATCAACGTGGATTGGAGAGGTTTGGAAGGCTCCAGCCTCTAGCTTTCAGTGGTGAAGAGGGAGAGGATACGCAGGGTTTCTTGGACAGGTGTCAGAGGATACTTTGTACGGAAGGTATTCTTGAGACCAATGGGGTCTCGTTCACTAACTTTCAGTTCTCATGGGCTGCATTCAGTTGGTGGCAGTCTTACAAGAGGTGTAGGCCGGTCGGCACAGCACCCCTTACCTGGCAGCAGTTCTCCGTTCTCCTTCTAGAGAAGTCTGTGCCTCAGTCCCGCAGAGAGGAGTTGCGCAGACAGTTTGAGTAGCTCCGTTAGGCTGTTATGTCCGTGATGCAGTATGAGATGAGATTGTCACAGTTGGCCCATCATGCTATCTGGTTGGTTCCCACAAACAAGGAGAGGATCAGGAGGTTCATAGATGGCCTCAAGTTTCAGCTGCGATTGCTTATGACTATAGAGAGAGTGTCTGGTGCTTCTTTTGATGAAGTTGTCGACATTTCTCGTTAGATTGAGATGGTTCTCAGCCAGGAGCGGGTTGAGAGGGAGGCCAAGAGGCTTCGTGGACAGGGTGGATTTAGCGGTGTTCCTTCTTGGGGCAGTTCAACCACGGTAGGGGTCGTCCTTTCAGACATGCTAAGATGGCTCACCCAATCCACCTTAGTGCATCATCTGGCCATGGTTCACACAGTCATCAGCAGATCCATTCATATCTCAGTGCTCTCACGGCTCAGAGTTCGTTAGGGCACCTACTTGCAGATAACTCTGGTTTAACCAGTTGCGTTACCAAAGATCCGGTAAGGGCTCAAATTACCTAGAGAATAAGCTGTTAGGCACTCCTCGAGGTCCACAATTGTGGGTCCCGGCCGAAATCGAATTATATGAATTAGTCTATGCAAGGAGAAGAGACAAAATTGGGAAAATAAAACAAAGGTGGGGGTCCTAAGTTTTTTAGCCTAAAGGATCACCCTGTGCAACATAAATAATACTTCGTAACTACCTCAAGATGGGATGTTACTCATATTATTCAGTGGGCACAGACTATCATATCCTGCTACCCGATTACTATCTTTAAGTTGTTTACCTAAAGCGCACTAGTCAATTCTAGTCGTACTCTATGCGTGCACTACCCGTCCCATGCCTATGGTCCAGGAGGCATTTGGACCTCTATTACATAGTGGTTCTAAACTTTAAATTAGGTTTCTCAAAAGAGACAATACTAGGCGACAAGCAAAACATATAGGACTTTCATGTATAGGCAAACAAGGGCTCAAGTTGGCCTCCGCACTTAGGCAACAAATGAACGCGAACTAACTAACATTGACAGTTGCAGATTTTAATAAGTTAAGATCGCAAAACCCAATAGGCAGAATCTCTATGTGATTCTGGATTTTATAAGCGGGTAGCTTCATGTGTAAAAGCCTTTCTTTTAATACAATTTCTAAAGCCTATATAGTTGCCTACTAATTATAAGCATAAGAGATTAAATCTATAGGCATGATTTCTAGATGATTTGCGCAGTAACTAACAATGGTAATCACAAGAATATGTTCAAAATTGCTTAATCGAGTCCTATAGGCATGATTTCAAATGATGGTTAAAAGAAACGAGCAGGACAATAATCAAGACTGATTTAGACCCTATAGGCATGATTTTTATAATTAAAACTGTTTTTTAAGATCTTATATTCATGGCATCTAATTTGTAGATTAAGCCGTATGTATACAAAATCCTATGCGCACATTGAGATATTAATCATTCAATACCCTATAGGCATGGTTTCTAACAGGTAAAAGTAGAACACATTTGGACCAAATAGAGAACCTATAGGCAGGATTTCTAAAACACATTTGAGCAAGATAGGATACTTATAGGCATGATTTCTATAATAACTTAAAAGTAACACATTTTGAGCAAAATAGAATACCTATAGGCATGATCTTTGACACATAACAACGGAACATGTTTGAGCATAATAACACATTTCAGCTAAGTGATGAACCTATAGGCAGGATTTCTACCCATCTCAATGCAAGTGTAAGATACATCCCCTTTCCCAATTTTACTAATACCCCAAAATGTTATTACGTTAATTATTACAAACCCAGAATCAATACAATGAATTACATAGGATAATAACTATAGGGAGCTTACAGCATGCCCAAAATACACCTGGATAGGCCTGGCCTTTATTCGCACAAATCACAATAGTCTCCAAGTAACACACTCATAGACATACAACAGCACAAGATAGAGTCGAGCATATAGAACCAAGGCCCTAGTGTGTCATAGTTCCCAAGGGACTTCAAGAACCCAAGGCAGTGCTCACACTAGAGTGGTTAACAAAAATAGTTCAGAGGAAGGATTAGGGACCGAATCCTAGTGTGTCAGAGTTCACAGGGGTCTCAATTGGACCATGAGCAGTGCTTACACTAGGGAGGTCAAAGGACATAACCTAAGTAGCCTTGGCTTTCAGCCGGCTAAGAATAATAACTCAAAGAGACTAAGTAGCAAAGGAATAAACTGAGGTTAGGGGACAACACTGAGGGATACAAACAGATTCAAGTTGAGCACGTAAAATAGGGTAATAGAACATCCTTGGGTTTTAAGAACAGACTTTAGCAAAGACTCAAAAGAACACATCTAACACATAATACATATGTTACCAAGACAGGTTTGTAGGATTAATGTGCACAGACTTATGGTAAAAGTTCAGCTTATGCTAAATGTAGAATGCTAGTATCACAAGAAGGAGTCATATCAATCAGAACTTAACAGGATTAGGGCAATTACTGGAGAAGTCAAGAGATGGTGAAAATAAGATCAAAACAGGCTACATGTCATCATAGCAAATTCATAAACAGACTTGTGCTATATACATATATACTCATACTTAGTCAACTAATCCATAGAAAGGGGATATTAGAGCATGTACAAATAGCAAATTTAAACAGTAAAGAGATGGCTATCAGTAACACATAGGCTAGGCAGACTTTAAAAAAGAAATTAATCAACTTAAAGCAGGTCTAAACATGTCTCAAACTACAAGCGTAATGGCATTTTAATTTAGAAAGGCCTAGAATTGAAGTAAGACAGACAGAGTTGCATACGAGAACAGCCCAGAAACATATTGAACAATAATCGTCAGAAGTGAAAATACATGCTAATGACAAGTAAGTAGAAATGAAATGACAAAAGGTTTGGTAACTCACCAGTTAAGTGAAAACAAGAAAGAACGGAAGTCCACAGTGTTATGAATATCAACACAAGAACATGAACTCAGAATTTCTGGGCTTGGCTTTAAGCCGGCCAGGAACCAAAGTGCAAAACAAGATTATTAAAGAGCAAAGAGCACACAACTTTAATATTTTAGTAATTTTTCTTAATGATTCAGACTGTTTCGAAAAGGGAGTGGGGAGGGGTTTATATAGCAGTAGAAATAAAACATACAAACAAGAAAAATCATCAGTCAAACACTAGGAAGGAAATCAATCGAAATTAGTAAGGAATAGAGAAAATTTCAAAACCCTAATTTTAGGTAAAGTACACAAATCGGTAGAAATCTAAAATAAATAAAAGGTAAAAATCACATGCTACATAGAATAAGATGAACATATACAGAAATACCTTTTAAAATCAAAGAATCGAACCAGATTTGGTTCGATTTAAAAGAATCTGAAACCCTAATTTTAGGGTTAGTAGGAGTCACAGAAATATACAGAGATTCATACCATAAAAGAACAAGAATGAACATAGACGGAAAAGGTCACGGAACTGAATCAACTTTGGTTCAAAGTTGATGAGATCCGCTTGCCATGTTTAGGCAAGGGTATAGAGAAAGGGTCCAGTACCAAGGGGGAGTCGAATATAGCAAGAAGTAACCGTATAATCCCATGTCCGGTGGGATTAGGAGAGAAATTTGGGGGGAGACGACTGGGTTTGGGCAGAGAGCATGGGGAGGTTTGAGAGCATTCAAAGGCGGCGGGTGGTGAAGAGTGGTTAGGGTTAGGGGAGTATTATGTTAATTAAAAGGGACGGGGTAATATGGGTCGTTGATCTCGGAGATCAACGACCATGATTAGTTGGGGGTTCTGGGTCGGGTTGGTTAATTGGTTGGGTTAGGGGCTATTTGGTTTGGTCTCAGAGGTTATTGGGCTGGGATTGGGTAGTTTATGTCCGAAATTATGGTAAATGTGGCTCAGATTTTAAATACCCAATGTTTAATATATAAATAATTTATAAAAGTAATTAATAAATATAAAAAATACTATTTGTGCACTAAGATGATTAAAAATAATTGCTTAATATTAAAAAAAATATAAAAAGCCATTTTCTGCATAAAATAAGATAATTATACATGCATATGGGCTATTATTGCAAAATGTGCAATTTGGCCCTAAATAATGCAAACGCAATTATGATAAATGCACTAAAAATATTTAAAACCTCATATTGGTATAAATGATAAATTTAGATGATTAAATCATCATAAAAATAATTTTTAGGATAATTATTGGATATTTATATAATAAAATACATAAATAAATTGATTTAAAGCCTTTAAAAAATTATGATAAAACATAATTATGAAAAATGCTTGTATATGCTTATAAACTAAATGATGATGCATACGTACTTGAAAGTGTGTGTATATATATATATATATATATATATATATATATATATATATATATATATTTAAAAATATAAGGGAAAAATCGGGTATCAATAGTTGCCCTTCTTTACCTGGGAAGGATGAAAGAGTTGTCGGGTAAAGAAATGATGACCGATTTTGCCGAATGGCGTGATTTTGAAAAATATAGGCTGAACCTTGGTTTCCGAGCTGCGTACACATCCCTGGTTTTACAAGAATAAGGCCATTGTAAGAATGTAGTCCTGGATTCAATGGTGGAATAAACCGATGGAGTTATTGTAAGAACGGATAAGATATTATGGATAGGACAATATCGGGATTGTAAACGGATGTATCTGGGAATGGTTATGGATATTTGAATGGTTATCAGATGGAAATGGGTAACAGGCGGTGGTTGGTTACGTTTGAAATAATTGCTGGACATGAACTTTGAATGGAAACCAGAGCGAAGATTGCTCCATTTAAGAGAACGGTTATTTCTTGGATCACCTGCAAACTCAAAATACGATGCATACAAATACATATAGATTATTGCATAAATTTAAGCATGATGCAAATTCCCTCTAGACTATGGAGATCGTCTTTGGACGGTGAGGATGATGTCCTTAGACCGTGATGTCCCGGACCATGAATTGTGAGATAGGGGATTCGTAGGCCATGAAATGATGTTCTCAGGCTATGAAGATGGTGCCTCTGAACTATGATGCCTTTGAATAATGATGTGCAATATTAAGATATCCTCAGGACATGGCATGGTGTTTTCCGACTATGAGGATGATGCCTTCGGACTATGACAACTTCGGAAAATTTGGCTATGCTTCAGCCCATGAGATGCAAAGACATGATGCTTGAGATGAAACAAGACAGAGCTTAGTCTTGTGTAGAATCGGGGGCAGAGCTTAGCCCCGAGAGAAGAGAATAATGCAATGTTTTGAATAGTGCAACATTTGTGGTCTTGCAGGGAGAGACAATGCTTAGTCTTGTGCAAGATTAGAGACAGTGCTTAATCTTGTGCAAGGTTGGAGACAATGCTTAGTCTCATGCAGGATTGGAGACAATGCTTAGTCTCGTGCATTGGGAAGGCAGAGCTTAGCCTTATGCAATCAAGGAGGCAGGGCTTAGCCTCATGCAAGATGGGAGACAATTCTTAATCTTGTGCAAGCTTGGAGACGATGCTTAGTCTCGTGCATTGGGAAGGCAAAGCTTAGCCTTGAGACAATGCTTAGTCTCATGCAAGAGGAGGCAAGGCTTAGCCTCATGCAAGTGGGAGAAAATGCTTAGTGTGTAGGGGAAGGCAATGCCTAGCCTTATGCAATTGAGGAGGCAGGGCTTAGCCTCATGCAAGTGGGAGAAAATGCTTAGTGTGTAGGGGAAGGCAATGCCTAGCCTTATGCAATTGAGGAGGCGGGGATTAGCCTCGTGCAAATGGGAGACAATGCATATTCTCATGCAGGGGAAGGCAATGCTTAGCCTTATGCAATTGAGGAGTTATGGCTTAGCCTCATGCAAAGATAGAGACAATGCTTAGTCTCATGAAAGGGAAGGCAGTGCTTAGCCTTATGTAATTGAGGAGGCATGGCTTAGCCTCATGAAAATATGGAGACAATGCTTAGTCTCATGCAAGGGAAGGCAGTGCTTAGCCTTATGCAGTTGAGGAGGCAGGGCTTAGCCTCATGCAAAGATGGATACAATGCTTAGTCTCATACAAGGGAAGGCAGTGCTTAGCCTTATGCAATTGAGGAGGCAGGGCTTAGCCTTATGCAAATATAGAGAGAGTGCTTAGTCTCATGCAAGGGAAGACAGTGCTTAGCCTTATGCAATTGAGGAGGCATGGATTACCTCATGCAAAGATGAAGACAATGCTTAGTCTCATGAAATGAATATATAATAAGTGATACAAGAGTATTTCTTTGCTGGAGAAATGTTTGCATTCGGTAGCTTTGTTATTATGAAGATAGTGATTCTAAGGTGCGCACGTGCTCGCGGCTATTCCTTGTTCCTGTATCCAAAGGAAAATTGTGAGTTTTACGGGGAGGTCAGTTTGTGCCTCTGCCTGCTTGCTTTGCTTTGCTCTGCATTGAAATCCTGCTCGAGTTACCATGGGTAGCATCTGGCTAAAAATAAAGCTTTCCGAAAAATATGTGTGCATAGTTATTTAAAACACAGTAATATTAAATAAATTAGATGAACCAGTAACTGTGACATTATCAGAGACATTGCGACCTTCTTTCCACAGAATTTTGAGGATTATTCAGACAATTTTCTGGATATTCCGCACACAGTGTCGTTGACTGAGCTTGCCCTGGAATTTTGAGGGTCCTCAAAATTCTGCCTCGGTTTCTGATTGTGGGAAAAATGAGAATTTTATTGAATTATGACCAAACCCACAGGGCTGCCTACGTATCTCCTCTTAAACGAGAATCAGGTCAAGCGTAGTTCAGTTATATCAATTGCATAAATGTAACAGCTTTAAACATAGTATCTTTTGACTGCATATGAGTTGATAGGCTTTGGCCAAATCTCTCCATCCATTTCTGTGAATATGAGTTCTCCTCCTGTTAGTACTCTGTGAACCATATAGGGTCCTATCCAGTTGGGTGAGAATTTTCCTTTGGCTTCATCCTGATGTGGAAAAATTCATTTCAGCACCAGCTGCCGTGGTGTGAACTGTCTAGGTTTGACCCTTTTGTTGAAAGCTCTGGACATTCTGTTCTGATAAAGTTGACCATGACACACTGGATTCATTCTTTTCCCATCAATGAGAGCTAATTGTTTATAGCGACTTCTTACCCACTCTGCATCACTGAGTTCAGCTTCCTGTATAATTCTCAGGGAGGGAATTTCTACCTCGGCGGGAATGACGACTTCTGTACCGTAGACCAATAGGTAAGGAGTTGTCCTGGTTGACGAGCGGACTATGGTCCGGTAACCCAATAAGGCAAATGGTAACCTCTCGTGCCATTGCTTGTGGTTGTCTACCATCTTCCTCAGTATTTTCTTGAAATTCTTGTTTGCGTACTCCACAACTACATTTATTTGAGGCCTGTATGTTGTGGAATTCTTGTGCTTGATTTTGAAGGTCTCGCACATAGCTTTCATTAGGTCACTATTGATATTGGCGGCGTTGTTGGTGATGATAGACTCTGGAACCCCGAATCGGCAAACAATACGATCTCTGACAAAATCTGCGATGACTTTATAGGTTACAGCTTTGTAGGATGTAGCTTCGGCCCATTTTGTGAAGTAGTCCATGGCCACTAAAATGAACTTGTGCATGTTTAAAGCGGCTGGCTCAATTGGTCCAATGATGTTTATTCCCCAAGCGACAAAAGGCCAAGGTGCACTCGTTGAATTGAGTTTATTTGGTGGCACCCATATCATAACTACACAGTAAGCTAGCTGATTATGAATCCTTATCGGAATGGGGTCGATAAAATTCTTGTCTTGATGTTGTATCATGGAGGACAAAGTGGCCAATGCTTCTGCGAACTCATTCTGGATTCTCGGGACATGTCTAAACTCTATCTTCGTGAACCTCATCATCATTTCTTGCACATGATATAGATATGGTAATATCTTGGTATTCTTTGTAGCCCATTCTCCCTGCACCTGATGTACTAGAAGATCTGAATCACCAATTACTAGTAATTCCTGGATATTCATGTCAACAGCAAAATTGAGCCCCAATATGCAAGCCTCATATTCTGCCATATAATTGGTGCACAGAAATCTGAGTTTCGCGGATACCGAATAATGTTGACCTGTTTCTAACACCAAAACGGCTCCAATACCCACTCCTTTGATGCTTGCGGCTCCATCGAAAAACATTCTCCACCCGTCGTAGGCTTCAGCGATATCTTCTCCTACGAATGATACTTCTGCACCTAGAAAATACATTTTTAGTGGTTCGTGTTCTCCTCCTATAGGATTTTCCACAAGATGATCTGCTAATGCTTATCCCTTAACCGCCTTCTGAGCCATATAGACGATGTCGAATTCACTCAACAATATCTGCCATTTTGCCAGATTCCCTGTAGGCATGGGTTTCTGGAAGATGTACTTTAGAGGATCCATCCTTGATATGAGATATGTGGTATAGGCACATAAGTAGTGCATCAGTTTCTGGGCTATCCTGGTCAAAGAACAGCAGGTGCGTTCTAGCAAAGAATACCGTGCTTCATAGGGTGTGAACTTCTTACTCAGATAGTATATGGCCTGTTCTTTCCTAACCGTCTCGTCGTGTTGTCCCAAGACACAACCGAAAGCTCCTTCTAATACGGAGAGATAGAGTAGCAGTGGTCTACCAGGTTCTGGCGGGACCAGGACTGGAGGTGTGGACAAATATTCTTTGATTTTGTCAAAAGCGTTCGGGCAGTCTTTAGTCCAATTATTTGCGACATCCTTCATAACATTTTGAAAATCAGCTCACAGATGACGGTTGATTGTTCTATGAATCGGCTAATGTAATTAAGACGTCCCAAGAAGCTCATCACGTCTTTCTTGTTCTTTGGAGGTGGCAAATCCTGGATAGCCTTGACGTTTGATGGGTCTAGCTCAATTCCTCCGCGGCTGATGATGAATCCTAATAATTTTCCTGTGGGGACCCCGAAGGCACATTTTGCGGGATTCAATTTTAAATTGTACATCCGAAGCTGATCAAAGAATTTCCTCAAGTTTGCTAAATAATCTGTACTTTTCTTGGATTTGATGATGATATCATCCACATATACCTCTATCTCCCTGTGTATCATCTCATGGAAAATAGTTTTCATGGCCCTTATATAAGTGGCCCCAGCATTCTTCAGACCAAATGCCATCATTTTATAGCAGTACACCCCATGGTATGATAAAAGCTATCTTTTCGGTATCCTCTTCATCCATCCAGATCTGATGATATCCCGCGAAGCAATCCACAAAGGATTGGAGTTCATGCTTGGCGCAGTTGTCGATCAATATGTGTATGTTGGGTAACGAGAAATCATCTTTGGGACTTGCTTTGTTTAGGTCCCGATAATCGATGCATACTCTGACTCTCCCATCCTTCTTCGGAATTGGCACGATGTTAGCCAACCAAGTTAAATATTCAACCATTCTGAGAACCTTAACTTTGATCTGCTTAGTGACTTCTTCTTTGATTTTCAAACTCATATCTGGCTTGAACTTTCTGAGCTTCTTCTTTACCGGCGGACATTTTGGGTTGGTAGGTAGTTTATGAGCCACTATGGATGTGCTCAAACCGGTCATATCATCATAAGACCATGCAAAAGATATCCTCATATTCCTTCAGGAAACGAGTATATTCTTCTTTCTCTGATGGTGACAGGTGAATGCTTACACGTGTTTCCTTGACTGTTTCGGAGTCTCCTAGATTAACTGTTTCAGTCTCATCCAAATTGGACTTAGGCTTGTTTTCAAAGTTTTCCACTTCTCTGACAATTTCCTTGGGCATTATATCCTCTTCCAAATCCTCTGAATCATTATCCTTATTTTGCGTTGTTTCATTACATGTCACAGTCGTAAGTTCATCGGGATAGGTAATAATAATGGTGTAGAGAAAAAACGTAAAGAATAATAATAAATACTAAAAACGACAATGCATTTAGATAAATCTTGAGAACGCCAAACAGGTACAGCTCGATGACCCGAGCGATTATTTCAAAACAAAACATGCTTAAAACAAAATACTAAAAATGTCTTAAATGCTCATAAAACATTGCTTTTAAAATAAATGATGCTAATTGTCAGGCTACCCAGGAACTCGATGAGCCCTTGATGGTGCAGCAGTCCAGTTCTTGAGAACCACTCCCTTATCCACGGTCTGAATAATGAGGCTTTCCTCCTCATCCTCAACTATCGCACTGCAATCCATGTCTTCATCATCCAGAAACAGATTCCTTATACCGGCTAGAACTTCATCTTCTTCGGACTCCCACATCATGTCAGCTTGGTGAAATGATTGGCTCAAATGTGGTACTGGTTTCTCTAGAGGTTAATAAGGACCACGCCATGGTGGCGACCAATTCGGATACTCGTGCCAGGTGTATTCATATCGAAGCCCAAAAGTTGTGCCGTGACGCTTTTGCTGTATTGGTTTGGTGATCCCCTGGAGATTCTTACCGAGACCTTTGCCAGGCTCATACCCTGTCTATGACAATATGCCTTCTATCTTACTGCTCCACCATTTGTCCTTTTCAATTGCGTTGACATGCTCGATGCGATGGTATGTTTCTCCACCCAACTTCCTTCTATTCTCGATGACCGGAATAGTTTGACTGGTGTAAATGGGATTACTTCTGTCCCCATGGATGATCACTTCCTGATGGTTCCACTCGAACTTCACGAACTGATGTAGAGTAGAAGCTACGGCCCCAATGACATGTATCCAAGGTTGTCCCAATAATAGGTTGTAGGTAGCAGCTATGTCCAACACTTGAAACTCAACATCAAATCAGGTTGGGCCCATCTGTAGGCTGAGATTGGTTTCCCCAATTGTGGCCCTTTAAGACCCATCAAATGCTTTCACATTCATACTTCCTACTCGTATCTCGTGCAGGCCTTTACCCAACTCTTTCATTAACTCCTTCTTGTGTGCCTCAGAATTCTGCAGTAGTGATAGAATGGATGTCTGAGCAGGGGTTTTGTTCAAATGATCAACCACAGAATACACCCTTGCTTGCACCTTTCTCTAAAGATCATCCGGGATGGTTTCAATGATGGGCTTCCTGGAAGTGGCTTCTTTACTTGTTCCCCCAAATGCTCGGACGTGTAAACCCTACCAGTTCTGGTCATACCTTGTGCTGCACCAATTTCTTCCATTTTCCCCTTTCCTTTCCTTCCTTCTCATGCAACATAATCCCATGGTATTGCATTAGACTTATAAGACGGTGTAGGTGCTACCATCACGGTGAAGGGTATTGTTACTTCAACCTCAAACAGAGTTGGTACAGCTACTTCAACTTTAATTGGTACCTGAGTTTGTACCATGATAGGTGTGAGAGTAACTGGAGATGTTTTAGGATTATCCCCATCACGAATGAGTACAATTGACCCCTCTGAGTCCCATTCTTCATCGGTCTCTATCATGTTTACCCCTCCGCTCTTGTGATCCAGGAGAGGATTGTTACGGACCTTGAGCGCAGCCTCCTTTGCTTGTATGACTTTGGTATCGATTATTGTCTGAATCTTATCCTTCAAAATACGACACTCATCAATAGTATGACCTTTCATGTCTGAGTGATAGGCACATGTCTTATTTGGATTGACCCATTAAGAGAAATTTTCCATGGCGACAACGGGAATGGGAGTGATATAACCGGCAAACTTCAGTCTCTCATACAGTTGGTCTATAGGTTCAGCAATTGGGTGTATTGTCTTGGTAGTCTGCGGTCGAAATTTGATCTAGGTTTTTGGTAGTCTTGGCGGGCTGGTGGTGAGTGGTAGTATGTGGGTTGGGTGTTATAGGTATGGTAAGTAGTGACAGGTTGTCGGTATCTAGGAGGTGAAGGCTGATATGTGGGTGGAGGTGTTTGGTATGTGAGAGGAGACTTCGGACATTGAGCAACCATTACTGCACCTACTTCTTTTTTCTTGGAGATACCTCCTGACTGCAGGGCCTTATTTGTGGCTTGGAGTGCTTCAAAATTTGTCACCATTCTGCTTTTGATCCCTTCATCTATTCTCTCTCCCAACTTGATGATATCAGAAAATTTATGGTTTTCAATAACCATCAATCTTTCGTAGTATTGCGGGTCCTTAGCTTTGACGAAGAACTTATTCATCTGATCTTCTTCCAGCGCTGGCCTCACTTTTGCAGCTTCAGATCTCCACCGAGTAGCATATTCACGGAAAGTTTTCGATGGCTTCTTCTTGAGATTTTGAATGTAGAAAACGCTTGGTGCGTTTTCTGTGTTAAACCTGAACTGATTCATGAAATCCGATGCCATGCTTACCCAATTGACCCATTTCTTTGTGTTCTGATTGATGCACCAAGGCAGGGCATCTCCAGTGAGGCTTCTCATGAACAGCTTCATGCAGATTCTTTTATCCCAGCCAATTCCTACAAGCTTGTCATAATACGTTCTCAAGTGCACCTTTAGATCACCAGTTTTGTTGAACATTTCGAACTTGGGAGGTTTATAACCCTCTGGCAGTTCTACGTCCGGCTGAATACACAAATTTTCATAATTCAAACCCTCAACGCCTTTGCCCCCTTCAACATTTTGAACCCTGGCGTTAAGTTTCTTGAGTTCCTCTGCCATGTTCTTGATGATCAGGTCCTTCTCGGCAGATTCGGGTATGTATAGGGTCTGTTGTGGGGTATGAGGTAAGGTTTCCACATATATATGATTGCTTTGGTGGACTCCGGGAATCTGGGCGTAATGGTGGTCATTGGTTGAGTTTTCTGGGTTAGGAGTAGTTTGTGGTGCATTCTGAGGAGTGTGGTATGTGGTAGTTTGTGGGTATTGGGTCGGATAATGATGATGTTGTAGAGGAGTTGGTGTTGGTAGAGGATTAGGATTTTGGGGAGGCGTGGCGTATTGATGAGGTGCAGGAGGATTTTGCGGGTTCTGGTTTTGTGTGTTCTGAGGAGGTGTTGAGTTTTGGGTGTTTTGTTGGTTGATGTCGGGAACATTCAGGGTAAGGGAAAGGTTTGCCAAGTTATGGACCTGCTCAAGTTCCCCTTGTAACTCCAGTATCTTTTGCTCTAATCTCAAAGCCAAGTCGTTCTGTGCCGGAGTACCCCTACCATCCGAAGTTTCAACATTCTCTGCATGTGTTGCATTTTTTTTCCTGATACTTCTCAGATCATCCATCTTAGCCTTTATTTTGTTCTTAGGATCGCTTTGAGGAGGAGGAGGTGGAGGACCTCTAGATCTGGTATGATATGCCGATGATGCCGGTATGCACAAACCAACCTTAGGGGATGAGAATAAACAAAGAAAAGAAGAAGAAGAAAAAGGTAAACAAGTCAGTAAAGAGTATTAAAAGGATATTCACGATATTTAAACATGTATTGTGGAATTCCCGTCCTAATTTGGGGACCTCATCTTTCCCGAGGTAGGCCTAGCGACATATCGCTTTAGAGAAAACTCAATGCCGATAACTGCATGATTTCATTAATATGTTAAATAGACCAAATCTCTACTAAAACGATAATAATTATAAAGAGTCACTAGTGGCATTTGCCTTACTACAATCAAATTCTAAAACGAATCTAGAAAACATCACCCCTAATCTACTTGGTCCTAGAGGGACCTTCTCCAAGTTTGGCCTTCTTAGCCCCGTCAATCATATTCCCCAGGCCGTGCATGTCTAATAGCAGATACGCCCTTGCTAGATGTCCTCCTTCATTACCCTCTGTGTTCTGACAATCCGAGACCCTTTTTCTCATCTTTCCCTCAAGTTCCATCAAACCCTGCTCTAGATACTCCAACCTTTCTGTTGATTTAGTAGCGATTCCCCTCCATTCATTGATTGCTTCCATGTCCACTTTATGCTGTTTCAAATGCCTGGACTCAGATTCAACAACCCTTTTGTGCAACCTCCTGTATTTGACTTGTGCTTCAGCAGCGTCGTCTATGACCCTATTCCTTAAATCAACCCCTGGCTTGACCTCTCCTGCTATGTCATCGACCAACCATCATGTGTAGAAGTATACATGGCCGGCATGATACCTTTCTAGCTCGATGGTATCTTTATCCACAATACATGTGTTGTGCCTTGAACTTGAATGGAATGACATTCCCTTGGAAATTTGCTTTGTAATGAACTATTTTGGAAACTCGTAGTATAACTTTTTTTCTCCCAGCTTGCCTCATGACTCTGATTGGAGCATAAGAATAGATACCACTTAATCCGATTAGCACTAGATGAGTAACATATCTTGACCTTATGATGAATTCGCTAGTAGGGAACCACTCGAACATCCAATGGACCTTGTCGTTAGCCAAATTGCTAAATAAGTGTACCCAGCCCACAACGTTTCCTGGTTGTGCAAACCTATCTGGGATAAAAGTCATTGTTTTCGGATGGTAAAAAGCTATGTGGTCATTCCATGGTCGTCGTGGAAATTCTTGACGATATTGTCCCCTTTGAAGATGTTCCAACAACCATATTTGCAGTAACAAATTGCAACCCCCAAAATGCCTATATCCTTTCTTGCAACGGTCCAAGGCTCGGTATATCTCCGCTACGATCATTAGGACAATAGTGTAAGTCTATCCCTTAATTCCTTCCATTAAAGTCTTAGTAATATAGCTAAGCGAGTGTGAATCCTTTCTACTTTTATTGGGAATACCAGCATCCCTAGAAAATAGACAATGAACACAAAAACCCGGCGATGAATCCAACCTAGAGAGGTGATAGCAAATTCATCATGATAAAGACGGTAGGACTTGCTGTGCCCATAACTCTCGTAAAGGAAGTCGAATTGTATGTAAGACTTCTTCGGGCAGACTAACTCATCATTCCTTCTAAAACCCATCATTTTTAGAAAACCTTGAGAAGTGCGATTTTCCTGTACCAAAAGACCAGGGCTGTCCCAGGGAAGCCCAGCAAAGCCTCCTATTTCCTTTAGAAGGGGAGTCATTTCTATGTCACCGAAATGGAAAACAACTCTCTTCTCATCCCAAAACATAGCAGTGGCCTCAATTAGTACATTGTTTGGCTAAATGTCTAGCAAAGAAGGTAAATTCCCGAGAACTCTTTTCACATTGTTTTTGTCAATTGGAGAGAGATTTTCCCACCAATCTAGCAACAAAGGTGGGATACTTCAAACCATGTCGAACCTGGGGACTTCGTGCCTTATTTCTGCAAAACAGATAAAGTTAGCCCTTTCCCCCTCCGGATCTGACTATTTACCCATTAATGATTAGCATATCGACACGTGCACATATCATGATCGTGCCCATTGGGATTATGGAAACCCCGATGGGCTTTGGATAAGGCTTACCTTAAGGGGTTGTTAAGCGGATAACGTTCTAACCCATACTAAGTTTAGACATGATGCATGCATATTTAATATTAGAGTGGGGGTTTCTAGAAGAGTCTAGACCGGTACTCTCAAGTGGACAACTTGAGAGGGAAAGGCACGGAACCATCGATTGCACCGCTGATCGACTAGTTTTACCGCAAATAAGCCTTTCCAAATTTTAAAAAGGGTAATATAGGAAGAACGCGGACACTCATCAAGTGCCGCTTTGGTATTAATTGCGCACGAGTGGAATATGATGTAGAGCATGCTTTATGCAAAAATAAAACAACACGTTGTCAAGTATTTTGCATGATAAAAGCGATAAATGCAGTATTTAATAAATGTAAAGACAGAAAAGAAAGAAAAAAAGGGGAAGGATTGGGAAAGTCATGATATAAAAAAATTTAAAAAGTTGGAGCCAGTGGCATGCATATTGTAACCAGATTAAGCGAAGAGTTGCATATGAGTTCACATAAAGGGGAAATAGGGAAGAGGGTGTGCATGTAGCAATAAAAGGGAAAATGGGAGCGGGATGTTCAAGTATCAATAAAATAATAAAGACACGCTTATTGAGAGAGACTAATTCATATAGACCAAGTTCGCAATGGTAAGAGCCTAAACTATATCCCCAACAGAGTCACCATGCTGTTGCGCCCCTTTCTTTCTCGCAAAATCGGGCTTCGACACGTGACAACTTCTTTTAAGGAAGGGGTGTTAAAAGAGAGAGTCGCCACCTAACGGATTTAAGGTGCGTTAGGGCACCTACTTGCAGATATCTCTGGTTTAACCAGTTGCATCACCAAAGATCCGGTAAGGGCTCAAATTACCTAGAGAAGAAGGTGTTAGGAACTCCTCGAGGTCCACAATTGTAGGTCTCGGCCTAACTCGAATTATATGAATTAGTCTATGCAAGGAGAAGAGACAAAATTGGGAAAATAAAACAAAGGTGGGGGTCCTAAGTTTTTTAGCCTAAAGGATCACCCCGTGCAACATAAATAATACTTCGTAACTACCTTAAGATGGGATGTTACTCATATTATTCAGCGGGCACAGACTAACATATCCTGCTACCCGATTACTATCTTTAAGTTGTTTACCTAAAGCGCACTAGTCAATTCTAGCCGTACTCTATGCGTGCACTACCCGTCCCATGCCTATGGTCCAGGAGGAATTTGGACCTCTATTTCAGGGTGGTTCTAAACTTTAAATTAGGTTGCTCAAAAGAGAAAATACTAGGAGACAAGCAAAAGATTTAGGACTTTCATGTATAGGCAAACAAAGGCTCAAGTTGGCCTCCGCACTTAGGCAACAAATGAACGCGAACTAACTAACATTGACAGTTGCAGATTTTAATAAGTTAAGGTCGCAGAACCTTATAGGCAGGATCTCTATGTGATTCTGGATTTTATAAGCGGACAACTTCATATGTAAAAGCCTTTCTTTTAATAATATTTCTAAAGCCTATATAGTTGCCTACTAATTATAAGCACAAGATATTAAACCTATAGGCATGATTTCTAGGTGATTCGCACAGTAACTAACAATGGTAATCACAAGAATATGTTCAGAATTGCTTAATCGAGTCCTATAGGCATGATTTCTAATAATGGTTAAAAGAAACAAGCATGACAATAATCAAGACTGATTTAGACCCTATAGGCATGATTTCTATAATTAAAACTTGTTTTTAGATCCTATAGGCATGGCATCTAATTTGTAAACTAAGCCGTATGTAAACAGAATTCTATGCGCACATTGAGATATTAATCATTCAATACCCTATAGGCATGGTTTCTAACAGGTAAAAGTAGAACATATTTGGACCAAATAAAGAACATATAGGCAGGATTTCTAAGACACATTTGAGCAAGATAGGATACTTATAGGCATGATTTCTATAATAACTTAAAAGTAACACATTTTGAGCAAAATAGAATACCTATAGGCATGATATCTAACACATGACAGCGGAACATGTTTGAGCATAATAACGCATTTCAGCTAAGTGATGAACCTATAGGCAGGATTTCTACCCATCTCAATGCAAGTGTAAGATAAATCCCCTTTCCCAATTTTACTTATACCCCAAAATGTTATTACAATAATTATTACAAACCCAAAATGAATAGCATGAATTACATAAGATAATAATTATATGGAGCCTACAACATGCCCAAAATACACCTGGAAAGGCCTGGACTCTATTCTCACAAATCATAATAGTCTCCAAGTTACACACTCATAAACATACATCAGCTAGGAATTGAATGATTCACCCAGTGAGCACAAGATAGAATCGAGCATATAGAACAAAGTCCCTAGTGTGTCAGAGTTCCCAAGGGACTTCAAGAACCCAGGGCAGTGCTCACACTAGGGTGGTTAACAAGAATAGTTCAGAGGAGGGATTAGGGACCGAATCCTAGTGTGTCAAAGTTCACAAGGGTCTCAATTGGACCCTGAGCAGTGCTCACACTAGGGAGGTCAAAGGACAGAACCTAAGTAGCCTTGGCTTTCAGCCGGCTAAGAATAATAACTCAAAGACACCAAGTAGAAAAGGAATAAACTGAGGTTAGGGGACAACACTGAGGGATACAAACAGATTCAAGTTGAGCACATAAAAAAGGTAATAGAACATGCTTGGGTTTTAAGAACAGACTTTAGCAAAGTCCCAAAAGAACAGATCCAACACATAATACATATGTTACCAAGACAGTTTTGCAGGATTGATGCGCACAGACTTATGGTAAAAGTTCAGATTATGCTAAATGTAGAATGCTAGTATCACAAGAAGGAATCATATCAATATGAACTTAACAAGATTAGGGCAATTACTGGGGAAGTCAAGACATGGTGAAAATAGGATCAAAACAGGCTACATATCATTACAGCAAATTCAGAAACAGACTTGTGCTATATACTTATATAGTCATACTTAGTCAACTAATCCATAGAAAGGGGATATGGGAGCATGTTCAAATAGCAAAATTAAACAGTAAAGAGAAGGCTATCAGTAACACATAGTCTAGATAGACTTTAAAAAAGAAATTAATCAACTTAAAGCAGGTCTAAACATCTCTCAAACTATAAGTGTAATGGCATTTTAGATTAGAAAGGCCTAGAATTGAAGTAAGATAGTAAGAGTTGCATATGAGAACAGCCCGCAAACATATTGAACAACAATCTTCAGAAGTGAAAACACATTCTAATGACAAGTAAGTAGAAATGAACTGACAAAGGTTTGGTAACTCACCAGTTAAGCGAAAACAAGAAACAACGGAAGTCCACAGTGTTATGAATATCAACAAAAGAACAAGAACTCAAAATTTCTGGCCTTAGCTTTCAGCCGGCAATGAACCAAAGTGCAGAATAAGATTATTAAAGAGCAAAGAGCACACAACTTTAAATTTTTACTAATTTTTCTTAATGATTCGGACTGTTTCAAAAGGGGAGTGGGGGAGGGGGGTGTTTATATAGCAGTAGAAATCAAACACCCAAATAAGGAAAATCATTAGTCAAACACTAGAAAGGAAAGCAATCGAAATCAGTAAGAAAAAGAGAAAATTTCAAAACCCTAATTTTAGGTAAAGTACACAAATCGGAAGAAATCTAAAATAAATAAAAGGTAAAAATTTCATGTTGTATAGAATAAGATGAACATAAATAGAAATACCTTTTAAAATCAAAGAATCAAACCAGATTTGGTTCGATTTAAAAGAATCTGAAACCCTAATACTTAGGGTGAGTAGGAGTCACAAAAATACACAGAGATTCATACTTAGGGTGAGTAGGAGTCACAAAAATACACAGAGATTCATACTATAAAGGAACAAAAATGAACATAGACGGAAAAAGGTCAAGGAACTGAACCAGCTTTGGTTCAAAGTTGATGAGATCCGCTTGCCATGTTTAGGCAAGCGGTATAGAGAAGGGGACCAGTACCAAGGGGGAGTCGAATATGGTAAGAAGTAACCGTATAATCCCCTGTCCGGTGGAATTAAGAGAGAAATTTGGGGGGAGACGACTAGGGTTTGGGCAGAGAGAAAGGGGAGGTTTTAGAGCATTCAAAGGTGGCGGGTGGTGAAGAGTGGTTAGGGTTAGGGCAGTATTAGGTTAATTAAAAGGGATAGGGTAATATAAGTCGTTGCTCACGGAGATCAATGGCCACGATTAGTTGGGGGTTCTGGGTCGGATTGGTTGATTGGTTGGGTTGGAGGTTATTTGGTTTGGTCTCAGAGGTTATTGGGCTGGGATTGGGTAGTTTAGGTCCAAAATTAAGGTAAATTTGGGGCCACATTTTAAATACCTAATGTTTAATAAATAAATAATTAATAAAAGTAATTAATAAATATTAAAAATATTTTTGTGCACTAAGATGATTAAAAATAATTTCTTAATATTATAAAACTATAAAAAGTCATTTTCTGCATAAATAAGGTAATTATACATGCATGTGGGCAATTATTGCAAAATGTGCAATTTGGCCCCAAAAAATGCAAATATAATTATGATAAATGCACTGAAAATATTTAAAACCTCATATTGGTATAAATGATAAGTGTGGATGATTAAATCATCATAAAAATAATTTGTAGGGTAATTATTGGATATTTATATAATAAAATACAGAAATAAATTTATTTAAAGCCTTTAAAAATTATGAAAAAATAAATTATGAAAAATGCTTGTATATGCTTATAAACTAAATGATGATGCATACGTACTATTTTGAAAGTATATATATATATATATATATATATATATATATATGAGGAAAAAATCGGGTATCAACACCACTTATTCATATGTGTCCTCGTATTTGACTCATTATCTGGTTATGCCCCGTGAGTCTCTAGTTGCATCTATTTGTGTATCCACTCCAGTGGGCGATACTATCATTGTGGATTGTGAATATCGGTCATGTGTGGTGACTATTGGGAGTCTGGAGGCTAGAGTGGATCTTTTGCTGCTCAGTATGGTCGATTTTGATGTGATTTTAGGTATGGATTGGTTGTATCCATGTCATGCTATTCTAGATTGTCACGCTAAGACTGTGACGTTAGCGATGCCGGGGTTGCCGAGGGTTGAGTTGAGTGGCTCTATAAACTATGTTCCCAGTAGGGTGATTTCATACTTGAAAGCTCAGAGGATGGTTGAGAAAGGTTGTCTATCTTATCTGGCCTTTGTGAGGGAGGTTAGTGCAGAGACCCTACTATTGATTCTGTTTAGGTGGTGTGAGAGTTCCCGAATGTGTTTCCTGCAGAACTGCCGGGCATGCTGCCCGACAGGGATATTGATTTGGTGCCGGACACTCAGCCCATTTCTATTCCACCGTATCGTATGGCATCGACGGAGTTAAAGGAATTGAACGAGCAGCTTCAGGAACTCCTTGATAAAGGGTTTTTCGGCCTAGCGTGTCACCTTGGGGTGCACAAATTCTATTTTTAAAGAACAAGGATGGTACTATAAGAATGTGCATTGATTACAGACAGTTGAACAAGGTCACAATCAAGAACAAGTATCTTCTGCCACGTATTGATGATTTGTTTGAACAGCTTCATGGAGCGATGGTGTTCTCCAAGATTGATTTGAGGTCAGGGTATCACCACCTGAAGATTCGGGACTCAGATTTTCTTAAGACAACTTTTAGGACCCCATATGGCCATTATGAGTTCCTTGTGATGTCTTTTGGGATGACCAACGCCCCAGCAACGTTCATGCATATGATGAACAATGTGTTTTAGCCTTATCTTGACTTGTTCACTATTGTATCCATTGATGACATCCTCGTGTACTCTCATAGCCAGGAGGAGCATGCTCAATAACTGAGGATTGTGTTACAACAACTGAAGGAGGAGGAGCTTTATGCAAAGTTCTCCAAGTGTGAGTTTTGGATCAGTTATGTGGCGTTCTTGGGGCATGTGGTGTCAGTGAGGGTATTCAGGTGGATACGAAGAAGATAGAGGTGGTGTAGAGTTGGCCCAGACCGTCCTCAGCCACGGAGATTCGGAGCTTTCTTAGGTTGGCGGGCTATTACCATCATTTTGTGGAGGGTTTCACATCTATTGCATCGCCTTTGACTAAATTGACCCAGAAGAGTGCTCCTTTCAGGTGGTCGGAAGAGTGCGAGGAGAGCTTTCAGAAGCTCAATATTGCTTTGACCACGACTCCATTTCTCGTTCTGCCATCAACTTCTGGGTCCTACATAGTGTATTGTGATGCCTCACGGATTGGCATTGGGTGTGTTCTGATGCAGGAGGGTAGAGTGATTGCTTATTCTTCACGCTAGTTGAAGCCCCATGAGAAGAACTATCATGTCCACGACCTTGAGTTAGCACCTATTTTTCACGCCTTTTACGGGGTCCATTGTGAGATTTACACTGATTATCGGAGTTTGCAGCATCTGTTCAAACAGAAGGATCTTAACTTGCATCAGCGGAGGTGGTTGGAGCTTCTTAAGGACTATGATATCACCATTTTGTACCATCCCGGGAAGGCCAATGTGGTGGTCGATGCCTTGAGTCATCGGGCATAGAGTTTGGGGAGCTTAGCATATCTTCCAGCAGCAGAGAGGCCATTGGCATTGGATGTTCAGGCCTTAGCCAACCAGTTTGTTAGATTGAATGTTTCTGAGCTGAGTCGAGTATTGGCTTGTGTAGTTTCTCGGTCTTCTCTTTATGATCGTATCAGGGAGCGTCAGTATGATGAACCCCATTTGCTTGTCCTTAAGGACACGGTCCAACACGGTGATGCTAATGAGTCAATATTGGGGATTATGGTACATTGAGAATTCAATGCAGGCAATGTGTGCCCAATGTAGATGGTTTGGGTGAGTTGATTCTCCAGGAGGCTCACAATTCACGGTATTCTATACATCCAGGTGCCACGAAGATGTATCATGACTTAAGACAGCATTACTGGTGGAGGAGAATGAAGAAGGACATAATGAAGTATGTATCTCGGTGCCTAAATTGTCAGCATGTGAAGTATGAGCATCAGTAACCAGGTGGGTTGCTTCAGAAGTTAGAGATTCCGGAGTGGAAATAGGAGCAGATCACTATAGATTTCGTTGTTGGGCTTCCACGGACTCAGCGGAAGTTTGATGCAATTTGGGTGATTATGGACCGGCTGACCAAGTCAGCTCATTTCATTCCTGTGATGACTACCTATTCTTCCGAGCAGCTGGCTCTAGTGTACATCTACGAGATCATCAGGCTTCATGGCGTATCGATATCTATCATTTCTGACCGGGGTACGTAGTTTATATCACGGTTCTGGAGGGTCGTACAACATGAGTTGGGTACTCAAATGGAGTTGAGCTCAACATTTCACCCTCTGATGAACGGACTGTCTGAGCGCTCCATTTAGATATTAGATGATATGTTATGTGTGTGTGTGATGTTGTTTGGGGGTTCATGGGATCAGTTCTTGCCACTAGAGGAGTTTGCCTACAACAACAGTTATCAGTCGAGCATCCAGATGGCACCGTATGAGGCCCTGTATGCTAGGCGGTGTAGGTCTCTAGTAGGTTGGTTCGAGTCGGGCAAGGCTAGATTATTGGGTACAGACTTGGGTCAAGATGCTATAGAGAAGGTTAAGGTGATTCAGGATAGACTACGCACAACCCGGTCCAGACATTAGAGTTATGCGGATCGGAAGGTTCGCGATGTTGCATTCATAGTTGGAGAGCGGGTCTTTCTCCGGGTGTCACCCATGAAGGGTGTTATGAGGTTCGGAAAAAAGGGCAAGCTGAGCCCAAGGTTTATCAGTCCATTTGAGGTATTGCGACGTGTTAGAGAGATTGCTTATGACCTTGCCTTGCCTCCCAGTCTAGCGGGGGTCCACCCAGTATTCCATGTCTCTATGCTACGGAAGTATCATGGCGATCCATCTCACATGTTGGATTTCAGCTCAGTCCAGTTGGACAAGGATTTATCTTATATTGAGGAGCCGGTGGCGATCTTGGATAGGCAGGATCGAAAGCTAAGGTTGAAGAATATTGCTTCTATGAAGGATCAGTGGAGGGGTCGGTCAGTCGAGGAGGCAACTTGGGAGACCGAGCATGATATGCGTAGCCGTTATCCTCATCTTTTCATCACTTTAGGTATGTCTCTATGCTTGTTCGAGGATGAATAATTATTTTAAAAGGGAGGAAGATGTAACGACCAGCCGGTTGTTTTAAGTGTATTAGTCCCGATCCCCTATTTACTGCTTTCCCCGTATCTGTTTCTGCTTATATGACTTGCTGGGAGGTCTTGTTTTTGGTTTCAGAGTGTTTTGGGACACGTAGTCCCTAAAATAGAAGCTTAAGTCTTCGGATTTTGACGGCAGTCAGAACTGTGTGAAGACGACTCCGGAATGGAGTTATGTCGGTTCCATTAGCTCCGTTGGGTGAATTTTGGACTTAGGAGCAACTCCGGAATGTGATTTGGAAGTCCATAGTATAATTAGGCTTGAAATGGCGAGAGTTAAATTTTTGGAGATTTTGACCGGATTCAGATTCCGTAAGTTGTAGTAGGTCTGTAAAGTTAAATATGACTTGTGTGCAAATTTTGAGGTACATCGGACGTAGTTTGATAGGTTTCGGCATCGGTTGTAGAAATTTGAAGTTTCAAGTTCGTTAAGTTTGGATTGGAGGGTGATTCAGGTTTTTGTTATTGGTTGATGCGATTTGAAAGCTCGACTAAGTTCGTATGGTATTTTAGGACTTGAAGGTATTTTTGGTTGAGGTCCCGGGGGCCTCGGGTTGATTTTTGGTGGTTAACGGATCATTTTGGACTTAGGAGAGATAGCAGATTTTTCTGGTATTTTTGTTGC